>NW_027118791.1:27500-627500 GCF_036417845.1 Apteryx mantelli | reverse complement strand
AATGGAAATGGTATTATAAACTGTAAACTACAAGTAGGAAAAGAAACTGAATTATAAAGAGCAGACATCCTGAAGTCACACTATAGTAGTTAGCATCCCATTTGCAGTATAGTGCTGATACCCATTAGACACAGAGCAGTGCATAGAAAAAATGGAAAACAGCAAGGAGCATGCCAAGTGACAAAGAAATATAGTGTGCACCGATACCTGCATCTAGCAAAAACAGTAAAACGTTACTTGCAGAATGATGGTAAGAAATTTAAATAAAAGTAGTGTGGGTGGTGTTTATATTCTTTTCCTTCATGAAATTATATCCCGCTTATAGACAAGAAATCAGCCCTTCAGAGCTATTGTGCAGATAACCTACTTTCCAGCAGAGCTTGACAGCATTCAACAGTTTTCCTTGGTCTAAGGTCATAGGGCATTCGAGAATCTTTGCCATCTTCAGCTTCTCAGGTTTAGCCTTCTTCTGATGACACAATAATTATACCCAATTCCCCAATGAGAAAAAAGGAACTCAGTGCCTGCAGGAAACATTTATGCCATTAGCTTCTGTAAAGTAACTTGAAATTCTTCCACGAAGATGACTAGAATGAAAAATACTGCGCTTGCCTGCCTAGCCAGCTTTTAATAATATTCTTTTACATTAATAGCTGGATGCCGTGAAAGGAATGTACATGCTCTGATTACCTACTGGCCCAATAAGAATAATTTCATTTTATTCCTCAGTAAAAACAATCTTAAAAAAAAAAAAGAAATAAAAAAGAAAGAGTGGCCCTGCTTTCTGAATGCAGGATAAATGATATGGGGTATAGAGACAGAGCACATGGAAAACTGAACAATGAGTCTGTGAGCACTGGCAATCCCACTCCTCAGTCCTCCAACACTCTTCTCTTTGATCATAAAAAAATGAATTTCTCTGCTCTCCTATTCTTCGAATTCCAGTTGTTCCAATTCCACCTGTTCCAATGATCCCATCTAACCTCCTTTAAACCAGCATTCTCTGTAATCACTCATTCTCTTCTGGTATGCTTCCCACCATAAAAGCATGCTTCAGTTTTCTCCCCATTTCAAATTCCAGGGTTTTCACTTTGCTTCTGAATGAAATCCCACATACACTTTTTTTCTCATTCAGCAGACTATTTATACTGGCTTTCTGCAAGTTTCTCCTTGCCAACTCCCTGAAATCCACACACTTTATCCGCATTACACTACTCCACTCTCTAGGTGGCCACGTATTGAAGCAGCTCTCCTTAAAATCTTCAGTTAACTTTCCTCAAGGAGACTTCCAAACCATTAGTCAATTCTCATTCCTCCTTACTAGTCTGCTGCCTTTGGCACATTTGACCATATTTCTTCTTGTTCATCTCTTGCCCTACCTCGATTTCTCTTGGTCACCCTTCCCAGTTTCCTCCAGTTCGTCTAAATGGTCTCTCATTGTTCTACAAGGGGTTCTGATGCCATGGTGCTTCTTTGGGAGTCCTAGGCTATGTCTAGACTAATGCATAAAAACAGGCATGGACTGTTCCCTGGCCTGTTAAAGACTAATAACATGATTACCCCAGGGATAATACTTCTTTCATGGACATTTGACTTGTACTTTTTTGTAGGTTTTCATTTCCAATGTTCAAGTCTTGCACAGGCTGCAGAACTTGTGCAAGATACTGCTTTCATGAGGTATTGCATAATTACATCTCTTAATCCAGGCCTAATAAGCTCAACTACTGCAACATGCTTTTCTGTCCTCAAATACAGCCTTACCCCACTCAGATCTATTCAGAAAGTTGCTACAAAGATCACGCTCTGAACTTACTGCCTTAATCACAAAGAACGTTCTCCTGAAACCGTTCAAGATTCTTCTCTTGCAGCAAACATGAAGTCGCTAAGGCCCTCCATGACTTATTCTCCTTCCTGTATTATTTCCCACTGAGTACCCAGATGACAGCTCTGAATTCCAAGCCGGCTCTGACAGCAGCTCCCACTGACTGCCTGCTCAACACAAAAATGCAGAAATACGTTCTCTCCTCCCCTGCTGTCTTCATGCTTGAGAGGAGCTTTTCATTCATGCTTGAGAGGAGCTTTTCATATGCATCATATTCATATTATCTCCTGAAAATTCTTGCTGGGCTGCTCAAAACCCATGAAAACTGTCAGGCTACTGCTATACCGAGAGCAGTGCTTATCATTCAGAGTAGGACTGTCCATTTCCTTATCTTCCCACCTGTCAACAGCCATCTGTTGCCTTTTCTCTTCTGCTAGATTGTAAGCATTTTGGATAAGGACCGATTTCTTTTGCCAACACTCTGTCCTGAGCTTACTAGCAAGGCCCTGCACTCCCTGACAATAGCTTGTCAGCTCTACGGCTACACACAAATGCGAACAGATGAAAAATATCCAGTAGTTCAGCTCATTTCCACCATTTAAGGTAAGACTTTTGGCCAGAATGCAGTAAAGAAAATTGAAAGCCGCAACTAACCTGCACTGCCATCTTCATTGTCAGCAATTTCGTCATGAGTTCTTTAAGTTTCTTTCTTGTTCTTCCCTCCTCAGTAGTACATATCAAGGTTTTCCTATTTAAAAGAGAGAAGAAGGATCAGACACAAACATGCAGCAAATCTGACATGCGCACACTTGGTGCCTATGGAGTAACTTTATCAAGGCTCTGCATGTACACAAAAGTTTAGCATACAGCCCAACTACACAGAAAGCAAATAAGGATCACTAGAATCCAACCACCTAGTTTTACTCATTTCCACAAGAGAAACATTCTAGTTTCAGTTTATATCTTTCAATCTAATAGAGATGAGAAATGGACACATACTTTAAGAGAAGAAGGAAACCTACACTTCTAAAGATAGGTCATGGCCTACTTTGCCTCTCTGTTAACATGTTGATTCATGGCCCAGGAAATGTTTAAAAAAAAAAAAAGTGATTAGCAAAGCAAAAAGCAGGTCATCCCCAGAGATTCCTGAAGTCTATGAATCTATCTGCTTTTTATCCTAGAGTTCTCAAAGAACAGGACAGTGGTACTCGCAGGAGTGCTCATTCTGGCACCCAGGATTAACCAGAAGAATTTCTGCTCCAAACCAGGGTTCAGTAAATGTGGAAGTTGCTGCGAATTTCTCATCCAGATTCAAAACTGAGTGTATCAGCTAATCACAGACTACTAATCCACCAGGAGAATCATGAAAAAAGCAAGTTTCCCAGGAGCCACAGAAGTATTCATACTGGCACTTGAGGGATATCATATGAAATATTGTGGATAAATCTGGTCTCCTTTGGAAAAAAGGAATTGAGATTCAAACAAAAAGCACAAAGGCAGCCTATGAAGATGCTCCAAAAATGAAGTGCTGATCATTCAAAAGCGCACTAGGAGAATTTAATTCAACAGAGGAAAAACTAAGACTGAGAAAACATGATTGTTACTGACGAACGAGTGAAGAGTTAACAGGATTCAAGAAGTTTGCCAACTGATATGCACAAGGCTGTGGAATAGAAGTGTTAACAGGGTTAAAGAAGTCTGCCACCTGATAAGGCTGCGGAATCCAAACTGCACGGACACCCAGGGAGGGAAGAAGCGATACGGAGGTGCTGCGGTCTTGCCTCGCTAGCAGGGACTTCCAAGCAGAAGAACGAACAGTCCTGTGATTGTGAAACTCACAGAGGTCAGCAAGAGCAGTGTTTGCCCAGAGCCCCAGCCATATAAAAAGAAACTTGGAAGCTAAGACAGTTTGAGCAGGGATGGGAACGTGACCTGACCATCCTCTCCGCCTGGACTGTGAGTATTCCCCCCTTCTCCTTTTCCTGGGACGCTGGGTTAAGGTAACTCCTCGAGGTTGAGAGTCCTCTCACTAAGAGAGCGAACAAGCTAGCTTTCAAGTTGGGATAAGCAGTGCTTCCAAGTAATAGCGTAGTAGCCAACGGTTTGAGGTTATCCTTTCTAAATTAGTAATCGCATTATTTTAATGGGTGTTACTAATCCGAGAGCTTGCGTGAGGAAAGAAACATATTTTTATTACGTTACTGTCTCAGAAGTGACTATCGATCCTTCCTAGAGTGACAGTTACTTATAACAGAAATTCCTCTGGGGACAGAGAACCAGTTAAGCTCACAGGCAATGCTGGCACAAGAACAAATACACATAGAGTTGCCATTAAAAAGTGCAGTTTGGATTTGTGAAGGATTCAAATCCCTGAAAGGGGGATTCTGGAAGTGGCTCTCAGTGAAAGGAGCAGTTCACAAGGGAGCTTAAGTCAATTTATGAAGAAGATTCTAGGATACATTTCCCTGTAACAGGCGACTAAACTACATGACACAGGAGATTCTTAGCGAGGTGACGAAATGTCAAAAAAACCAGGCAAACAGAAATACGAACCTGAGTCTGCTTTATCACCACACTTTTCAATCTGAAATGCAATGCACCAAGTTATTAGCTGATCCAAGTGGATCTTGTTGAACTAGTCAGCTCTTATTGTCCCTCCTGGTTTGTGTTAGGTTATGGCACTAAAGGCTAATCTCCACAAACACAGAGGAGCAGAGGAACAATGACAGGCCGAGGAACCCTCCGTAACCTCATCAGAACCAACAGGGCTCCCTAACAGGGCTCCTCAACCCATGATCCTGAGGTGACACCCACCACATGAGTCAGTGGTCTCCCTGGACCACCTTGCAGATCCCCTTGGAGGGGTTATTGCATGCGGGGGTATGGGAATCAATACGGGATGCCAGGAAGAACATCTTGCAATTGAGACTCACTAGGGGCTGTTTAGAGGAAAGACCAAAGGCAGTGAAAGAGAGGGATCAAGCTAGTTTTGGGAAGGAACCAGTGTGGAGAAACAGAGGAAAAAGGGGATAAAAGGTGCAGGCTGCTTGTGAAAAGGTGCCTGGTCAGGAAGCTTCTCTGGCGATGCCCTGCACCTGATAACTGCAGCCTGCTCTGTCTTCTTAACTCCCTTTTGAACTATTCGCCAGGGTGAGGGGACCCTCTCCCAGGAGTTAGGATCAGCATCAGGCCACTGGTTCTGTTTGTGTTTGTGCAAGTGCTGTGTCTTCTGTGTTGATCTGTGTGATTGGTGAAAAACATAGGTAGTGTATGTAGGTGTGCTTGTCTGACTACTGGTGAGCCTATATGCTCAGCCTCACTATTGCCTGCACCTGGGGACATGGAGCTGTGGCAGCCTCACTTCTGTTGGACTATTGGATTCGGCATCTCCTACCTGAGCGCACATACAAGGCTGAGTGGAGGCAGGTTCATGTGGGAGCTCCCGCTGCTGCTGTCAGTGCTGGCCCCTCTGCAGCACTGGCATTGTTAAAAAGCACGCGTGTGCGGGCATACTTTGCAAGCTGCTCAAATCTACCTACAAATGCAAAACAAAGATGGTTTCGTGCTGCTTCCCAGCAGAAGTGACCAGCCTGTGCCTTGCAATGCATTTCCCTACAGGAAAGGGGAGCTGCTCAACCCCATGGGCTATCCCACAGGCATTTGTACAGCCACTGCGACATAAAGAGCTCGCTCTGAATCGCCTCTCCTTTCAGCTAGGAAGCTCAGGAGCAAGCAGTGCAAGCCAGACCCTGGACTGGGGACTCAGGGTCTCTGGGTGCTGTAGGGGCCTTCCTCCAGGGACTCCCCCCCAAGGTAAGCGCTGCCCCAGGACTGACACTGGACAGCCCAGGGACTGGCTGAGGCACAGAGGAGAGAAATGACATTCCCCAGACTTGGCTGCCAGCAGTGCACTGGAGCTGGGAGAGAACCCAGGTGTCTGGGCTCCCAGTCAGCCTCTCCCCTGCTCTCCCCAACAGACCCCTGCCCTTCACCTTCCCACCCAAACCTGAGAGGAGGGGGGGGAGTCTTTGTGCACCAGCCCTACACCACCTCCATGCCCAGCCCCGCTGCCCCAGGGCTGTGGGTGCAGCAGGTGCAGGTGGGCTGGACAATGTGCTGTGTGGGGGGATGGGGGAGTGCACGCGGTGCTGTGTTTGGGCAGGTGTGTGGAAAAGGGGTGTGTGCAGCATCCATGGTGTGGACAGGTCTCTTATCCCCATTCAGAGACACAGGTATTAAGGGGGATCTTTGGCCACAGCATCCTGCGTACATCTGCAATATGTCCATTTAACAGGAAATTCTCTTGCTCCAAACCAACTGCAGGAGATGTCTTGGGGACGAAGGCACTTGCACCAGCTCCATGAATTCGGAGTCCATCAAACCACATGAGTGTGTCAGAAGATGTGCAACTCGGACAGTGTGAAAGAACAAGAGAAGGGAAGAGAAGAAAGAGGGGAAAAGAACAATCAGAGACTGTAAATGCAGCAACTTATGAAATTACTGTTGGTATCTCTTATCTACTGACCTAAAGAAGTGCAAAGTCCAATGGACATTAGCAGCATTATTACGTTTTGGGAAGTCCAGATAAAGTGGTGCTGCTCACCACTTTACACTATACACTGCGGAGGAAAATACAAGTTCTCCTTGTACTTACCCTGAGATCTGCCGTGTGATAAGCTTGTATCACTGCTGCAACACCTTTGCTGGGGCAGCCTGGAAGATGCAAGAAGACAGAGTGTCCAGACCCTCTATGAGAACAGGTTTGGCTTTCAGGAACAAAGCGCTCTGAAAGACAGCAAATAAACTCTCCTGCGTCATCTAGGAAAAACATTTCCACAGCCAATGGACAAGCTGTGTCACTCTCCTGGCGAACATCAACAAGCCATACAGTCTGTGATGGCTTGCATTTCCCCTAAATGCCTGGCCTGTTGTTTATTTTGGCTGCGCTGACAGCAGATCGGCCCCTCTCCGGCAACTCAGACAACAGGAGGAGAAAGACAGGAGCACAGCTCCCATCACCTTGCTCAGTGTGCTCTTGAGAGGACCAGAAAGAGAAGGACCAGGGCAATGTTTTGCCCCGGTCTCCTGTGGGACCTTGCAATGAACTGCCAAAGGCTTTTGTTGCCTTCCACAAGGGGCACTAAGCCCACCCACAGACAGCCTTGCTCATCAGGCCTTTTTCAAGGTACGCTGAGAAGCCTTGAGGGCAGCTCAAAGAGATGGCTATTACCTCAGGTGCAGGTAAACGTGGAAAAGATCCTGTTTATTCTTGTACTAAGGGGAAAAGGGATCCTCACCACCAAAACTTTAAAGGACATCACATTCAAGAATGTTTTAATGTGAGGATGGCAGAGGCATTTGTTTCTTCCCCAACTCTCAAATCAACTGTTGATCAGCAAATTCAAACATTAACCAAGATTTGGTTTTTATCCCCCTCAGTTCTGCCAATCAGTGTAATACAGGCTAGGCCTTTTGTTTCAGCTGGTGCATCTTGACGGCATGGCAAAGTCAAGGCTTTGCAGGTCACCTGCTTACACATGTCCATAACTTTGTGGTAGTGGTCAAGATTCCCTGAGAATTGTCATTAGACACAATTCATTTACCTGAGAACGTAAAACACTAGCTCCTCTTTAATATTAGCTGGCAGGTTACGTTATAGCATCCTTTCCCGGAAGCAGTGGAGAAGAAGTCACAGTTCAACAGATAATGGGTTATTTTCCAAAATTCCTGGAAAAGACAATACCAACTGTAATTTGGCTCCACAAATTATAGTACAGACACTGTTAATCACTGTGCAGAATGGCAAGAGGCCAGAAGGAGGCACAATTGAGTAAAATTTCATCTCAGCTGTAAAACAGGTCAGTTTGAATGCAGTCCAGAGGCTCCTTAACTTTACAGACATCCATACTACGAGCTCCAATTGAAACAAAATACTTCTGGATATTGCTGCTTCATAATTTCATCTGTTAGATGCAGTTCAAACTCTTAGTCCTTTGGGTGCTGAAAAACAACCACTTCCATTGCAAAAATGAATGGTATTGAGAAAAAGCCTACTAAAAATGGGGTGCGGGGGGGTGTACCTGAATTTCACCTTATATGGCATTTTTAGAGCAGCCCAAGTCACATATGGCAGCAACAGCTTCTGCAGCGAGGCCCAAAGCTGCCTTCTCCACAGAACTGAAACGAACAAAACCTTCATCCTGTCTGGCTGATCCCAAATATACAGACCCAGAGCATCCAGGCTGTTAACAAGACTGTTTCAGAGTACCAGTCTGAAAGATTCACCACCGCTTTGTCCTGTGGTCGCAATGCTGGAAAAACCCTGCCCAAACCTCAAAATCCACTCACTAGCAGACATGAGAGAAAAAAGCCCACAAAGTCCTTCAAAATCAAGATGTCAAGCAAGAAGTATCATTTCAATCCAATTCACCTTAGCTGGCTATTCTGCAGATGAACGATGAGTTCACTGTCAACTTGCTGCTTTTCATGCTTTGGACACAGCAAACAGGAAGGAAGAAAAGGTTGGGGAGAGAAGGGGGAGAAAGGAAAGAAGACAGGGAGTAGAAACGGGCATTTTGGCCTGATATTGTTGGGCTACAAGGCACTTATGAATAAGAAAACAGGGCGGGCTGTCACATTAAGCATGGCTTTTGACAGCTGAGAAACAGCAGGGCCTGGATGCGGAATCAATTCCTGCCACACACTTTTCTGCTCAGGAAGTTCTTGTCCATTCCTGCTCAAAGCAAGGCTTGGGCACCCCTCAGCCCGTTCAAGGGGCTGTAAACTGGAGCTGAAAAGTGCCCGACTCACTTTATCGTACCAATCTTGCTCAAACCCCTCCTAACACTTAACTTAGACGTGTGGCACTACAGTACATGATCATGACATTCAGATTCCCACAACACCTAGCTGGAGCAGGAGAGACTTCTAGTCTCTGCTCTAGCATTTCTCACTGCTGACGGCTTGCCTTTGCAACCTTGAGATTGTTTGTATTTCGAGAAATTTTATTTTAAACCGCCAAAATTCCTTCTAAGCAAATAATGCGTAGCTGGGGAGCTTTCAGGACACATCGGCTCATTAGTCCCACTGAGCTGCCTTTCACCTGCTTGAACGAAAGGAACTAACTGCAGCAGCATGTTATTCTTTCTTAGGAAAACCTGCAGTGCAACCACCTCATGTATTTTCCCAATGTATTTCTCAGTACCTTAGAGGCCGCAGAGAGATGCTGAAGCTGGAGAATAAGGAGCTGGCTCCAGGTTTGCAGAGTGCTCTCTGGCAGTTCTCCCTCTCTCTGCCGCTGGACTCCTCAGCCCTTCTCTTTGCAGAAGCTCAACTTGGGCTGTCTGGTGTGTGGTAAATGCTTGCCCATTTCTAAGAGACTTTTTGATGCTCTTGCAGTAAAAAGAAACTCACTAGAACAGCAGAAGATGGCACGTCCACAATAACAGCTCTACACCTCCCTGCTTCCCAGCTGTTGGCTCTGACGCAGGAAAACATCAGAGTTCCTCTGCTTAACAGAGGCAAGGACAGCTCCCCCTGCCCCCACCAAATGGTTCCTCTCCCTTATCATCCAAAACAGCTGAATCCTTTAGACTGTCTCCTTCCCAGAGAAGATCTGCCCAAAATATAAGCAACTAAACCTTATATCCAGTAACAGCTGAAGGTCACCTTCAGCTGTAGGCGTCTGGTACCACCAATAGAGTAAAGAACACCATGATCGTAGGATGTTGCAGGAAGAGCCTCTTGAAAGGGATCTTAAACTCACGGCTGTAAATTCTCTTCCACTTTTACTGAAGCTGTCTCATGGGTATATGTTACCACAGTCCAAAATAAGTTTCTCCTACAAAAGCCCTCCCTACTCTGCTTGAAAGTAGTTCAGAAAAGCTCAGATCTCCTCTTTCAGCCCAATTCATATGCTGTTAAGAGCATCAGCTTGTCAAAATTCTTATGTTAATGTCAAAAACTGTCAGCAGCCTTCTTATGCTAAGTACCTGCCCTCTTACCTGAGCTGCCCCAAGCAATTACTAGCTTTCATCTGTAGCAGCGAAACATAACAGTGTAGTACCCAGCTGACGCCACACTCTTTCAGAAAATTTACAGTACTTAGTATTCCTTTGCTCTTTACTGCATGCTGTTGCCAATAATTCTGAAACCACATCCTCCAAAAATATCTGTTAGCATACAGGATACCTTCCAGACGGTTGCCAACATCCTTCAGCGCAAATGAACGCCAGAACACAGCCAGCCACACTCCCCAGAACAGCCTGTGATGCTCTCACACTCAGCTGAAACCGCGGCCGCATCCGCACACTCTTTCCTGCAACGCCTGCTACCCTGCCTGCACTGACACAGCCTTCCCAAATGCAAGTGTCTCCTGCCTGCCAAAGCCACTCACGCGGCAAACTGCCACAGCCTGAGCAGCTCCTGTGCTTGGGGGGATACAACTGACACTGCCTGCTCCTCAAGCACCTCCACTGTCCCACCAGCACTATCCCATTTCTTTACTCACAAAATACAAATGCATAAAAAGGAAACACAGCCGCTCCAAAGGCAACCACGGTCTACCCATCCCTCCCCAAACAAAAAAACACCTGGCGCCACCTACCTGGGAGCTGCTGCTTGAGCTCGACCACTCCATCGCCTCGGCTGGCCTGGCTGATGCCAGCCCAGCTCTCTTCACCGCCTGCAAAACAAAACGAGGCATTTCTAGACAAAGGCAGACACAAAGACACACCAAGAGACACTGCCTCTTCTGTCCCGCCTCCTGACGACATTCCCAGGCTGCCCCCAACAAAGTCTCTTCTACTTGGCCCCACTGTGTGACCAACCACAGGCACACATTTGTGCCCCATTCTGTGCTCAAACAAAGGCACACATCCTTGCCCCATTCTGTGCCTAAAAAAAGGCACACAAGGCACACATTTCTGACCCAGTGCGTGCTCAAACAAAGGCACGCATCTCCACCCCATTCTGTGCCCAACCAAAGGCACACAGGACACACATTTCTGCCCCCTTTTGGTCCCAACCAAAGGCACACAACTATGCACGCACAACATGCTTCCAAGTTCTCTCTTCCAAGCCCAGCTCACCACGGCGCCTCACCGCTCAGCAGCGCAAACCCTTGACAACGCACCCTCCCCACCCCTCCCCAAGCAAAAAAACACCTGGCGCCACCTACCTGGGAGCTGCTGCCTGAGCTCGACCACTCCATCGCCTCGGCTGGCCTGGCTGATGCCAGCCCAGCTCTCTTCACCGCCTGCAAAACAAAACGAGGCATTTCTAGACAAAGGCAGACACAAAGACACACCAAGAGACACTGCCTCTTCTGTCCCGCCTCCTGAAGACGTTCCCAGGCTGCCCCCAACAAAGTCTCTTCTACTTGGCCCCACTGTGTGACCAACCACAGGCACACATTTGTGCCCCATTCTGTGCTCAAACAAAGGCACACATCCTTGCCCCATTCTGTGCCTAAAAAAAGGCACACAAGGCACACATTTCTGACCCAGTGCGTGCTCAAACAAAGGCACGCATCTCCACCCCATTCTGTGCCCAACCAAAGGCACACAGGACACACATTTCTGCCCCCTTTTGGTCCCAACCAAAGGCACACAACTATGCACACACAACATGCTTCCAAGTTCTCTCTTCCAAGCCCAGCTCACCACGGCGCCTCACCGCTCAGCAGCGCAAACCCTTGACAACGCACCCTCCCCACCCCTCCCCAAGCAAAAAAACACCTGGCGCCACCTACCTGGGAGCTGCTGCCTGAGCTCGACCACTCCATTGCCTGGGCTGGCCTGGCTGATGCCAGCCCAGCTCTCTTCACCGCCTGCAAAACAAAACGAGGCATTTCTAGACAAAGGCAGACACAAAGACACACCAAGAGACACTGCCTCTTCTGTCCCGCCTCCTGAAGACATTCCCAGGCTGCCCCCAACAAAGTCTCTTCTACTTGGCCCCACTGTGTGACCAACCACAGGCACACATTTGTGCCCCATTCTGTGCTCAAACAAAGGCACACATCCTTGCCCCATTCTGTGCCTAAAAAAAGGCACACAAGGCACACATTTCTGACCCAGTGCGTGCTCAAACAAAGGCACGCATCTCCACCCCATTCTGTGCCCAACCAAAGGCACACAGGACACACATTTCTGCCCCCTTTTGGTCCCAACCAAAGGCACACAACTATGCACGCACAACATGCTTCCAAGTTCTCTCTTCCAAGCCCAGCTCACCACGGCGCCTCACCGCTCAGCAGCGCAAACCCTTGACAACGCACCCTCCCCACCCCTCCCCAAGCAAAAAAACACCTGGCGCCACCTACCTGGGAGCTGCTGCCTGAGCTCGACCACTCCATTGCCTGGGCTGGCCTGGCTGATGCCAGCCCAGCTCTCTTCACCGCCTGCAAAACAAAACGAGGCATTTCTAGACAAAGGCAGACACAAAGACACACCAAGAGACACTGCCTCTTCTGTCCCGCCTCCTGAAGACATTCCCAGGCTGCCCCCAACAAAGTCTCTTCTACTTGGCCCCACTGTGTGACCAACCAAAGGCACACATTTGTGCCCCATTCTGTGCTCAAACAAAGGCACACATCCTTGCCCCATTCTGTGCCTAAAAAAAGGCACGCAAGGCACACATTGCTGACCCAGTGCGTGCTCAAACAAAGGCACGCATCTCCACCCCATTCTGTGCCCAACCAAAGGCACACAGGACACACATTTCCGCCCCCTTTTGGTGCCAACCAAAGGCACACAACTATGCACGCACAACATGCTTCCAAGTTCTCTCTTCCAAGCCCAGCTCACCACGGCGCCTCACCGCTCAGCAGCGCAAACCCTTGACAACGCACCCTCCCCACCCCTCCCCAAGCAAAAAAACACCTGGCGCCACCTACCTGGGAGCTGCTGCCTGAGCTCGACCACTCCATTGCCTGGGCTGGCCTGGCTGATGCCAGCCCAGCTCTCTTCACCGCCTGCAAAACAAAACGAGGCATTTCTAGACAAAGGCAGACACAAAGACACACCAAGAGACACTGCCTCTTCTGTCCCGCCTCCTGACGCATGCCAAGGCCACCAAAGACATTCCCAGGCTGCCCCCAACAAAGTCTCTTCTACTTGGCCCCACTGTGTGACCAACCACAGGCACACATTTGTGCCCCATTCTGTGCTCAAACAAAGGCACACATCCTTGCCCCATTCTGTGCCTAAAAAAAGGCACACAAGGCACACATTTCTGACCCAGTGCGTGCTCAAACAAAGGCACGCATCTCCACCCCATTCTGTGCCCAACCAAAGGCACACAGGACACACATTTCTGCCCCCTTTTGGTCCCAACCAAAGGCACACAACTATGCACGCACAACATGCTTCCAAGTTCTCTCTTCCAAGCCCAGCTCACCACGGCGCCTCACCGCTCAGCAGCGCAAACCCTTGACAACGCACCCTCCCCACCCCTCCCCAAGCAAAAAAACACCTGGCGCCACCTACCTGGGAGCTGCTGCCTGAGCTCGACCACTCCATCGCCTCGGCTGGCCTGGCTGATGCCAGCCCAGCTCTCTTCACCGCCTGCAAAACAAAACGAGGCATTTCTAGACAAAGGCAGACACAAAGACACACCAAGAGACACTGCCTCTTCTGTCCCGCCTCCTGACGACATTCCCAGGCTGCCCCCAACAAAGTCTCTTCTACTTGGCCCCACTGTGTGACCAACCACAGGCACACATTTGTGCCCCATTCTGTGCTCAAACAAAGGCACACATCCTTGCCCCATTCTGTGCCTAAAAAAAGGCACACAAGGCACACATTTCTGACCCAGTGCGTGCTCAAACAAAGGCACGCATCTCCACCCCATTCTGTGCCCAACCAAAGGCACACAGGACACACATTTCTGCCCCCTTTTGGTCCCAACCAAAGGCACACAACTATGCACGCACAACATGCTTCCAAGTTCTCTCTTCCAAGCCCAGCTCACCACGGCGCCTCACCGCTCAGCAGCGCAAACCCTTGACAACGCACCCTCCCCACCCCTCCCCAAGCAAAAAAACACCTGGCGCCACCTACCTGGGAGCTGCTGCCTGAGCTCGACCACTCCATCGCCTCGGCTGGCCTGGCTGATGCCAGCCCAGCTCTCTTCACCGCCTGCAAAACAAAACGAGGCATTTCTAGACAAAGGCAGACACAAAGACACACCAAGAGACACTGCCTCTTCTGTCCCGCCTCCTGAAGACGTTCCCAGGCTGCCCCCAACAAAGTCTCTTCTACTTGGCCCCACTGTGTGACCAACCACAGGCACACATTTGTGCCCCATTCTGTGCTCAAACAAAGGCACACATCCTTGCCCCATTCTGTGCCTAAAAAAAGGCACACAAGGCACACATTTCTGACCCAGTGCGTGCTCAAACAAAGGCACGCATCTCCACCCCATTCTGTGCCCAACCAAAGGCACACAGGACACACATTTCTGCCCCCTTTTGGTCCCAACCAAAGGCACACAACTATGCACACACAACATGCTTCCAAGTTCTCTCTTCCAAGCCCAGCTCACCACGGCGCCTCACCGCTCAGCAGCGCAAACCCTTGACAACGCACCCTCCCCACCCCTCCCCAAGCAAAAAAACACCTGGCGCCACCTACCTGGGAGCTGCTGCCTGAGCTCGACCACTCCATTGCCTGGGCTGGCCTGGCTGATGCCAGCCCAGCTCTCTTCACCGCCTGCAAAACAAAACGAGGCATTTCTAGACAAAGGCAGACACAAAGACACACCAAGAGACACTGCCTCTTCTGTCCCGCCTCCTGAAGACATTCCCAGGCTGCCCCCAACAAAGTCTCTTCTACTTGGCCCCACTGTGTGACCAACCACAGGCACACATTTGTGCCCCATTCTGTGCTCAAACAAAGGCACACATCCTTGCCCCATTCTGTGCCTAAAAAAAGGCACACAAGGCACACATTTCTGACCCAGTGCGTGCTCAAACAAAGGCACGCATCTCCACCCCATTCTGTGCCCAACCAAAGGCACACAGGACACACATTTCTGCCCCCTTTTGGTCCCAACCAAAGGCACACAACTATGCACGCACAACATGCTTCCAAGTTCTCTCTTCCAAGCCCAGCTCACCACGGCGCCTCACCGCTCAGCAGCGCAAACCCTTGACAACGCACCCTCCCCACCCCTCCCCAAGCAAAAAAACACCTGGCGCCACCTACCTGGGAGCTGCTGCCTGAGCTCGACCACTCCATTGCCTGGGCTGGCCTGGCTGATGCCAGCCCAGCTCTCTTCACCGCCTGCAAAACAAAACGAGGCATTTCTAGACAAAGGCAGACACAAAGACACACCAAGAGACACTGCCTCTTCTGTCCCGCCTCCTGAAGACATTCCCAGGCTGCCCCCAACAAAGTCTCTTCTACTTGGCCCCACTGTGTGACCAACCACAGGCACACATTTGTGCCCCATTCTGTGCTCAAACAAAGGCACACATTCTTGCCCCATTCTGTGCCTAAAAAAAGGCACGCAAGGCACACATTGCTGACCCAGTGCGTGCTCAAACAAAGGCACGCATCTCCACCCCATTCTGTGCCCAACCAAAGGCACACAGGACACACATTTCTGCCCCCTTTTGGTCCCAACCAAAGGCACACAACTATGCACGCACAACATGCTTCCAAGTTCTCTCTTCCAAGCCCAGCTCACCACGGCGCCTCACCGCTCAGCAGCGCAAACCCTTGACAACGCACCCTCCCCACCCCTCCCCAAGCAAAAAAACACCTGGCGCCACCTACCTGGGAGCTGCTGCCTGAGCTCGACCACTCCATCGCCTCGGCTGGCCTGGCTGATGCCAGCCCAGCTCTCTTCACCGCCTGCAAAACAAAACGAGGCATTTCTAGACAAAGGCAGACACAAAGACACACCAAGAGACACTGCCTCTTCTGTCCCGCCTCCTGACGCATGCCAAGGCCACCAAAGACATTCCCAGGCTGCCCCCAACAAAGTCTCTTCTACTTGGCCCCACTGTGTGACCAACCACAGGCACACATTTGTGCCCCATTCTGTGCTCAAACAAAGGCACACATCCTTGCCCCATTCTGTGCCTAAAAAAAGGCACACAAGGCACACATTTCTGACCCAGTGCGTGCTCAAACAAAGGCACGCATCTCCACCCCATTCTGTGCCCAACCAAAGGCACACAGGACACACATTTCCGCCCCCTTTTGGTGCCAACCAAAGGCACACAACTATGCACACACAACATGCTTCCAAGTTCTCTCTTCCAAGCCCAGCTCACCACGGCGCCTCACCGCTCAGCAGCGCAAACCCTTGACAACGCACCCTCCCCACCCCTCCCCAAGCAAAAAAACACCTGGCGCCACCTACCTGGGAGCTGCTGCCTGAGCTCGACCACTCCATCGCCTCGGCTGGCCTGGCTGATGCCAGCCCAGCTCTCTTCACCGCCTGCAAAACAAAACGAGGCATTTCTAGACAAAGGCAGACACAAAGACACACCAAGAGACACTGCCTCTTCTGTCCCGCCTCCTGAAGACGTTCCCAGGCTGCCCCCAACAAAGTCTCTTCTACTTGGCCCCACTGTGTGACCAACCACAGGCACACATTTGTGCCCCATTCTGTGCTCAAACAAAGGCACACATCCTTGCCCCATTCTGTGCCTAAAAAAAGGCACACAAGGCACACATTTCTGACCCAGTGCGTGCTCAAACAAAGGCACGCATCTCCACCCCATTCTGTGCCCAACCAAAGGCACACAGGACACACATTTCTGCCCCCTTTTGGTCCCAACCAAAGGCACACAACTATGCACACACAACATGCTTCCAAGTTCTCTCTTCCAAGCCCAGCTCACCACGGCGCCTCACCGCTCAGCAGCGCAAACCCTTGACAACGCACCCTCCCCACCCCTCCCCAAGCAAAAAAACACCTGGCGCCACCTACCTGGGAGCTGCTGCCTGAGCTCGACCACTCCATTGCCTGGGCTGGCCTGGCTGATGCCAGCCCAGCTCTCTTCACCGCCTGCAAAACAAAACGAGGCATTTCTAGACAAAGGCAGACACAAAGACACACCAAGAGACACTGCCTCTTCTGTCCCGCCTCCTGAAGACATTCCCAGGCTGCCCCCAACAAAGTCTCTTCTACTTGGCCCCACTGTGTGACCAACCACAGGCACACATTTGTGCCCCATTCTGTGCTCAAACAAAGGCACACATCCTTGCCCCATTCTGTGCCTAAAAAAAGGCACACAAGGCACACATTTCTGACCCAGTGCGTGCTCAAACAAAGGCACGCATCTCCACCCCATTCTGTGCCCAACCAAAGGCACACAGGACACACATTTCTGCCCCCTTTTGGTCCCAACCAAAGGCACACAACTATGCACGCACAACATGCTTCCAAGTTCTCTCTTCCAAGCCCAGCTCACCACGGCGCCTCACCGCTCAGCAGCGCAAACCCTTGACAACGCACCCTCCCCACCCCTCCCCAAGCAAAAAAACACCTGGCGCCACCTACCTGGGAGCTGCTGCCTGAGCTCGACCACTCCATTGCCTGGGCTGGCCTGGCTGATGCCAGCCCAGCTCTCTTCACCGCCTGCAAAACAAAACGAGGCATTTCTAGACAAAGGCAGACACAAAGACACACCAAGAGACACTGCCTCTTCTGTCCCGCCTCCTGAAGACATTCCCAGGCTGCCCCCAACAAAGTCTCTTCTACTTGGCCCCACTGTGTGACCAACCAAAGGCACACATTTGTGCCCCATTCTGTGCTCAAACAAAGGCACACATCCTTGCCCCATTCTGTGCCTAAAAAAAGGCACGCAAGGCACACATTGCTGACCCAGTGCGTGCTCAAACAAAGGCACGCATCTCCACCCCATTCTGTGCCCAACCAAAGGCACACAGGACACACATTTCCGCCCCCTTTTGGTCCCAACCAAAGGCACACAACTATGCACGCACAACATGCTTCCAAGTTCTCTCTTCCAAGCCCAGCTCACCACGGCGCCTCACCGCTCAGCAGCGCAAACCCTTGACAACGCACCCTCCCCACCCCTCCCCAAGCAAAAAAACACCTGGCGCCACCTACCTGGGAGCTGCTGCCTGAGCTCGACCACTCCATTGCCTGGGCTGGCCTGGCTGATGCCAGCCCAGCTCTCTTCACCGCCTGCAAAACAAAACGAGGCATTTCTAGACAAAGGCAGGCACAAAGACACACCAAGAGACACTGCCTCTTCTGTCCCGCCTCCTGAAGACATTCCCAGGCTGCCCCCAACAAAGTCTCTTCTACTTGGCCCCACTGTGTGACCAACCACAGGCACACATTTGTGCCCCATTCTGTGCTCAAACAAAGGCACACATCCTTGCCCCATTCTGTGCCTAAAAAAAGGCACACAAGGCACACATTTCTGACCCAGTGCGTGCTCAAACAAAGGCACGCATCTCCACCCCATTCTGTGCCCAACCAAAGGCACACAGGACACACATTTCTGCCCCCTTTTGGTCCCAACCAAAGGCACACAACTATGCACGCACAACATGCTTCCAAGTTCTCTCTTCCAAGCCCAGCTCACCACGGCGCCTCACCGCTCAGCAGCGCAAACCCTTGACAACGCACCCTCCCCACCCCTCCCCAAGCAAAAAAACACCTGGCGCCACCTACCTGGGAGCTGCTGCCTGAGCTCGACCACTCCATCGCCTCGGCTGGCCTGGCTGATGCCAGCCCAGCTCTCTTCACCGCCTGCAAAACAAAACGAGGCATTTCTAGACAAAGGCAGACACAAAGACACACCAAGAGACACTGCCTCTTCTGTCCCGCCTCCTGACGCATGCCAAGGCCACCAAAGACATTCCCAGGCTGCCCCCAACAAAGTCTCTTCTACTTGGCCCCACTGTGTGACCAACCACAGGCACACATTTGTGCCCCATTCTGTGCTCAAACAAAGGCACACATCCTTGCCCCATTCTGTGCCTAAAAAAAGGCACACAAGGCACACATTTCTGACCCAGTGCGTGCTCAAACAAAGGCACGCATCTCCACCCCATTCTGTGCCCAACCAAAGGCACACAGGACACACATTTCTGCCCCCTTTTGGTCCCAACCAAAGGCACACAACTATGCACGCACAACATGCTTCCAAGTTCTCTCTTCCAAGCCCAGCTCACCACGGCGCCTCACCGCTCAGCAGCGCAAACCCTTGACAACGCACCCTCCCCACCCCTCCCCAAGCAAAAAAACACCTGGCGCCACCTACCTGGGAGCTGCTGCCTGAGCTCGACCACTCCATCGCCTCGGCTGGCCTGGCTGATGCCAGCCCAGCTCTCTTCACCGCCTGCAAAACAAAACGAGGCATTTCTAGACAAAGGCAGACACAAAGACACACCAAGAGACACTGCCTCTTCTGTCCCGCCTCCTGAAGACATTCCCAGGCTGCCCCCAACAAAGTCTCTTCTACTTGGCCCCACTGTGTGACCAACCACAGGCACACATTTGTGCCCCATTCTGTGCTCAAACAAAGGCACACATCCTTGCCCCATTCTGTGCCTAAAAAAAGGCACACAAGGCACACATTTCTGACCCAGTGCGTGCTCAAACAAAGGCACGCATCTCCACCCCATTCTGTGCCCAACCAAAGGCACACAGGACACACATTTCTGCCCCCTTTTGGTCCCAACCAAAGGCACACAACTATGCACGCACAACATGCTTCCAAGTTCTCTCTTCCAAGCCCAGCTCACCACGGCGCCTCACCGCTCAGCAGCGCAAACCCTTGACAACGCACCCTCCCCACCCCTCCCCAAGCAAAAAAACACCTGGCGCCACCTACCTGGGAGCTGCTGCCTGAGCTCGACCACTCCATTGCCTGGGCTGGCCTGGCTGATGCCAGCCCAGCTCTCTTCACCGCCTGCAAAACAAAACGAGGCATTTCTAGACAAAGGCAGACACAAAGACACACCAAGAGACACTGCCTCTTCTGTCCCGCCTCCTGACGCATGCCAAGGCCACCAAAGACATTCCCAGGCTGCCCCCAACAAAGTCTCTTCTACTTGGCCCCACTGTGTGACCAACCACAGGCACACATTTGTGCCCCATTCTGTGCTCAAACAAAGGCACACATCCTTGCCCCATTCTGTGCCTAAAAAAAGGCACACAAGGCACACATTTCTGACCCAGTGCGTGCTCAAACAAAGGCACGCATCTCCACCCCATTCTGTGCCCAACCAAAGGCACACAGGACACACATTTCTGCCCCCTTTTGGTGCCAACCAAAGGCACACAACTATGCACGCACAACATGCTTCCAAGTTCTCTCTTCCAAGCCCAGCTCACCACGGCGCCTCACCGCTCAGCAGCGCAAACCCTTGACAACGCACCCTCCCCACCCCTCCCCAAGCAAAAAAACACCTGGCGCCACCTACCTGGGAGCTGCTGCCTGAGCTCGACCACACCATTGCCTGGGCTGGCCTGGCTGATGCCAGCCCAGCTCTCTTCACCGCCTGCAAAACAAAACGAGGCATTTCTAGACAAAGGCAGACACAAAGACACACCAAGAGACACTGCCTCTTCTGTCCCGCCTCCTGACGCATGCCAAGGCCACCAAAGACATTCCCAGGCTGCCCCCAACAAAGTCTCTTCTACTTGGCCCCACTGTGTGACCAACCACAGGCACACATTTGTGCCCCATTCTGTGCTCAAACAAAGGCACACATCCTTGCCCCATTCTGTGCCTAAAAAAAGGCACACAAGGCACACATTTCTGACCCAGTGCGTGCTCAAACAAAGGCACGCATCTCCACCCCATTCTGTGCCCAACCAAAGGCACACAGGACACACATTTCTGCCCCCTTTTGGTCCCAACCAAAGGCACACAACTATGCACGCACAACATGCTTCCAAGTTCTCTCTTCCAAGCCCAGCTCACCACGGCGCCTCACCGCTCAGCAGCGCAAACCCTTGACAACGCACCCTCCCCACCCCTCCCCAAGCAAAAAAACACCTGGCGCCACCTACCTGGGAGCTGCTGCCTGAGCTCGACCACTCCATTGCCTCGGCTGGCCTGGCTGATGCCAGCCCAGCTCTCTTCACCGCCTGCAAAACAAAACGAGGCATTTCTAGACAAAGGCAGACACAAAGACACACCAAGAGACACTGCCTCTTCTGTCCCGCCTCCTGACGACATTCCCAGGCTGCCCCCAACAAAGTCTCTTCTACTTGGCCCCACTGTGTGACCAACCACAGGCACACATTTGTGCCCCATTCTGTGCTCAAACAAAGGCACACATCCTTGCCCCATTCTGTGCCTAAAAAAAGGCACACAAGGCACACATTTCTGACCCAGTGCGTGCTCAAACAAAGGCACGCATCTCCACCCCATTCTGTGCCCAACCAAAGGCACACAGGACACACATTTCTGCCCCCTTTTGGTCCCAACCAAAGGCACACAACTATGCACGCACAACATGCTTCCAAGTTCTCTCTTCCAAGCCCAGCTCACCACGGCGCCTCACCGCTCAGCAGCGCAAACCCTTGACAACGCACCCTCCCCACCCCTCCCCAAGCAAAAAAACACCTGGCGCCACCTACCTGGGAGCTGCTGCCTGAGCTCGACCACTCCATCGCCTCGGCTGGCCTGGCTGATGCCAGCCCAGCTCTCTTCACCGCCTGCAAAACAAAACGAGGCATTTCTAGACAAAGGCAGACACAAAGACACACCAAGAGACACTGCCTCTTCTGTCCCGCCTCCTGACGCATGCCAAGGCCACCAAAGACATTCCCAGGCTGCCCCCAACAAAGTCTCTTCTACTTGGCCCCACTGTGTGACCAACCACAGGCACACATTTGTGCCCCATTCTGTGCTCAAACAAAGGCACACATCCTTGCCCCATTCTGTGCCTAAAAAAAGGCACACAAGGCACACATTTCTGACCCAGTGCGTGCTCAAACAAAGGCACGCATCTCCACCCCATTCTGTGCCCAACCAAAGGCACACAGGACACACATTTCTGCCCCCTTTTGGTCCCAACCAAAGGCACACAACTATGCACGCACAACATGCTTCCAAGTTCTCTCTTCCAAGCCCAGCTCACCACGGCGCCTCACCGCTCAGCAGCGCAAACCCTTGACAACGCACCCTCCCCACCCCTCCCCAAGCAAAAAAACACCTGGTGCCACCTACCTGGGAGCTGCTGCCTGAGCTCGACCACTCCATCGCCTCGGCTGGCCTGGCTGATGCCAGCCCAGCTCTCTTCACCGCCTGCAAAACAAAACGAGGCATTTCTAGACAAAGGCAGACACAAAGACACACCAAGAGACACTGCCTCTTCTGTCCCGCCTCCTGAAGACATTCCCAGGCTGCCCCCAACAAAGTCTCTTCTACTTGGCCCCACTGTGTGACCAACCAAAGGCACACATTTGTGCCCCATTCTGTGCTCAAACAAAGGCACACATCCTTGCCCCATTCTGTGCCTAAAAAAAGGCACGCAAGGCACACATTGCTGACCCAGTGCGTGCTCAAACAAAGGCACGCATCTCCACCCCATTCTGTGCCCAACCAAAGGCACACAGGACACACATTTCCGCCCCCTTTTGGTCCCAACCAAAGGCACACAACTATGCACGCACAACATGCTTCCAAGTTCTCTCTTCCAAGCCCAGCTCACCACGGCGCCTCACCGCTCAGCAGCGCAAACCCTTGACAACGCACCCTCCCCACCCCTCCCCAAGCAAAAAAACACCTGGCGCCACCTACCTGGGAGCTGCTGCCTGAGCTCGACCGCTCCATTGCCTGGGCTGGCCTGGCTGATGCCAGCCCAGCTCTCTTCACCGCCTGCAAAACAAAACGAGGCATTTCTAGACAAAGGCAGACACAAAGACACACCAAGAGACACTGCCTCTTCTGTCCCGCCTCCTGAAGACATTCCCAGGCTGCCCCCAACAAAGTCTCTTCTACTTGGCCCCACTGTGTGACCAACCACAGGCACACATTTGTGCCCCATTCTGTGCTCAAACAAAGGCACACATCCTTGCCCCATTCTGTGCCTAAAAAAAGGCACACAAGGCACACATTTCTGACCCAGTGCGTGCTCAAACAAAGGCACGCATCTCCACCCCATTCTGTGCCCAACCAAAGGCACACAGGACACACATTTCTGCCCCCTTTTGGTCCCAACCAAAGGCACACAACTATGCACGCACAACATGCTTCCAAGTTCTCTCTTCCAAGCCCAGCTCACCACGGCGCCTCACCGCTCAGCAGCGCAAACCCTTGACAACGCACCCTCCCCACCCCTCCCCAAGCAAAAAAAACACCTGGCGCCACCTACCTGGGAGCTGCTGCCTGAGCTCGACCACTCCATCGCCTCGGCTGGCCTGGCTGATGCCAGCCCAGCTCTCTTCACCGCCTGCAAAACAAAACGAGGCATTTCTAGACAAAGGCAGACACAAAGACACACCAAGAGACACTGCCTCTTCTGTCCCGCCTCCTGAAGACATTCCCAGGCTGCCCCCAACAAAGTCTCTTCTACTTGGCCCCACTGTGTGACCAACCACAGGCACACATTTGTGCCCCATTCTGTGCTCAAACAAAGGCACACCTGGCACACATTCGTGCTCCATTTTGTTCCCCTTCAAAAAAACAAGGCACACATTTGTGCCCCTTTGTGTGCCCCAAAAAAAGGAAAACAAGGCACGCATTTGTGCCCAGTGCCTGCCCTACCAAAAGACATAGAAGGCACCCCTTTGTGCCCCATTGTATTCTCAGCCAAAGGCACACAAAGCACACATTTCTGCCCCATTCTGGGCCAAAACCAAAGGAACACAAGGCACGCAATTGTGCCCCATTATGTGCACAACCAAAAGGCACAAAAAGCACACATTTGTGCCCCATTCTGTGCCCAACAAAATGCACACAGTTGTGCCCCATTATGTGCACAACCACAGGCACACATTTGTGCCCCCTTGTGTCCCTAAACAAAGACGCACAACGGTGGACGCAGAACATGCTTCCAAGATATCTCTTAGGTGGTCTTCTGTAGTGTTTTACTAATTGCCTCTTCTTTACTTCGCTCCCTTTCTTGAAATGATCTGTGTACATCCTGGCTCTGCTTGGCTTGCACTCTGCTAGTCTCATGTTAAGCCCAGCTGCACTCACCACCCCAGAGCGACTCTCTCCAATACCTCTCCAACTAGGTCCTGTGCAAACATCCAGACCAAGTCCACCACAGTGTCTTTTCTCACTGCTTCCCAGACCACCTGGTGTAGGAAGCAGCCCTTTACAAGCAGGAGACACTTCAGGTCTGAAGGCATCGTCTCCTGACAGGGCCTCGGGCCTTCTAGCCAAGCATCATAAGATGTCAGTGCTACCTCTGGGCCTCCTCCCCTCCTGGGTGCACAAGCCCTTTGTGCGAGGCAGCCGAGCTGGGACCTCAGCCAGCCCTTCCAGGCCCTTGTCAGGCTCTCCCCCTCCTCCTCAGCACAGGAGGAAGGCCAGGGCACGAAAGCCTGGCGCCTGCCCTGCCTGGTGGAACAGGGCAGAGAGGCATGCCTGCCTCTGCTTTGCCCAGCACCTACCACCGTGTCACTGTTGAGCCACACACAAATACTCCCCTGGGTCTCTCCCCATGTAGGTGTCACTTCCCCCAGGGGGCCTTGGACACAGGGCAGGGCTGTTCTCTTCAGTCTTTCAAAGCACTTCACATTCATATCACCTGTGGCTGTCAGTCCAGAAGCTTTGTGTCCCTCGGCCAGGGCAGTTGCAAAGAGTTCAGGAGCTAACGACAAGTTTTCTTTTCCTGTAACTCCAAGAGCCCCTACCCTAAGTACTCTCTGCCAAACGCCCACACACCAGGTGATCGTCTGGGGCTGGAGCCTCCCTCCAGCACCCCCAGAACATCAGGTGACGTTTCCCCTTCAGGAATTTAACCCACAGGCATTTCCAAAAGTCTCCGGGGCCTCACCCAGGGACCCCCCCCAGGCCGGAGGCTCCCCGGGGGCCGACGCCAGCTCCCCAGCATCGGCAGCCCCTGCCTGCTCCCATCCCCTGGGGTCCAGTCGAGACTGCCCGTGCCAGGCCCGCTCCTCCCTCACCTCCGCCACACACACCCTGGGCGCTGCTCCCCAAGGCCACGGGGAAAGTGGAACGGTTCATGGGTAAACAAGCGGCCCAGCCTCATCTCTTCCCCCTTGCCTCCGTCACACCCTGCCCCGCCGGCCCCATCTCGCGGCCCGCCTCCCCTCTCACCCACCACGCAGGCCTCCCCCGTGCCAGCACCAGGCGTACCTGCCTGAGCTGGCAGGCCCTGCTGCGCACCCGGCCTCTTCTCCCCAGGCCGACACCGGTGAGGCCACGGGTGACCTCCTTCCCTCCTGTGCGCATGGGCATCCTTAGCAGAAACACACCAGCAGCCGCTGACCGCGGGGAGGACTGCTCTGGCACAGAAACCTCACGGCTGGAGCCCTGAGTGCATCCGTGTTCCCATGGCAATAACGGCCACTGGGGACGGAAGCGGAAGGGGAGGAGAAGGGGGCCGGAAGGGGGCTGGGGGAGACGGCCCTGTAGGACTCACCTCGGCACTGCCCACCACGGCTGCAGAGACCAACCCTGGGGGCGGCCAGCACTTGCTGGGTTTGGACTGCGTCCCCCACGTGTTTCCCAGCTGCTCTCCCAGTCATGGTTTCTTCTGGGTGCAGAGGTTTGGGCCCGCCATTTGCAGGAGGACAAGAGTGCCCCAGGGCTGTGCTGACGCTCAGACAGGAGGATGTTACACTATGATGGGACCCATCGTTCTCTGTCCCCACCAAAGCCCTCAGGCTGAGACCCTGTCTGGGCATGTGCTGACACTCCCAAACCAGCCTGGATTACTGACACTGTGCACTGGACCCCAGAGGTTTAGGAGCACTGCGCAAGGGAGCTGGGCGCATGGTGCTGCACATGCAGCATGGCCCCTCTGCGCTGCTCCCACTTTGCCTCCCGGGGAGCAGCGCCGAGTTCAAGCCCAGATGCCACAACACAAGACAGAGCCCCCAGCGCTGAGCCTGGGCAGAGCCCAGCCCTGGCGGGGCAGCGGCCGCACCCCGGGGCCCCGCACTGCCCGACCACACGGGCCGCGCTGCCCCCAGGCCCCACGTCGCCTCGGCCCCGCGCTGCTGCCCACAAGATGGTGCCCGACCGCGGGGGGAGGGGGCAGAGCAGGCCGCCAGGGCAGGAGGGCCCAGCGTTGCTATGGCACCGCCCCAGTGCGGCCCTTCTATTGGCTGGCAGGAGGAGGAGGGTGGGGCTCCCTTGGACTGACAACTCTGTCAGCCATTAGGAGTCCAGCATTCAGTGTCCTCAGGAGAGAGGAAGGGGTGGGGCCTGATCCGGAGGAGAGAAGAGGGAGGCGAGAAAGAGGGAGGGAGGGGGAGAGAGAGAGAAGTAGAGAGAAGTGAAAAAGAAGGAGGAGAAAAGAAGGGGATACAAGAGCAGAAGAGTGAGTGAGCAGGGGGAAAGTGAGAGAGCAGGGCAGAGCTGCGCAGGCAGTGACCGCTGCTCCCTCGCCTCTCCCTGCCACACTGGCGTTACCTCTGCCTTCCCCATGGCCTCCTGCCCTTCCCTGCGGAAATGCTTTCTCCCTGGCTTTGGCCAGCCAAAAGCCCTCCCAGCCTCACCAGGAAGCACGGGGCCCTGACAGCAAAACTGCCCCCAGCCCACGGGGGCTGCAGGGCCAGTGCGGACACCTGCTCTCATCAGCACCTTTAGCAAAGGGGGCCATTTGCCAAGCAATCTGGGTGGGGGAATGGCCAGGACTAGACATTTCCCCCAGGGCTGGCCCACCCTGGAGCTGAGATTTAACTCTGCTCCTGCTTCTCTGAGCCTGGCGCCCTTTCCCATGGCGAGAGCACGCTCCAGCTGCTGCCTCTGCAATGCAGCACCCGTGCCCATGGCATGGCCCCAGAAGCAGCCCCCCCACCGACCACCTTGGCCATGGGGGCCTTGCAGATGCTCCTGAGATCACTGTGCCTCCAGCAGGTTGCAAAGTGTCCCCTCTGGGCCCTCCCACCCGAACACACTGGGGAAAACCCACCCTTCGGGAACGGGGGTCACAAAGCCACCTCGGGGACTAGCTTTGGTCACTTGCTGCTTTGGGGTGCTTACCTGGCATCTCCTGCCACGCACGCATCCTCCCTCTCTCCCTGTATTGGCAGGACAGTGCTCCTTGCCAGGGGCTTCTGATGCTTCATTGCAAACAGCCTCGCCTGTGCTGAGACAAAAAAGCTCCTCGTGGGTAAATGAGAGCAGACCTGGGACAAGACCAATATGGCTCTCTCTGGCACCTCAGGTGCCAGGTCAGGCTCCTGCCCAGAAAGCTCCAGCCTAGCAAACGCTGGCTGACAACTGGCTCCCTGCCGTGGAGAAGCCAGAGATCTCAGCAGCTCCCCAAAATGACCTGCCTGGCAGCATCCAGGAGGCAACAGCTGCAGATGCAGTCAATATTTAGCACTACCCCAAGAGTGCTAACAGAGCCACTGTTGTGCCCCTACACAGCGTTGCCCACCACCATCCCCCCCAAATCCCAAGGTAGCAGCTGGTAGTCAGAGAGCCCCAGCGACGGGCACAGCAGGCCCCAGGCCCAGACATATGTGCAAGTCCATGGACAAGCTTCTTCACAGCTTCTCCCACCACAGGAGGGGAAGGCAGATGAACGAACAGCGATCACAACCTGGTGTAGCAGAAGCCAAAATCTCCCCCCTCGTCACAGCAGAGCACGGCCCGACCCCAGGAGGACACGGGTCCCCGAGCCCTTCGTGACAGAGCCCTCGCTGTAGCCGTGCTGCCAACAGCAACTCTGACCCGTTGCAAACAGTGCTGCCAGCACTGGGGATTTATGGGCCACACGGAGCATCAGGGGGATGCTTGAGCCTGTTCCCAGGGAGGGAGCAGCAAGGGGCATATATAGATATATTTGTGCCCACAAAAACCAGACACAAATTGCCACACACCCTACAAATTGCCAAGAGATCTCTACCTTTCAGATGAGCCTTTGTTACTGGATCATTTCATTATTTCAATTATCTTTTCACTTCAGGTAGCAAGTATCTTCAAGTATCTATCCATTGCAGCAAGTATCATTGTGGCAAGTGGCATTTCTCCCGCAGGAAAACCCACAGGCTGGGACTGGGGAGGCCTGAGATTAGCCCCAGCCTCCCCAGCTCCATTAGCAGCCACTTCAAGGAGGGATTTCAACTCTGGCCCGAGAAAGAGGTCTGGACCCATCCTTCCAGAAGCTTCATCCCCAGTAACCCTTCCGGGAACGTGAGGACTCCTGCTCCAAACACCGACACATCCGCTGCTTGCTTCGGGGCCCCCAGCGAGGGCACAGAGCACCCGAAGGGCCGAGGGCTTTCTCCAGACACCGCCAGCAACTCCTGCCCCATGAGAGGCTGTAACACAAGGGCACAAAAAAAGCTCTGCTTCCCTTAGTGCTTACTCAGCCCAGGGTCGAAAGCACAATTTTAGCAGGTTTGCTTTCAAACTGCCTGGAAGCCTCAACACACTTTCTTTCACCTTCGCTCCCCCTGAGCAGGCTGCCCTGTGCCTCCTTTCCTCTCTGTCAGCCCTGGCCGGGGGAAAGCACCCAGGGAGGCTCCAGACCACATCTCTGCCTGGAGTGCTGCTAGCTGGGCTCTTCTAATCGTTTGTCCAAAATGTGCCACAGTGCCTAGGATGGGGATTTTCCTGCTCTGAAGATGCACAACGCACCTCTCCTGCATGGCAGGAGTGGGGGACAAATCCAAGTGAGGAATCAGAAGTGAGCTCCATGGGCACTCCCAGCCGTCGCTGGCTCCCTCAGGAGACTCCTTTCCTCTGAGACACCAAGGCCTTGTGTAGTGAGAACACCTGCGGAAGATCTGGCGAGGAGTCAGTGACTGGCAGAGTACATGACGGCAGGCCCAGCATGTGAGACTACACGCTGACCTGGTTCCCATCAGAACCAGGCATGCATACTCCGTTTTGTCTACAGTGTCTAGCTGCTTCCCAGGCAGTAGTTTCTCACGGTTAGCACAGCTAAGATAAGGAAATAGTTCTAGTGGATTAAAGGGGGGGCCCTTGGGTTACACGGGGGGGAGTCCCACCTGGGCATCTGACCCGTGCCTCCGACCTGTGCCTCCAGCAGCCTCCTGCCGGCAACCCCTCCTCGCGATTCCCGGGGCTCCCCGTGCAGCTTGGAGTGTAGGTCCCTTATTAAATCTATCCTGTTTAACCCCTCACGAACTTTGAGTGTCTCTCTCCGCCGGTATCTGACCCTCTCTTGCCTGCCTTGTGGTCACATTTGGCATAGTCAGCAGGATACCGGTGTGGAGATGCCTCTTTGGGGGTGAAAGAACAAGGGGGAGAGAGTGAGTCACATTCCCGGGTGGCCCGCTACAGGTCGGTGGGCACTCATGGCTTGCATGCTGGCGCGGTGGATCATCCCCGCAGCACGGCCGGAGCTAGAGAGTGAGCTAAGGGTTTCCCCAGAGCGGCTCGTGGAACTGGTTTCTGAGCTCTGGCTGGAAAAAGCAGGGCTGGCGTCACGAAAGGGAACGGGGGATCTGGGGTGGATCCTCCTGACTGTGCTCTGCACCCTGGACAAGGTGCTGTTGACACAGCGCTGGCGAATTGGGCAGTTGGAAAGTGATCTTGGAGCCGCTAAGGAGGCTCGCCAGCTGACCCAGAAGGTTGGGTCAAACTTGGGATGGAAACGTCTGGGACTCCAACGAGCCCCCCAGCTTGGAGTCAGACACAGAGTATGAGGGGCAGGTAGCTGCCCGACTGGTGGTAGAGCAGCAGCTTTCCAGACCAAATGCAGTCAATCTGCAAGAGACCACAACTATTAGTGATTTTAAAGCATCAGAGCTGCAGCAAGATATGCAGGGGCGCTACAGGCAGCCGCCCCGTGAAGGGTTGTTAGAGTGGCTGTTAGGGCTGTGGGACGATGGGGCGGAGGCAGTTTATTTTACTGGAGAGGAGCTCGGTAGGATGGGGCCTCTGCCCCAGCATCCCAGGCTGTGTAACACTCTCCGTACCCCACAGCAGCAAAACCAAAAGGTTCCCCCCTCCCTAATGGAGTGGCTGATGAGTGCGGCACGTTTAACCTGGCTGACTGCCACAGACATCAATGACGGGCTCACCAGGTGGACTACTATCTCAGCAGGGATAAACCAGCTGCAGCAACTAGGAATGTTGTCCAGAATTTATTCTGCCGAGTTTACGGGACCAGATCAGGTCGCCATGAGTAAAACCATCCGGACTAAGATACTGCGAACCGCCCCTCCCCATCTTAAAGCGATGTTGCTACCTATGATTGGTGGGGGAGCAGGTACAGTGTGGGAAGTTGCAGCGCTGCTATCTCAGTTAGCAGAGGCGTCCTCTCTTAGCAGAGATGGGAAGTCAGGAAACAGGAGGGTAAATGTGAAAAAGAAAAAAGAGTGAGTTGCAGCACTATGTTACGAGACCTGCTGCGAGCTGGCATGCCGTGGCGGGAGGTGGACGGTAAACCCAGTGCAGAGCTGCTTGAGCGGTGGCTGCAGCTTCAGCCAGAGCAGAGTACACAGTCCCCGGTGATGGGGGAGCGCAGCAAGCAGCCAGGAGAGTGCAGGGGGGACCCGTGACACCCACTGCCCCGCCGGCAGCATGCACAGAGGGGGATCTGCCAGCAGCACAAAAACAGGCCAGGCAGCATTGCCCCTGCTGTACCTGCTTAGCTCCACAGCAGTTGCGGACCAAAAAGCATTATATCCACAGGGGGCAAAAGCCTGGGGAGGTGTGGCAAACTGATTATATTGGACCCCTACCAGAGAGCCAGGAGCACAGATACGTCCTGACCACTGTGGACACCCACTCTGGTCTATCATACACACACTTTTGTGCCGCAGCTACCTGGGCTCACACCATTAAGGCATTAGGAGACTTGATTGGGTTATATGGCTCCCCGGTGGAAGTCCAAAGTGATCAGGGCACTCATTTTACAGGGAATGACATTCAGAACCGGGCCGAAGAGTGGGGAATAGCCTGGACGTATTCACATACCCTACCACCCGTGAAGGGCAGGATTGATAGAGTGAATGAATGGGCTGCTCAAAGAGCAGCTGTGCAAACTGCCCCTACTGGTACCCTCATGGGCTGGAGCAAAAGCATTTGTCAGGCAACTGCCTGCCTCAGTGACCGACCGCTGTGTGGCTCTACCCTGTATGCTTGTTTCAAAGGGGAATCCATCGAGCGGCCGCGTGTGCTTAGAGTGCAACGGCTGCACCCCCAAGCCTGCCTCCCCATGCAAGCCATGCCTGGGAGTGCAGGGTTGGGTCTGCAACTGCCACACAAAGAAATAACCCTAGAACGGGAGAGCCATCATCTTGTGAGTATGGAGTTGGCCATCAGCATACCTCAAGGGTATTATGGTCGCGTGGTGCCCTATAATAGTTTAGCTCTCCAGGGGAGTGGACATCAAGGCAGGAGTCATTGACTCCAACTACCTTGCGGGGATGAAAGTTGCAATCCATTATGCTGGATCCCAGTCCCTGCGATGTGCACAGAGAGACCAAATAGCCCAACTGATATACGAGCGGATAAGGGTCCCCACTATCCGGGACAGATTTCTTGCGGCCCAGCCAGCAACCGGGAGGTTTCAGATCTCCAGGGCGTGCTGTGTGGGAGCATGATCTGGCTAAACCTGAACAGTCGGAAGGGGAAATTGTTGCTGATGGGCCAGGAGACACCCACCTGGTACTAATCAAAGGGGAAAGTGTCCCAGTCTATGTCCCCTCTAGGAGACTCTCTCCCAGAGAATTGTGTGTGACCCGATGAATATGCTGAGCGGAGCCGTGACATCGCTGCCCTCCATCCTAACCCTGTACCCTAACAGTAGTTGGGGCACCGATGGAACTGCGGTCATCGAGTCCAGCATCCACAAGATAAAGAGCCTACTTCAAGTACTACACGATGTAAAGTCCGAAGAATCAGTGCAGGACAACCCCTGGCAGTGGCTGTCATCATGGCTGTCAAATTTTGGACTATGGGGAAAATGCATTATGCTCCTGGTCTTCTGGGCTGATCAGTTTTGTGTGCATACATGTTATAATTTACTGTCTATATGTATATAACTATATATCTATATGTACATTCACCATGGTTTAGTTGCTTGTACATCTTAGCTGTTTAGTTAGGATAATACCCGAAAGGCATGTCTGAAACTTGTCCACACACTGGTGGCACTGATAGCACGTCTCTGTCAGTCAAGGGGTGGAGTGCAGTGAGAACACCTGTGGAAGATCTGGCGAGGAGTCAGTGACTGGCAGAGTAGGTGGTAGCAGGCCCAGTGTGTGAAACTACACACTGACCAAATCCCCGTCAGGGCCAGGCACGCATATTCCGTTTTGTCAGCAATGTCTAGCTGCTTCCTGGGCAGTAGCTGCTCAAGGTTAGCGCAGCTGAGATAAGGAAATAGTTCTAGTAGATTTAAGGGGCCCTTAGGAACAACGAGTTGAGTCCTGCCCATGCGTCCGACCCGTGTGTTCTGCCTGTGTGTCCGACCCGTACCTCCAGCAGCCTCCCATCAGCAACCCCTTCTCGCAGTTTCTGGGGCTCCCTGTGCAGTCTGTAGAGCAATTCCTTCATTAAATCTATCCTGTTTAACCCCTTATGAACCTTGAGTGTCTCTCTCCACCGGTATCTGACGCTCTCTTGCCCACCTTGCAGTCACAGGGATGTTCTAACGCCTTCACTCTCCTCAGCATTTGTCATGGCAACCAGCTGCATTGCACTGGTCTTTATGTAAACCTGGCCCTGCAGTGTCCTGCAAAAGGTGCTTTTAGACAGCCAGCTCCTAGAATAACTGCCGTGGGGACAGACAGACTTCCTCATCCATGTGGACCCTGCATCTGCCAGTGTCTAGTCCAACTCCTGCTCCAAGCTCGCCCCTAGAGCCCTTCATCCCCTCATGCAGCTCATTAAGAAAGACCTTAAGCAGTCTTTGCCCTAGCATTGCAACCACCCTCCACCCAGGATGACACTACTCACCAGCTTACTGTCAGACCTCGTACTGCTGAGGACAACCCTCGGAGCCCAGCACTGCAGCCCTTTCTCCTTTTCCTTTGGTCATCTTTTCTAGTCCTCATCTCCCCTGGCTTCTCTGGCTGCTCTTGTCTCTGCTTCCTGGCCATCTCCTGGGCAGTTCCATTCTCCCTCCTGATGCTGAGACCATGCTGGCCTCTTGCTGGGCTGAGTACAAGCCTCAGGGCTGCCTGCCCTCCTCTTGCTGGCCAGCTGGGGACTCCCAGGTGAGCACTGCCTGCCCCTGCCAGGAGCAAAGGGGATCTGGCTGCAGCCCTGCGCACAGCAACCAGCCATATCCTCCATCTGCCCCTCCTGGGGCTCTCTCTCCTCCCTGGGGGCAGCAGGACAGCAGCTGGGGTGGCTCCAGCTAGTTCCCTCCAGCATGGCAGAGCCTGGTGAGCAGCCCCCGCTGGCGTTGCTGCGGCTCCAGCTGGATACGTAGAGTGACTGCTCTTTCTGCCCAGCCTCCCTTTCCTCTGCTGGGGCCGAGTGCTCCAAGTCCGAGGAGAGCACAATGCATTCGGGGCTTCTCTCTGCCAAGGGCTTCCAGTACCCCATAAGGACACAGCTGTCTGACGAGGAGTCGCTGTCCTGAGGGTTGGCAGGAGCTGGCAGCTGTCTCCAGGCTTCTCCTCCTGCTCGAGCGGCCCCATCATCAGAGATTCTTTGCGTCTGCTGGGGAGACCGTGTGGCTGTGGCAACCTCATGGGGGATGGCATATGAGGTGCCAGGAAGCTCTGTGTGCCCAGGGCTACCAGCCCGGGGTGGACTCTGGGCTGGCTCTGGTGTCATGGCCATACCTGCAGCAGCTGCCAGGCTCAGGGAGGCTGAGGGGCTTCCTTTGTGCTGGCTTGGGAGCATGGTAGCCGTATATGGCCTGCTGGTCATAGGTCTCCATGCTGCATGAGCACTGGGCAAAACTGATGAGCTCATGGAGGAAGCGCTCAGTGTGACTCAGCAGAAGCAGCTCTAAGTCCTCAGCAAAGGCCTGACTGTCCAGGTCATACCTCCTCAGGTTTGTCAGGACAATGAGCTCCGTGACAGTCATCAATGTCTGATGGACTCCAGAGAGGACTCTCAGTTCCCGCTGCAGCCAGGGCAGCAGTCTCTGAATGCTGGCTGGGTTGCGGCAGAAGAACTCTGCCAAGATGTCTTGGGGCTGGCCGCCATCGGGAGCCCTTTGCACGCGCATCCCTCTGCGGTACAGAGAGCGGCGGAAGTTTAGCATCTCCTCCTCCCTCACTGGCACATGCCCCTGAGGTCTCCTCTCAGCACTAGCCTGCCTCTGTGGGGACAGCCTCTGGCTTGGCTCCAGCAGCCCTCTGGCTCTCTGCCTCTGCATGCTGTGGCTCGGGCTCTCCTCCAGCGTGCTGCTGTTCTGGGCAGAGGACCGCATCTGAGGAGAAGGGGAATGCTGCTGTGGGTGAGCTGCAGGGTGACGGCGCCTCCTGATGGCAGGGCGCTGAGGAGCTCTCCGTTGCTGACGGCTGGCAACAAAACCATCTTTGGGAGGCTTGATGACATACTCCTGGTAGTCATCTTCTGCCACCACTGTGTGCAGAATTGATTGGAATACCTGCTTGCACAGGGGGCATTCAGCCTTTCTTTTTGACCACCGGAACACACAACCAAAGCAAAACTTATGGAAGCAGGGTTTCACGTAGGCAGCATCGTCCAAGGTGTCCAGACAGATGGGATATGTAGCGTCTGGAGCTGCAGGTCGTGGTGTTGTTGGCTGCAGAGGGCTGGGGAGAGCTGAGGGTAAGGAGCTGCCATCCATTGCAGGTGCCTCAGCTGTTAATGCTGCGCTCTGCTGAAGAAAGAGAGGCCAAGATCATTTCCTTTCTGGAGCAGACTGTGGGGGTCGTGTGGGGGCTGGACTATGGTGCAGGAAGGGCGCAGAAGAGCCATTGGTACCGAAACCCAAAGGAGGCTTCTTTTGGGATGAGAAGAAAGAACATGGGCACTGGTGGCCTATCACCCCAGAAGGCCTGGGTGCCCTCAAAAAAGGGAGGTGTCATGGGTCAGTCCCCTCCCAACTCAGCAAGAGAGCAAGGAAAGGCGTTGAAAAATGTCCAGGCTCAGGAACTGCCTAGGAAGCACAGAAGCTGACTCCTTCCTTCCTCCGGAAGGGGAGAGGTCCCCATTTGCACCAGTACCACCTGCATCAGCTGAACACAGGAGGCTGCGGGAGCATGCATTCAGTCAGCTGTGAGAGCAACTCTTCCTTGATGAACTGGCACCTGCTGGAAACCTCAGGAACCAACATGCCGCCCCCAAGGAACACGGGCAGCCTTGCCACTCCTGGGCACCCAGCCTCAGCCCTGCCCTTTCTCCTTCCCCTCTTCAAAAGCACTCCTTTGCTGCTTGGGACTCGGCACTTCCCAAAATCCCACTCACCACCACTGCTTCCTTGCACACCCCAGCCTGCAGGACATTTCCAAGTGCAGCTCACCTCAGCTGCAGGTGGACACTGAGGAAGAGGCAGTGAGGTGTCTCAGCCTTCCTAGAGACCCCTGCAGCCTCTTGGTACACACAGAGCACTGGCCATAGACACACAGCATCCCTGTCAGCCGAGGGAGCCCAGCAGCAGTACGGAAAAGACAGAAAGCACTTTTGCGATTCAGCACCCAGAGCTGCTGCTAGCCCCCAAACTTCCCATTGTAACATTGTAACACTGTAACTCCTCCTGTTACTCTTTGTTCACTCCCATACCGAGCTGCTGATTTGCACTTCAGGCTGGTTAAAGTTTGCTCCCTCTTTCGGTAGTGTGTCCCTTTAGCCAAGTCCGAAATTCTGCTTACATCTAGCCTTTCCTATCTATCCAAAAGGTTTCCAGTAAGACTATCCCTTGTGGAAAGTGGACCTCATTGGAGGCAGCTTGAACTTAGCATGCAGTTGAAGAGTGTCATTATTTTTTATGAAACTCTATCATGCTTTATTTTTTGTTTCTTTGCAATTAAGAAAAATCCTTCTGTGTCTATTTGCAGGTAGTTCACTAAGGAAAGCAGGTGGGAAGTGGGGCATAGGAGCTGTAACATTCAGTTGCAGACTTCAGTGGAATAAGGGTAGCTTTTAACGGAAGTGATGTAAAGTCCCAGGTGGCTGATGAGCGAAATGGCAGGGGTGGGGAGATGGGGAGGAAGATTGTCCATACAGTGTCTGACCTCTGGGACACTGCTTTTCCTACATGTCCAGACTTCATTAGGAGACACTCTGGATTGATCTCAATTGGAGAATGTTGCTGTCACTTATTCTGAAAGCTGAATAATAATATTAATAATAAAAGCCTGTTAGAAGTAGAAATACTTGTATATTATGGAAGTCTCCACCTTTCAGCTACACGCCAGAAACTTCTCCAATTAGCCGTACAAGACTTGAAGAAAATTATAGTCAGAGACCCAGTTCATCAGGGCTTTTTGTATTTTAATGAGCCCCATGGTGTATTTGGTGCCGAATCCATGAAACGCACCTACTGAGAGGAGAGTGAACAAAACATTCAAGAAGTCCAAGTCAGAAGCAAACCCCAAAGTTTCATAGAGCGTGAATGGATGCCACTGAGGGCCACTAGCAGCAAATTAGAGCAGAAAATTGTAATCACTGATTACAGGTAGACAGAGGAAATGTGCAGGTGGCTCTGATGCCATGTAAAGCCTTCATGTGTTTTATCAAGCAAAAAAGCCAAGCGCTGACACCAAGCCCCTGGGAAAGGAGACCCTTTGCCCCATGCATTGCCCAAGGCTCCTCCTGAGGGCAGTGTGAGGGTGGGGACGTGCAGTGCCAAGTGCAGGACAATGATATGACACCCCTCAGGGCCCCCTGGGGGGCCAGGGGTCAATGAGGCCCCCCCAGTGTGTACTCGTAGGCCTCAGTGGCAGAGACAACAGTCATAGCCAAGAGCACAGAGACCTCAGTTCTGTCAGGACCCTTCAGCCTTGGCAGTGCCCTTTGGCCATCTCCACTCTCCCACTGCCGGGCCCCTAGCCCTCTCCAAACATTGTATCCATCTTCAAGAAGGACAGGAAAGAGGATCTGGGGAATGACAGGCTGGTCAGCATCACCTCGGTCCCTGGGAAGCAAATCTTCCCGGAAGCTAGTTCCAGCCACATGAAGGGGTTGGGAACAGGCAGCAGGAAGTCATCAAGGGCACGTTGTGCCTGACCAACCTGACTGCCTTCTGTGATGGGATGACTCCAGAAACGGGGACATAAGGGGGCTGAAGGGAAATCTCTCTGCTCTTTCTCTGGACCTGCCATCTCCATGGCAGTGACCAACTGAGACCCCAGATGGCATGAGATGAGGTCACAGTGGGATGTGCCACATCACAGGGAGGTCTCCCTGCTGCTGCAGTGATGCCCTCCCTTCCCACAGCTGCCCTTTGGAGCTGCTCCATGGCAAGCAGTGGGGACAGGAGGCAGCAGGGCCACACTGTGGCCCCTCGCTGACACACACAGCAGCAGGAGCATGTCTGAGAGCAGTTTTGGGTGACGAGATGAGAAGAGCATCCTTCTTCCCCAGCTGGAGAGGCAAGACAAGGGCAAAGGGGCAAGCAAGATGGAGGACTGCTGGACCCATACCATCAGCCTGGACAGCAGTTCCTTGTTCCCAATGCTCCTGAGGCTCTCCACCAAGGGTAAGGGCTTCGGGAGCTCCTTCCCAAGGTGTCGCACAGAGACTGTTAACTGCAAAAACTGCTGTGGTTCCCGGGCCGTGGGGGTGGCTGGACAGGGCTGGGGCTGCTGCGAGAGCCCTGCCTGAGGGTCCCCTCTGGCTCGGGGGATGATGTGGCAGCCAGGACTCCTGGGTCGTGGGGCTGGGGCTGCCCTGAGACCCAAGGCTTCTGTGGCGATGGGGGCAATCCATAGCCAGGTTTCCCTGGGAGTGGGTCCCCCTTTGGGATGTGGCTCTGGGAGGAAAGGGGCCTGCGTCCCAGAGGCTGGGGTGTCCTGCAGCCCAAGTGGGGCTCTCCAGAGCCTGCTGCAAATGCCTTTGTTGGAAAGGGATCCTTCACCTTGTAAGAAGAGCCCCCAAGCAGGGCAGGAGGGGTGAGAGGACACCGTCCTGCCCTGGGGGCAGCAGGACGCTGCCTGCGGGCTCCGGCGCCCCAGCCATGCCCAGGGCCCCACGCCGGCACCAGGGCTGCCACCAGCACAGGCCCCAGCGCTGCCCCCCCCGCACCCGCCACAGCCCCCCAGGGCGCAGGGCAGCGAGCAGCCCCGCGGGGCCCCTGCGGCAGAGCCCAGCCCCGGCGGAGCAGCGGTTGCGCCCCGGGGCCCCGCACTGCCCTGCCACACGGTGCCGCGCTGCCCCCAGTCCCCGCCGCGCCCCGGCCCCGCGCTGCCGCCCACAAGATGGCGCCCGACCGCGGGGGGAGGGGGCAGAGCAGGCCGCCAGGGCAGGAGGGCCCAGCGTTGCCATGGCACCGCCCAGTGCAGCCCTTGGCTGCCTATTGGCTGGCATGAGGAGGAGGGCGGGGATGGATTTCACTGATGGCTCTGCTAGCCAATTGGAGCCCACCATGGGAAAAAAAAGCCACGTGAAAGAGGAGCGGGAGCAAAGCAGGCGAGAGGCGAGCGGGAGAGAGAGCGGGGGAAAGGGCGTTTGGTGGGGGCTGCGGGCGCGTTCAGCTGCTGGCGGATGCCACAGTGCTGGTGACGGGGCTGCTTTGCTGCAGGAGCTGCAGCAGGGGCTGGTGGGGCCGTGAGCACGGCACAGAGCGACGTGGGCCAGAGGGGGGAGCTGCCCTGCAGCCAGAGGTGCCGGCCTGCCGCGAGCAGCTGGGCCGGGGCGGCTTGGTGGGGTTCTGGGTGCAGGAAGCTTTGGCCCTGTGGTGGGTCTGGGATCCCTGTTAAAGCGTTTCCCTGAGCTGCTGCTGCCACCGCAGCCCCAGGTGCTGCTGTGAGCTGTGTTTGGGAGGTGCTGGGCCAAGTGTGAGCAGGCTGCTGGTGTCGTCGCGAGGTGCCCTTCCCAAGGGCGTCTTTTGTTCTGAAAAGTGCACTTCCGAGTGTCTCTGAGAGAGGCTGCCCCGCATGTGATGCCGTGCCTTAGCCGTTGTTTTTGCTGCAGGCCTCTTGCTTCGCCCCGAGACCTGTGAGCCTGGCAGCAGGGTGAAGGGTGTTTCGAGAACAGCTCTGTAAGTGTGAGCTGTTTTGCTTGTGAAGGGCCTTGAAAGTTGATGAACGACCAGTGCTTGCACTTGCCGTTGTTGTTTCCGTACTGCTAGGTCAGGGTGAAGAGTTGGTGAATTGTGGCTCTGCTGGTTTCCCCAAGCCAGGCCAGGATGCCCTGGCCTGAGTCCTTCCGCATGTCTCAAGCTGCCAGGGCATAAAATAGGAGCATGCTGGTTGCCCTCGATGTGTGGAGGATTTTCTGGGTTTGTTCAGCACTGGGGAAGGAGCTAGACTTCTGGGTTGCAGGAAGTCTTCTCCCTCTGACTGGGCCACGAGGCCCTGCTGTCTTCAGGTTCGTAATTGCTGCTCTCATGCAATCCTGCCACTAGAAAATGTTGCTAAGAATTACTGGTAGGCCTTTCTGCCACTCCTAAGTGTCCTAGACTAGGTGTAGGTGTTACCTAGGCAAAAGCTCATCTTTTTTTGGGGTAGTAACTGGTCTGTAATGGGTGTTTTGCTGCACTATGAGCATTGAGAGGAGCACGAAGTGAGTGAGGGTGGCCATTCAGTAGGTGGCTCAGCCTTGGGGGAGGGCATGCAGGTGGCAACAGGCACATGGTCAGGGTGTGGGTAGTGAGGTCATGAGTGGCTACGAGAGCCATGCCAGAAAATCCCCAGTGTCAAATGAATTCTGTGTAAAAGTTGCCGATAGGCCTGGAGGAGGCACATGAGTCGGCCATTGCTGATGAGGTCACTTCTGCCAGAGTACATGATAGGGTAGCTGGAGGAACAAGGCTTGGCTGTTGATTGTGAGGTCCCTTCTGACTGCTGAACCGATTGGAGAGCAGCAGAGATGTGGCTGGAAAGGTGACTGTGAGGTCATTCCTGCCTGAGCAGTTGATAGGGCAGCAGCAGGTCCGTGGCTGGGATCTGTGTTTTTGAGCTTATTTGTGCATGAGGTGCTTGCTGCTAAGGCAGGATTTGTCTCATGGCTGGGGAAGCTCTAGTGAGGCAATTTCTGTCTTAGAGGCTTCTAGGCCAGTGACAGAGACATGGCCGTGAAGGTGAGTGTGAGGTCCTGTCTTTCTGAGTCCCTGCTAGGCCAGCAGCAGGCAGTTAGGCACGGGCGTTGATTGTGAGGTCCCTTTTGTCAGAGTGCCTGGTAGGCCAGCAGTAGTTGATGGCTGGGGAAGTTACTTTGTGGAAACTTCTGCCTTTGAAGCCCATAGGCCAGCAGCAGGCACCTGGTGGGGGCATGCACTTGTGAGGTCACCTCAATGTGAGCAGCTGCTAGGTGAGAAGAAGACACATGGCTTGGATGCTGGTGGTGAGGTCACTTCTGGGTTTGCTGAGTGTGCTCAGAGGAGGGCTTGACCCCTGCAGAGCTCTACAGCAATACAGAAATCAATCAAGCAGGAGTAGATGTTTCACGTCATCTGGCACAAATTTTATTCCACTCCTTCATCATGAGTTAGTACTGCTCCATTGAAAATGCGGCTGATGTTCTGTGGTGAACACGGGCATGGAGTTGGCCTTTCCACTTGTTGCTAAGTAGAAGCTTGCAGCCTCCTGCTGGTCAGCTCGGGAGTGCAAGCAGCCTTTTTCGGCTGCTAAATTCATCTAGCGCTGGTGTGAGCAGTGGTGTTAGTAATCTCTTATTGCCAGGGGGTGTGTGCTTTAGAAATTGCCCCTGTCAAAAGAGCAGGGAGCTTGTGAGATTTTCCTGCAAGGTCTGAATGCTGTGTCTGTCTTTGAGGTGTCCACCTTCTTTTATGACACGTTAGGAAGTGTACCATGTTAGAGGTCTCTGATTTTCTGTCCGCGTACGCAGTCATTGGAGAATGGGTGCGACGGCTGTTGGAGGAGACAGAAGGAATGTCACTCTGCCAGAAATGGTATGTGCTACGTTTTGCAAGAGATTTCTTGTGCAGAGAAGTTGAGGCACAAGCGAGAAGCAAGAGCTGGCCTGATGAGCCGCTCTGAGGGCACTTCTTGTCTGCTTCCTGGATGTGGGAATTGAGCAGGCCCCAGGCTGTGAGTGGATGTTCGGAGGCAGTGCCTGTTGCAAGGCCTTGGAGGCCTAGAAGGGAATGGAGGGGCTGGAGAGTTGGGCTTTGTGCGTTGTGGGGTGCTTGGGGTGCCCTGTGTGCTGCCATGTGTAGTGCTGTGGCCTGTGTGTGGCTGATGCAGAGGCATGTGTTGGCTGCGAAGGCTCTGTGAGGTGCGGGGGTAGCGGCGTGTTGCAGTGCGAGATGCCCTGTGGTGGAGCCAGGTGGTGGCGCCAGTGTTTTGCTGCTCAGCGTGGGAGGAGGTGGCTGGAGAGAGCAGTGCTCTGCTCCTAGAGCCCAGCATGCCATCACAGTGTCCTTCTGGGAGACGTGGGTGAGGACTGTTGGTGACCGTGTTCCCTCCTTGGAGCATGCTTGTGTGAGCCAGAGACGCTTGCAGTTTAGTGGTTTCTGTTAGCTGAGGTTCAGGCTTGGAGTTTCTGAAGGTCTTGATGCTTCCGTGAGTCTTTGGGATTTTACTGACTGCCCTGGAGAAAGTTCTCTTCTCCCTCCTTAAAGGCTTTCTGTTGAAGCTGGACCGTCATTGCATCTTCCCACCTCAGACCCTAATGCATTCCGATCCCTCAGAGATGGGTAGTTAATCAAAGCGGTCAGAGGCATTTCTGCAGTTTGTGTCTACGCAGAGCCTTGCAGAGAGGGGAGATGCCACCTCACAAGAAGTCAGGCCTCTGAGGACGATGGGTGGCTCTGAGACAGCTGCCCTTGGTCAGCAGTGGAGGGGGCAGCTGCAGAGCCGCTGGCGCCTTTGAAAAGAGTCTCAGACTAGCAGATTCCTTGAGGCTGCGATGGGGGAGACATGTGGAGGTAGGGATCCAACGCCCTGGTCAAAGCAGGTTGCAGTAGAGGAGGTATCTCTGGGCCTTTTGCAGTGCAGTTTTGATTATCTCCAGTCTTTGATTATCTTGGAGATCTGAGAAGCCTCTCTGGATCCCTGTGCCACAGTGCGGCCACCGTCCCGGAGAAAAAGGTTTCTTCTTAACATCGAAGAAGAATTTCCCATTGTGCAATTTGTCCCGGTTGCCTCTCATGCTATTAGTGTGCACCTCCAAGAAAATCCGGCTCCGTCTTCTCTGTACCCTCCATAAGGTAGCTGTGCACAGCATGAAGATTCCCCTTGGCCTTCTCTTGTCTAGGCTGAACAAAGCCAGCTCTCGCAGCCTCTCCTTGTATGCCCCACGCTCTAGCCGCTGACTGTCTTGGTGTCCCTGTGCTGGACTCCCTGCTGTGTGTTAGTGCCTTTGCAGAATTGGAGGGCCCATACAGGAGCCGGTATACAGACATGGTCTCCCCTGTGCCAAAAAGTGGGGTAGAACGTCTCGGTGGCCCTGCTGGCTGTGCTCTCACCAATACAGCTCAGCATCGAGGGGAGACATTTGCCCCTGACTGTCACAACTATGTAAGACCAGCAGAACTGATAGTAACACTCCGGTTCTTTCGTTTGTTCGTTCTTTCTTTCTTTCTTTCTTTCTTTCTCTCTTTCTAGGTTGCTGCACTCATGGAGGCTCCCAGTGCAGTCCTAGAGCCGCTGAGGCTGGAGGCAGGATGCCAGGATGTGTCCATGTAGCTGTCAACGTCTTTGCCAGCATCGTGAGCCCTCTGTGAAAGCAGCTGCAAGTGAATGAGATGAAGCTACGTGTGGATGCAAAGGCTTCCATAAATGCACCTGGCTTCCATGGGTGACTTGGGGTGTGGCTTCACCTCCCGGTACCTCTGCTGTGCTGCAAATTCCGCCTCCCGCAACTGCTGTTCCTGCCAGCCCACTCAGCAAATGCTCTTGTGCCCCCTGCTTTTCCTAGGAGGTTGTGGGGCCATACAGGACGAGTGCAAGACCCTTATACTAAATGCCAGCATGTCCTGAGGGCCTTTGTGTGAGTGCCCCAAAGTGTCCATAGCTTGATCTGAGGAAGTCTCAGAGCTCTTGGGCTCCTGGCTCTGCGAGGGGTGAAGATGTGCCCAGGGCCAGGTTGCCCGTGGCACCCAGCCCTCAGTGCTCTGTGAAGCCAGCTGTGGAGCCCGGAGGGCTGCTGCAGAGCCTGCGCAGGCAGGATAGCTGTCATTTCAGCAGACCTGCTGTCTGGGGCTGTCTCATTGCTTGCGTCTCATGTCAAAGCCTCTGCACCCTTTTCCCCTTCAGAGGGGCTCCTTGTGCAAGTAACTAAAGGAAAGGAAGGGAGGTCACTTTGGGCTCAGGAGGCCTTCAGGACTCTCAAATGATTCTACATTGTATGTGTAACTTTTGCATTACTAAACAGAATCCCCATTCCCCCATCCCTAGCTGGAGGTTCCTGAGGGGATGGTGGTGGAAAGCAGCAGCCTGCTGTGCCCAGAGAAAACAGGATGCTTCCCTCTGAAAAGAGCAGCATCGCACAAGGAGCCAGCTCTGTGCCTGACCTTGTGCTGCTCATTTGCACAGGCCTTGTGAGGCTAGAGTGCCTTGGCCACCTTGTGGTGTTACCGCAAGAGCTTGCCTGTGTGTCTGGGTTGAGGAGCCAAGAGATGGCATTGAGCAGAGCAGTGGCTGTGGAGTGTGCAAGTGGCGAGTGTCCTGCAGGCATCTCTTCTTGCTGGCACTTGGTTGTATGTAGCAGAAGAGCCAGCTGTGTGGGGCAGAGGCAGTGTGTTTGTAGACTAGCTGGCGCAGCAGCGGTCTGGTGTCGGGTTGATGGCTGTTGCAGTGCCGAGTTGATCTGAGAGTGTCAGAAGCCCTTTCCCATGGAGCTGCTCCCTCAGCTGGTCTCTGTACCTAGAAATGCAGTAGAAATGGAAGTGGCATGCTGCTGTCATTGTGTAGGTGCTGCAGTGCGAAGGCTCCCAGCTCGGACTTGATGGTACTAAAGGAAAAGCAAGACCAATTGTTCCCTTTTGTGATTTGTGCGCAGGGTGCCAGAGTGGCGCTGTGCCATGATCTGGAGAGAGTCTTGTCAGGAGATGAAAGCTGTTTGCAGAAGACCGTTCTGTACGGAGTGATAACAGCGTAATGAAGGGACGTGCGAGTGGCCCAGGTGAGCTTCTCCTCTGTGAAGGTTTGCACTTTTCAGATCCTTTGTGACTCGTTCCCAGATAGGGCAGCAGCAGGCAGGTCGATGCCATTTGTGCTTGTGAGGTGAGTTGTGCCTCTGAAGCTGGTAGGCCAACAGCATGCCCATAGCTTTGGTGATGCTGGTGAGGTCCCTTGTGTCTCACTGCCCCATAAAGCGGGAGCAGGCCCTTTGCTGCTGTCTGTGTTTTTGTGGTCAGTTGTACATCAGTATGTGACTGGCGATCAGCATGGACATTGCTGCTGTTTGTGCTTGTTTAGGTCAGTGGTGCCTCATTCCCGAAGAGGCCAGGAGCAGATATATGGCTTCATGGCTGCCTGTGAGGTCACTTCAGCCTCAGCACCTGACAGTCGAGCTTGATGCATATTGCTGCTGTTTGTGTTCGTGGAGTCATTCGGCCGGAGTATCTGCTAGGCCACGAGCAGCCACATTGCTGATTTTTGTACTTGTGTGATGACTTTTGCTTCAGTACCTGATTAGACAGCACCAAGCACATTGCTGCTTTTGTGCTTGTGAGGTCACTTGTGCGTCAGTGCCTAATAGGCCAGTGCTGGACCTGTGGGTGCAGTTTGTGGTTGTGAGGTCATGTGGGTCTCAATGCCTGATAGGCCAGTGCTGGTCATTTGGCTGCTGTTTGTGGTTGTGAGGTCACTTGTGCGTCAGTGCCTGATAGGCCAGTGCTGCTTATGTGGCTGCAGTTTCTGATTATAAGCTCACTTGTGCCTCAGTGCCTGACAGGTCAGTGCTGGTGATGTGGCTTGCGTTTCTAGTTATGAGGTCATTTTCCCTTAGCACCTGACAGGCCAGTGCTGGTCATGTGACTGCTGGTTGTGGTTGTGAGGTCACTTTTGCCTCAGTGTCTGATAGGCCAGTGCTGGTCTTGTGGCTGCTGTTGTTAATTGTGAGGTCAGTTGTGGCTCAGTGCCTGATAGGCCAGTGCTAGGCCCAAGGCTGCAGTTTGTGGTTGTGAGGTCACTTGTGCCTCAGTACCTGTTAGGCCAGTGCTGGTCATGTGCCTGCAGTTTCTAATTATGACGTCACTTTTCCCTCAGTGCCTGATATGCCAGTGCTGGTCATGTGTCTGCAGTTTGTGGTTCTGAGGTCACTTGTGCCTCAGTGCATGATAGGCCAGTGGTGGTCATGTGTCTGCAGTTTGTGGCTGAGAGGTCACTTTCCCTTAGAACCTGATAGGCCAGTACTGGACATGTGACTGTTTGTGGTTTTGAGCTCATGTGCGTCTCAATGCCTGATAGGCCAGTGCTGGTCATGTGTCTGCTGTTTCTGCTTGTGAGGTCACTTGTGCCTCGGTGCCTGACCGGCCAGTGCTGGTCCTGTGGTTGGGGTTTGTGGTTGTGAGGTCACTTGTGCCTCAGTTCCTGATAGGCCAGTGCTCGTCATGTGGCTGGTATTTCTAGTTGGGAGGTCACCTTGCTGTAGCACCTGATAGGCCAGTACTAGTCATGTGACTGCTGTTTGTGGTTTTGAAGTCATGTGGGTCTCAAAGATTGATAGTGCAGTACTCGTCATGTGTCTGCAGTATCTGGTTGTGAGGTCCCTTCTGCCAAAGTGCCTGGTAGGCCAGGGCTAGGTAATTGGCTGCAGTTTCTGATTATGAGGTCACTTGTGACTCAGGACCTGATAGGGCAGGGCTGGTCATGTGGCTGCAGTTTGTGATTGTGAGGTCACCTTTCCCTTAGTACCTGATAGGCCAGTGCTGGTCATTTAGCTGCATTTTGTGGTTGTGAGGTCACTTGTGCCTCAGGGCCTGCTAGGCCAGTGCTGCTCATGTGGATGCAAATTCTGGTCATGAGGTCAGTTGTGGCTCAGTACCTAATAAGCAAGTGCTGATCATGTGGCTGCTGTCTCTGGTAGTCAGGTCACTTGTACCTCAGTGCCTGATAGGCCAGTGCTGGTCATGTGGCTGTAGTTTGAGTTTGTGATGTCACTTGTACCTCAGGGACTGATAGGCCAGTGCTGGTCATGTGCCTGCTGTTTGTGTTTGTGATGTCACTTGTGCCTCAGTACCTGTTAGGCCAGTGCTGGTCATGTAGCTGCAGTTTGTGGTTGTGAGGTCACTTCTGCCTCAGTGCCTGATTGGCCAGTGCTGGTCACGTGGCTGCTGTCTGTGGTTGTGAGGTCACTTGTGGCTCAGTGCCTGATAGGCCAGTGCTGGTGATGTGGCTGCAGTTTGTGGTTGTGAGGTCAGTAGTGCCTCAGTGCCTGATAGGCCAGGGCTGGTCATGTAGCTGCAGTTTATGGTTGTGAGGTCACTTGTGGCTCAGTGCCGGATAGGCCAGTGCTGGTCATGTGGCTGCAGTTTCTTATTATGAGGTCACTTTTCCCTTAGTACCTGCTAGGCCAGTGCTGGTCACATGGCTGCTGTCTGTAGTTGTGAGGTCACTTGTGGCTCAGTGCCTGATAGGCCAGTGCTGGTCATGTTGTCTGCTTTTTCCGGTTGTGAGGTCACTTGTGCCTCAGGGCCTGGTAGCTCAGTGCTGGTCATGTGGCTGCTGTTAGTGGTTGAGAGGTCACTGTTATGGAAAATCAGGCTCCCCGGCCTCCATAACAGGGTCCGACCCTAGGTTCCTGCTGAGGCAGAAGTTCAAAGTCAGATTGAAGAAAAATAAAATTTAATGATACTCGTGCGGTAATTACAGCTCGAGCTGGGTGCCTCCAAAGAGGGACCCCGAACAAAGAAATCCCTGGGCAATTATACCCTTACAATCTAAATTCCCCACCCCTTAAGCGATAGTTTGGACCAATAGTAATAGTTAGGTCTGGGTTCTTCCCCTTCTTCCTTGGGCCCCTTCATTGTCTCTAGGCAGGATGCTTCTTATCTTCAAGGTTGGCTACTCCTGCTGTCCGTGTAACTTCTTTATCCCTCCAGCTTGAACTGGCTCTGGGGCCCCCTTTTACTTATCTAAGTAAAAGTTCACAGCCTGAGGCCTAAGGCTTCAGCAAATTTAGCTACTAATGCTAAGCAAGTTATGCTAACCAATTAATTCTAGACAGCTTCAGTTCAATATTCTCTAACAGTCACTTCTGCCTCAGTGCCTGATAGGCCAGTGCTGGTCATGTGGCTGTAGTTTGCGGTTGTGAGGTCACTTGTGGCTCAGTGCCTGATAGGCCAGTGCTGGTCACGTGGCTGCTGTCTGTGTTTGTGAGGTCACTTGTGCGACAGGGCCTGATAGGCTAATGCTGGTCATGTATCTGTAGTTTGTGTTTGTGAGGTCACTTCTGCCTCAGGACCTGATAGGCCAGTGCTGGTCATGTGTCTGCAGTTTGTGTTTGTGAGGTCACTTGTGCTTCCCGGCCTGATAGGCCAGTACTGGTCATGTGGCTGCTGTTAGTGGTTGTGAGGTCACCTGTGCCTCAGTGCCTGATAGGCCAGGGCTGGTCATGTAGCTGCAGTTTATGGTTGTGAGGTCACTTGTGGCTCAGTGCCGGATAGGCCAGTGCTGGTCATGTGGCTGCAGTTTCTTATTATGAGGTCACTTTTCCCTTAGAACCTGATAGGGCAGTGCTGGTCATGTGGCTGCTGTTTGTGGTTGTGAGGTCACTTTTTCGACAAGGCCTGATAGGCTAGTGCTGCTCATGTAGCTGTAGTTTGTGTTTGTGAGGTCACTTATACCTCAGGGACTGATAGGCCAGTGCTGGTTGTCTGCTGCTTGTGTTTGTGAGGTCACTTGTGCCTCAGTACCTGTTAGGCCAGTGCTGGTCACATGGCTGCAGTTTGTGGTTGTGATGCCACTTGTCACTCAGTGCCTGATAGGCCAGTGCGGGTGATGTGGGTGGAGTTTGTGGTTGTGATGTCACTTGTGACTCAGTGCCTGATAGGCCAGTGCGGGTCATGTGGGTGGAGTTTGTGATGTGACTTGTGGCTCAGTGCCTGATAGGGCAGTGCTGGTGATGTGGGTGCAGTTTGTGGTTGTGATGTCACTTGTGGCTCAGTGCCGGATATGTCAGTGCTGGTCCTGTGGGAGGAGTTTGTGTTTGTGATGTGACTTGTGGCTCAGTGCCTGATAGGCCAGTGCTGGAGATGTGGGTGCAGTTTGTGTTTGTGATGTCATTTGTAGCTCAGTGCCTGATAGGCCAGTGCTGGTTACGTGGGTGCAGTTTCTGGTTATGAGGTCACTTGTGGCTCAGTGCCTGATAGGCCAGTGCTGGTGATGTGGGTGCAGTTTGTGGTTGTGATGTGACTTGTGGCTCAGTGCCTGATAGGCCAGTGCTGGTCCTGTGGGTAGAGTTTGTGTTTGTGATGTGACTTGTGGCTGAGTGCCTGATAGGCCGGTGCTGGTCATGCGGGTGCAGTTTGTGTTTGTGATGTCACTTGTGGCTCAGTGCCTGATAGGCCAGTGCTGGTGATGTGGGTGCAGTTTGTGTTTGTGATGTCACTTGTGGCTGAGTGCCTGACAGACCAGTGCTGGTCCTGTGGTTGGAGTTTGTGTTTGTGATGTCACTTGTGGCTCAGTGCGCGATAGGGCAGTGCTGGTGATGTGGGTGCAGTTTGTGGTTGTGATGTCACTTGTGGCTGAGTGCCTGATAGGCCAGTGCTGGAGATGTGGGTGCAGTTTGCGTTTGTGATGTGACTTGTGGCTCAGTGCCTGATAGGCCGGTGATGGTCATGCGGGTGCAGTTTGTGGTTGTGATGTCACTTGTGGCTCAGTGCCTGATAGGCCAGTGCTGGTTACGTGGGTGGAGTTTGTGTTTGTGATGTCACTTGTGGCTGAGTGCCTGATAGGCCAGTGCTGGTCACATGGCTGCAGTTTGTGGTTGTGATGTGACTTGTGGCTCAGTGCCTGATAGGCCAGTGCTGGTCCTGTGGGTGGAGTTTGTGATTGTGAGGTCACTTGTGGCTCAGTGCCTGATAGGCCAGTGCTGGTGATGTGGCTGCAGTTTGTGTTTGTGAGATCGCTTGTGGCTCAGTGCCTGATAGGCCAGTGCTGGTCCTGTGACTGTACTTTGTGGTTGTGAAGTGACTTGTGGCTGAGTGCCTGATAGGCCAATGCGGGTCACATGGCTGCAGTTTTTAGTTATGAGGTTGTTGGAGTGAGGGAGGGGACCCCGGAGTAACGATGAGTCTCAATATGAGTATGGTCGTTCTCCCTTTATTAGAGCTTACACAAAGTATATATATCGACAAGCAATACGCATGCGCTAGCAATAGCTACATGATTGGTTACAGTTTCTGTCCCTGCGTATAAAGCGGATACATGATTGGTGCAAGGTTGCTGACTACGCTCCATCGACATTTATGGAACCTAGTTCCGTCCAGACTTGTTTACCAGGTTTGTGAATACCTTCTTTTGTAGTGCTCAAGGCCGCTATACGGCCACGTTCAGCAGGCTTCAGCAGGTTCGCTTGCCATGGCCTAGATAAGGCCGCTTTCAGCAGGTTCGCTTGCCTTGGCCTACATTCCTTCCATTACCCTGAGAACGGGATTGCTCATCCCAATCAGATCATGCCCTCTCTCGCTTAACCATTCCTCCGCATGAGGTCACTTGTGGCTCAGTGCCTGATAGGCCAGTGCTGGTCCTGTGGGTGGAGTTTGTGGTTGTGAGGTCACTTGTGGCTCAGTGCCTGATAGGCCATTGCTGGTGATGTGGCTGCAGTTTGTGGTTGTGATGTCCCTTGTGGCTGAGTGCCTGATAGGCCAGTGCTGGTCATGTGTGTGCCGTTTGTGGTTGTGAGGTCACTTGTGGCTCAGTGCCTGATAGGCCATTGCTGGCTATGTGAGTGCAGTTTGTGTTTGTGATGTCACTTGTGGCTCAGTGTTTTATAGGCCAGTGCTGGTCATGTGTGTGCCGTTTCTGTTTGTGATGTCACTTGTGGCTGAGTGCCTGATAGGCCAGTGCTGGTGATGTGGCTGCAGTTTGTGGTTGTGATGTCACTTGTGGCTGAGTGCCTGATAGGCCAGTGCTGGTGACATGGCTGCAGTTTTTAGTTATGATGTCACTTGTGGCTCAGTGCCTGATAGGCCAGTGCTGATCACATGGCTGCAGTTTTTAGTTATGACGTCACTTGTGGCTCAGTGCCTGATAGGCCAGTGCTGGTCACATGGCTGCAGTTTTTAGTTATGAGGTCACTTGTGGCTCAGTGCCTGATAGGCCAGTGCTGGTGATGTGGCTGCAGTTTGTGTTTGTGATGTCACTTGTGGCTCAGTGCCTGATAGGCCGGTGCTGGTCATGCGGGTGCAGTTTGTGGTTGTGATGTCACTTGTCGCTCAGTGCCTTATAGGCCAGTGCTGGTTACGTGGGTGGTGTTTGTGTTTGTGATGTCACTTGCGGCTCAATGCCTGATAGGCCAGTGCTGGTTTACGTGGGTGCAGTTTGTGTTTGTGATGTCACTTGTGGCTGAGTGCCTGATAGGCCAGTGCTGCTCCTGTGGGTGGAGTTTGTGTTTGTGATATCACTTGTGGCTGAGTGCCTGATAGGCCAGTGCTGGCTATGTGAGTGCAGTTTGTGGTTGTGAGGTCATTTGTGGCTCAGCGCCTGATAGACCAGTGCTGGTGATGTGGGTGCAGTTTGTGTTTTTGATGTCACTTGTGGCTCAGTGCCTGATAGGCCAGTGCTGGTTACGTGGGTGCAGTTTGTGTTTGTGATGTGACTTGTGTCTCAGTGCCTGATAGGCCAGTGCTGCTCCTGTGGGTGGAGTTTGTGTTTGTGATATCACTTGTGGCTCAGTGCCTGATAGGCCAGTGCTGGTGATGTGGCTGCAGTTTGTGGTTGTGATGTCACTTGTGGCAGAGTGCCTGATAGGCCAGTGCTGGTCCTGTGAGTGGAGTTTGTGTTTGTGATGTCACTTGTGGCTCAGTGCCTGATATGTCTGTGCTGGTGATGTGGGTGCAGTTTGTGGTTGTGATGTCACTTGTGGCTCAGTGCCTGATAGGCCAGTGCTGGTGATGTGGCTGCAGTTTGTGGTTGTGATGTCACTTGTGGCTGAGTTCCTGATAGGCCAGTGCTGGTGATGTGGGTGGAGTTTGTGGTTGTGATGTCACTTGTGGCTCAGTGCCTGATAGACCAGTGCTGCTCAAATGGCTGTAGTTTGTGTTTATGGTGTCATTTGTGGCTCAGTGCCTAATAGGCCAGTGGTGGTCATGCGGGTGCAGTTTGTGGTTGTGATGTCACTTGTTTCTCAGTGCCTGATAGGCCCGTGCTGTCCCACATGGCTGCAGTTTGTGTTTGTGATATCACTTGTGGTTCAGTGCCTGATAGGCCAGTGCTGGTGATGTGGCTGCACTTTGTGGTTGTGAGGTCACTTGTGGCTGAGTGCCTTATAAGCCAGTGCTGGTCAGGTGAGTGCAGTTTGTGTTTGTGAGGTCACTTGTGGCTCAGTGCCTGATAGGCCAGTGCTGCTCAAATGGCTTTAGTTTGTCTTTGTGATGTCATTTGTGGCTCAGTGCCTGATAAGCCAGTGCTGGTCATGCGGTTACAGTTTGTGGTTGTGATGCCACTTCTCACTCAGTGCCTGATAGGCCTGTGCTGGTCACATGGCTGAAGTTTGTGGTTGTGAGGTCAGTTGTGGCTCAGTGCCTGATAGGCCAGTGCGGGTCATGTGGGTTGAGTTTGTGATGTCACTTGTGGCTGAGTGCCTGATAGGGCAGTGCTCGTGATGTGGGTGCAGTTTGTGGTTGTGATGTCACTTGTGACTCAGTGCCTGATAGGCCAGTGCTGGTGATGTGGGTGCAGTTTGTGTTTGTGATATGACTTGTGGCTCAATGCCTGATAGGCCAGTGCTGGTCCTGTGGGTGGTGTTTATCTTTGTGATGTAACTTGTGGCTCAGTGCCTGATAGGCCAGTGCTTGTGATGTGGCTGCAGTTTGTGGTTGTGATGTCACTTGTGGCTCAGGGCCTGACAGGCCAGTGCTGGTCCTGTGGGTGGAGTTTGTTTTTGTCATGTCACTTGTGGCCCAGTGCCTGATAGGCCAGTGCTGGTGATGTGGCTGCAGTTTGTGTTTGTGATGTGACTTGTGGCTCAGTGCCTGATAGGCCAGTGCTGGTCCTGTGGGTGGAGTTTATGTTTGTGATGTCACTTGTGGCTCAGTGCCTGATAGGCCAGTGCTGGTGATGTGGATGCAGTTTGTGTTTGTGATGTCATTTGTGGCTCAATGCCTGATAGGCCAGTGCTGGTCATGCGGGTGCATTTTGTGTTTGTGATGTCACTTGTGGCTGAGTGCCTGATAGGCCAGTGCTGGTTACGTGGGTGCAGTTTGTGTTTGTGATGTGACTTGTGTCTCAGTGCCTGATAGGCCAGTGCTGGATATGTGTGTGCAGTTTTTGTTTGTGATGTCACTTCTGCCTCAGTGCCTGATAGGCCAGTGCTGGTCACATGGCTGCAGTTTGTGGTTGTGATGTCACTTGTGGCTCAGTGCCTGATAGGCCAGTGCTGCTGATGTGGGTGGAGTTTGTGTTTGTGATGTCATTTGTGGCTCAGCGCCTGATGGGCCACTGCTGGTCACATGGCTGCAGTTTGTGTTTGTGAGGTCAGTTGTGGCTCAGTGCTTGATAGGCCGGTGGTGGTCCTGTGGGTGGAGTTTGTGATTGTGATGTGACTTGTGGCTCAATGCCTGATAGGCCAGTGCTGGTCCTGTGGGTGGAGTTTGTGATTGTGAGGTCACTTGTGGCTGAGTGCCTGACAGGCCAGTGCTGGTCCTGTGGGTGGAGTTTGTTTTTGTCATGTCACTTATGGCTGAGTGCCTGATAGGCCAGTGCTGGTCCTGTGGGTGCAGTTTGTGGTTGTGATGTCACTTGTGGCTCAGTGCCTATTAGGGTAGTGCTGGTGATGTGGGTGCAGTTTGTGGTTGTGATGTCACTTGTGACTCAGTGCCTGATAGGCCAGTGCGGGTCATGTGGTTGGAGTTTTTGTTTGTGAGGTCACTTGTGGCTCAGTGCCTGATAGGCCAGTGCTTGTCCTGTGGGTGCAGTTTGTGTTTGTGATGTCAGTTGTGGCTCAATGCCTGATAGGCCAGTGCTGGTCCTGTGGGTGCAGTTTGTGTTTGTGATGTCACTTGTGGCTTAGTGCCTGATAGGCCAGTGCTGGTTCTGTGGGTGCAGTTTGTGTTTGTCAAGTCACTTGTGGCTCAGTGCCTGATAGGCCAGTGCTGGTCACATGGCTGCAGTTTGTGTTTGTGAGGTCACTTGTGGCTCAGTGCCTGATAGGCCAGTGCTGCTCAAATGGCTGTAGTTTGTGTTTGTGATGTCACTTGTGGCTGAGTGCCTGACAGGCCAGTGCTGGTCCTGTGGGTGGAGTTTGTGTTTGTGAGGTCACTTGTGGCTCAGTGCCTGATTGGCCAGTGCTGGTGATGTGGGTGGAGTTTATATTTGTGAGGTCACTTGAGGCTCAGTGCCTGAGAGGCCAGTGCTGGTCCTGTGGGTGCAGTCTGTGTTTGTGATGTCACTTGTGGCTGAGTGCCTGATAGGCCAGTGCTGGTGATGTGGGTGCAGTTTGTGTTTGTGATGTCACTTGTGGCTCAGTGCCTGATAGGCCAGTGCTGGTCCTGTGGGTGCAGTTTGTGGTTGTGATGTCACTTGTGGCTGAGTGCCTGATAGGCCAGTGCTGGTGATGTGGGTGCAGTTTGTGGTTGTGATGTCACTTGTGGCTCAGTGCCTGATAGGCCAGTGCTGGTCAGGTGGGTGCAGTTTGTGGTTGTGAGGTCACTTGTGGCTCAATGCCTGATAGGCCAGTGCTGGTCCTGTGGGTGGAGTTTGTGATTGTGAGGTCACTTGTGGCTCAGTGCCTGATAGGCCAGTGCTGCTCAAATGGCTGCAGTTTGTGGTTGTGATGTTACTTGTGGCTGTGTGTCTGACAGGCCAGTGCTGGTCCTGTGGGTGGAGTTTGTTTTTGTCATGTCTCTTGTAGCTCAGTGCCTGATAGGCCAGTGCTGGTCATGCGGGTGCAGTTTGTGGTTGTGATGACACTTGTCACTCAGTGCCTGATCGGCCAGTGCTGGTGATGTGGCTACAGTTTGTGGTTGTGATGTCACTTGTGGCTCAGTGCCTGATAGGCCAGTGCTGGTGATGTGGGTGGAGTTTGTATTTGTGATGTGACTTGTGGCTCAATGCCTGATAGGCCAGTGCTGGTCCTGTGGGTGGTGTTTATGTTTGTGATGTCACTTGCGGCTCAGTGCCTGATAGGCCACTGCTTGTCCTGTGTGTGCAGTTTGTGGTTGTGATGTCACTTGTGGCTCAGTGCCTGACAGACCAGTGCTGGTCCTGTGGGTGGAGTTTGTGTTTGTGATGTCACTTGTGGCTTAGTGCCTGATAGGCCAGTGCTGGTGATGTGGGTGGAGTTTGTGGTTGTGATGTCACTTGTGGCTCAGTGCCTGATAGACCAGTGCTGCTCAAATGGCTGTAGTTTGAGTTTATGGTGTCATTTGTGGCTCAGTGCCTAATAGGCCAGTGGTGGTCATGCGGGTGCAGTTTGTGGTTGTGATGTCACTTGTTTCTCAGTGCCTGATAGGCCCGTGCTGTCCCACATGGCTGCAGTTTGTGTTTGTGATATCACTTGTGGTTCAGTGCCTGATAGGCCAGTGCTGGTGAAGTGGGTGCAGTTTGTGTTTGTCATGTCACATGTTGCTGAGTGCCTGATAGGCCAGTGCTGGTGATGTGGCTGCAGTTTGTGGTTGTGATGTCACTTGTGGCTGAGTGCCTGATAGGCTAGTGCTAGCTTACGTGGGTGGAGTGTGTGGTTGTGATGTCACTTGTGGTCAGTGCCTGATAGGCCAGTGCTGGTCACATGGCTGCAGTTTGTGTTTGTTAGGTCACTTGTGGTCAGTGCCTGATAGGCCAATGCTGGTCCCTTGGGTGCAGTTTGTGGTTGTGATGTCACTTGTGGCTCAGTGCCTGATAGGCCAGTGCTGCTCCTGTGAGTGCAGTTTGTGGTTGTGAGCTCACTTGTGGCTGAGTGCCTGATAGGCCAGTGCTGGTCATGTGGGTGCAGGTTGTGTTTGTGATGTCACTTGTGGCTCAGTGCCTGATAGGCCAGTGCTGGACATGTGGGTGCAGTTTGTGGTTGTGAGGTCACTTGTGGTCAGTGCCTGATAGGCCAGTGCTGGTCACGTGGGTGCAGTTTGTGTTTGTGAGGTCACTTGCGGTCAGTACCTTATAGGCTAGAGCTGGTCCCTTGGGTGCAGTTTGTGTTTGTGGTGTCACTTGTGGCTGAGTGCCTGATAGGCCAGTGCTGGACATGTGGGTGCAGTTTGTGGTTGTGAGGTCACTTGTGGTCAGTGCCTGATAGGCCAGTGCTGGTTACGTGGGTGCAGTTTGTGTTTGTGAGGTCACTTGCGGTCAGTACCTTATAGGCTAGAGCTGGTCCCTTGGGTGCAGTTTGTGTTTGTGGTGTCACTTGTGGCTGAGTGCCTGATAGGCCAGTGCTGGTCCCGTGGGTGCAGTTTGTGTTTGTGAGGTCACTTGTGGCTGAGTGCCTGATAGGCCAGTGCTGGTCCTGTGGGTGCATTTTGTGTTTGTGATGTCACTTGTGGCTCAGTCCCTGATAGGCCAGTGCTGGTTTACATGGGTGGAGTTTTTGGTGGAGTTTTTTGTTTCATGGCGCACTGCTGGCTCCCTCAGGAGCGGACGGAGGCAAGGGCTGCTGGGGGGGTGGTGGTGGAGGGACCGGCGGTCGAGGCGGCCCCTCTGTGGGCGGCAGAGGCAGGGCACTAGGAACTGTCCCGCCCTCCCCCGGCTCCTGGCAGACATCCTGCTGTACTTCCGCGTTCTCGTCAGTACTCGAGCCAACTGGCTCGGTGGTAACTTCCCCTTTTCTCGTAGATCCAGCTGGACCCCCCCGTAGTTTTTGCAGCATCTCCGTCACGGTGCGGTACGGTTTGCCCGTGGAAACGGGTCCCCTGATGGCAAACTGAGACCCGCCGCAACAACAGGAAGGGGCGCTGCGTGGCGCAGGGCTCAGCATTGTTGTGGCAGCAGCCGCGACCTCTCCCTCAGCCTTCATGGCTGCTAGGGTCTGTAAGACCGTGCTCCGCAGAGCTCGCACCGCCTTAACCTCCTTCTTGTCCTTGTCTCCACCCTCGATGGTCTTATGCCACATTGTCTCTCCGAAATCTCGCCATTCCAATACGGAAAATAGCATATGAGTATCAGGGAAATGTCCCCATCTTTGCCCTAGCTTAATCAATCGGTGCAACTGCTTTTCCGGGGCATCAATCCCTCTCTTAGAGAGTATCCCGGCGAGCAAGGCGGCGGCAGCATCAGCTTCCATGCTGCTCCCTGAGAGGCGGGGTGCGACCCCGAGGCCTCAGTGTCTGACTGGCTAGCGGCGTACAGTCAGCACTCCTCTCAGCCGTTCAATCCCCACTCCCGTCCTCTCGCTGCTTACCGCAGTCTCGGAGCTCTCATCGGAAGTCACGGAAATAAACCATCCTCTGCTACCAGATGTTGGAGTGGGGGGACGGACCCGGAGTAACGATGATTCTCAATATGAGTATGGTCGTTCTCCCTTTATTAGAGCTCACACAGAGTATATATAGACAGGCGATAGAGCATGTGCTAGCAATAGCTGTATGATTGGTTTACAGTCTCTGTTCACGCGCCTAAAGCGAATACATGATTGGTGCAAAGTTGCTGTTCACGTGGAGGGGCTTGTCGGCCCCCTCCTTGACTTGTTTACCACTACTTGCCTTCCCCTTTTGTAATGGTCTAGGAATGCTCAAGGACAGTTCACATAGCCGTGGGATCCTCCCTCTATTGTGAAGACAGGATTGCTCACTTCTAAGAGATCATGCCCTCTCTCGTTTAACCATTCTTCCACAATAGGCCAGTGCTGGTCCTGTGGCTGCAGTTTGTGTTTGTGAGGTCACTTGCGTCTCAAGCCTGATAGGCCAGTGCTGGTGAAGTGGGTGCAGTTTGTGGTTGTGAGGTCACTTGTGGCTCAGTGCCTGATAGGCCAGTGCTGGCTATGTGAGTGCAGTTTGTGATTGTGAGGTCACTTGTGGCTCAGTGGCTTATAGGCCAGTGCTGGCTGTGTGAGTGCAGTTTGTGTTTGTGATGTCACTTGTGGCTCAGTGCCTGATAGGCCAGTGCTGGTCCTGTGAGTGCAATTTGTGGTTGTGATGTCACTTGTGGCTGAGTGCCTGATCTGGCTATGTGAGTGCAGTTTGTGTTTGTGATGTCACTTGTGGCTCACTGCCTGATAGGCCAGTGCTGGCTGTGTGAGTGCAGTTTATATTTGAGAGGTCACTTGTGGCTCAGTGCCTGATAGGCCAGTGCTAGTGGTGTGGGTGCAGATTGTGATTTTGATGTCACCTGTGGCTCAGTGCCTGATAGGCCAGTGCTGGTCCTGTGGGTGGAGTTTGTGGTTGTGATGTCACTTGTGGCAGAGTGCCTGATAGGCCAGTGCTGGTCCTGTGGGTGGAGTTTTTGTTTGTGATGTCACTTGTTCCTCAGTTCCTGATAGGCCAGTGCTTGTGATGTGGCCGCAGTTTGTGGTTGTGAGGTCACTTGTGCGTCACTGCCTAATAGGCCAGTTCTGAGCAGCAACAAGGACTGTGAAAAGAGGAGGTCCTGAGCTTAAGATGTCTTTGCAGAGTTCTTGTGGTTTTGATAGCTTTCTTTCTTCCTGTAGTTGCTAAGGTGGAAAGTAAAATGATGCCACAAATGGGCAGTGTCCTTACTAGTCCAAGGAGAAAGACCTGGACACACCCCTGCATGGAGAGCATTTTCAAAGGATTTACAGGTTAGGGCCCATTTTGTCAGTTTGTTTCCAATATTCCTCGACACAAGTGTCCTTATTCCTTTCTCCCAGGCCCTTGGTTAAACCTAAATGGTAAAGCCAGAGCGGAACCCTCTCATGGAGGTGTGCATTGCTGTGGAGGACAGAGGTAGATGAGCATAGATTGATTTTTCCTTGCTTCTGCTTCTTGTCCATTTCTGTGCCCTGGCTGTGGGTGCTTTAGCAAATCCAAGCTTTCCCCATTCATTTCTGAACTGTGAAGAGAAAATGGATCTTCCTGTGTGATCAAACTACTTCTGACCCCCCAAGTGTTTGATAAAGATGGACAGAACAAGAGTCTCATGGATGGTGAGTGCTCTCCAAAACCTGGAGCAGGATGTGCTTCTGTTTAAGAGCAGGTATTGTTACTGCAGCCAGGTATTTAAACTGTAGTTCTCTCTGAATGTCACATTGAGAATGTTGACTTGTTCTTTCTCTCTGCAGGAGAGCTGATGTGTGCAAGCTGTGACTGAAGACAACTCGACTGAAACTCACGTGCTAAAAGTTGAACTGAAGGACATAGAAGTGTTCTGCCACCTTGAGTTTTGCCTTCTGAAATACCAAAGCATGCTGAATGAGAATCTATTTTAGTAGGAACAGATTTGCATTTACCATCTGGCCCCCAATATTTTCTGCTTGACGTTAGCAGTAAATTGACAGCAACTATTCCATGTGTTCAGTGAAAGGTGCGCTTAAGGCTCTCAGTTCTGTTGTAGGAAGTTTTTGTGCACCTGACACAAAAGGGAGATGGTCCAGTAGTGATGGTAGCAGCTGGGTTTGGGAGCAAAAGAAAGGAAAAGAAGTGATTTTTTTGTTGAACCCAGATTGAAGAATCCTTACAGTGTTGCCTAGTCTTTTTGAAAGCAGCTAGAAGAAAACTTAGAAACCGCTTTCGGTCTCTGTTCATGAAGCAGAACTACTTTAAGACTCCATCTTTGTATCAGCTGACGAAATCTTTCACCTGACTACTGCCTTGTGCCTGGTGAGGAAGTGTGCAGCTGAGACTTACTGAAAGACCTAGACCCTGAGCCCTGCTTTAGCAGGATGTTATTTCAGTGAGAAATAAAAAAAAAAAGGGAGGGGGGAAACAACCCTCCTGGCTAGTTACTGGCTGAAGTGGCTTTGTAAGGTTTTTGTGAAAGGGAAAACGCATGTTGAAAGTGAATGAGAGCCTTCAGTGTGCCAGTGGCTGTTTTAGGTGTAGTCTGAACTCCCTTCTCCTAGGGGTGACCTTTGTAGTGTCCTGCTGTTTGCAGTAATGGTGGAAGATAAATTCCTTGTGCACCCTTTGGAGCTCTTTACTTAAGACTCTTAAATAATCCCTTTGTAACTCTTTGGTGTGTGTGTATGGTTTATTGTTTGTTTTCTTGTTTGTTTGTTTTATGCTGGCAGAGCTTCCAAAGCAAGTAAGCAAATCACATCTTTTCTGGACAATCCCCGTTCCATTGTTTATATCAAGGTAGTTTCTTTTCTGGACCTTCTCTAGAAAATTGGAGGTATGTATGTAACTTGTGAAGGTGTCCTGAACGGTGGCCTGCAGAGAGGTCAGGTTAAATTGGTTTGCTGACAAACAATTTTCTTCTGTAGCCTGCAGTTTGTAAGAATGTCATGTGTACACATTTACTATTGCCCCAAAGAGGTTTTTTTTAAATCCTGTTTGTTTGTTATTTAAATAATAGCCCACAAGTACTTCTTTTTACATGTCTGACGTTATTATGCAGATACAGGTTTTCTTCTTGTCTTAAAATATGCATCCATTTTCTCATCTCTTTTAGACTGACAGATATAGGCCTAAACCAGAAGGTGCCTCTTGTGAAAATAGGTAAAACTAGATGGTTGGATTCCAGCAATGCTTCCTTGCTTTCTGCATCGTAGAACTGCATGCTAATCTTTTGTGTCCATGCAGAGCCTTGATAAAGTTACTGTGTAGGCACCAAGTGTACATACGTCAGATTTTCTGCATGTTTGTGACTGACCCTTCTTGTTTCTTGTCATTAGGAAAACTTGGATATGTACTCCCGAGGAGAACTGACGATGAAATCGCTGACACTCAAGATGGCAGTGCAGGTTAGTTCTGGCTTTCAATTTTCTTTACTGTGTTCTGGCCAAAAGCCTCCTCTGAAACAGCTGAAATGAGTTGAACTACTAGAAGCCTTAGTGCTTACAAGCCATAGTCAGGGACTCCAGGGCCCTGCCGGTAAGCTCCGGACAGAGAGTCAGCAAACAAAACCAGTCCTTTTCCCAAATGCTTATAACCGAGCACAAGAGAAAAGGCAAGAGATGGCTGTCAAGAGGTGGGAATACAAGGAAATGCACAGTCCTACTCTGAATGATGAGCACTGCTCTCACTGCAGCAGTAGCCTGACAGTTTTCATGAGTTTTGAGCAGCCCAGCAAGAATTTTCAGGAGGCAAGGAAGACTGCCAGGTGCATATGAAAACCTTCTCCCAAGCGTGAAGGTGGCAGGTGAGAAGAGAACATGCTTCTGCATTTTTGTATTGAGGGGTTAGTCAGTGAGAGGTGCTGTCAGGGCCGGCTCAGAATTCAGAGCTGTTTTCTGGGCACTCAGTGGGAACTAATGTAGGAAGGAAGGTAATTCATGAAAGGCCTTAGCAACTCTGTTTGCTGAGAGAGAAGACACGTGAAGGGTGTCAGGAGAATGCGCTTTGTGATGAAGGGAATAAGTTCAGAAGATGACCTTTAGAGCAGCTTTCTGAATGGATGTGAGTGGGTCAAGGCTGTATTTCAGGACAGAAGAGGATGTTGCAGTAGTTGAGCTGATCATGCCTTGAGGAAGAGGGGTAATTATGCAATACCTCATGAAGGCAGTACCTCGCCCACGTTCCGCAGCCTGTGCAAGACTTGAACGAGGGGAATAAAAACCTATAAAAAGGTTCAGGCCAAAACTTGTATGCATCATAATTATCATCCTGTATGCATCGTAATTAATTGAAGCTCTCTCAGGAGTTCCCTTCTTGACTTGTCCTGCTGTTTTTGGTAACAGCTGTGAATACAAAGTTCAGGGGAAATCAGGGGCAATAGATTCACAAATGCAGTTACTTTGCAAGGCTTTACGGTTACTTTGCAAGGTTCTGGCCTATCATATGCCAAAGTCAAGCTGCATATAAGTACCATGTGCTGCTTTTTTTTTTTTTTTTTTTACTTCCCAACAAAGATGGAATTTTGCTCTCCCAAGGAAGAACATGTAATGCAGTTTGAAATCAGATGCACGACAAATACATATAATGGGCTGGAAACTTCCTAGATCTCACAGTACCTTCTGGGGTAGACTGCACTTGATTTTTGACTTAGTGTGACCTAATCTTGTTTTTGTTTTTGCCTTTGAAATGCTTGCAGATGGAAACATGCAGTCTACAGCAGCGATTCCCCATCCTCCGCTGATGATGATGAGCAACATTCTGCCCAGGAATCTACTGAAGAGGAGGAGCAAGTGCCTGACTGTGAAGCATTCTCCTCCCTGCTCTTGTACAGAGTCTAAATGGTGGCAATACTTAATGCGTTGGCGTAATATGTAAGTTGTTGGCACCGGTGGCTCTTAACTGGGCTCTCTACCATTGGACTTTTAGAATTGATTCTTTAAGAGCAATTGGATTTCTTTGGAGAGGTTAGACGTAAACTCTAAATGTTTTAATGTAAAATTCTACTGCCCCTCTGCTTTACAGTAGGCTATTCAGAAAGAACCCCCCCCAACAGAAAAGGTATAAATAGAGGCAAGGATGGGGTTTCTTTGCCTTCCTTTAACCTAGGACATGGGTTCTGTTGAATTTATCTTTAGGTAAACTGAGGCATCAATACATTTGTGTGCTTGAAAAACTTCTGCCAACACTGAGCTTTTATAGTAGTAGTAAAAAGCCATTTCTTAAGAATTTTTAAAATGCAAACTATATGGAGATTCAAGGTAGAGGGAATCCCTTGCCATAGTTAAAGGCTTAGTGACTTGTGTGATCAAAGGAAAGTATGCTCCAAAAGTGTCCTGGTTTAAAAAGGTGCTTTGGGGTTTTGTTGTCTTTGAGTGTTTCATGTACATGTGACCTTGATTAGTGTATAAGCAGGAGAGGGTTATCTGTTAGAAGTCAATTGTAATCTTTTGCTTGAAAGACCAGGTGTTTCCCTTTGTGGGCACAATATCCGAAGATTTAAGAGTTAGCTGTATATATTCTCTATCATCAGGAAAACTCAATTCACAGCATGATGAAATAGAACTGTAAATTCTTCTCTTCCAATAAGGTTAAAAGTACTGCAAATAAGGAAACCAAAACCTTCAAATGTTTTGCTGCTTTATTCATTGACATTCTCTTCTAAACAACAGCAGGTTAGCTTTGCTAGTTGGTATTTAAGTATTATCTGGAAATGCAGAATACCTTTTTCTTCCTCCCACCTTTACCCTTTCTCCTCAGCTATTGCCGACCAATTCTGGGAGACAAAATCCAATAACTTGCAACTTTTTAAGAAGGCATGAAAGGCTTTGCTATCAAGTCCTGCTTGTCTATCTGGAGATAGATCAGATCCATGGACTAGTAGACTGAGTTTAGTGAACTGTTAAAGATATGAAGTGGAAATGGGAGGAGGCAGATGGACTGGGGGGAAGGAAGCAGCAAAAGTTTGTGGAGAAGCTGCAAGGCTTTAGATAGCAGGACAGCATGAGTCGTGATATTTGATGATGTCATTTGAAGGAACGGCAAGAAAGGCTTCAGGTAGAGCCTCAAAGATGTCAATGTCTGAGGTACTGCTACTTGGGCTGAAGGCTTTGAACTCTTTGAGGAGGCCTACGTTCATTGTTATATCCTAAATCCATTTTCTTCTCATCCTCTTTGGAAAGATAAGGTGGAACCTTTGCACCTTGGCTCCTGGACATCAGAGAGCGACATGGCTCCCCCCATCCTGAGGAAATGGAGGACTGTTTCCAGGGCCAGCAGTGACCCCTGACCTGGGGGCTTAGCCCTCAACTACTGGAGCCTTCTGTGAGAAAAGGGACCTGCTTTGCTGCCAGAAACTCTTGACGTGCTGGAATTTCAGTATTCAATTTTAGAAGGAATTTACCAACAGCATCCAAGTTAAGCACTTTCAAAGCCTTTGATGGTAAACGCATCCAGTTAGGGTTTGTGTTTCCATGTTCAGGAAGACATCATCAGCTGGAGAGTAACCTGTTTCATCTTTTAAACACCTTCCTGTAAGGCCAACTCTCAGAAGCCTGGAAAGTGAAGGCTGTACTCCTCCTGAAGTCTGCTGATGGAAATGGAGGTAGTTGTCTTCCTAAAGTCGCTGAAACACAAGATGGGATTGAGCTTCGTAATTTTTCAAGCTTTGGCCTTTATGAAGCAAGAGCTGACACTGTAGTTAAGGCGTTGAAGTGCTCAACTGATTTCTCTGCTGAACAATGTAACAACTCTACTTTGCAGTGGCAGACTGTGGGAAGGTATGCTTTTAGTGAACACATCTTGATTGCCTTTTACATTGCACTCATTGCATACACTGGACTCAGGATATAAATAGCCATCTCAAAGTCACCGGAATGATTCTCCTAGGCAAACTTACACTTACAGATCTGTCTAATAAGCCTGTGTGTGTGAGAACGTGGGGAAGGCTGGGTCCAAGTGAATCTCTTGCCTCAGAAAACAGTTTAGACAGATGTTTCCAGTCTTGTTTTCTGCCTAAGCTAATTACAAGAGCTTCAGGTAGGGTGCCCTCATGATAACAGTATCCAGTTGCTTGGGAAAGCACAGCATTCAGGTGCTTCAAGGACACATAAATGAAAATGAAACTGGAAAAGAAAAATTAAATGAAACTTGAAAATGTACATATCCATCCATCTGAAGTTGCAAGCAAAAAACCTAGTGCATATGCTGGACTGTTCTATAATAATGTGGTAATGTAGCTTCCGGTGAGACTCCAACAGCCTCCCACCTTACGTGGACATGTGGAACATAAATGATAGTTGGTGCTGTCCTCTGGGCTTCCTGTGTGCTGGTGAAAAGGAAGTTTGTATGAGAATATTGAGCCATGTAGAATAGGTGGCTGTGTAACTAATAACTATGTATCTATGCAAACTAACACATGTAAACACATGAAACAGGATGTAAAATGTCAACTGATGAAAACTGTATCAACCAGATAGTACCTAGAGACAAAGTGTCAGAACACACCTACCAAGACAAACCAATTACTTAATAATAGGGTATAATTTCTACTCTGATTAAATTACAGACCTAGCTACGCAGACAGAAATGGACCTTAACCTCTGCATGACTTCAGAGCTACTGAGATGTAAGGTCACTCCTAAGAAGCCTGACAGCTCAATTCATGTGGGGGTGTGCTTGAGAAAAGAAGACGAGCCCTTCAGCAAGGCAGATGAGCCTGGGTGCACTGCTGCACCCCTGGAACTGCCGAGTTTTCAGGTCAGGATGAGCTTGTGCCCAAGTCAGTCTGGAGCACAAGCAGCATGACATAGACAGAAAAGCTGAGGGCAGGCACTATCCTATTCACCTGGTTATGAATCGTAATTTCAAAGTTCATTTTCTAAGAGGTGACAACTTTCAGCTTTCAACCTGTCTGAAGAGCTCCCCAGCTCACAGCCTGCTGTCTCATTTCCAGAGGCTCCTTCAGACCAGCTTACTTGCTTGGGAAGAGCACAAGCCATTGCCTGCAGGTGGTACCTCAAGCACGTAAGCAGACAAGCCTCTACCTCATGAACAAAGTGGCAAGCATCCTTTCACAGGATGCATATCTCTATGCGTCTGATCAGATGATCAACACTCATGCAGTTCTGGTCCCCAGGTGGAAAGCACTAGCAGTGTATGTGAGCACTCACTAGACATTATTGGTAGGTGACCACAGAGGGAGCCATCACATAACCCAAATGGAGATAATCCCTTTATGTGACAGATGAGCATCCAGCCATGTAACATGTCTTTCCATACTTTCATGGCTCTCAAATGCTTCTGCTGAAGGTCCAGATGCTGTAATACAAGGATGCCAAGCAACAACATAGATTTCCTGCCTAAAAGTAAAAAGGAACAAAACAGCACTAGGTCTATTTGTGCTTTATCCTTCTCATTAAGAAAAAGAGACAGATGTAGAAATAGAAGTGTTCTGAGAGTGGAAATGCTTTTAGTGCCTACAGTGCAGCATTACAGGCTGTGGGATTGGTTATGTTTGGTAAATGTACCCAGCTAAAGGAGATGTTGCGTTAATCGACAAGTGTATTATAACTGTTCCTCTTCAGTACAATGAAAGAAAAGAAACACATTTCTTGCCGCAAATAAACTTTGGTTTCATTACACCATTATAAAAAAAAAAGGCTAGAAAAAGTGCATGACCTGCAGTCAGGCTGATGCAGAGCCGTCTCCTGGGAGCTACAGAGTCTTACAAGACGATGAGAACCACAGTCTGAATCGCACTAAGATCAGCAGGAGTCCTTCCGTGGAGAGAGGTTTATGAGCAGCATCCTCCAGCTCTCTGAGCTGCCAGCAACATCCTGACTTTTCATTTGGAGTGGAAAATATCATCATGCACAACATCCTTATTTGATGTCATTCAATCAAAAAGAAACGTGGATATTAAGGCAGAAATAACAGGAAGCACATTAAAACCAGGCCACCTCCTTACCATGAATTCCACCTACCTCACTTGAGTCAATTAATCCTATGAGATTAAAGAAGGAAAAAGATACCTGTGTGTGTCTTTCTTCAGGGAATGTGGTGCTAAAAACCAGAGCTGACAGGCCCAGGGTATGAGCTGCAAGCTTTTCCCGAGCACGTATTCCTGCAAGCTCCAAGGGAGACCTTTGCCTGTATCCTGGCTCTCCAGATATTTTGTATCCTGGCCTGTACTATGGTGGCTGGCAATAAGCATTTCTAGAACAATATTTATCAAGCAAGAATTTTAAAAATAAAGTGACCAAGGAAGACAAAAATGTTAACGGTCTTGTCTTTTCTTCCCCCTCGCCACCACTTTTTGTTGTTGTTGTTAATACTCTCCATCCTCCAGCAAGGAATAAGCTGTTCGGTGATCAGGACGACTACCAAAACCTGTTTCCTTGCTGGCTCGTACTATACCTCCCCTAAGCAATGCTGCCGATCCCCACCATGTCTGCTGGTCCCCACCATGTTGGCTGGGCAAGTGATGGTTCTCCCATCACACATGGGCACTGGCCAGCCAAATGCACGCAGGGCAAGGGGTCAGTTAGCTGATATGGGGGAGAATTACAGCCTTCTCTCTCAGCTCACACCCGACGGGTTCTCTTCACCACCCAGACACTAATTTTCATGATGCCAGGACTTCAAAAACATTGTGATCTCTACATTTGTCATGTTCAGCTGGAATTGGTCAACAGTTATCAAAGAAGTTGGGAAGGGAGAAAGGAGCAGAATAACATTTTTAGAAAAAGAAGGGCATTGAAACACAGGAGCTTCATCTAAAGAACTGCAAATTGGATGGGTGAAGTTACAGCATCACCATAACTGCATGTAAGATACTTATTTTGTTCAGCCATTCCACTGGTTTCATCTTTCCTTGTGTGTTGATTACTAATCCAGACTGCAAATAAACTTTCTAGCTATCCTGCTTTAGTATTAGGAAATACATTTGTGGACAGCATTTCTTTTTGCCACCACAGCACTGCAGTACCTTTATCGGCTCAAGTCAAAGTTACTAGAGCCATAACTGAGTTCAGTAGGTCAGAGGCTTTCCTGACCAGCACAGTAACGGAACTGGAGATAAATGATTGACCCAACTGGGACAACCCAATCTCACTTTTCAACTGAGGGTTTAAATGACTTCCACATTGAAATATCAGAAAGTTTACATAAATTTAAAGGCTTAAAGGTAACAAATGCTGACATTGTTTCAAGTTTTTTCTTATGCTCTTTTAACAAACTCTTTCTCAATTTTGTTCCCGCTACATAATTCATTGCTGTTTTAACAATCCTAGAAAGGCAGAGATGGCAACACAAACTCATATGGTTTTTTTTTTATCTAAAAGGATAGACAACACATATCTTTCTTTGGTCTTGAGTCACTGAACGAATACTATGGATTAAATCAACATGTCCTCATAGTCCCTAAGTAGTCCATATCCCTCACTTGCGCTAGTACACCTTCTCAATTAGTGCTGAAATACATTCTCTTGCTTTTCTTGATTTAATGGGAGCACACTATATTCTGAAGTCTTCATCCTACCACACAGCAAAAGAGACTGTACAAGTCTCTGCAAAGCTCTCCTAAATATCATGATTTGCCTCAGTAGATTTCTCCAGTGCTGAAAACGCCTGTTCTCCTAAGAATAAAAGTAGATGATGATCAGGAATGCATTCTGCAGTTCCTAAACACCTACACAATATATATAATGTAGATATGTATATACGTGTGTGTGTGTGTATATTTATATATACATCTATATACACATGTGTATATATATACATATTTCATGACAGAGCACTTGGGTAGAACAACGGAGTCACCACACAACTGCATGAACTGTGTTTTCATAGGTCTTTTGTACAGGCTGATAAATACTTGTTTTTAAATGCAACAGCAGGCTTTCTTTTGGCATGCAAAATATCCCAAACAAAGCAACCAAATCCCTGCTTGTGTGAACTCGATGATGAGTCTGTTCAGTGGACTCCAGGCACCCTGCTGGATCCACGGCAGCGGGAGCCCAGCACAAGCCCCCTGCCCAGCGCAGCCTGGGGCAGCTCAGGCCTCCCTGGAGAGCCCCAGCCCAGCAGGGACCAGCCCTGCAAGGCCAGCGCCTTTCTGGCCTGTCGTCTTCAGAGACAGCAGCGTCCTCACAAGCCATTTCACAGCCCTGTTGCTGCTGCTCAGCTGCTCAGGCTGAAGTGACCTCACAGCTGCTTTGCTGACGCTGCTCCTGCTGCTGGCCGATCCGGTGCACAGGCAGCAGTGACCACACAGTCTGCACTGAAGCCATCAACCTGCTTCTGGCCTGTCAGCAGCAGAGACAGAGGGGACTTTACAAGAAACCACAGCAACCGAGAGCCTGCTGATGGCAGACAGTCTACAGAGAAGGAAGTGACCTCACAATCAGCATCAGAACCATGTGCCTGCTGCTGGCCTATCAGGTACTGAGGCAGCAGTGACCTCACAATCAACATCTTAGCATTAAGCCTGTTTCTGGCCTATCAGCAGCAGAGACTGAAGTGACATCAGAAGAACCTACATGAGCCAAGGGCCCCCTGTTGACCTATCAGCTCCAGGGAAGGAAGTGACCTCACAATCAGCCTTGAAGCCATGTGCCTGCTGCTGGCCTATCAGGTGCTGAGGCAGCAGTGACCTTCCAGGCCCATAGCTGAGCATGCGCCTAGCACTGGCCTATCATTTCCTCACGCAGAAGGGACCCCACAAGCACAAACCCCAGTCATCTCCCTGCTGCTGGTCTGTCATGTTCTCACACACAAGTCTCCCTGGCATTGGCTCCCAGGAACATGGGAGAGGCTGTTCTCTGGGATTTCCTTGCTTCTGCAGTGGCTTCCCAGCAGCTGAGAGAGGCCTAGGAGGTTGCAGGGCCCTGGCCCCAGGCCTATGTCAGCACCTTCACCTCCTGAGTCACGGAACCTGTCCCACCTCCCCTCAGTCCTCTTGGCAGCCAGCGCCTCTCCAACAGGGTACCAAGAACCTGAGGTCTCCTTGCCCACCCAGAGGGCATGGTGCTGATGGACTCCCATAAGCACTGCCAGCTGCTTGTCCCCAAGCGCCTGGCCTGGGAAGCATTTATGGGAGAGGGCTGGTCAGTTATCACAGCCACAGGCAATGCAGTTCCATGAGGATCCCTCCAGGCCTGTTCTTCCAGCACTTCCTCGAATGACATGCTTGGGAAGACCAGGAAGGGCCAGGTCCTCTCTGTCCCTGTCCAGCTGGCTGCAGGGGGGACCTGGCCACTGTTGCCATAGCTCTGCCACTCCATGTGTCCAGGCTGGCTGCAGCCAGTGAGCCCCTTCGTCCCCACAGCCTGGAACAGAAAAGGAGACAATTGCAGAGAAAGCCATGCAGCCAGCGGGCACTGGCCCCAGGGCCTCTTTTCCTCCCTGAGCCCAGGGCAGGTGGTGGTGAGCGGAGGCATTTCTGTGCCTGCCCTGAGCTGGCTCCCTCCCACCTGCAGTCCATTTTCCTGGACTGGAGAAGAGTGTGGACACATGGACAGTTACACTGCAGAGCTGGTCACTTGGGGACTTGGTTTAGTTCAACAGAATGAAATCTGAGTGTAGCATCAAGACTGGCAGGCACTTCCCCACCGGTCCAGGAGCCAAAACTTCTCCCCAGTGCTAAGGAGCTAAAGAGAAAGTTTTAGGTGTAGGGAGAAAGGCAGAGAAATGCAGTAGGTCTCGTTCAGGCCAGATGTTATGGGATCTGCTTCTGGGGGCATTTCAATGGTGGCTGTGATGTGACTCGGGTCACTTGTGAGTCACACATTGGAGTCATCTTGTAGTCTTCAGCCACCCAGGACTTCAAGGTCCCAGATTGAAACCTTTGCTTGAGTGCCCAGCAACTCCCCCTTGGCTCAAATTCTGCTGCCCTCCATTCCAGAAGGAGTGTCAGGAAAAAAAACCCTCCTTCCACCAAGTGCTGCTGGTCATGGAAGAAACAGCCTTTCCAGAGAGGGGGTAAAATCCACCTGTATTTGGAAATATTTACTGGTGAGACTCCTGGCCTGCATTCCCCCTCTTCTGATTTGTTTCTACTTTCTTCCTCCACCTTTCCCACAGAAATTTATTTGACACTGTGTGGTGTTTCTTCAGCCCATGTTAGGAGCAATCAGAGGAGAACATATCCAGCCCTGTGGCTCAAGGATTGGGATCCTTGGCACCTTGGGTCCAGGCCTTTCCTGTGAGCTTTCACACGCACACACTTACTCTTTCAGTGGGCTCCCCAGGCTGTCCAGATTATTGGCATGTTGTTTCCCTGAACTCAGTTCTTTCACAGAATCACAGAATCTCAGAATCACTGAGGTTGGAAGGGACCTCTGGAGATCATCTAGTCCAACCCCCCTGCTCAGCAGGGTCACCTAGAGCACATTGCACAGGATTGCATCCAGGCGCATTTTGAATATCTCCAGAGAAGGAGACTCCACCACCTCTCTGGGCAACCTGTTCCAGTGCTCTGTCACCCTCACAGTGAAAAAGTTTTTCCTCATGTTAAGATGGAAGTGTCTGTGTTTCAGTTTGTGCCCATTGCCTCGCGTCCTGTCGCTCGGCACCACTGAAAAGAGTCTGGTCCCATCCTCTCGACACCCTCCCTTCACATACTTGTACACATTGATAAGATCTCCTCTCAGCCTTCTCTTCTCCAAGCTAAACAGGCCAAGCTCTCTCAGCCTTTCCTCATAAGAGAGATGCTCCAGTCCCCTAATCATCTTTGTGGCCCTTCGCTGCACTTGCTCCAGTAGTGCCACATCCCTCTTGTACTGGGGAGCCCAGAACTGGACACAGTACTCCAGATGTGGCCTCACCAGGGCTGAGTAGAGGGGGAGAATCACCTCCCTCGACCTGCTGGCAACACTCTTCCTGATGCACCCCAGGATACCATTGGCCTTCTTGGCCACAAGGGCACATTGCTGCCTCATGCTTAACTTGGTGTCCACCAGCACTCCCAGGTCCTTCTCCGCAGAGCTGCTTTCCAGCAGGTCAACCCCCAACCTGTACTGGTGCATGGGGTTATTCCTCCCCAGGTGCAGGACCCTGCACTTGCCTTTGTTGAACTTCATGAGGTTCCTCTCTGCCCACCTCTCCAGCCTGTCCAAGTCTCTTTGAATGGCAGCACAGCCCTCTGGCGTATCAGCCACTCCTTCCAGTTTTGTACCGTCAGCAAACTTGCTGAGGGTGCACCCTGTCCCTTCATCCAGGTCACCGATGAAGAAGTTGAACAAGACTGGACCCAGTACTGACCCCTGGGGGACACCGCTAGCTACAGGCCTCCAACTAGACTCTGTGCCACTGATCACAACTCTCTGAGCTCTGCCATTCAGCTAGTTCTCAATCCACCTCACTGTCCACTCATCTAACCCACACTTCCTGAGCTTGTCTATGAGGATGCTATGGGAGACAGTGTCAAAAGCCTTTCTCCACAGTTCTGATCTACTATGCAAGGGAAAAATGAGAGTGCATTGTAGACTGAGGAGCGACCACAAGAAGCATCACTGGAAGCACAGAAGGCATTAAGTAGTTTATAGTCACCTGCAGGACATTCAGCCTCATCTTTTCTCTTTCAAACCAAACTCAGGCTTCATCCCACAGCCACTGGAGCCAATGGAAACAGGGGTTTTGACTCCCCCTCCCCCCCCCAAAAAAAATTGGTGTGCTTGAGCATTTGTTCTAAGGCTTTAATTGAAAAGTTAGACTTGCAAAAACATGTTCTGTCACTAACAATGATAATCCTGTCCATGCTGTTAGAGGCAGAGTAAATAAGAAGTTGCTTGGAGGTCTCACCCCTGGGCAAGTCTGAGTACATCTGGCTCCAGCCACTTGGCAACAGGCTGAAATGCCTTTTTTCTGATTGTTTTAAAATGTTTCCAGTACCTGGGCACTCTGTTGATCATACCACTCTCTCCAAGATTGGTAGTCATGGAAGAGCATGTCAAAGGCCTTCCTAAACCCAAGGTATACAGCATGCACTGCACTCCCCTTGTCCCCACAGCCAGTCATCCCATCACAGAAAGCAATCATGTTGGTCAGGCACAATTTGCCTTCGATGACTTCACTCTGGCTGTTCCCAATCCCTTCATGTGACTGGAACCAGCTTCCAGGAAGATTTTCTTTCCAGGCACTGAGGTGACGCTGATCAGCCCATCACTCCCCAGATCCTCTTTTCTCTCCTTCTTGAAGATGGACGCAATGTTTGGGAGGGAGGTAGGGATGCTGGTGCGCCAGGCAACAGCTATGGTGCTGTGCCAGCTCCTGCTGCACCGCTGGTCCCTGCAGTGTGGGGAGAGGGGCGGGGGACAAGGCAGCACGGGGGTGGCAGCAGGTCGGCAGGGGCAGGGGGCAGTAGGGGCTGCAGTGAGGGGTCTTGACCGGCGTTTCTGCAGTGCAACAGCTGTCGTGTTCACCTCACATGCCAAAGTCCCGCACTGACCCCAGGCAGAAACAGGCCATTTCCCTGGAGCCCGTGCCACCCTCCCAGCAGAACAAGGACATATGAGGAGGGTGCTCTGCCTGTCCTGGTGCTCAGGGCAGCTCCCCGAGACTGGCACAGCTTTGCTTGAGGGACCTCTTTCTCCCTGGCCTCTGCTTTGGCATGGCTGGTGCAAGGACAAGAACTTGTCAGGCAGGGCTGGGAGAGCTCCCCCGGGATTTTCTCTTTTGCAGTGGATCAGTGAGGAGCATCGTGGCTCCCATCTGCGTCCCGTCCTGTGCCCACTCAACCTTCCTGCCCCACATATGGCCCATGGCCTGACTGGGTAGGCACCGCATAGGACAAGGTGCATTCTGGGTTGGGGAAATGTCCCCCCAGCACAATCCCCATGACGGGGCCCTCGGTGCCCCATCCCTCCACAGCCCTCCTGCTCTGGCAGCCTCCCCCAGCACCCGGCGCCTGCCCAGCCCCGGCCATATCCCAGGCAGGGGGAGCACACTACCATCCTCTGGGGTCTGCTGGGGTCTGGGTCGGGAGAGAGGTCAGGCAGGGCTGGCTGTTCCCCTCGATACAGGCCCTGAGCCCAGCAGGACACAGCTGGCCATGCAGCAAAACTCACCATAAACCTGGGGTGCGTAGCCAGTGCTGGAAATGGCCGATGTGAGAAGCTGGTCTGTGAGGAATGTCCTGGGGCACCTTCCCAGCTGGTCCACACAACCAAAGGCACAGACTGGGCTCCTCTCTTCTGTGCCTGGCATGTCTTGGTTCCCCTCCACAAGACCTGGCTCTGCACCACAAACTCACTGGTGTGTGTCCTCACCCTGCCTGTTCACAGAGTTTAGCTAATATTGGCATTTTCCTCTCCTGGGCACTTTCCAGCCCAGAACAGCCCCTCCCTGGCTCTCCCCACCTCCCCTGCCCTCTCCCCAGCCCACCCAGCACAGCAACGCAGGCTGAGGTGGCCCCGCAGCAGTGCCCAATGCAGGGTGCTGCAGAGCTCTGGGCACTCGCACCATAACCCAAGCCCCACTGTGGGCACGGCAGCTCCAGGGTGCAGGGATGTGTGTCAGCTGCCCCATCAGCCTCCAAGCTGGAACTGGCCCCAGTGGCACAAGGAGACAGAGGACGGTGACACTCTGTGCCCCTTGGTCTTGTGTCCAGGAGATTCCCTACCCCCAGACTGCCTGCAGTCCCCCTTGCTACTTGTCTCTCCAGGACAGCACAAGAGTCGCTGCCCTGGGGCTCCTCAGGCAGCTCCTGCTGCCCCAGGGACACAGCAGCCTGTCCTTAGTTGACATGCAGAGAAACAGATTTATGTTTCTGCTTTTTCCTCCTTGGAAGCACACAATTGCTCCTTTCCTCTTCTCCAGGGATGTCCCTGCTCCCTGGAGAGCCATTCCCCATGGTGAGTGCATCAGTGCTGGCCTGCCGGCCGTTCCTGGACCCTCCCCTGTGCTTCCCAGGGGGCCCTGAACTGGTGGTGCTGCTCTGCAGAGCGAGCAGGCTGTGAGGGCCCTGAGGTGACTCCACACTGGCCATAGTGGTCGGGATGGGGAGCAGACCCAGCTGGATGCGCATCATTGCACATGACAAGCCCCTAGCAAGGGGTTTGTGGCTGTGGATGATGCTCTGAGCAATCACAGGGCATTTCAAATGGCTCAGGCTGTGTTCAGGTGTGTTCCTAGATCCAGACCACGGTTTTTGATTGAAGTGACATGAATCACTCTCCAGGCTCCCTTCCCTGTGCCTGCAGGGTCCACACTGCAGGCATCCGTCATCAACCTTGTCATACATGAGACAGTCCCAGGCAGATACCGCTTGACCATTCACCATCTCCAGGAGCACCTGGCACCCTCAAGTGAGAGCTGAATCCAGCCCTCATTCCCTAACACATCACCCCATGAGCTCATTGCTTTGAGCCCACAGAGAGCTCTGGAAAAGGCCCTTTCAGGGTGGAAGTCCTTGAGCGCATTCCTGGCTCCAGCTTTGGAAGGAGAAACCATCTTTCAAGCACAGCATTGAGGAAATCCTCTTTTATTAGAGAGATGCCAGCTCTGACACACTGATAGAAACATTCACAGAAGGCCTCTGGGTCAGAAAGATAGGGTTAACACCTCTGGAGAAGTGGGATGAAATCAAATGCCTCTGCACAAACATCATCATTATCACAGCGAGAATGCCCAAAGCACAGGTGCTATCTGAGATAAATTAAAAATTGCTTGTGAAGAGGGATGGGCAGTTTATTGATGCTGATCTTTTACCAAATGAATCAGTTCCTTCAGCGCCTCCTTGAGCTCCTTGTTCCTCATGCTGTAGATGAGAGGGTTCACTGTTGGAGGCACCACCACATACAGGACAGCCACCATCAGATCCAGAGCTGGGGAGGAGATGGAGGGCGGCTTCAGGTAGGCAAACGTGCCCATGCTGATGAACAAGGAGACCACAGCCAGGTGAGGGAGGCACGTGGAAAAGGCTTTGTGCCGGCCCTGCTCAGAAGGGATCCTCAGCACAGCAGTGAAGATCTGCACGTAGGACAGCACAATGAAAATGAAACATCCCAAAGCCAAACAAATACTAAGCACAATAATCACAGCTTTTCTGAGGTAGGAGTCTGAGCAGGAGAGTTTGAGGATCTGAGGAATTTCACAGAAGAACTGCCCCAGGGCATTGCCTTGGCAGAATGTTACTGAAAATGTGTTAGCAGTGTGAAGCATTGCATTGAGAAAACCGCTGCCCCAGGCAGCTGCTGCCATTTTGACACAAGCTCTGGTGTCCATGAGTGTGCTGTAGTGCAGGGGTTTGCAGATGGCAACAAAGCAATCATAGGCCATGACAGTGAGAAGAGAATACTCAGCCAAAATGAAAAAGGCAAGAAAAAAGACCTGGGCAGCACATCCTGAGTAGGAAATGGCCCTGGTGTCCCACAGGGAATTGGCCATGGATTTGGGGACGGTGGTGGAGATGGTGCCAAGGTCGAGGAGGGAGAGGTTGAGGAGGAAGAAGTACATGGGGGTGCGGAGGCGGTGATTGCAGGCTATGACTGTGATGACGAGGCCGTTGCCCAGGAGGGCAGCCAGGTAGATGCCCAGGAAGAGTGAGAAGTGCAAGAGCTGCAGCTGTTGTGTATCCACAAATGCCAGGAGGAGGAACTCATTGAGGCAGCTCCTGTTGGACATTGGCTCCCTCTCAGCTTGAGGCATTGTCCAAGGAGGAAAAGGCATTGACAAATTAGGACAGGCTTCTCTGAGCAAATACCACTCGCCTCCTCATAGTACCCCCCACACTGCCTCTCTCCTTTGCCTCCATTCAGCTCCCTTTCCTGAACTCTGGTTTGTGCTGAGTGTGCCATACAGAGCAGGGGCCTCTGCCCATGGGCTCCAGAGGAGTCAGTCCAGCTCTACTGGGTGTGTAAATGGAGGTGTCAAACTGCCCTGTGTATGCAGTGGGGATACCTAGGGATGAGCACTGTGTGCTGAGTGAAGGTGACCTGGTCCAGCGACCCAGCAGGAATAGTCTCTGTTTACCACTCTAAGAGATGACTACAGCTCTCATGCCAGCTGTGTCTGAAAGAGAAGATCCTTGTGAGGGCTTCATCTCCCCCAGCCTTGCTCTCTTGAACAGACATGCCTGTAGCTGAATCAGTCACACCAGCTCCCACCTTGGCAAGGGAGAGAAACAGTGAAGTGAAGACAAGGGGTGACCCGACCATTTCCATATGTCTCTGTTCCCCAGTGAGATCTACCCCATCCTCCATCAGACCGTGGGAGCATTCTTTGCTGGAATAAAAATCTCTGGCATTTCAGTTGCTCTCAGCATGAGCACCTGTGCATCGCAAGAAGAAAAAGGAGCTCATGGTGACTGCATATGGAGTCAGAGGATCTGGTCTGTCCATGAAACTTGCTCCCTGCTGCCCTGTGCTTGCATCTCTCCCAGCTAAAAGACAATCATCACACTCACAAGTTACTCTGAGAAAGAAACTGAACTGAGGTGAGAGCAGAGGAGCTCAGTTTCAAAGTGAAGATTGCCAAATTCTTCCCTCTCAGCCCAGATATGGAGAGAGTGCTATGGAGAGCTCTTCAGAAGGCGTGATGAGGGTTCTGACTCACGCAACCAGCGCAAGGATTCTCAGCGATCACAAATATGGTGCGGGAAAGCTCTGGTCTTCTGGAGGGCATCTTGCAGCCTGGTAGCACACCCCACAAAGACAGTCAAGAATGCTAAAGATGGGGTCTCCTTAAGGGAGAGAATCAGCTCATTCCCCATGAATTGCCTGGAAGGTTGAAAGGGCACTTGGGCACGTCACTGCCATGAAGACAACTCCACACAGGACCCACAGGATCAATGCCTTAACTGCAGCTGAATCCCTGTGCTTAACCCCAGAGAGTAGGAGAACAAGAACCAGACCAGCATGGAGAGGTAAAGAAATAAGGAGCAATACTGTGAGCCTCCTACCAAAGGGAAAGCAAGGAGGGAGAGACAGACAGGCAGTGAGGAAAGCCTTCACCTTCCCCAGCTGTGCACACCACCTCCCAGGTGGCAACACTGCAGGACAGTCGCTCTCAGCCCCTTGTTGTGCAGTGGGAAATGGGCACATTGCAGGAGAGATGCCCCTCTGCTCCGCTGGAGCTCAGGCTGCTGAGGAGGGGGCTCATGCTCTGGCCCCCATGGCCTTGAGGGCAGAGGCTCTGCTGGGTAGGAGCGGAGACACAGGGGGGCTTACTTAGAGAAAGATGTCTGCAGTGTAGGTACTGACTGGAAGATTTCCAAATGCCTCCTCCTACAGAATTTCTATTTTCAGTTTCCCCTCATTCTCTGATTGCATCTCCACTGCCTGGAGCTTTCCCTCCTGCGATCTGCTTCTCTGTCCCATGTCTTTTCCCCACCAGCACTCTGCAAACAGTAGGAAAATGAAAGCACAGACTCAGAAAAGATCCTTATCTTTAAGGTAACCACTGCAATGACTGTCCTCTTGAAAAGGCCCCTCAGAATGATCCTGGGGGGGTGAGCTAGAGCTAAGAACAGCCCTGACCCACGTAGCACCCTCTCTACAGGAGAATGAACCTGCCCTGCCAGGGATCGCTCCTTCCACCCAGAGATTCTCCCCACAGCACCGTGGGGAGTTCCTTGGGCAGGCTGAGTGCTGATCCTTGCAGGCAGCAAAGTCACTGCCCCAGGCACACAGCACCCTGGGGCACAGGGACACTGCTCTGAATTACAGTCCATGCAGACCTGGGAGCACTCCCTGGCTTCACACCCCTTCAGTCATCCCTGGGAGAAGGTAGCTGTGATGCCCTGTCCCTCTGACGGAGTGGCTGCGAATCCCTGCTCTAAAGCACCATCTGCTCCAAACAGGAGAAGCTGGGAGAGTCACCCTGACAGACCCTATCAGCTGTGGAAGGTGCCAGCCTTAGAAGAACCCGCCGGCAACCACAGCAGCACTGCTCTGCAGACAGAGACTTACTGTGTGAAGGGCTGTAAAGATTTCTCCACACAGTGTGCTCTCAGCTGTCCTCCTCAACTGTCTTTAGTTTCTGAGTCGCTCATCACATCCTGATATCTGCAGGCAGTGCCCTGAGTCTTGCTGCTCCTTTAAGAGGAGCTGCTCCTGGACAGAGCTCTGTCTCTTCAGCACCTGCCAGGTTGCCATGGGCTCCTGCAGTCCCAGGAGCCAGGCCCAGCTCAGGAGCAGAGGCCCAGCTAAAGACGTGACTTTCTCTGTCCCTTGTGAACCCTCAAGATACTCCCGGGGCTCCAGGGCTGACGGTTCCTGAAAGGCAGCAGTCACCCTGGGAAATATCCACTGAAGTGGACTCCAATAATCACCAACGGTCCCTCTCTAAACACTGGAGAGGGACTGATTTCAGCATTGCAGTTGGTTGCAGTTGCATTGCACCAGAGGATGGTTATCTAAGAGAAATAGAAACGTCCCACTCTAGAAAGGCCTGTTCCCATCTCATAAGAAGATAGGACACCTAGGCAGGAACAAGAAGGGAGTTCATTTACTTGTGCTTCAGAAACCGATTTAGAGGAGTTAATCAATACACCTAATGCCCATTGAGAAATCCCTGGGATTCAGTGCCCTCCTGTGCACTCCACACTCATAGGAGGTGAGATTCCCCTCCCCAAGTGCTGGGGTGCCCAAAAGGATGTCTGCAGGCAATATCCTTCTTTTAGGCAATAACTTATTTTCTGCTGAGAGGATAGTCAAGCATTGGAACATGTTGCCCAGAGAAGCTGTGCCATCTCCATCCCTGGAGGTTTTCAAGACCGGATCAAGCTCTCAGTAACCTGCTCTGACCCCAAAGCTGACCTTGCAGTGAGCACAAGGTTGGGCTAGAGGCCTCCTGAGGTCCCACCAGCCTGAAAGAGTCTGTGATTCCTTCCACCAAGGGTCTTCTCTTGTCAATGTCAGGGAAAGCACTCATTTCTCCTGACCATGGATGTAAGCCAGACACAGGTATGATCAGATCAAGTAGCTTTCCTCTCCTGCTCCAGTCAGAGACGTGCAGATGCAAGGCTGCTTTACAGGTTCCCCTGAACAGCCCTGATCACTCCTTTGCTTCACCTTTTATTCTGTTTTTCTCTCCTTTACTCCTTCCAAGTTCTATCCTCTTACCATCCTCACACCCTCCCATACAAACAGCCCACCTCTGTATGTATACCCTTTCCCCGTAGGCCTTCGCTGTGCTTGCTTTGTACACTCACTTGGCATTTTTGAGATGGTTGCCATGGTAATCCCTACCTAGGTCTGCAGGTCCATTCAACTAGTACCTCCTTTTAGTACTTGTAGTGTCCTGCAATTCCTCGTGCTGTTGTCTTGTTAGAGGCACCACAAGTCAGGGTGAGTCATCTGCGTACACACATTAACAGCTGACACAAGGGAGCTTCAGTCCAGGGGACCTTGAGATACTTGGGGACTCAGCCAACAGAAACCTCATGGAGTTTTACAAGGAGACAGGGCAAGTCCTGCCCATGGGGAAGAATAACCCCGAGCATCAGGACAGGTTGGGACCTGACCAGCTGAGGACTGGCATGAGGAGAAGGGCCTGGGTGTTACGAGGATTGTCATAAAAGCCAGTGCTGCTGCTTGCTCACTGCGAATAAGGCCAGGTGCCTACAGGACTGCATTAGGAGGAGCGTGGCTGCCCACACAAGGGGAGTAATTATCCACCCTGACTCTACACTAGCGTGTCCCATTGTGGGCTCCCAGGAGCTTTTCTTGGCACTGGGAAGCAGCATGGGAAGGGGAAACAGCTTCAAAATGCAGCCTGGGAAGTTCAGACTGGACATTAGGATGAAGAACTATCGCTCAAAGAGTACTGCTGTGGTGCAACGGGTCATCCAGAGGGAGTCTGCGATCAGCCCATGGCTTTGTATTTCAAGGAATAGCCCGTGAGGATGGAGAGATATCAGTGAAGGGATGGAGATCCCAGGTGAGAGCAAGGTGGGGAAGCAGGCTGGGAGTCTACAGTCTGCAGGGACACAGGCGCAGGTGTGGGACAGCATAGGACGGCCTATGGTGGAGATGGCCAAGGGCGCTTCCAACGCTGAAGGGCTCTGACAGAACTGAGGCCTTTGTCCTCTCGGCTATGGCTGTTGTCTCTGCCACCGAGACCTACCAGGAGACACCAGGGCCTCACTGTCCCCTTGCCCATCCGGGGACCCTAAAGAGGTGTCATATCACTGTCCTGCATGCGGCATTGCACACCCCCACCCACACGCTGCCCCCAGGAAGAGCCCTGGGCAACGCATGAGGGAAAGGATCTCCCTTCCAGAGCCTCCGAGGCTGTGTTTGGCTTTTTTGCTTGATAAAGCACGTGAAGGGTTTACATGGCAGCAGAGCCACCTGCACATTTCCTTTGCCTACCTGTAATCAGGGATTACAATTTTCTGCTCTAATTAGCCCCTGGGGAGCCCTTCTTGCTAATTGTGGAGGGTCATGACAGGGTTAAACTGGTGGAAAGTTGCAAGAAGCAAGCAACAGGAGCCTCAGACAAACGTACCCAAGGACACCGGTGCAGCTGGGAATGATACATCCTGAGAAAGTACAGATAAACTAGCAGAAGCCAGTGGGAACCAAGGTTAAGGGCAAGACAGCTTTTCTAAACAAGTAGCAAGGTACAAGGCATGACTGCTGCGTGCGTGATCGGTGTAATGATTGGCTACCTGTGACATAATCTGCATGGTGATTGGCTTAGCAAAGTGTGTCTGTGAAACCAATGAAGCAGCTAACTTTTTAAATATGCTCAGAAACAAACAATAAAGGTCTCAGGACGCAAACCCTCCTGAGTACGGGCCATTCATCCGCCACAAATGGCGCCCAACGTGGGGCGAGAATCGCGGTGAGGAGAGCGACCGGTGGTGGAGCCCAGCCGAACGTATTAGAGAGCAGCGGGACCCAGGACTAGAGAGCTGCGCAGAGGACCAGAGAGCTGCAGTCCGGACGCCGACAACTTAGACACTGATTTTAAGGTGAGCGGCTGGGAACGTGGGAACGGAAAATGGGATCGCAGATATCTGCAGAGCAACAGGCGATCGTGCGTATTTTAGTTGAGATATTGAACAAAAGGGGACGGTTATCCCTAGAAGAGAAACAAAGTCTCGACATATTGAGACGGCTTCTGGACAGACAGAATTGGGTCCTTTCAAACAGCAAATTATTCACATTTTTGGACTGGATTATGAGAAATGTACCTGACTTTGCTGTAAATGGGACATTTCAACTTGATGAATGGGTGAAAGTAGGTCAAAGATTACATGAAGAAGTAGGGACTGGAGATGTTGCAGTTTGGAAGCATCTGGCTACATGGGGGACGATTATGAGTACTCTTAAAGCCACGCAAAAAAGTTTGCCTCCTGCCCCCCCCCCCCCGCCTCTGATACGTCTTTACCCTTGGCACCTTCCCTTGAGGAGCCACCCCTGGTAGTCGTGGCATCCCCCCACGACCTGGATCCTGCCCAATTGATCCCTGAATCGGGGAACGGGGAAGGCGAGAGGGGTATTTGCAAACTGACCCCACCCTCCGAAACTGACGGTCCTGATGAAGGTGGTGATTCCTTTGATGCAGGATTTGTGGACCCCCTCGCTGGTGAGCGGGGGCTATGGGCAGGAAAAGGGAAAGATAAATGGGTCAAGTGCCGTCAGGAAGCCTTACTAGCAGGGGACTTCCAAGCTATTACTGCATTCCCTGTCATCTATAAACCAGGGGAACATCCGGCTTATCAGAGTTTTAATTATGAGATAGTCAAGGAACTGCGGAAATTGGTAAAAGAAAGCGGAGTTCAATCTGCTCATACTATCACATTCCTAGAAGCGCTTTCTACTACGTATGTGATGACTCCCTATGACTGGAAAGTGTTAATGAAAATGGTTTTGACTAACACTCAGTATGCTGTGTGGCTTTCGGACTTTTGAGACAAATGTACTGTACAGGCGGTTGATAACTTGACTAACGGACGAGGAGTAGGCTATAACCAGTTGGCTGGAGAGGGGCTGCATGCGGATCCGGCAACCCAGACGGAATATAATAGAGAAACATATGAGAGGATTGCAAAGTTCGTTTTACAAGCCTTGCGTGGACTGACAGGTACAAACGCCGATTCAAGTTTGTCATTTGCGAAAGTATTGCAGGGACCTGCAGAACCATACCCTGCGTTTGTCGATCGGTTATATGAGGCAACTGAGCGACAGATTGAGAACGAGGAGGCTCAGGCACTGGTGCTGAGGCAGCTTGCTTTTGAGAATGCGAATGCTGACTGTGCGAGAGCCTTGCAGGCGATTAAGAACCGAGCAACTTGCACTATTGCAGAGATGGTGCAGGCTTGTCAAAACGTAGGCTCTATACACCACAGCACCGAATCCCTTGCCGCTGCACTGGCTGCTCAGATGTATGAGCAAGGGGGAACAAAAAAGAAAAAAGGATGTTTCCGTTGTGGGGCAGCACTGCGCTTGGGGGGGGGGGGGGCGCGACGCGGCGGCTGCCCCTCAGCGCCAGCACCAGCACCGAGCCGCCGCCCGGCCTCCCCGCCTCCCCCTCCCGCTCCCCCCCCCCCCCTCCTCCCGCAGTAGCGAGCGAGCGAGATGCCGGCTGCCGGGGCTCGGGCTAAGCACGAGCAGATCCTGGTGCTCGATCTGCCCACCGACCTCAAATTCAAAGTAATGCTACAACCTTTTGACTATGACCCTCAGAGATAATGGCTCTAATTCTCTTCCTTCACTTCTTGTTGTAATTGCAGCCAGTCCAACTGCAATTAAGTGATATTGTCACGCTGAATGATCTGCAAAAACTTTTAGGAGCTATTAATTGGCTCCGACCAGTGCTAGGACTTTCCACGGAACTGCTACACTCCCTTTTTGATATGCTCAAAGGGGACACCTCCCTAACCTCCGCTCGAACTTTGACACCTGAAGCAAGAAGGGCACTCCAGTTATGTGCCCACCCTCTGGAGGAACGCCAGAGTTGGCGACGTGATTTCTCATTGCCTTTTTATTTAGCTCTGATTGCCAACAGCTTCCAGCCTTTTGCAGTATTATTTTGATGGGATACAAAAAGCACAGATCCTTTGCACATTTTGGAATGGATTTTTCTGTAACATACTCCACCAAAAACCTTATGGACTCTTACAGAAATGTATTCTAAACTTATCATTAAGGGATGGGAGAGACTGCAAACCGTGAATGGCTGTGACCCTGAAGTTATTTATATCCCAGCCACTATAGACAACTTGAACTGGTTAATTTCAGAAGATTGGGGTTTTCAAGTAGCCCTTGCTGATTTCACAGGGCAACTTTCCATTCATTATCCTCAACGTAAGTTATGGGCAGAGGCCGGCAGCCTACCCCTAGTCACTCGGCGCCGCTGTCGCCCTGTCCCGGTTCCTGGTTTAACTGTCTTCACCGATGCTTCGGGCAGATCTAAAAGGGCTGCTATCACGTGGCAGGACCCTGTCACGCAACAATGGAAAACAACAGTACGTACACAGGAACGAGGGTCGGTACAGGTACTGGAGATGGTGGCCGTCCGTGTGGCTTTTGAACTTTGTGCCAATGAACCTGTAAATGTTGTTACTGATTCCTGTTATGCTGCTGGCCTTGTGCAAAGGTTAGAGGCCTCCTTTCTCTGTGAGGTCTCCAATCCATTGCTCTTTGCAGAACTTTATGCTCTTTGGACTCTTATTAATCACCGAAAGCATGACTTTTATGTTTTACATGTACGCTCGCACACGGACCTGGCTGGACCCATCGCGGAAGGAAATCGACGCACCGATGTTGCGGCCATGCCAGCGGTGGTACCCAACCTTCTAGAACAAGCCAGGCTGTCTCACTCCTTCTTTCATCAAAACACCCGCTCGCTGAAGAGGCAGTTTCAACTACCCATCCAGCAGGCCAGAGACATTATTTTGTCTTGTTCAGACTGTCAGTAGTTCGCCCCAATGCCTTTGAAGGAAGAGGTGAACCCCAGAGGTTTAAAGGCTAATGAACTGTGGCAAACAGACGTTACGCCTACTTTAGAATTTGATCGTCTTAAATATGTACATGTCACAGTCGACACCCATTCTCAATTTTTGTGGGCCACCGCCCACACTGGTGAAAAGGCTAGGGATGTGACTCGTCATTGGCTTGCCTGCTTTGCGGTCTTGGGGGTGCCAACAACCATCAAAACGGACAACAGCCCAGCCTATTGCTCAGGCCGTGTACGTCAATTCCTCAATACATGGGGCATCTCTCATGTAACAGGCATACCCCACTCCCCAACTGGCCAAGCCACTGTTGAGCAGTCACACCGCAGCCTGAAAGACATGCTACAAAAACAAAAAAAAAGGGGGAGACACTGCTCACCCCACAAGAATGACTACACAAAGCGTTATATGTCCTTAATTTTTTGAATTGTGATGAAACAGGTCATAATAATTTCGAACGTCAGCAAGCCACAGACATAAGATCAATACAAAAGCCCCCAGTTTTGGTCAAAGACTTGGTTTCCGACCAATGGGTGGGACCAATGGAACTGATAACTTGGGGGAGGGGAAATGCTTCTGTTTCTACAGGAACTCGGTTACGACGGGTGCTGTCGCGATGTGTATGACCTTATGTTGCCTCATCCTCGGAGCAACAAGCACGCCCGTTGGACCAGGCACCTGGAAACGTGGCAACATCTGGGTGACTCTTGCGATTGAAACCAATACAGATACCCTGTGCTTATCAATGGCGATGCCATCAGACCCTTTCCACACTTGCCTGGTCGGACTTCCTCTTGATATACAGCGCATGGGGTCTCTTTACAATGATACTGTGTTAGCAAATTGTAGTGCACCAGGTACACTTCAGCCCAAATGGTGGTGGTGCAATGCAGAATGGAGACACAGGAATGGAATATTTCCACGTGGTATAACAATATGCACAATGTACACAATTTTCCTGCCTTGCCACTGCAGCTGCAAGAACTTGACTTATTGGGAATTACACAGGCTGCAGTCTGCTTTTATCTAAATTATACTGCAAGGGCACCTACCAAAGAGGGTGACGTTGATGTATCCCCCTCAGGCATTTATGCCAATACATCTGTATGGTGTAATCACACCACCTCAGGTCAAATAACACCTGGACCACAACCCATAGGGTTGGCTGCTAAGATATTCTTAATTTGTGGTCAGAGAGCCTGGAAAGGCGTACCAGGTAAAGCTGTGGGGGGACCATGTATCTTTGGACTTTTGACGATGTTTCATCCCAAAAAATTCTTAGTTAATGGAACTGTCCACACTCGAACAAAGCGGTCCACCCACGGCTTTACGTCAGGTTGCGATAGTAACGTAGAATTTTGGAATCCAGCAGAACGTATCTTGAGTAGTATTTTTGCAGGAATAGGGACTGCTCATGCTTTATCACAACTTAACAGATTAGGATGCTGGCTTGCAAAAGAAGCAAATGCTACTAGTACTGCTTTAAGCACCTTATTAACAGACGTAGATTCAATTAGATATGCCACCTTACAAAATCGGGCTGCAATTGACTTTTTGCTATTGGCCCAAGGCCATGGCCGTCAAGACTTTGAAGGAATGTGTTGTATGAACCTGAGTGATCATTCTGAGTCAGTACATACAAGCATTGCAAAATTGAAGGAATTAACAAAACAACTGCAAGAAGATGATGGTGAAAACCTGTGGGGACTGTTTGATTGGTTGAATATGCTTGCTATAGGGCCTTGGTTAAAATGCATACTGATTCTAGGACTATTGTAATTTTTATGTTTGTTGCAATACTAATCTGTGTACCATGCTTGTTGAGCTGCGTGCAAAGAATTGATTGACCAGAGTATGAAGCAAGTCATGACCCTGCAGATCCATACAGCCTTAGCCCTTCAATTAGTAAAAGAAGGGGGAGATCCAGAGGGTCATGACAGGGTTAAACTGGTGGAAAGTTGCAAGTAGCAAGCAACAGGAGCCTCAGACAAACGTACCCAAGGACACCGGTGCAGCTGGGAATGATACATCCTGAGAAAGTACAGATAAACTAGCAGAAGCCAGTGGGAACCAAGGTTAAGGGCAAGACAGCTTTTCTAAACAAGTAGCAAGGTACAAGGCATGACCGCTGCGTGCGTGATCAGTGCAATGATTGGCTACCTGTGAAATAATCTGCATGGTGATTGGCTTAGCAAAGTGTGTCTGTGAAACCACTGAAGCAGCTAACTTTTTAAATATGCTCAGAAACAAACAATAAAGGTCTCAGGACGCAAACCCTCCTGAGTACGGGCCATTCATCCGCCACACCACGTGACCAGCACTGGCCTATCAGGCACTCAGCCACAAGTGACATCACAAACACAAACTGCACACACGTAAACGAGCACTGGCCTATCAGGCACTCAGCCACAAGTGACATCACAACCACAAACTCCACCCACATGACCAGCACTGGCCTATCAGGCACTGAGCCACAAGTGACATCACAAACAAAAACTGCACCCACAGGACCAGAATGGCCTGTCAGGCACTGAGCCACAAGTGACATCACAACCATAAACAGCACCCACAGGACAAGAAGTGGCCTATCAGGCACTGAGCCACAAGTGACATCACAAAGACAAACTGCAACCACATCACCAGCACTGGCCTATCAGGCACTCAGCCACAAGCGACCTCACAACCACAAACTGCACCCACACCACCAGCTATGGCCTATCAGGCACTCAGCCACAAGTGACCTCACAATCACAAACTGAACCAACATCACCAGCACTGGCCTAGCAGGCACTGAGCCACAAGTGACATCACAACCACAAACAGCAGCCATGTTACCAGCACTGGCCTATCAGGCACTGAGCCACAAGTGACATCACAATCACAAACTGCACATATGTTACCAGCACTGGCCTATCAGGCACTGAGCCACAAGTGACATCACAACAACAAACTGCACCCACGTAAACCAGCACTGGCCTATCAGGCACTCAGCCACAAGTGACATCACAACCACAGACTGCACCCGCATGACCAGCACTGGCCTATCAGGCACTGAGCCACAAGTGACATCACAACCACAAACTGCACCCACGTAAACCAGCACTGGCCTATCAGGCACTGAGCCACAAGTGACATCACAAACACAAACTGCGCCCACGTGACCAGTACTGGCCTATCAGGCACTCAGAGAAATCTGACCTCACAAACATGAGCACCACATCACCAGCACTGGCCTGTCAGGCACTGAGCCACAAGTGACATCACAAACAAAAACTGCACGCACAGGACCAGCACTGGCCTATCAGGCACTGAGCAGAATCTGATCTCACAATCACAAATTGCACCCACAGGACCAGCACTGCCCTATCAGGCACTCAGCAACAAGTGACATCACAAAGACAAAATCCACCCACATCACCAGCAATGCCCTATCAAGCACTGAGCCACAAGTGACATCACAAACACAAACTGCACCCACGTAAACCAGCACTGGCCTATCAGGCACTGAGCCACAGCTGAAATCAGAACCACAAACTGCAGCCATGTAACCAGCACTGGCCTATCAGGCACTCAGCCACAAGTGACAGCACAAACACAAACTGCACACACAGGACCAGCACTGGCCTATCAGGCACTCAGCAACAAGTGACATCACAAACAGAAACTGCACCCACATGACTACCACTGGCCTATCAGGCACTGAGCCACAAGTGACATCACAACCACAAACTGCACACACAGGACCAGCACTGGCCTATCAGGCACTCAGCAACAAGTGACATCACAAACAGAAACTGCAGCCACATAAATAGCACTGGCCTATCAGGCACTGAGCCACAAGTGACATCACAACCACTAACTCCACCCACATGACTACCACTGGCCTATCAGGCACTGAGCCACAAGTGACATCACAACCACAAACTCCACCCACGTGACCAGCACTGGCCTATCAGGCACTGAGCCACAAGTGACATCACAAACACAAACTGCACACATGTGACCAGCACTGGCCTATCAGGCACTCAGAGAAATCTGACCTCACAAACACAACCAGCACTCACATCACCAGCACTGGCCTATCAGGCACTCAGCCACAACTGACATCACAACCACAAACTCCACCAACAGGACAAGCACTGGCCTTTCAGGCACTGAGCCACAAGTGACATCACAATCACAAACTGCACCCACATCACCAGCACTGGCCTATCAGGCACTGAGCCACAAGTGACATGAGAACCACAAACTCTCCCAGATAGCCAGCACTGGCCTATAAGGCACTGAGCCAAATCTGACCTCACAAACACGACCAGCACTCATATCACCAGCACTGGCCTAGCAGGCACTGAGCCGCAAGTGACATCACAACCACAAACTGCAGACATGTTACCAGCACTGGCCTATCAGGCACTGAGCCACAAGTGACATCACAACCACAAACTCCACCCAAATAACCAGCACTGGCCTATCAGGCACTCAGCCACAAGTGACATCACAAACACAAACTGCACCCACATCACCAGCACTGGCCTATCAGGCACTGAGCCACAAGTGACATCACAAACACAAACTGCACCCACATCACCAGCACTGGCCTATCAGGCACTGAGCCACAAGTGACATCACAAACAAAAAATCCACCCACATCACCAGCAATGCCCTATCAGGCACTGAGCCACAAGCGACATCACAACCACAAACTCCACCCAGATAACCACCACTGGCCTATCAGGCACTGAGCCACAAATGACATCACAAACACAAACTGCACCCACATCACCAGCACTGGCCTATCAGGCACTGAGCCACAAGTGACATCACAACCACAAACTCCACCCACGTAAACCAGCACTGGCCTATCAAGCACTCAGCCACAAGTGACATCACAACCCCAAACTGCAGCCACGTGACCAGCACTGGCCTATCAGGCACTGAGCCACAAGTGGCATCACAAACACAAACTGCAGCCATGTTAGCAGCACTGGCCTATCAGGCCCTGAGCCACAAGTGACATCACAACCACAAACTGCACCCACGTAAACCAGCACTGGCCTATCAGGCACTGAGCCACAAGCGACATCACAACCACAAACTGCAGCCACGTAAACCAGCACTGGCCTATCAGGCACTGAGCCACAAGTGACATCACAAGCACAAACTGCAGTCACGTAAACCAGCACTGGCCTATCAGGCACTGAGCCACAAGTCACATCACAACCACAAACTGCACCCACGTAAACCAGCACTGGCCTATCAGGCACTAAGCCACAAGTGACATCACAACCACAAACTGCACCCACGTAAACCAGCACTGGCCTATCAGGCCCTGAGTCACAGGTGACATCACAACCACAAACTGCACCCACGTAAACCAGCACTGGCCTATCAGGCACTGAGCCACAAGTGACATAACAAAAAAAACTCTACCCGCATCACCAGCACTGGCCTATCAGGCACTGAGCCACAAGTGACATCACAACCACAAACTCCACCCAGATAACCACCACTGGCCTACCAGGCACTGAGCCACAAGTGACATCACAAAAAAACTGCACACACATGAAGAGCACTGGACTATCAGGCACTGAGCCACAAGTGACATCACAACCACAAACTCCACCCACATCACCAGCACTGGCCTATCAGGCACTGAGCCACAAGTGACATAACAAAAAAAACTCTACCCGCATCACCAGCACTGGCCTATCAGGCACTGAGCCACAAGTGACATCACAACCACAAACTCCACCCAGATAACCACCACTGGCCTATCAGGCACTGAGCCACAAGTGACATCACAACCACAAACTGCACCCACGTAAACCAGCACTGGCCTATCAGGCCCTGAGCCACAAGTGACATCACAACCACAAACTGCAGCCACATCACCAGCACTGGCCTATCAGGCACTGAGCCACAAGTGACCTCACAACCACAAACTGCACCCACATCACCAGCACTGGCCTATCAGGCGCTCAGCCACAAGTGACCTCACAACCACAAACTCCACCCACATCACCAGCACTGGCCTATCAGGCACTCAGCCACAAGTGACATCACAACCACAAACTGCACCCACAGGACGAACACGGGCCTATAAGGCACTCAGCAACAAGTGACATCACAACCACAAACTCCACCCAGATAACCACCACTGGCCTATCAGGCACTGAGCCACAAGTGACATCACAACCATAAACTGCACCCACGTGACCAGCACTGGCCTATCAGGCACTGAGCCACAAGTGACATCACAAACACAAACTGCACACACAGGACCAGCACTGGCCTATCAGGCACTGAGCCACAAGTGACATCACAACCACAAACTGCACCCACGTAAACCAGCAATGGCCTATCAGGCACTCAGCCATAAGTGACATCACAACCACAAACTGCAGCCACGTGACCAGCACTGGCCCATCAGGCACTGAGCCACAAGTGTCATCACAACCACAAACTGCACCCACGTAAACCAGCACTGGCCTATCAGGCACTGAGCCACAAGTGACATCACAACCACAAATTGCACCCACGTGACCAGCACTGGCCTATCAGGCACTGAGCCACAAGTGACATCACAAACACAAACTGCAGCCACGTAAACCAGCACTGGCCTATCAAGCACTCAGCCACAAGTGACATCACAACCACAAACTGCACCCACCTGACCAGCACTGGCCTATCAGGCACTGAGCCACAAGTGACATCACAACCACAAACTCCACCCAGATAACCACCACTGGCCTATCAGGCACTGAGCCACAAGTGTCATCACAACCACAAACTGCACCCACGTAAACCAGCACTGGCCTATCAGGCACTCAGCCATAAGTGACATCACAACCATAAACTGCAGCCACATCACCAGCACTGGCCTATCAGGCACTGAGCCACAAGTGACATCACAACCACAAACTGCACACACAGGACCAGCACTGGCCTACCAGGCACGGAGCCACAAGTGACATCACAACCACAAACTGCACCCACAGCACCAGCACTGGCCTATCAGGCACTGAGCCACAAGTGACCTCACAAGCACAAACTGCAGCAACATCACCAGCACTGGCCTACCAGGCACTGAGCCACAAGTGACATAACAAAAAAAACTCTACCCGCATCACCAGCACTGGCCTATCAGGCACTGAGCCACAAGTGACATAACAAAAAAAACTCTACCCGCATCACCAGCACTGGCCTATCAGGCACTGAGCCACAAGTGACATAACAAAAAAAACTCTACCCGCATCACCAGCACTGGCCTATCAGGCACTGAGCCACAAGTGACATAACAAAAAAAACTCTACCCGCATCACCAGCACTGGCCTATCAGGCACTGAGCCACAAGTGACATAACAAAAAAAACTCTACCCGCATCACCAGCACTGGCCTATCAGGCACTGAGCCACAAGTGACATAACAAAAAAAACTCTACCCGCATCACCAGCACTGGCCTATCAGGCACTGAGCCACAAGTGACATCACAACCACAAACTGCAGCCACATCACCAGCACTGGCATATCAGGCACTGAGCCACAAGTGACATCACAACCACAAACTCCACCCAGATAACCACCACTGGCCTATCAGGCACTGAGCCACAAGTGACATCACAACCACAAACTGCACCCACAGGACCAGCACTGGCCTATCAGGCACTCAGCCACAAGTGACCTCACAAACACAACTGCACCCACGTAAACCAGCACTGGCCTATCAAGCACTGAGCCACAAGTGACATCACAACCACAAACTCCACCCAGATAACCACCACTGGCCTATCAGGCACTCAGCCACAAGTGACAGCACAACCACAAACTGCACCCACGTAAACCAGCACTGGCCTATCAGGCACTCAGCCACAAGTGACATCACAGCCATAAACTGCACCCACAGGACCAACACTGGCCTATCAGGCACTCAGCCACAAGTGACATCACAACCACAACTGCACCCACGTAAACCAGCACTGGCCTATCAAGCACTGAGCCACAAGTGACATCACCACCACAAACTGCACCCACGTGACCAGCACTGGCCTATCAGGCACTGAGCCACAAGTGACATCACAACCACAAACTCCACCCAGATAACCACCACTGGCCTATCAGGCACTGAGCCACATTTCAAATCACAACCACAAACTGCACCCACATCACCAGTACTGGCCTATCAGGCACTGAGCCACAAGTGACATCACAACCACAAACTGCAGCCACATCACCAGCACTGGCCTATCAGGCACTGAGCCACAAGTGACATCACAACCACAAACTGCACCCACATCACCAGCACTGGCCTATCAGGCACGGAGCCACAAGTGACATCACAGCCACAAACTGCACCCACATCACCAGCACTGGCCTATGAGGCACTGAGCCACAAATGACATCACAAACACAAACTGCACCCACATGACCAGCACTGGCCTATCAGGCACTGAGCCACAGCTGAAATCAGAACCACAAACTGCAGCCATGTAACCAGCACTGGCCTATCAGGCACTCAGCCACAAGTGACAGCACAAACACAAACTGCAGCCACATCACCAGCACTGGCATATCAGGCACTGAGCCACAAGTGACGTCACAAACACAAACTGCACCCACATCACCAGCACTGGCCTATCAGGCGCTCAGCCACAAGTGACCTCACAACCACAAACTCCTCCCACATCACCAGCACTGGCCTATCAGGCACTCAGCCACAAGTGACATCACAACCACAAACTCCACCCAGATAACCACCACTGGCCTATCAGACACGGAGCCACAAGTGACATCACAACCACAAACTGCAGCCACATCACCAGCACTGGCCTATCAGGCACTGAGCCACAAGTGACATCACAACCACAAACTGCACCCACGTGACCAGCACCGGCCTATCAGGCACTGAGCCACAAGTGGCATCACAACCACAAACCGCACCCACGTAAACCAGTACTGGCCTATCAGGCACTGAGGCACAAGTGACATCACAAACACAAACTGCACCCACATGACCAGCACTGGCCTATCAGGCACTCAGCCACAAGTGTCATCACAACCACAAACTGCACCCACGTAAACCAGCACTGGCCTATAAAGCACTCAGCCACAAGTGACATCACAACCACAAACTCCACCCACATCACCAGCACTGGCCTATCAGGCACTGAGCCACAAGTGACATCACAACCACAAAGTGCAGTCACAGGACCAGCACCGGCCTATCAGGCACTCAGCCACAGTTGAAATCACAACGACAAACTGCAGCCACATCACCAGCACTGGCCTATCAGGCACTGAGCCACAAGTGTCATCACAACCACAAACTGCACCCACATCACCAGCACTGGCCTATCAGGCACTGAGCCACAAGTGACATCACAACCACAAACTCCACCCAGATAACCACCACTGGCCTATCAGGCACGGAGCCACAAGTGACATCACAACCACAAACTGCAGCCACATCACCAGCACTGGCCTATCAGGCACTCAGCCACAAGTGACATCACAAACACAAACTGCACCCACGTAAACCAGCACTGGCCTATCAGGCACTGAGCCACAAGTGACATCACAACCACAAACTGCAGCCACGTAAACCAGCACTGGCCTATCAAGCACTCAGCCACAAGTGACATCACAACCACAAACTGCAGCCACGTGACCAGCACTGGCCTATCAGGCACTGAGCCACAAGTGACATCACAACCACAAACTGCACCCACATCACCAGCACTGGCCTATCAGGCACTGAGCCACAAGTCACATCACAACCACAAACTGCACCCACAGGACCAGCACCGGCCTATCAGGCACTGAGCCACAAGTGGCATCACAACCACAAACTGCAGCCATGTTACCAACACTGGCCTATCAGGCACTGAGCCACAGTTGAAATCACAACGACAAACTGCAGCCACATCACCAGCACTGGCCTATCAGGCACTGAGCCACAAGTGACATCACAACCACAAACTGCACCCACGTAAACCAGCACTGCCCTATCAGGCACTGAGCCACAAGTGACATCACAACCATAAACTGCAGCCACGTGACCAGCACTGGCCTATCAGGCACTGAGCCACAAGTGACATCACAAACACAAACTGCACCCACGTAAACCAGCACTGGCCTATCAGGCACTGAACCACAAGTGACATCACAAACACAAACTGCAGCCACGTAAACCAGCACTGGCCTACCAGGCACTGAGCCACAAGTGACATAACAAACAAAAACTCCACCCACATCACCAGCAATGCCCTATCAGGCACTGAGCCACAAGTGACATCACAACCACAAACTCCACCCACGTAAACCAGCACTGGCCTATCAGGCACTGAGCCACAAGTGACCTCACAACCATAAACTGCAGCCACGTGACCAGCACTGGCCTATCAGGCACTGAGCCACAAGTGACATCACAAACACAAACTGCAGCCACGTAAACCAGCACTGGCCTATCAGGCACTCAGCCACAAGTGACATCACAACCACAAACTGCACCCACGTAAACCAGCACTGCCCTATCAGGCACTGAACCACAAGTGACATCTCAACCACAAACTGCACCCACGTAAACCAGCACTGGCCTATCAGGCACTGAGCCACAAGTGACATCACAGCCACAAACTGCAGTCACGTAAACCAGCACTGGCCTATAAAGCACTCAGCCACAAGTGACATCACAACCACAAACTCCACCCAGATAACCACCACTGGCCTATCAGGCGCTGAGCCACAGTTGAAATCACAACGACAAACTGCAGCCACATCACCAGCACTGGCCTATCAGGCACTCAGCCACAAGTGACATCACAACCACAAACTCCACCCAGATAACCACCACTGGCCTATCAGGCACTGAGCCACAGTTGAAATCACAACGACAAACTGCACCCACATCACCAGCACTGGCCTATCAGGCACTGAGCCACAAGTGACATCACAACCACAAACTGCAGCCACGTAAACCAGCACTGGCCTATCAAGCACTCAGCCACAAGTGACATCACAAACACAAACTCCACCCAAATCACCAGCACTGGCCTATCAGGCACTGAGCCACAAGTGACATAATAAACAAAAACTCTACCCGCACCACCAGCACTGGCCTATCAGGCACTGAGCCACAAGTGACATCACAACCACAAACTGCACCCACGTGACCAGCACTGGCCTATCAGGCACTCAGCCATAAGTGACATCACAACCACAAACTGCAGCCACATCACCAGCACTGGCCTATCAGGCACTCAGCCACAAGTGACATCACAACCACAAACTCCACCCAGATAACCACCACTGGCCTATCAGGCACTCAGCCACAGTTGAAATCACAACCACAAACTGCACCCACGTGACCAGCACTGGCCTATCAGGCACTCAGCCACAAGTGACATCACACACACAAACTGCAGTCACATCACCAGCACTGGCCTATCAGGCACTGAGCCACAAGTGACATCACAACCACAAACTGCACCCACAGGACCAGCACTGGCCTATCAGGCATTGAGCCACAAGTGACCTCACAAAAACAAACTGCAGCCACAGGACCAGCACTGGCCTATCAGGCACTGAGCCACAACTGACATCACAACCACAAACTCCACCCACATAAACACCACTGGCCTATCAGGCACTGAGCCACAAGTGACATCACAACCACAAACTGCACACACATCACCAGCACTGGCCTATCAGGCACTCAGCCACAAATGACATCACAACCACAAACTGCACCCACGTAAACCAGCACTGGCCTATCAGGCACTCAGCCACAAGTGACGTCACAGCAACAAACTGCACCCACATCACCAGCACTGGCCTATCAGGCACTGAGCCACAAGTGACATCACAAACACAAACTCCACCCACATCACCAGCACTGGCCTATCAAGCACTCAGCCACAAGTGTCATCACAACCACAAACTGCACCCACGTAAACCAGCACTGGCCTATCAGGCACTCAGCCACAAGTGACATCACAATCACAAACTCCACCCAGATAACCAGCACTGGCCTATCAGGCACTGAGCCACAAGTGACATCACAAACACAAACTGCAGCCACATCACCAGCACTGGCCCACCAGGCACTGAGCCACAAGTGACATAACAAAAACAACTCTACCCGCACCACCAGCACTGGCCTATCAGGCACTCAGCCATAAGTGACATCACAACCACAAACTGCAGCCACGTGACCAGCACTGGCCCATCAGGCACTGAGCCACAAGTGTCATCACAACCACAAACTGCACCCACGTAAACCAGCACTGGCCTATCAGGCACTGAGCCACAAGTGACATCACAACCACAAATTGCACCCACGTGACCAGCACTGGCCTATCAGGCACTGAGCCACAAGTGACATCACAAACACAAACTGCAGCCACGTAAACCAGCACTGGCCTATCAAGCACTCAGCCACAAGTGACATCACAACCACAAACTGCACCCACGTGACCAGCACTGGCCTATCAGGCACTGAGCCACAAGTGACATCACAACCACAAACTCCACCCAGATAACCACCACTGGCCTATCAGGCACTGAGCCACAAGTGTCATCACAACCACAAACTGCACCCACGTAAACCAGCACTGGCCTATCAGGCACTCAGCCATAAGTGACATCACAACCATAAACTGCAGCCACATCACCAGCACTGGCCTATCAGGCACTGAGCCACAAGTGACATCACAACCACAAACTGCACACACAGGACCAGCACTGGCCTACCAGGCACGGAGCCACAAGTGACATCACAACCACAAACTGCACCCACGTAAACCAGCACTGGCCTATCAGGCACTGAGCCACAAGTGACCTCACAAGCACAAACTGCAGCAACATCACCAGCACTGGCCTACCAGGCACTGAGCCACAAGTGACATAACAAAAAAAACTCTACCCGCATCACCAGCACTGGCCTATCAGGCACTGAGCCACAAGTGACATAACAAAAAAAACTCTACCCGCATCACCAGCACTGGCCTATCAGGCACTGAGCCACAAGTGACATAACAAAAAAAACTCTACCCGCATCACCAGCACTGGCCTATCAGGCACTGAGCCACAAGTGACATAACAAAAAAAACTCTACCCGCATCACCAGCACTGGCCTATCAGGCACTGAGCCACAAGTGACATAACAAAAAAAACTCTACCCGCATCACCAGCACTGGCCTATCAGGCACTGAGCCACAAGTGACATAACAAAAAAAACTCTACCCGCATCACCAGCACTGGCCTATCAGGCACTGAGCCACAAGTGACATCACAACCACAAACTGCAGCCACATCACCAGCACTGGCATATCAGGCACTGAGCCACAAGTGACATCACAACCACAAACTCCACCCAGATAACCACCACTGGCCTATCAGGCACTGAGCCACAAGTGACCTCACAACCACAAACTGCACCCACAGGACCAGCACTGGCCTATCAGGCACTCAGCCACAAGTGACCTCACAAACACAACTGCACCCACGTAAACCAGCACTGGCCTATCAAGCACTGAGCCACAAGTGACATCACAAACACAAACTCCACCCAGATAACCACCACTGGCCTATCAGGCACTCAGCCACAAGTGACAGCACAACCACAAACTGCACCCACGTAAACCAGCACTGGCCTATCAGGCACTCAGCCACAAGTGACATCACAGCCATAAACTGCACCCACAGGACCAACACTGGCCTATCAGGCACTCAGCCACAAGTGACATCACAACCACAACTGCACCCACGTAAACCAGCACTGGCCTATCAAGCACTGAGCCACAAGTGACATCACAACCACAAACTGCACCCACGTGACCAGCACTGGCCTATCAGGCACTGAGCCACAAGTGACATCACAACCACAAACTCCACCCAGATAACCACCACTGGCCTATCAGGCACTGAGCCACATTTCAAATCACAACCACAAACTGCACCCACATCACCAGTACTGGCCTATCAGGCACTGAGCCACAAGTGACATCACAACCACAAACTGCAGCCACATCACCAGCACTGGCCTATCAGGCACTGAGCCACAAGTGACATCACAACCACAAACTGCACCCACATCACCAGCACTGGCCTATCAGGCACGGAGCCACAAGTGACATCACAGCCACAAACTGCACCCACATCACCAGCACTGGCCTATGAGGCACTGAGCCACAAATGACATCACAAACACAAACTGCACCCACATGACCAGCACTGGCCTATCAGGCACTGAGCCACAGCTGAAATCAGAACCACAAACTGCAGCCATGTAACCAGCACTGGCCTATCAGGCACTCAGCCACAAGTGACAGCACAAACACAAACTGCAGCCACATCACCAGCACTGGCATATCAGGCACTGAGCCACAAGTGACGTCACAAACACAAACTGCACCCACATCACCAGCACTGGCCTATCAGGCGCTCAGCCACAAGTGACCTCACAACCACAAACTCCACCCACATCACCAGCACTGGCCTATCAGGCACTCAGCCACAAGTGACATCACAACCACAAACTCCACCCAGATAACCACCACTGGCCTATCAGACACGGAGCCACAAGTGACATCACAACCACAAACTGCAGCCACATCACCAGCACTGGCCTATCAGGCACTGAGCCACAAGTGACATCACAAACACAAACTGCACCCACGTAAACCAGCACTGGCCTATCAGGCACTGAGCCACAAGTGACATCACAACCACAAACTGCACCCACAGGACCAGCACTGGCCTATCAGGCACTGAGCCACAAGTGACATCACAACCACAAACTGCACCCACGTGACCAGCACCGGCCTATCAGGCACTGAGCCACAAGTGGCATCACAACCACAAACCGCACCCACGTAAACCAGTACTGGCCTATCAGGCACTGAGGCACAAGTGACATCACAAACACAAACTGCACCCACATGACCAGCACTGGCCTATCAGGCACTCAGCCACAAGTGTCATCACAACCACAAACTGCACCCACGTAAACCAGCACTGGCCTATAAAGCACTCAGCCACAAGTGACATCACAACCACAAACTCCACCCACATCACCAGCACTGGCCTATCAGGCACTGAGCCACAAGTGACATCACAACCACAAAGTGCAGTCACAGGACCAGCACCGGCCTATCAGGCACTCAGCCACAGTTGAAATCACAACGACAAACTGCAGCCACATCACCAGCACTGGCCTATCAGGCACTGAGCCACAAGTGTCATCACAACCACAAACTGCACCCACATCACCAGCACTGGCCTATCAGGCACTGAGCCACAAGTGACATCACAACCACAAACTCCACCCAGATAACCACCACTGGCCTATCAGGCACGGAGCCACAAGTGACATCACAACCACAAACTGCAGCCACATCACCAGCACTGGCCTATCAGGCACTCAGCCACAAGTGACATCACAAACACAAACTGCACCCACGTAAACCAGCACTGGCCTATCAGGCACTGAGCCACAAGTGACATCACAACCACAAACTGCAGCCACGTAAACCAGCACTGGCCTATCAAGCACTCAGCCACAAGTGACATCACAACCACAAACTGCAGCCACGTGACCAGCACTGGCCTATCAGGCACTGAGCCACAAGTGACATCACAACCACAAACTGCACCCACATCACCAGCACTGGCCTATCAGGCACTGAGCCACAAGTCACATCACAACCACAAACTGCACCCACAGGACCAGCACCGGCCTATCAGGCACTGAGCCACAAGTGGCATCACAACCACAAACTGCAGCCATGTTACCAACACTGGCCTATCAGGCACTGAGCCACAGTTGAAATCACAACGACAAACTGCAGCCACATCACCAGCACTGGCCTATCAGGCACTGAGCCACAAGTGACATCACAACCACAAACTGCACCCACGTAAACCAGCACTGCCCTATCAGGCACTGAGCCACAAGTGACATCACAACCATAAACTGCAGCCACGTGACCAGCACTGGCCTATCAGGCACTGAGCCACAAGTGACATCACAAACACAAACTGCACCCACGTAAACCAGCACTGGCCTATCAGGCACTGAACCACAAGTGACATCACAAACACAAACTGCAGCCACGTAAACCAGCACTGGCCTACCAGGCACTGAGCCACAAGTGACATAACAAACAAAAACTCCACCCACATCACCAGCAATGCCCTATCAGGCACTGAGCCACAAGTGACATCACAACCACAAACTGCACCCACGTAAACCAGCACTGGCCTATCAGGCACTGAGCCACAAGTGACCTCACAACCATAAACTGCAGCCACGTGACCAGCACTGGCCTATCAGGCACTGAGCCACAAGTGACATCACAAACACAAACTGCAGCCACGTAAACCAGCACTGGCCTATCAGGCACTCAGCCACAAGTGACATCACAACCACAAACTGCACCCACGTAAACCAGCACTGCCCTATCAGGCACTGAACCACAAGTGACATCTCAACCACAAACTGCACCCACGTAAACCAGCACTGGCCTATCAGGCACTGAGCCACAAGTGACATCACAGCCACAAACTGCAGTCACGTAAACCAGCACTGGCCTATAAAGCACTCAGCCACAAGTGACATCACAACCACAAACTCCACCCAGATAACCACCACTGGCCTATCAGGCGCTGAGCCACAGTTGAAACCACAACGACAAACTGCAGCCACATCACCAGCACTGGCCTATCAGGCACTCAGCCACAAGTGACATCACAACCACAAACTCCACCCAGATAACCACCACTGGCCTATCAGGCACTGAGCCACAGTTGAAATCACAACGACAAACTGCACCCACATCACCAGCACTGGCCTATCAGGCACTGAGCCACAAGTGACATCACAACCACAAACTGCAGCCACGTAAACCAGCACTGGCCTATCAAGCACTCAGCCACAAGTGACATCACAAACACAAACTCCACCCAAATCACCAGCACTGGCCTATCAGGCACTGAGCCACAAGTGACATAATAAACAAAAACTCTACCCGCACCACCAGCACTGGCCTATCAGGCACTGAGCCACAAGTGACATCACAACCACAAACTGCACCCACGTGACCAGCACTGGCCTATCAGGCACTCAGCCATAAGTGACATCACAACCACAAACTGCAGCCACATCACCAGCACTGGCCTATCAGGCACTCAGCCACAAGTGACATCACAACCACAAACTCCACCCAGATAACCACCACTGGCCTATCAGGCACTCAGCCACAGTTGAAATCACAACCACAAACTGCACCCACGTGACCAGCACTGGCCTATCAGGCACTCAGCCACAAGTGACATCACACACACAAACTGCAGTCACATCACCAGCACTGGCCTATCAGGCACTGAGCCACAAGTGACATCACAACCACAAACTGCACCCACAGGACCAGCACTGGCCTATCAGGCATTGAGCCACAAGTGACCTCACAAAAACAAACTGCAGCCACAGGACCAGCACTGGCCTATCAGGCACTGAGCCACAACTGACATCACAACCACAAACTCCACCCACATAAACACCACTGGCCTATCAGGCACTGAGCCACAAGTGACATCACAACCACAAACTGCACACACATCACCAGCACTGGCCTATCAGGCACTCAGCCACAAATGACATCACAACCACAAACTGCACCCACGTAAACCAGCACTGGCCTATCAGGCACTCAGCCACAAGTGACGTCACAGCAACAAACTGCACCCACATCACCAGCACTGGCCTATCAGGCACTGAGCCACAAGTGACATCACAACCACAAACTCCACCCACATCACCAGCACTGGCCTATCAAGCACTCAGCCACAAGTGTCATCACAACCACAAACTGCACCCACGTAAACCAGCACTGGCCTATCAGGCACTCAGCCACAAGTGACATCACAATCACAAACTCCACCCAGATAACCAGCACTGGCCTATCAGGCACTGAGCCACAAGTGACATCACAAACACAAACTGCAGCCACATCACCAGCACTGGCCCACCAGGCACTGAGCCACAAGTGACATAACAAAAACAACTCTACCCGCACCACCAGCACTGGCCTATCAGGCACTCAGCCATAAGTGACATCACAACCACAAACTGCAGCCACGTGACCAGCACTGGCCCATCAGGCACTGAGCCACAAGTGTCATCACAACCACAAACTGCACCCACGTAAACCAGCACTGGCCTATCAGGCACTGAGCCACAAGTGACATCACAACCACAAATTGCACCCACGTGACCAGCACTGGCCTATCAGGCACTGAGCCACAAGTGACATCACAAACACAAACTGCAGCCACGTAAACCAGCACTGGCCTATCAAGCACTCAGCCACAAGTGACATCACAACCACAAACTGCACCCACGTGACCAGCACTGGCCTATCAGGCACTGAGCCACAAGTGACATCACAACCACAAACTCCACCCAGATAACCACCACTGGCCTATCAGGCACTGAGCCACAAGTGTCATCACAACCACAAACTGCACCCACGTAAACCAGCACTGGCCTATCAGGCACTCAGCCATAAGTGACATCACAACCATAAACTGCAGCCACATCACCAGCACTGGCCTATCAGGCACTGAGCCACAAGTGACATCACAACCACAAACTGCACACACAGGACCAGCACTGGCCTACCAGGCACGGAGCCACAAGTGACATCACAACCACAAACTGCACCCACGTAAACCAGCACTGGCCTATCAGGCACTGAGCCACAAGTGACCTCACAAGCACAAACTGCAGCAACATCACCAGCACTGGCCTACCAGGCACTGAGCCACAAGTGACATAACAAAAAAAACTCTACCCGCATCACCAGCACTGGCCTATCAGGCACTGAGCCACAAGTGACATAACAAAAAAAACTCTACCCGCATCACCAGCACTGGCCTATCAGGCACTGAGCCACAAGTGACATAACAAAAAAAACTCTACCCGCATCACCAGCACTGGCCTATCAGGCACTGAGCCACAAGTGACATAACAAAAAAAACTCTACCCGCATCACCAGCACTGGCCTATCAGGCACTGAGCCACAAGTGACATAACAAAAAAAACTCTACCCGCATCACCAGCACTGGCCTATCAGGCACTGAGCCACAAGTGACATAACAAAAAAAACTCTACCCGCATCACCAGCACTGGCCTATCAGGCACTGAGCCACAAGTGACATCACAACCACAAACTGCAGCCACATCACCAGCACTGGCATATCAGGCACTGAGCCACAAGTGACATCACAACCACAAACTCCACCCAGATAACCACCACTGGCCTATCAGGCACTGAGCCACAAGTGACATCACAACCACAAACTGCACCCACAGGACCAGCACTGGCCTATCAGGCACTCAGCCACAAGTGACCTCACAAACACAACTGCACCCACGTAAACCAGCACTGGCCTATCAAGCACTGAGCCACAAGTGACATCACAAACACAAACTCCACCCAGATAACCACCACTGGCCTATCAGGCACTCAGCCACAAGTGACAGCACAACCACAAACTGCACCCACGTAAACCAGCACTGGCCTATCAGGCACTCAGCCACAAGTGACATCACAGCCATAAACTGCACCCACAGGACCAACACTGGCCTATCAGGCACTCAGCCACAAGTGACATCACAACCACAACTGCACCCACGTAAACCAGCACTGGCCTATCAAGCACTGAGCCACAAGTGACATCACAACCACAAACTGCACCCACGTGACCAGCACTGGCCTATCAGGCACTGAGCCACAAGTGACATCACAACCACAAACTCCACCCAGATAACCACCACTGGCCTATCAGGCACTGAGCCACATTTCAAATCACAACCACAAACTGCACCCACATCACCAGTACTGGCCTATCAGGCACTGAGCCACAAGTGACATCACAACCACAAACTGCAGCCACATCACCAGCACTGGCCTATCAGGCACTGAGCCACAAGTGACATCACAACCACAAACTGCACCCACATCACCAGCACTGGCCTATCAGGCACGGAGCCACAAGTGACATCACAGCCACAAACTGCACCCACATCACCAGCACTGGCCTATCAGGCACTCAGCCACAAATGACATCACAAACACAAACTGCACCCACATGACCAGCACTGGCCTATCAGGCACTGAGCCACAGCTGAAATCAGAACCACAAACTGCAGCCATGTAACCAGCACTGGCCTATCAGGCACTCAGCCACAAGTGACAGCACAAACACAAACTGCACCCACATCACCAGCACTGGCATATCAGGCACTGAGCCACAAGTGACGTCACAAACACAAACTGCACCCACATCACCAGCACTGGCCTATCAGGCGCTCAGCCACAAGTGACCTCACAACCACAAACTCCACCCACATCACCAGCACTGGCCTATCAGGCACTCAGCCACAAGTGACATCACAACCACAAACTCCACCCAGATAACCACCACTGGCCTATCAGACACGGAGCCACAAGTGACATCACAACCACAAACTGCAGCCATGTGACCAGCACTGGCCTATCAGGCACTGAGCCACAAGTGACATCACAAACACAAACTGCACCCACGTAAACCAGCACTGGCCTATCAGGCACTGAGCCACAAGTGACATCACAACCACAAACTGCACCCACAGGACCAGCACTGGCCTATCAGGCACTGAGCCACAAGTGACATCACAACCACAAACTGCACCCACGTGACCAGCACCGGCCTATCAGGCACTGAGCCACAAGTGGCATCACAACCACAAACCGCACCCACGTAAACCAGTACTGGCCTATCAGGCACTGAGGCACAAGTGACATCACAAACACAAACTGCACCCACATGACCAGCACTGGCCTATCAGGCACTCAGCCACAAGTGTCATCACAACCACAAACTGCACCCACGTAAACCAGCACTGGCCTATAAAGCACTCAGCCACAAGTGACATCACAACCACAAACTCCACCCACATCACCAGCACTGGCCTATCAGGCACTGAGCCACAAGTGACATCACAACCACAAAGTGCAGTCACAGGACCAGCACCGGCCTATCAGGCACTCAGCCACAGTTGAAATCACAACGACAAACTGCAGCCACATCACCAGCACTGGCCTATCAGGCACTGAGCCACAAGTGTCATCACAACCACAAACTGCACCCACATCACCAGCACTGGCCTATCAGGCACTGAGCCACAAGTGACATCACAACCACAAACTCCACCCAGATAACCACCACTGGCCTATCAGGCACGGAGCCACAAGTGACATCACAACCACAAACTGCAGCCACATCACCAGCACTGGCCTATCAGGCACTCAGCCACAAGTGACATCACAAACACAAACTGCACCCACGTAAACCAGCACTGGCCTATCAGGCACTGAGCCACAAGTGACATCACAACCACAAACTGCAGCCACGTAAACCAGCACTGGCCTATCAAGCACTCAGCCACAAGTGACATCACAACCACAAACTGCAGCCACGTGACCAGCACTGGCCTATCAGGCACTGAGCCACAAGTGACATCACAACCACAAACTGCACCCACATCACCAGCACTGGCCTATCAGGCACTGAGCCACAAGTCACATCACAACCACAAACTGCACCCACAGGACCAGCACCGGCCTATCAGGCACTGAGCCACAAGTGGCATCACAACCACAAACTGCAGCCATGTTACCAACACTGGCCTATCAGGCACTGAGCCACAGTTGAAATCACAACGACAAACTGCAGCCACATCACCAGCACTGGCCTATCAGGCACTGAGCCACAAGTGACATCACAACCACAAACTGCACCCACGTAAACCAGCACTGCCCTATCAGGCACTGAGCCACAAGTGACATCACAACCATAAACTGCAGCCACGTGACCAGCACTGGCCTATCAGGCACTGAGCCACAAGTGACATCACAAACACAAACTGCACCCACGTAAACCAGCACTGGCCTATCAGGCACTGAATCACAAGTGACATCACAAACACAAACTGCAGCCACGTAAACCAGCACTGGCCTACCAGGCACTGAGCCACAAGTGACATAACAAACAAAAACTCCACCCACATCACCAGCAATGCCCTATCAGGCACTGAGCCACAAGTGACATCACAACCACAAACTCCACCCACGTAAACCAGCACTGGCCTATCAGGCACTGAGCCACAAGTGACCTCACAACCATAAACTGCAGCCACGTGACCAGCACTGGCCTATCAGGCACTGAGCCACAAGTGACATCACAAACACAAACTGCAGCCACGTAAACCAGCACTGGCCTATCAGGCACTCAGCCACAAGTGACATCACAACCACAAACTGCACCCACGTAAACCAGCACTGCCCTATCAGGCACTGAACCACAAGTGACATCTCAACCACAAACTGCACCCACGTAAACCAGCACTGGCCTATCAGGCACTGAGCCACAAGTGACATCACAGCCACAAACTGCAGTCACGTAAACCAGCACTGGCCTATAAAGCACTCAGCCACAAGTGACATCACAACCACAAACTCCACCCAGATAACCACCACTGGCCTATCAGGCGCTGAGCCACAGTTGAAATCACAACGACAAACTGCAGCCACATCACCAGCACTGGCCTATCAGGCACTCAGCCACAAGTGACATCACAACCACAAACTCCACCCAGATAACCACCACTGGCCTATCAGGCACTCAGCCACAGTTGAAATCACAACGACAAACTGCACCCACATCACCAGCACTGGCCTATCAGGCACTGAGCCACAAGTGACATCACAACCACAAACTGCAGCCACGTAAACCAGCACTGGCCTATCAAGCACTCAGCCACAAGTGACATCACAAACACAAACTCCACCCAAATCACCAGCACTGGCCTATCAGGCACTGAGCCACAAGTGACATAATAAACAAAAACTCTACCCGCACCACCAGCACTGGCCTATCAGGCACTGAGCCACAAGTGACATCACAACCACAAACTGCACCCACGTGACCAGCACTGGCCTATCAGGCACTCAGCCATAAGTGACATCACAACCACAAACTGCAGCCACATCACCAGCACTGGCCTATCAGGCACTCAGCCACAAGTGACATCACAACCACAAACTCCACCCAGATAACCACCACTGGCCTATCAGGCACTCAGCCACAGTTGAAATCACAACCACAAACTGCACCCACGTGACCAGCACTGGCCTATCAGGCACTCAGCCACAAGTGACATCACACACACAAACTGCAGTCACATCACCAGCACTGGCCTATCAGGCACTGAGCCACAAGTGACATCACAACCACAAACTGCACCCACAGGACCAGCACTGGCCTATCAGGCATTGAGCCACAAGTGACCTCACAAAAACAAACTGCAGCCACAGGACCAGCACTGGCCTATCAGGCACTGAGCCACAACTGACATCACAACCACAAACTCCACCCACATAAACACCACTGGCCTATCAGGCACTGAGCCACAAGTGACATCACAACCACAAACTGCACACACATCACCAGCACTGGCCTATCAGGCACTCAGCCACAAATGACATCACAAACACAAACTGCACCCACGTAAACCAGCACTGGCCTATCAGGCACTCAGCCACAAGTGACGTCACAGCAACAAACTGCACCCACATCACCAGCACTGGCCTATCAGGCACTGAGCCACAAGTGACATCACAACCACAAACTCCACCCACATCACCAGCACTGGCCTATCAAGCACTCAGCCACAAGTGACATCACAACCACAAACTGCACCCACGTAAACCAGCACTGGCCTATCAGGCACTCAGCCACAAGTGACATCACAATCACAAACTCCACCCAGATAACCAGCACTGGCCTATCAGGCACTGAGCCACAAGTGACATCACAAACACAAACTGCAGCCACATCACCAGCACTGGCCCACCAGGCACTGAGCCACAAGTGACATAACAAAAACAACTCTACCCGCATCACCAGCACTGGCCTATCAGGCCCTGAGCCACAAGTGACATCACAACCACAAACTGCACCCACGTGACCAGCACTGGCCTATCAGGCACTGAGCCACAGTTGAAATCACAACCACAAACTGCACCCACAGCACCAGCACTGGCCTATCAGGCACTGAGCCACAGTTGAAATCACAACCACAAACTGCACCCACAGCACCAGCACTGGCCTACCAGGCACTGAGCCACAAGTGACATAACAAAAAAAACTCTACCCGCATCACCAGCACTGGCCTATCAGGCACTGAGCCACAAGTGACATAACAAAAAAAACTCTACCCGCATCACCAGCACTGGCCTATCAGGCACTGAGCCACAAGTGACATAACAAAAAAAACTCTACCCGCATCACCAGCACTGGCCTATCAGGCACTGAGCCACAAGTGTCATCACAACCACAAACTGCACCCACATCACCAGCACTGGCCTATCAGGCACTGAGCCACAAGTGACATAACAAACAAAAACTCCACCCACATCACCAGCAATGCCCTATCAGGCACTGAGCCACAAGTGACATCACAACCACAAACTCCACCCACATCACCAGCACTGGCCTATCAGGCACTCAGCCACAACTGACATCACAACCACAAACTCCACCCAGATAACCACCACTGGCCTATCAGGCACTGAGCCACAAGTGACATCACAACCACAAACTGCACCCACGTAAACCAGCACTGGCCTATCAGGCACTGAGCCACAAGTGACATCACAACCACAAACTGCAGCCACGTAAACCAGCACTGGCCTATCAGGCACTGAGCCACAAGTCACATCACAACCACAAACTGCACACACAGGACCAGCACTGGCCTATCAGGCACTCAGCCATAAGTGACATCACAACCACAAACTGCAGACATGTTACCAGCACTGGCCTATCAGGCACTCAGCCACAAGTGACATCACACACACAAACTGCAGTCACATCACCAGCACTGGCCTATCAGGCACTGAGCCACAAGTGACATCACAAACACAAACTTCACACACAGGACCAGCACTGGCCTATCAGGCACTCAGCCACAAGTGACCTCAAAATCACAAACTGCACCCACATCACCAGCACTGGCCTATCAGGCACTGAGCCACAAGTGACATCACAACCACAAACTGCAGCCACGTGACCAGCACCGGCCTATCAGGCACTGAGCCACAAGTGGCATCACAACCACAAACTGCAGCCATGTTACCAGCACTGGCCTATCAGGCACTGAGCCACAGTTGAAATCACAACGACAAACTGCAGCCACATCACCAGCACTGGCCTATCAGGCACTGAGCCACAAGTGTAATCACAACCACAAACTGCACCCACGTAAACCAGCACTGGCCTATCAGGCACTGAGCCACAACTGACATCACAACCACAAACTGCACCCACATCACCAGCACTGGCCTATCAGGCACTGAGCCACAAGTGACACCACAACCACAAACTCCACCCAGATAACCACCACTGGCCTATCAGGCACTGAGCCACAGTTGAAATCACAACCACAAACTGCAGCCACATCACCAGCACTGGCCTATCAGGCACTGAGCCACAAGTGACCTCACAACCACAAACTGCACCCACGTAAACCAGCACTGCCCTATCAGGCACTGAACCACAAGTGACATCACAACCACAAACTGCACCCACGTGACCAGCACTGGCCTATCAAGCACTCAGCCACAAGTGACATCACAACCACAAACTGCACCCACGTAAACCAGCACTGGCCTATCAGGCACTGAGCCACAAGTGACATCACAACCATAAACTGCACCCACGTGACCAGCACTGCCCTATCAGGCACTGAGCCACAAGTGACATCACAACCACAAACTGCACCCACGTAAACCAGCACTGGCCTATCAGGCACTGAGCCACAAGTGACATCACAACCACAAACTGCACCCACGTGACCAGCACTGGCCTATCAGGCACTCAGCCAAATCTGACCTCACAAACACAACCAGCACTCACATCACCAGCACTGGCCTATCAGGCACTGAGCCACAAGTGACATCACAACCACAAACTGCACCCACATCACCAGCACTGGCCTATCAGGCACTGAGCCACAAGTGACATCACAACCACAAACTGCACCCACATCACCAGCACTGGCCTATCAGGCACTGAGCCACAAGTGACATCACAACCACAAACTGCAGCCATGTGACCAGCACTGGCCTGTCAGGCACTCAGCCACAAGTGACATCACAACCACAAACTGCACCCACATCACCAGCACTGGCCTATCAGGCACTGAGCCACAAGTGACATCACAACCACAAACTGCACCCACGTAAACCAGCACTGCCCTATCAGGCACTCAGCCAAATCTGACCTCACAAACACAACCAGCACCCACATCACCAGCACTGGCCTATCAGGCACTGAGCCACAAGTGACATCACAACCACAAACTCCACCCACATCACCAGCACTGGCCTATCAGGCACTCAGCCACAAGTGACATCACAACCACAAACTCCACCCACATCACCAGCACTGGCCTATCAGGCCCTGAGCCACAAGTGACATCACAACCACAGACTGCAGCCACATCACCAGCACTGGCCTATCAGGCACTCAGCCACAAGTGACATCACAACCACAAACTGCAGCCACATCACCAGCACTGGCCTATCAGGCACTGAGCCACAAGTGACATCACAACCATAAAATCCACCCACAGGACCAGCACTGGCCTATCAGGCACTCAGCCACAAGTGACATCACAATCACAAACTGCAGCCACATAACCAGCACTGGTCTATCAGGCACTCAGCCACAAGTGACATCACAACCACAAACTGCACCCACGTGACCAGCACTGGCCTATCAGACATTGAGGCACATGTGACCTCACAAGCACAAAAATAGCAATGTGCTTGATGCAGTCTAATCAGGTGGTGAAGCAAAAGTCACCTCACAAATACAAAAAAGGAGCAATGTGGCTGCTGGTGGCCTAGCAGGTACTGAGGCCAAATTACTCCACAAACACTAGCAACAGCAATATCCATCAAGCTGGACTCTCAGGTGCTCATGCTGAAGTGACCTCACAGGCAGCCATGAAGCCAAATAGCTGCTCCTGGCCTCTTTCCAACTGAGGCACAATTGACCTCAACAAGCACAAACAGCAGCAATGTCCATGCTGATCGCCAGTCACATACTGATGCACAACTCACCACAAAAGCACCAACAGCAGCAATGGCCCTGCTCACCCTTTAGGAGGCACTGAGACACAAGAGACCTCACCATCATCACCAACGCTACATGCATGCTGTTGGCCTACCAGCTTCAGAGGCACAACTCACCTCACAAGCACAAATGGCATCGACCTGCCTGCTGCTGCCCTATCTTTGACTGAGTCACAAGGGAGCTCAAAAGTGCAAACCTTCACAGAGGAGAAGCTCACCTGGGCCACTCGCACGTCCCTTGATTACGCTGTGATCACTCCACACAGAACAGTCTTCTGCAAAAGGCCTTCATCTCCTGGCAAGACTCTCTCCAGATCATGGGACAGCTCCACTCTGGCACCCTGCACACAAATCACAAAAGGAACAATTGGTCTCGCTTTTCCTTTAGTACCATCAAGTCCGAGCTGGGAGCCTTCGCACTGCAGCACCTACACAATGGCAGCAGCATGCCACTTCCATTTCTAGTGCATTTCTAGGGACAGAGATCAGCTGAGGGAGCAGCTGCACTGCAAAGGCTTTCTGACACTCTCAGATCAACTCGGCACTGCACCAGGCATCAACCTGACGCCAGACCTCTGCTCTGCCACCTACTCTACAAACACACTGCCTCTGCCCCACACAGCTGCCTCTTCTGCTAGATACAACCAAGTGCCAGCAAGAAGAGATGCCTGCAGGACACTCGCCACTTGCACACTCCCCAGCCACTGCTCTGCTCGCTGCCTTCCCTTGGCTCCTCAACCCAGACACTCAGGCAAGCTCTTGCGGTAACACCACAAGGTGGCCAAGGCACTCTAGGCTCACAAGGCCTGTGCAAATGAGCAGCACAAGATCAGGCACAGAGCTGCCTCCTTGGGTGATGCTGCTCTTTTCAGAGGGAAGGATCCTGCTTGCTTTGGGCACAGCAGGCTGCTGCTTTCCACCCCCATCCCCTCACAAACCTCCTGCTAGGGATGGGGACATGGGGATTTTCTGTAGTAATACAAAAGTTACAGATACAACACAGAAACACTTGAGAGTCCGGAAGGCCTCCTGAGCCCAAAGGAACCTCCCTTCCTTTCCTTTAGTTACTTGGACAAGGAGCTTGGACGGGGAAGGGAAAAAGGGTGCAGAGGCTTTGAAATGAGGCCCAAGCAATGAGACAGACCCACACTGGATGGCTGCTGAAATGACAGCTCTCCTGGCTGCGCAGCCTCTGCAGCACCAGTCCGCGCTCCACAGCTGCCTTCACAGAGCACGGAGGGCTGGGTGCCACGGGCAACCTGGCCCTGGGCACAGCTTCACCCCTCGCAGAGCCAGCAGCCCAAGAGCTCTGAGACTTCCTCAGGTCAAGCTATGGACGCTTTGGGGCACTCACACAAAGGCACTCAGGACATGCTGGCATCTATTATAAGGGTCTTGGACTCGTCCTGTATGGCACCACAACCTCCTAGGAAAAGGAGGGGGCACAAGAGCATTTGTTGAGCGGGCTGGCAATAACAGCACTTGTGCGAGGCGGAATTTGCAGCACAGCAGAGGTACCAGGAGCTGAACCCACAACCCAAGTCACCCAGGGAAGACAGGCGCATTTATGGAAGCCTTCGCATCCATACGTAGCCTCTTCTCAGTCACTTGCAGCTGCTTTCACAGAGGGCTCACGACGCTGGCCAAGATGTTGACAGGTACAGGGACACAGCCTGGCATCCTGCCTCCATCCTCAGCGCCTCTAGCACTGCACTGGGAACCTCCATGAGTGGAGCAACCTAGAAAGAAAGAAAGAAAGAATCGGAGTGTTACTGGCAGTTCTGCTGGCCTTACAGAGTCGCAACAGGCAGGGGCAAATGTCTCCCCTCTGTGCTGAGCTCTATTGGTGAGAGCACAGCCAGCAGGGCCACCAAGACGTTCTACCCCTCTTTTTGGCACAGGTGACACCATGTCTGTATACCAGGTCCTGTTTGGGCTCTCCAGTTCTGCACAGGCACTAACACACTGCAGGGAGTCCAGCACAGGGACACCAAGACGGTCAGGGGCTGCAGCGTGGGGCATAAAAGGAGAGGCTGCGAGAGCTGGCTTTGTTCAGCCTAGACAAGAGAAGGCCAACGGGGATCTTCATGCTGTGCACAGCTACCTTATGGAGGGCACAGAGAAGATGGAGCCGGATTTTCTTGGAGGTGCACACTAGTAGCATGGGAGACAACAGGGACAAATCGGACAATGGGAAATGCTTCCGAGACATTAAGAAGAAACCTTTTTCTCCGTGACGGTGGCCAAACTGCGGCACAGGGATCCAGAGAGGTTCCCAGATCTCCATCCTTGGAGGTAATCAAAACTTCACTGGAAAAGGCCCCAAGATACCTCCTCTACTGGCACCTGCCTGGAGCAGCGCGTTGGAGCCCTGCTACCTCCACACGGCTCCCCCATTGCAGCCTCAAGGAATATGCTATTGTGAGACTCTTGCCAAAGGCACCAGAGGCTTTGCAGATGCCGCCTCCACCGCTCAACAAGGACAGGTGTCTCAGAGCCACCCATCGCCCTCACAGGCCTGACTTCTTGTGAGGGGGCATCTCCCCTCTCTGCAAGGCTCTGCGTAGGCACAACGTGCAGAAATGCCTCTGACTGCTTTCATTAACTACCCATCTCGCTGAGGGACTGGAATGGATTAGCGTCTGAGATGGGAAGATGCAATGAGGGTCCAGATTCAGCAGAAAGCCTTTAAGGAGGGAGAAGAGAACTCTCTCCAGCAGTCAGTAAAATCCCAAAGACTCACGGAAGCATCAAACCCTTCCGAAACTGCAAGCCTGAACCTCAGCTGACACAAACCACCAAACTGGGAGCAGCCCTGCCTTGCACCGCGATGCTCCAAGGAGGCAACACGGTCACCAACAGTCCTCACCCAGGTCTCCCAGAAGGACACTGTGATGGCACGCTAGGCCTTGGGAGCAGAGCACTGCTCTCTCCAGACACCTCCTCCCACGCTGAGCACCAAAACACTGGCGCCACCACCCGGCTCCACCACAGGGCATCTCGCACTGTAACACGCCATTACCTCCACACCTCACAGAGGGTTGGCAACCAACACACGCCTCTGCATCAGCGACACACAGCCCACAGCACCACACATGGCAGCACACAGGGCACCCCAAGCACCCCACAACACACAAAGCCCAACTCTCCAGACCTTCCATTCCTTTCTAGTCCTCCAAGGCCTTGCAACAGGCTCTGCCTCTGAACAGCCACTCACAGCCCGGGGCCTGCTCACTTCCCACCTCCAGGAAGCAGACAAGAAGTGCTCTCACAGGGGCTGATCAGGCCAGCTCTTGCCTCTCACTTGTGCCTCAACTTCTCTGAACAAGAAATCTCTTTCAAAATGTGGCCCATACCCTTTTTGGGGGGTGACATTCCTTCCATCTCCTCCAACAGCCTTTGCACCCATTCTCCAATGACTGCATACGTGGACAGAAAATCAGAGACCCCTAAAGTGTTACAGTTCCAAATGTGTCATAAAAGCAGCTGGACACCTCAAAGACAGAGACAGCATGCAGACCTTGCAGGAAAATCTCACAAGCTCCCTGCTCTTTTGACAGGGGCAACTTCTAAAGCACACACACCCCGGGGAATAAGAGATTACTCACACCACTGCTCACACCAGCACTACATTCATTTAGCAGCCTCAAAAGTCTAGCTGGACTCCCTAGCTGACCGGGAGGACGCTGCAAGCTTCTACTTAGCAACAAGCGGAAAGGCAAACTCCATGGCCATGCTCACCACAGAACATCATCTGCATTTGAAATGTAGCAGTACTAACTCATGATGATGGAGTGGAATCAAATTTGTGTCAGATAATGTGGAACATCGACTTCTGCTTGATTAATGAGTTGCATTTCTGTATTGCTGTAGAGCTCTGCAGGGGTCAATCCCTCCTCTGAGCACACGCAACAAACCCAGAAGTGACCTCACCACCAGCATCCAAGCCATGCGTCTTCTCCTGACCTGTCAGCTGCTCACATAGAGGTGTCATCACATCACAGATTCACATCATGGCCTCATAATACTCACAATGCTCTCAAACACCCATTGCCTACCAGTTACTACACCAAAAGATTAGCTTCTGCTATGCATTATCAACACCTAGCCTATGAAATTTAAGAATTGCAGAACAGCCTGCAAGTAATTCTTGGCAACATTTTCTAACGGGAGGATTGCATGGGAGCAGCGATCATGAAACTGAAGACAGCAGGGCCTCGTGTCCCAGGCACAGGGAGAAGCCTTCCCGCAACTCAGAACTCTGGTTCCTTCCCCAATGCTGAACAAAACCAGAAAATCCTCTACACATCCAGGACAACAAGCATTCTCCTATTTTAGGCCCTGACAACTGGAGGCACATGGAAGGACTCAGGCCAGGGCATCTCAGTTGGTGAAACCAGCAGAGACACAATTCAGCAACTCTTCACCCTGACCTAGGAGCATGGAAAGAACAACGGCAAGTGCAAGCACTGGCTGTTCATCAACTTTCAAGGCCCTTGACAAGCTGATGGGCGAGTGAAGAGTTAACAGGACTGAAGTTTGTCAATTGATATGCAGAAGAACTGATAGCACAAGAGCTGAGGTGCACAAAGCTGTTGAACAGAGGACTTAACAGGACTAAAGTCGTCTACCAACCAATATGCGCAAGGACTGATATGCGCAAGGCTGCGGAATGGAAGCATTAACAAGACTGAAGAAGTCTGACACCTGGAATCTGCACGGACCCCCGGGGAGCGAAGAAACAATACGGAGGTCCTGTGGTCTTGCCTCGCTAGCAGGGTCCTCCCAAGCAGACAAACAAACAGTCCTGGGAGTGTGCAACTCGCAGAGGTCAGCAAAAGCGTTGTTTGCCCAGAGCCCCAGCCATATAAAAAGAGACTTGGGAGCTAGGAGAGTTTGAGCAGGGACGGGAACGTGACCTGACCATCCTCTCCGGCTGGACCGTGAGTATTCCCCCCCCTCCCCTTTTCCTGGGACGCTGGGTTAAGGGAACTCCTCGAGGTTGAGAGCCCTCTCACTAGGAGAGTGAACAAGAAAGCTTTCAAGTAGGGATAAGCAGTGCTTCCAATTAATAACGCAGTAATCGACGGTTTCAGGTTATCCTTTCTAAATTAGTAACTGATGGTTTTGTGTTATCCTTTCTAAATTAGTAATCGCATTATTTTAATGGATGTTACTAATCCAAGAACTTGTGTGAGGAAATAAACATCTTTTTTATTATTATTATATTACTGTCTTAGTCGTTGCTATCGAACCTTCATAGCATGACAGCATGACACAAGCAAAACAGCTCACACTTACAGAGCTCTTCTGCAAACACCCTTCACCCTGCTGCCAGGCTCACAGGTCGCGGCGCAAAGCAAGAGGCAGGGAGCAAAAACAATGGCTAAGGCACGGCATGATTTGCGGGCACAGCCTCTCTCAGAGCCACTCCAAAATGCAGTTTTCACAACAGAAGACACCATTGGGAAGGGCACCTCGCGACCACACCAGCAGCCTGCTCACACTTTGCCCAGCACCTCCCAAACGCACCTCAAAGCAGCACCTGGGGCTGCGCTGGCAGCAGCAGCTCAGGGAAACGCTTTAACAGGGATCCCAGAGCCACCACAGGGCCAAAGCTTCCTGCCCCCAAACCCCACCGAGCCGCCCCGGCCCAGCTGCTCGCGGCAGGCCGCCACGTCTGGCTGCAGGGCAGCTCCCCCCTCTGGCCCACGTCGCTCTGGCCCCTGCTCACGGCCCCACCAGCCCCTGCTGCAGCTCCTGCAGCAAAGCAGCCTCGTCACCAGCACCGCTGCCCCGCCCCGGCGGGAGGGCACCCGCCGCCATTTGAACGCGCCCGCAGCCCCCACCAAACGCTCTCGCCCGCTCGCTACTCGCCTGCTTTGCTCCCGCTCCTCTTCCACCTCTTTCTTTGACGTCTTTTTTTTTCCCCACATGTTGGACTGCAATTGGCTGGCAGAGCCATCAGTGAAATCGATGCCCGCCCTCCTCCTCCTGACAGCCAATAGAAGGGCTGCACTGGGGCGATGCCATGGCAACGCTGTTCCCTCCTGCCCTGGCGGCCAGCTCCACCCCCTCCCCCGCGGTCGGGCGCCATGTTGTGGGGGGCAGCGCGGGGCGCGGCGGGGCCTGGGGGCAGCGCGGCGCCGTGTGGTCGGGCAGTGCGGGGTCCCGGGGTGCGACCGCTGCCCCGGCGGGGCTGGGCTGTGCGGCAGGGGCCCCGAGGGGCTGCTGGCTGCCCTGCGCCCTGGGGGCCGTGCGGGGCGTGGGGGGGCAGCGCTGGGGCCTGTGCTGGTGGCAGCCCTGGTGCCAGCGTGGGGGCCCTGGGGCTGGTCGTCTGAAACAGGGGATGGACTTGAAACTAGGAGACTGACAGAACTCCTACCACTTTCCAAATTAAGTGTTGGACTGACTGGTGCAGAACCTCTCCAAGTGGATATTTCAGACAGTTCTAGAGATTTCTAGAGGCAGATCCTGCTGTGCCTGGACCAATTCCTGTGCTTAAATGTGGTGAGTACCATCTCAGGTGGAGTATCTGGCTGTTTCAGAATCTCTGCAGCAGCTCCTGCTGCAGAACTGATTAAACTGTAAATACTTAAGGCCCTTGAAAATCGACAGTAGAAACTGCTCCTGCAAATGAAGAAGCGGCTATGTAGAACAGTCTTTTGTGCATTCTTAGGAGAGTTAGGAGATGCTTTGGTATGTAGTTTGAGGTAATCAGTAGCAATGGCTCATGCATATGCTGGAGAGGTCACACAGGACCACAAGCCAGCTGGACTATAAAAATTCCCCAGAAGAACAGTTCGGGGAGTCTCATCTGATCCAGTGGAAGCCACTGTTGGAAGGACCCTGGCAAAGGAGACTGCCACCACCATCTGGACAGTAACCAACCATCCCGTTCAAGAGATTTGATGCCCCTTGTGAGTGTTACCTGTGACACGCCAATAGAGGGGCGTCTGTGATTCTTTTGGGTTTATTTGCACTGAACTCCGAGAGATCATCATTTGTCAAGTATGAGAATTTATTAGAGATAAGAGGTTATAACAAAAAAAGCTAGAAATATAACAGAACTGAAAAAATATATATACATATCAGAGCTCTACAGTTAAATCATGGATGCACGGTACAGCGACTGCTCTCGCCCTTTATTGGTCACCCTTCTGGTACAGTTTTACCCAGATTCTCCTCACCACGCCATTCACATCCACAGGCCAGCTGATGGTCGGTCAGAGTCCACACTAACTTCTGTGGCTTACTCTTTTCTATAGCGAGTCAAAACAACGCCAGACCGCAGTTACACAAAAGCTGTATGGCCTCAGTCAATAACAGCATGCACATCAACAGGTAACCTAGTGCTCAGCCCACAGCACTGTTCAGTTAGTAACAATTTGCCCACTAACAGGTCTTTCTGTGGGGAATGGTTCCACAGCACCTAGATGTTTATGGGGTGAGTCTGTGGTGTCACTTCTCCTCTGTCTGGAATTGTCAGTCGTGGGGTTGTTAGATGTTGTGTCCCCAGGCTGCAGCAACCCCACAGTGTGGTGGCTCCAGCCGTGATGCACCCGGGGTTCCTTAACTCCTGGGAGCACCCCAGAGCAAACCCCTCTTCTGTGGGCTGCACCATCCAGAGTCCCACGCTTGCCTGTGTGGCGCCTGTCACTCCACCCCTTGACACCGCCAGACACACGCATTTATTTCAGAAGTCAGCTAATTCCCCTTGGTGTGCAGTGGGCGGCTTTTGGGTAAGCACAGTGTACTGGGGAAATGCGCACTGCTATTAATAGACGCCAAAAGCAAAGCATGCCCATTTGCAGTAACACGTAAACAACTGTTAAAAATAAGTCTTAATCCTAATAGCAACATGATTGGTCTGGCCTATTGACCCAAATTCGGTGAATCCGAGTGTTGTTGCAGTTCAATATGTTAACACAGAAATCTTATTTCCTTTAATTGCAGGCATTTCTTTCCTGCACCGAAAGATCAGTTTGTTCCCCAAGCTGGAATAGTTCCCTTTAGAGGAGCTTCAAATAGAGTTGGTCACCTTTTTTTTATTATTCTTTTTCCGTATTTCCCTGTCTTCTCTATAGGAAACAGACAACTTTAACTTCAGATCAACAGCTGCTACATTTATGCTTAATTTTACCATCTTTTTCTCTTTCTTTCCTTTCCTTTCATCAAGGGAAGGTGTTAGCCCCTTCCTTAGGATCATCAGTTTTTACAAACACTAGAATACAGCTGTTGAGTTTCGTTATCAGCCTGGTATGTGTATCCCCTCATTCTTAGGTCTGCCATCTTCCTTTGATGTTACTTCTCTCCTGGCTCCTAGATTCATTCTATTATTTAGATACTTTTAAAAAACACATTACTTAGCCTCACAATTCTACCACTCTTTCTGGCTGCTTCTTTTCAAGTTGTTGCTCTTCAGAGGGTCACTCTGTAGAACCCAGACAAAAAGAAACGCCTACCAAGGCCATTAGGTTGTTATAGTTTGGTTTTAACTGTAACTGCTGAAGCTATTTCTTTTAAGGTTACTCGGTTACATCCATCTATTATTCACATTTGAACAGGGGTTTTTTTTTTTTCATTGATTTTTCTTTATGCTCAGAAACTTTTACTACAGCTTGGGGCATTTTCCAGCCCCTGCTGGTTTCTGGTGTACTTAAAGATGCTGTTTTTTCGCATTCGAGGTCTTTTCTTGTTTCCTAACTCTGCCCCTGGGGCTCTTATCTGCAGAGCCCGATCTCCACCCTGAGTCCTCCTGTGCCTCAGTGCCAGGCAGAGCAGTTATACTGGCCAGGGGGGGCAGAGCGTTTCTCACGGTCTTGTGAGAAACAAGCTGCCCAAGCCCGGTCCTGCTTTCCACCCAAAGCCTCCCCTGCTTCGCTCCCTCTCCTCTTCCACCTCTCTCTTTCACGTCTGTTTTTCTTCCACATGGTGGACTCCAATTGGCTGACAGAGCCGTCAGTGAAATCCAGACCCGCCCCCCTCCTCCTGCCAGCCAATAGGCAGGTCACAAATCAGCAGCTGCCTATGGGAATGAGCTAGGGGAGGAGTCACAATGTTGCAGTGTCCAGATGGAGTGTTGTAAAGGTGAGGTTACAAAGTGTCCATTTAATCGGGGAATGTGGGAACAGAAGAGAGAGCCAGACAGCTCCTGGGGGTCCCGGGCGATGCTGGGGGCCGTGCTGCTCTTGGGGATCCCAGACCAGGCTGTGTTTCTGTACAAAAGTCTGGAAAAGTCTTGATGCAAGCCCCTAGAGAAGAGGGATTTTCCTGAGCACTCAGAGAAACCCATGCAGGACCCAGGGATGTTGAGGGAAACCCATCCCACCCACCCCCAAGCCCACTGCTCTCCCTGGAGACCTTCCTGGATCCTCAGGCTGGGAACAGGAGGGGGTCTGTGGGCACAGCCATGTCCCAGACTAGCCTCCTTCAGGCCTTCAGCTTCACAACATGTCACAGCTTCAAATGAGCTCTCTAAAGCAGCACTTCCCATGCCCCTGGTGTGGAGAGAAGACTTTGGGTAGACAAACAGGAGACATGGGAGAGAAAGGGCAGAGACACCAGGCTGCAGAGCTGGGGCTCCCAGCATCACAGAGCGGGTGCCACAGGCTCAGGAAGCAACCCAAAGAAGTAAAGGAGTCCTTCCTTTTGCAGTGACTTGGAAAGCCACATCTCTCACAGTATTCAAGGCAAATGGAGTCTCCCTTCTGCAAGATTTGCCCCAGGACTGTGCAGAGACTAGCAAGAGCAGGAAGGCTGGTTGTAGGGATGTTCTCAAACTTCAGCAGCTGCAGAGCTGGGAGCTGGTCATCTCACAAACTTCGGAGCGAGTCAAAATGCACGTCCTGAGGCATCGCACTGCCTCATAGACTCTGCACTGGAGCCTGGACAGCAGCACTGCAGTGTGTGAGCATGTCCTGAGAAGCCCAGAGTCATAAAATGGGGGAGATCCAGGATGTCGGGGCTGTACAGACCCGGGAGAGCAAGGGTGCCTTTGGGGAGGAGGAGGGCAGGGGGCTGAGGAGCGTACCCAGGGGAGAAGCACAGCCCCAAGGTGACACTGAAAAGCACAAGGACCAAATGAGGCCCAGGGATGAGAAATGGCTTCCTCAGGCTCAGCCAGAAGGAAAGATGGGCAAACTTCATGGGAAATGGGAAAACTTCCCCACATTTGCTACCTGGCCTCGCCCATGGCTTTGGAGCCTGGCAGGCTCCAGGGTCCTGGATAAGGGCCTCTGGATGATGTGTGTTAAGGCTATGTTTGCTCTTCTCTGGCATAGCATCTCTAGCTCAAGCACTGCCGACTGAGAAACCTTGCCGAGCACTTCTAAAAGCAGAGATCCTGCCTTGGTGCCTAAAGGAGGAAAGCTACATCCTGTCCCACATTGTCCTGCATCCTGCTTCCACAAAAAGAGTGGCCCACAGCAGAAACCAGTTTTGAGGCTCACCAAAGCATTTCTCAGCCTGTGGCCGTGCTTTGTGCTGGTTCATCCCACATGCCTTGGATCCTGTAAAAACGCCAACCCCCAAACCCCAGATTCCTGCACAGGTCTGCCCAGTGCAGTGACCTGTCAGTGCAGGGGCGCAGAAGTGACTTCTCCAGTGCCCCGTTTGAGATATTTCACAGTCTTTGACACTGTCTGGAGACATTCCTGAAGGATTTATCAGAAAATTATGGAAAATAACTGCAGTGAAGGGAAGTGATGGCTTTCCAGGACGTGAGGGGAAATATCTCTGCTCTCTCCCTGGCTGTGCCATCTCCATGGCAGTGACCTACAGAGCCCCCAGATGACACGAGCTGAGGTCACAATGGGACGTGCCACATCACAGGGAGGTCTCCCCGGTGTCGTGGGTGGGGACCCTCACTTCCCTGTGAGGCCCAGGCACTCCTGGGCACTGCTCACACCCTCCCCACGGCTGCCTTTCGTAGTGGCTCCACGGCAAGGAGAGGGGACAGGAGGCAGTGGGACCACGTTGGGGGCCCTCACCAACAGACGGAGGAGCAGGGGCATGTTGGAAAGGAGTTTTGGGTAATGAGATGGGAAGAGCGTCCTGTTTCTCTGGCTGGAGAGGTGAAACGAGAGCAAGAGGGCAAGCGAGATGGAGGACTGCTGGATGGACACCATCAGCCAGGACCACAGCTCCTTGTTCCCAACACTCCTGCGGCTCTCCACCAAGGGTAAGGGCTTTGGGAGATCCTTCCCGAGGTGTCACACAGAGACTGTTAACTGCCAAAACTGCTGTGGATCCCGGGCTGTGGGGGTGCCTGGACGGGGCTGGGGGCTGCTGCGAGAGCCCTGCCTGAGGGTCCCCTCTGGCTCGGGGGACAATGTGGCAGCCAGGACTCCTGGGTCCTGGGGTTGGGGCTGTCCTGAGCCCCAAGGCTTCTGTGCAGCCAGCTCCATCGCCTCTTAGGGTGGAGGGGGAGCATGGGAATCCATGACAGGTTTTCCGGGGAGTGGGTCCTCTTTGGGGTCTGGCTCTGAGAGGAAAGGGGTCCTGCATCCCAGACACTGAGGTGGCCTGCAGCTCCATGGGGCTCTCAAGACCCTGCTGGAAATGTCCATATACCATAACGAAACCATCACCTTGTAATAACACCAAGTCCACTGGGTGTTTGGGAAAATCTCTATTCCTTCCCCCTGGATCCTTCCAACTTGGCGCAGCATGTTTTGCGCTCAGAGATGCCATCTTTAGATGGCCACTGCCCCTGTCCTCCTGCAAACTAGGCTCAAAACACCGCACCCAAAAGAACATACATTGGAGAGAGCAGATTGGAAACAGGCAGAGGTGCAATCCCCATTCAACAGGTCCTGGCTGACGCCAAGGTTTTTTCTCTGAGCTGGGGTGGGCAGTGCTGGGGTGAGACCAACACAGCCATCTCCACCAGCCCCCTCACGACCCCACACCACCGCTCCCTAGCCGAGCCCTAGGGCTGCCGTGGGCAGGCGGCCAGGGCAGGAGGGCGAGAGGACACTGCCCTGCCCTGCCCTGCCCTGCCCTGGGGGCAGCAGGATGCTGCCTGTGGGCTCCGGCGCCACGGCCAGCCCCAGGGCCCCCACGCCGGCGCCAGGGCTGCCACCAGCACAGGCCCCAACGCTGACCCCCCCACGCCCCGCACGGCCCCCAGGGCGCAGGGCAGCCAGCAGCCCCGCGGGGCCCCTGCCGCACAGCCCAGCCCCGCCGGGGCAGCGGCCGCACCCCGGGACCCCGCACTGCCCGACCATACGGCGCCGCGCTGCCCCCAGGCCCCGCCGCGCCCCGCGCTGCCCCCCACAACATGGCGCCCGACCGCGGGGGAGGGGGTGGAGCTGGCCGCCTGGGCAGGAGGGAACAGCGTTGCCATGGCATCGCCCCAGTGCAGCCCTTCTATTGGCTGTCCGGAGGAGGAGGGCGGGCATCGATTTCACTGATGGCTCTGCCAGCCAATTGCAGTCCAACATGTGGGGAAAAAAAAAGACGTCAAAGAAAGAGGTGGAAGAGGAGCGGGAGCAAAGCAGGCGAGTAGCGAGCGGGCGAGAGCGTTTGGTGGGGGCTGCGGGCGCGTTCAAATGGCGGCGGGTGCCCTCCCGCCGGGGCGGGGCAGCGGTGCTGGTGACGAGGCTGCTTTGCTGCAGGAGCTGCAGCAGGGGCTGGTGGGGCCGTGAGCAGGGGCCAGAGCGACGTGGGCCAGAGGGGGGAGCTGCCCTGCAGCCAGACGTGGCGGCCTGCCGCGAGCAGCTGGGCCGGGGCGGCTCGGTGGGGTTTGGGGGCAGGAAGCTTTGGCCCTGTGGTGGCTCTGGGATCCCTGTTAAAGCGTTTCCCTGAGCTGCTGCTGCCAGCGCAGCCCCAGGTGCTGCTTTGAGGTGCGTTTGGGAGGTGCTGGGCAAAGTGTGAGCAGGCTGCTGGTGTGGTCGCGAGGTGCCCTTCCCAATGGTGTCTTCTGTTGTGAAAACTGCATTTTGGAGTGGCTCTGAGAGAGGCTGTGCCCGCAAATCATGCCATGCCTTAGCCATTGTTTTTGCTCCCTGCCTCTTGCTTTGCGCCGCGACCTGTGAGCCTGGCAGCAGGGTGAAGGGTGTTTGCAGAAGAGCTCTGTAAGTGTGAGCTGTTTTGCTTGTCAGGGCCTTGAAAGTTGATGAACGGCCAGTGCTTGCACTTGCCATTGTTCTTTCCATGCTCCTAGGTCAGGGTGAAGAGTTGCTGAATTGTGTCTCTGCTGGTTTCACCAACTGAGATGCCCTGGCCTGAGTCCTTCCATGTGCCTCCAGTTGTCAGGGCCTAAAATAGGAGAATGCTTGTTGTCCTGGATGTGTAGAGGATTTTCTGGTTTTGTTCAGCATTGGGGAAGGAACCAGAGTTCTGAGTTGCGGGAAGGCTTCTCCCTGTGCCTGGGACACGAGGCCCTGCTGTCTTCAGTTTCATGATCGCTGCTCCCATGCAATCCTCCCGTTAGAAAATGTTGCCAAGAATTACTTGCAGGCTGTTCTGCAATTCTTAAATTTCATAGGCTAGGTGTTGATAATGCATAGCAGAAGCTAATCTTTTGGTGTAGTAACTGGTAGGCAATGGGTGTTTGAGAGCATTGTGAGTATTATGAGGCCATGATGTGAATCTGTGATGTGATGACACCTCTATGTGAGCAGCTGACAGGTCAGGAGAAGACGCATGGCTTGGATGCTGGTGGTGAGGTCACTTCTGGGTTTGTTGCGTGTGCTCAGAGGAGGGATTGACCCCTGCAGAGCTCTACAGCAATACAGAAATGCAACTCATTAATCAAGCAGAAGTCGATGTTCCACATTATCTGACACAAATTTGATTCCACTCCATCATCATGAGTTAGTACTGCTACATTTCAAATGCAGATGATGTTCTGTGGTGAGCATGGCCATGGAGTTTGCCTTTCCGCTTGTTGCTAAGTAGAAGCTTGCAGCGTCCTCCCGGTCAGCTAGGGAGTCCAGCTAGACTTTTGAGGCTGCTAAATGAATGTAGTGCTGGTGTGAGCAGTGGTGTGAGTAATCTCTTATTCCCCGGGGTGTGTGTGCTTTAGAAGTTGCCCCTGTCAAAAGAGCAGGGAGCTTGTGAGATTTTCCTGCAAGGTCTGCATGCTGTCTCTGTCTTTGAGGTGTCCAGCTGCTTTTATGACACATTTGGAACTGTAACACTTTAGGGGTCTCTGATTTTCTGTCCACGTATGCAGTCATTGGAGAATGGGTGCAAAGGCTGTTGGAGGAGATGGAAGGAATGTCACCCCCCAAAAAGGGTATGGGCCACATTTTGAAAGAGATTTCTTGTTCAGAGAAGTTGAGGCACAAGTGAGAGGCAAGAGCTGGCCTGATCAGCCCCTGTGAGAGCACTTCTTGTCTGCTTCCTGGAGGTGGGAAGTGAGCAGGCCCCGGGCTGTGAGTGGCTGTTCAGAGGCAGAGCCTGTTGCAAGGCCTTGGAGGACTAGAAAGGAATGGAAGGTCTGGAGAGTTGGGCTTTGTGTGTTGTGGGGTGCTTGGGGTGCCCTGTGTGCTGCCATGTGTGGTGCTGTGGGCTGTGTGTCGCTGATGCAGAGGCGTGTGTTGGTTGCCAACCCTCTGTGAGGTGTGGAGGTAATGGCGTGTTACAGTGCGAGATGCCCTGTGGTGGAGCCGGGTGGTGGCGCCAGTGTTTTGGTGCTCAGCGTGGGAGGAGGTGTCTGGAGAGAGCAGTGCTCTGCTCCCAAGGCCTAGCGTGCCATCACAGTGTCCTTCTGGGAGACCTGGGTGAGGACTGTTGGTGACCGTGTTGCCTCCTTGGAGCATCGCGGTGCAAGGCAGGGCTGCTCCCAGTTTGGTGGTTTGTGTCAGCTGAGGTTCAGGCTTGCAGTTTCGGAAGGGTTTGATGCTTCCGTGAGTCTTTGGGATTTTACTGACTGCTGGAGAGAGTTCTCTTCTCCCTCCTTAAAGGCTTTCTGCTGAATCTGGACCCTCATTGCATCTTCCCATCTCAGACGCTAATCCATTCCAGTCCCTCAGCGAGATGGGTAGTTAATGAAAGCAGTCAGAGGCATTTCTGCACGTTGTGCCTACGCAGAGCCTTGCAGAGAGGGGAGATGCCCCCTCACAAGAAGTCAGGCCTGTGAGGGCGATGGGTGGCTCTGAGACACCTGTCCTTGTTGAGCGGTGGAGGCGGCATCTGCAAAGCCTCTGGTGCCTTTGGCAAGAGTCTCACAATAGCATATTCCTTGAGGCTGCAATGGGGGAGCCGTGTGGAGGTAGCAGGGCTCCAACGCGCTGCTCCAGGCAGGTGCCAGTAGAGGAGGTATCTTGGGGCCTTTTCCAGTGAAGTTTTGATTACCTCCAAGGATGGAGATCTGGGAACCTCTCTGGATCCGTGTGCCGCAGTTTGGCCACCGTCACGGAGAAAAAGGTTTCTTCTTAATGTCTCAGAAGCATTTCCCATTGTCCGATTTGTCCCTGTTGCCTCCCATGCTACTAGTGTGCACCTCCAAGAAAATCCGGCTCCGTCTTCTCTGTGCCCTCCATAAGGTAGCTGTGCACAGCATGAAGATCCCCGTTGGCCTTCTCTTGTCTAGGCTGAACAAAGCCAGCTCTCGCAGCCTCTCCTTTTATGCCCCACGCTGCAGCCCCTGACCGTCTTGGTGTCCCTGTGCTGGACTCCCTGCAGTGTGTTAGTGCCTGTGCAGAACTGGAGAGCCCAAACAGGACCTGGTATACAGACATGGTGTCACCTGTGCCAAAAAGAGGGGTAGAACGTCTTGGTGGCCCTGCTGGCTGTGCTCTCACCAATAGAGCTCAGCACAGAGGGGAGACATTTGCCCCTACCTGTTGCGACTCTGTAAGGCCAGCAGAACTGCCAGTAACACTCCGATTCTTTCTTTCTTTCTTTCTAGGTTGCTCCACTCATGGAGGTTCCCAGTGCAGTGCTAGAGCCGCTGAGGATGGAGGCAGGATGCCAGGCTGTGTCCCTGTACCTGTCAACATCTTGGCCAGCGTCGTGAGCCCTCTGTGAAAGCAGCTGCAAGTGACTGAGAAGAGGCTACGTGTGGATGCGAAGGCTTCCATAAATGCGCCTGTCTTCCCTGGGTGACTTGGGTTGTGGGTTCAGCTCCTGGTACCTCTGCTGTGCTGCAAATTCCGCCTCGCACAAGTGCTGTTCCTGCCAGCCCGCTCAACAAATGCTCTTGTGCCCCCTCCTTTTCCTAGGAGGTTGTGGTGCCATATAGGACGAGTCCAAGACCCTTATAATAGATGCCAGCATGTCCTGAGTGCCTTTGTGTGAGTGCCCCAAAGCGTCCATAGCTTGACCTGTGGAAGTCTCAGAGCTCTTGGGCTGCTGGCTCTGCGAGGGGTGAAGCTGTGCCCAGGGCCAGGTTGCCCGTGGCACCCAGCCCTCCGTGCTCTGTGAAGGCAGCTGTGGAGCGCGGACTGGTGCTGCAGAGGCTGCGCAGCCAGGAGAGCTGTCATTTCAGCAGCCGTCCAGTGTGGGTCTGTCTCATTGCTTGGGCCTCATTTCAAAGCCTCTGCACCCTTTTTCCCTTCCCCGTCCAAGCTCCTTGTCCAAGTAACTAAAGGAAAGGAAGGGAGGTTCCTTTGGGCTCAGGAGGCCTTCCGGACTCTCAAGTGTTTCTGTGTTGTATCTGTAACTTTTGTATTACTACAGAAAATCCCCATGTCCCCATCCCTAGCAGGAGGTTTGTGAGGGGATGGGGGTGGAAAGCAGCAGCCTGCTGTGCCCAAAGCAAGCAGGATCCTTCCCTCTGAAAAGAGCAGCATCACCCAAGGAGGCAGCTCTGTGCCTGATCTTGTGCTGCTCATTTGCACAGGCCTTGTGAGCCTAGAGTGCCTTGGCCACCTTGTGGTGTTACCGCAAGAGCTTGCCTGAGTGTCTGGGTTGAGGAGCCAAGGGAAGGCAGCGAGCAGAGCAGTGGCTGGGGAGTGTGCAAGTGGCGAGTGTCCTGCAGGCATCTCTTCTTGCTGGCACTTGGTTGTATCTAGCAGAAGAGGCAGCTGTGTGGGGCAGAGGCAGTGTGTTTGTAGAGTAGGTGGCAGAGCAGAGGTCTGGCGTCAGGTTGATGCCTGGTGCAGTGCCGAGTTGATCTGAGAGTGTCAGAAAGCCTTTGCAGTGCAGCTGCTCCCTCAGCTGATCTCTGTCCCTAGAAATGCACTAGAAATGGAAGTGGCATGCTGCTGCCATTGTGTAGGTGCTGCAGTGCGAAGGCTCCCAGCTCGGACTTGATGGTACTAAAGGAAAAGCGAGACCAATTGTTCCTTTTGTGATTTGTGTGCAGGGTGCCAGAGTGGAGCTGTCCCATGATCTGGAGAGAGTCTTGCCAGGAGATGAAGGCCTTTTGCAGAAGACTGTTCTGTGTGGAGTGATCACAGCGTAATCAAGGGACGTGCGAGTGGCCCAGGTGAGCTTCTCCTCTGTGAAGGTTTGCACTTTTGAGCTCCCTTGTGACTCAGTCAAAGATAGGGCAGCAGCAGGCAGGTCGATGCCATTTGTGCTTGTGAGGTGAGTTGTGCCTCTGAAGCTGGTAGGCCAACAGCATGCATGTAGCGTTGGTGATGATGGTGAGGTCTCTTGTGTCTCAGTGCCTCCTAAAGGGTGAGCAGGGCCATTGCTGCTGTTGGTGCTTTTGTGGTGAGTTGTGCATCAGTATGTGACTGGCGATCAGCATGGACATTGCTGCTGTTTGTGCTTGTTGAGGTCAATTGTGCCTCAGTTGGAAAGAGGCCAGGAGCAGCTATTTGGCTTCATGGCTGCCTGTGAGGTCACTTCAGCATGAGCACCTGAGAGTCCAGCTTGATGGATATTGCTGTTGCTAGTGTTTGTGGAGTAATTTGGCCTCAGTACCTGCTAGGCCACCAGCAGCCACATTGCTCCTTTTTTGTATTTGTGAGGTGAATTTTGCTTCACCACCTGATTAGACAGCATCAAGCACATTGCTATTTTTGTGCTTGTGAGGTCACATGTGCCTCAATGTCTGATAGGCCAGTGCTGGTCACGTGGGTGCAGTTTGTGGTTGTGATGTCACTTGTGGCTGAGTGCCTGATAGACCAGTGCTGGTTATGTGGCTGCAGTTTGTGATTGTGATGTCACTTGTGGCTGAGTGCCTGATAGGCCAGTGCTGGTCCTGTGGGTGGATTTTATGGTTGTGATGTCACTTGTGGCTCAGTGCCTGATAGGCCAGTGCTGGTGATGTGGCTGCAGTTTGTGGTTGTGATGTCACTTGTGGCTGAGTGCCTGATAGGCCAGTGCTGGTAACATGGCTGCAGTCTGTGGTTGTGATGTCACTTGTGGCTCAGTGCCTGAAAGGCCAGTGTTTGTCCTGTGGGTGGAGTTTGTGGTTGTGATGTCACTTGTGGCTCAGTGCCTGATAGGCCAGTGCTGGTGATGTGGGTGGAGTTTGTGGTTGTGATGTCACTTGTGGCTGAGTGCCTGCTAGGGCAGTGCTGGTGATGTGGGTGCTGGTTGTGTTTGTGAGGTCAGATTTGGCTGAGTGCCTGATAGGCCAGTGCTGGTCACGTGGGTGCAGTTTGTGGTTGTGATGTCACTTGTGGCTCAGTGCCTGATAGGCCAGTGCTGGTGATGTGGGTGCAGTTTGTAGTTGTGAGGTCACTTGTGGCTGAGTGCCTGACAGGCCAGTGCTGGTCACATGGCTGCAGTTTGTGGTTGTGATGACACTTGTGGCTGAGTGCCTGATAGGCCAGTGCTGGTTTACGTGGGTGCAGTTTGTGGTTGTGATGTGACTTGTGGCTCAGTGCCTGATAGGCCAGTGCTGGTCCCGTGGGTGCAGTTTGTGTTTGTGATGTCATTTGCGGCTCAATGCCTGATAGGCCAGTGCTTGTCCTGTGCGTGGAGTTTGTGGTTGTGATGTCCCTTGTGGCTCAGTGCCTGATAGGCCAGTACTTGTCACATGGGTGCAGTTTGTGGCTGTGATGTCACTTGTGGCTCAGTGCCTGATAGGCCAGTGCTGGTCACGTGGCTGCAGTTTGTGTTTGTGATGTCACTTGTGGCTCAGTGCCTTATAGGCCAGTGCTGGTTCTGTGGGTGCAGTTTGTGGTGGTGAGGTCACTTGTGGCTGAGTGCCTGATAGGCCAGTGCTGGTGATGTGGCTGCAGTTTGTGGTTGTGATGTCACTTGTGGCTCAGTGCCTGAAAGGCCAGTGCTTGTCCTGTGGGTGGAGTTTGTGTTTGTGATGTCAGTTGTGGCTGAGTGCCTGATAGGCCAGTGCTGGTCACGTGGCTGCAGTTTGTGGTTGTGATGTCACTTGTTGCTCAGTGCCTGATAGGCCAGTGCTGGTGATGTGAGTGCTGGTTGTGTTTGTGAGGTCAGATTTGGCTGAGTGCCTGATAGGCCAGTGCTGGTCACGTGGGTGGAGTTTGTGGTTGTGAGGTCACTTGTGGCCGAGTGCCTGATAGGCCAGTGGTAGTCATGTGGGTGGAGTTTGTGGTTGTGATGTCACTTGTGGCTCAGTGCCTGATAGGCCAGTGCTTTTCATGTGGCTGCCGTTTCTGTTTGTGATGTCACTTGTGGCTCAGTGCCTGATAGAACAGTGCCGGTCATGTGGGTGGAGTTTGTGGTTGTGATGTCACTTGTGGCTCAGTGGCTGATAGGCCATTGCTGGTTACGTGGGTGGAGTTTGTGTTTGTGATGTGACTTGTGGCTCAGTGCCTGATAGGCCAGTGCTGGTCACGTGGGTGCAGTTTGTTGTTGTGAGGTCACTTGTGGCTCAGTGCCTGATAGGCCAGTGCTGGTCATGTGAGTGCAGTTTGTGGTTGTGATGTCACTTCTGGCTGAGTGCCTGATAGGCCACTGCTTGTCCTGTGTGTGCAGTTTGTGGTTTTGATGTCATTTGTGGATCAGTGCCTGAAAGGCCAGTGCTGGTTTACGTGGGTGCAGTTTGTGTTTGTGATGTGACTTGTGTCTCAGTGCCTGATAGGCCAGTGCTGCTCCTGTGGGTGGAGTTTGTGGTTGTGATGTCACTTGGGGCTCAGTGCCTGATAGGCCAGTGCTGGTGATGTGGCTGCAGTTTTTGTTTGTGATGTCAGTTGTGGCTGAGTGCCTGATAGGCCAGTGCTGGTCCTGTGAGTGCAGTTTGTGTTTGTGAGGTCACTTGTGGCTGAGTGCCTGACAAGCCAGTGCTGATCCTGTAGGTGCAGTTTGTGATTGAGAGGTCACTTGTGGCTCAGTGCCTGATAGGCCAGTGCTGGTTTACGTGGGTGGAGTTTGTGTTTGTGATGTCACTTATGGCTGAGTGCCTGATAGGCCAGTGCTGGTGATGTGGTTGGAATTTGTGGTTGTGAGGTCACTTGTGGCTCAGTGCCTGATAGGCCAGTGCTGGTCATGCGGGTGCAGTTTGTGGTTCTGATGTCAGTTGTGGCTCAGTGCCTGATAGGCCAGTGCTGGTCACGTGGGTGCAATCTGTGGTTGTGATGTCACTTGTGGCTCAGTGAGTGCTAGGCCAGTGCTGGTCATGTGGCTGCTGTTTGTGGTTGTGAGGTCAGTTGTGGCTCAGTGCCTGATAGGCCAGTGCTAGTTGCATGGCTGCTGTTTGTGGTTGTGAGGTCACTTGCGGCTCAGTGCCTGATAGGCCAGTGCTAGGCCCATGGCAGATATTTTCAGTTTTGAGGTCACTTGTGGCTCATTGCGTGATAGGCCAGTGCTAGTCCCATGGCTGTTCTTTGTGGTTGTGATGTCACTTGTGGTCAGTGCCTGATAGGCCAGTGCTGGTCATGTGGGTGCAGTTTGTGGTTGTGATGTCACTTGTGGCTCAGTGCATGATAGGCCATGCTGGTCCTGTGGGTGGAGTTTGTGTTTGTGATGTCACTTGTGGCTCAGTGCCTGATAGGCCAGTACTTTTCACATGGGTGCAGTTTGTGGTTGTGATGTCACTTGTGGCTCAGTGAATGCTAGGCCAGTGCTGGTGATGTGGGTGCAGTTTGTGGTTGTGATGTCACTTGTGGCGCAGTGCCTGATAGGCCACTGCTTGTCCTGTGTGTGCAGTTTGTGTTTTTGATGTCATTTGTGGATCAGTGCCTGAAAGGCCAGTGCTGGTTATGTGGGTGCAGTTTGTGTTTGTGATGTCACTTGTGGCTCAGTGCCTGATAGGCCAGTGCTGGTCATGCGGGTGCAGTTTGTGTTTGTGATGTCAGTTGTGGCTGAGTGCCTGATAGGCCAGTGCTGGTGATGTGGGTGGAGTTTGTGTTTGTGATGTCACTTATGGCTGAGTGCCTGATAGGCCAGTGCTGGTTATGTGGGTGCAGTTTGTGTTTGTGATGTCACTTGTGGCTCAGTGCCTGATAGGCCAGTGCTGGTGATGTGAGTGGAGTTTGTGGTTGTGATGTCACTTGTGGCTCAGTGCCTGATAGGCCAGTGCTGGTAACATGGCTGCAGTTTGTGGTTGTGATGTCACTTGTGGCTCAGTGCCTGATAGGCCAGTACTTTTCACATGGGTGCAGTCTGTGGTTGTGATGTCACTTGTGGCTCAGTGCCTGATAGGCCAGTACTGGTCAGATGGGTGCAGTCTGTGGTTGTGATGTCACTTGTGGCTCAGTGAATGCTAGGCCAGTGCTGGTCAGGTGGGTGGAGTTTGTGTTTGTGATGTCACTTGTGGCTCAGTGCCTGATAGGCCAGTGCTGGTGATGTGGGTGCAGTTTGTGTTTGTGATGTCACTTGTGGCTCAGTGCCTGATAGGCCAGTGCTGGTGATGTGGCTGCACTTTGTGGTTGTGATGTCACTTGTGGCTCAGTGCCTGATAGGCCAGTGCTGGTTTACGTGGGTGCAGTTTGTGTTTGTGATGTCACTTGTGTCTCAGTGCCTGATAGGCCAGTACTGGTCACATGGGTGCAATCTGTGGTTGTGATGTCACTTGTGGCTCAGTGAGTGCTAGGCCAGTGCTGGTCATGTGGCTGCTGTTTGTGGTTGTGAGGTCAGTTGTGGCTCAGTGCCTGATAGGCCAGTGCTAGGCCCATGGCAGATATTTTCAGTTTTGAGGTCACTTGTGGCTCATTGCGTGATAGGCCAGTGGTAGTCCCATGGCTGCTCTTTGTGGTTGTGATGTCACTTGTGTCTCAGTGCCTGACAGGCCAGTGCTGGTCACGTGGCTGCAGTTTGTGGTTGTGATGTCACTTGTGGCTCAGTGCCTGATAGGCCAGTGCTGGTTCTGTGGGTGCAGTTTGTGGTTGTGATGTCACTTGTGGCTCAGTGCCTGATAGGCCAGTGCTGGTTCTGTGGGTGCAGTTTGTGGTTGTGATGTCACTTGTGGCTCAGTGCCTGATAGGCCAGTGTTGGTCACATGGCTGCAGTTTGTGTTTGTGATGTCACTTGTGGCTCAGTGCCTGATAGACCAGTGCTGGTCCTGTGGGTGGAGTTTGTGATTGTGATGTCACTTGTGGCTCAGTGCCTGATAGGGCATTGCTGGTGATGTGGGTGGAGTTTTTGTTTGTTATGTCACTTGTGGCTCAGTGCCTGCTAGGCCAGTGCTGGTCCTGTGGGTGGAGTTTGTGGTTGTGATGTCACTTGTGGCTCAGTGCCTGATAGGCCAGTGCTCTTCATGTGGGTGCAGTTTGTGTTTGTGAGGTCACTTGTTGCTCAGTGCCTGATAGGCCAGTGCTGGTCATGTGCCTGCAATTTGTGGTTGTGAGGTCACATATAATCTGTGCGGAGTGAATGTGACGGGATGCTGTATTTCTAGTGCCAGCAGGAGAGATGCCCCTGTCAGCAGAGTACCCTGGACTCCAGGCATTGTTTTCTGGCTCTGTGCCTCTCCCCATGGGCAGCAGCGAGAGCATTTCAGCTGAAAGTCTAAGATCTTTTGGTCGAGGAAGTCTAAATCAGCTGGAGCATTTATGCTAATATAGCTTCTGTCGGAAGCTGTAGAATACAACAAGCTCTCTCTGGAAAGTAAGAAAAAAAAGGGGGGTTGGGGGGGAAACAACTCTCCTGGCTAGTTACTGTCTGAAGTGGCTTTGTAAGGTTTTCGTGAAAGGGAAAATGCATGTTGAAAGTGAATGAGAGCCTTCAGTGTGCCAGTGGCTCTTTTAGGCGTAGTCTGAACGCCCTTCTCCTAGGGGTGACCTTTGTAGTGTCCTGCCATTTGCAGTAACGGTGGAAGATAAATTCCTTGTGCACCCTTTGGAGCCCTTTACTTAAGACTCTTAAATAATCCCTTTGTAACTCTTTGGTGTGTGTGTATGGTTTATTGTTTGTTTTCTTGTTTGTTTGTTTTATGCTGGCAGAGCTTCCAAACCAAGTAAGCAAATCACATCTTTTCTGGACAAGCCCCGTTCCATTGTTTATATCAAGGTAGTTTCTTTTCTGGACCTTCTCTAGAAAATTGGAGGTATGTAACTTGTGAGGGTGTCCTGAACTGTGCCCTGCAGAGAGGTCAGGTTAAATTGGTTTGCTGACAAACAATTTTCTTCTGTAGCCTGCAGTTTGTAAGAATGTCATGTGTACACATTTACTCTTGCCCCAAAGATTTTTTTTTTTTAAATCCTGTTTGTTTATTATTTAAATAATAGCCCACAAGTACTTCTTTTTACATGTCAGACGTTATTATGCAGATATATGGGCTTTGTAATTATGTTTGAGTAGGTGCTGGAATTAGGGGCCTAATTTGGTCCAGTGTGGAGTCTCGACATGAAACCCCTAGCAGCTGCCTTGCTTCCGTGCTCATGAACTTTCACATGATATTTGAAAGGCCTGTTTGTCAGAGTTTGGGCTTCCTGCTCAGCAGTGAGTGTTAGGAAGCTGTCTGCACTGTCCCCCATAAACTGGCAGCCCTGTACATCTAATTGTCCTTGAAAGTTGACTCGTGCTTTTTCTCTTAACACTTTGCCTTCCTTAAGCACGCTTGCATGCCAACAGCCATCTTGCAGCCAGTCAAATGCACACCATGGTGTTCCGATTGCCTGATTCGTGTTGTCATCTGTTTTGTCATCTGTTTCCCCTTGTGTTGTCAGCTCAGCTCCCTTTGAAGCTCACCACCTTCAAGACCTTCCAGGCTTCTGTCCTAGGTGCCTTGGTGTGGGCAATGCCTGCTGTGGTTGGCTCCTTCCTTGGAGATATTCAAGCCATCTGGACACAGTCCTGGGCAACATGTGCTAAGTGACCCTTCCTGAGCAGGAGGGTCGGACTAGATGATCTCCAGAGGTCCCTTCCAACCTCCACCATTCAGTGATTCTGTGAACTCTAGGATAAAAAGCAAAGATAAATTCATTTACTTCAGGAATCTCTGTGGATGTCTTGGGTTTTTTTTTTTGTTTTGTTTTGTTTTTAAACTTGTCCTGGGCCATGAATCAACATGTTAACAGAGAGACAAAGTAGGCCATGAACTGAATTTAAAAGTACAGGTTTTCTTCTTGTCTTAAAATATGCATCCATTTTCTCATCTCTCTTAGACTGACAGATATAGGCCTAAACCAGAAGGTGCCTCTTGTGAAAATAGGTAAAACTAGATGGTTGGATTCCAGCAATGCTTCCTTGCTTTCTGCATCGTAGAACTGCATGCTCATCTTTTGTGTCCATGCAGAGCTTTGATAAAGTTACTGTGTAGGCACCAAGTGTGCATATGTCAGATTTTCTGCGTGTTTGTGACTGACCCTTCTTGTTTCTTGTCATTAGGAAAACTTGGATATGTCCTCCCGAGGAGAACTGATGAGGAAATCGCTGACACTCAAGATGGCAGTGCAGGTTAGTTCTGGCTTTCAATTTTCTTTACTGTGTTCTGGCCAAAAGCCTCCTCTGAAACAGCTGAAATGAGTTGAGCTATTGGATATTTTTTTAATCTATTCACATTTCTGTATAGCCTTAGTGCTTACAAGCCATAGTCAGGGACTCCAGGGCCCTGCCGGTAAGCTCTGGACAGAGAGTCAGCAAACAAAACCAGTCCTTTTCCCAAATGCTTATAACCGAGCACAAGAGAAAAGGCAAGAGATGGCTGTCAAGAGGTGGGAATACAAGGAAATGCACAGTCCTACTCTGAATGATGAGCACTGCTCTCACTGCAGCAGTAGCCTGACAGTTTTCATGGGTTTTGAGCAGCCCAGCAAGAATTTTCAGGAGGCAAGGAAGACTGCCAGGTGCATATGAAAACCTTCTCCCAAGCGTGAAGGTGGCAGGTGAGAAGAGAACATGCTTCTGCATTTTTGTATTGAGGGGTTAGTCAGTGAGAGGAGCTGTCAGGGCCAGCTCGGAATTCAGAGCTGTTTTCTGGGCACTCAGTGGGAACTAATGTAGGAAGGAGGGTAATTCATGAAAGGCCTTAGCAACTCTGTTTGCTGTGAGAGAAGACACTTGAAGGGTTTCAGGAGAATGCGCTTTGTGATGAAGGGAATAAGTTCAGAAGACGATCTTTAGAGCAACTTTCTGAATGGATCTGAGTGGGGCAAGGCTGTACTTCAGGACAGAAGAGGATGTTGCAGTAGTTGAGCTGATCATGCCTTGAGGAAGAGGGGTAATTATGCAATACCTCGTGAAGGCAGTACCTCGCCCACGTTCCGCAGCCTGTGCAAGACTTGAACAAGGGGAATAAAAACCTATAAAAAGGTTCAAGCCAAAACTTGTATGCATCATAATTATCATCCTGTATGCATCGTAATTAATTGAAGCTCTCTCAGGAGCTCCCTTCTTGACTTGTCCTGCTGTTTTTGGTAACAGCTGTGAATATGAAGTTCAGGGGAAATCGGGGCAATAGATTCACAAATACAGCTGCTTTGCAAGGCTTTACAGTTACTTTGCAAGGCTCTGGCCTATCATATGCCAAAGTCAAGCTGCATATAAGTACCATGTGCCTTTTTTTTAAAAAAAAAAAAACTTCCCAACAAAGATGGAATTTTGCTCTCCCAAGGAAGAACATGTAATGCAGTTTGAAATCAGATGCACGACAAATACATATAATGGGCTGGAAACTTCCTAGATCTCACAGTACCTTCTGGGGTAGACTGCACTTGATTTTCAACTTAGTGTGACCTAATCTTGTTTTTGTTTTTGCCTTTGAAATGCTTGCAGATGGAAACATGCAGTCTACAGCAGCGATTCCCCATCCTCCGCTGATGATGATGAGCAACATTTTGCCCAGGAATCTATTGAAGAGGAGGAGCAACTGCCTGCCTGTGAAGCATTCTCCTCCCTGCTCTTGTACAGAGTCTAAATGGTGGCAATACTTAATGCGTTGGCATAATATGTAATTTGTTGGCACTGGTGGCTCTTAACTGGGCTCTCTACCATTGGACTTTTAGAATTGATTCTTTAAGAGCAATTGGATTTCTTTGGAGAGGTTAGGCGTAAACTCTAAATAGTTTAATGTAAAATTCTGCTGCCCCTGCGCTTTACAGTAGGCTATTCAGAAAGAACCCCCCCCAACAGAAAAGGTATAAATAGAGGCAAGGATGGGGTTTCTTTGCCTTCCTTTAACCTAGGACATGGGTTCTGTTGAATTTATCTTTAGGTAAACTGAGGCATCAATACATTTGTGTGCTTGAAAAACTTCTGCCAACACTGAGCTTTTATAGTAGTAGTAAAAAGCCATTTCTTAAGAATTTTTAAAATGCAAACTATATGGAGATTCAAGGTAGAGGGAATCCCTTGCCATAGTTAAAGGCTTAGTGACTTGTGTGATCAAAGGAAAGTATGCTCCAAAAGTGTCCTGGTTTAAAAAGGTGCTTTGGGGTTTTGTTGTCTTTGAGTGTTTCATGTACATGTGACCTTGATTAGTGTATAAGCAGGAGAGGGTTATCTGTTAGAAGTCAATTGTAATCTTTTGCTTGAAAGACCAGGTGTTTCCCTTTGTGGGCACAATATCCGAAGATTTAAGAGTTAGCTGTATATATTCTCTATCATCAGGAAAACTCAATTCACAGCATGATGAAATAGAACTGTAAATTCTTCTCTTCCAATAAGGTTAAAAGTACTGCAAATAAGGAAACCAAAACCTTCAAATGTTTTGCTGCTTTATTCATTGACATTCTCTTCTAAACAACAGCAGGTTAGCTTTGCTAGTTGGTATTTAAGTATTATCTGGAAATGCAGAATACCTTTTTCTTCCTCCCACCTTTACCCTTTCTCCTCAGCTATTGCCGACCAATTCTGGGAGACAAAATCCAATAACTTGCAACTTTTTAAGAAGGCATGAAAGGCTTTGCTATCAAGTCCTGCTTGTCTATCTGGAGATAGATCAGATCCATGGACTAGTAGACTGAGTTTAGTGAACTGTTAAAGATATGAAGTGGAAATGGGAGGAGGCAGATGGACTGGGGGGAAGGAAGCAGCAAAAGTTTGTGGAGAAGCTGCAAGGCTTTAGATAGCAGGACAGCATGAGTCGTGATATTTGATGATGTCATTTGAAGGAACGGCAAGAAAGGCTTCAGGTAGAGCCTCAAAGATGTCAATGTCTGAGGTACTGCTACTTGGGCTGAAGGCTTTGAACTCTTTGAGGAGGCCTACGTTCATTGTTATATCCTAAATCCATTTTCTTCTCATCCTCTTTGGAAAGATAAGGTGGAACCTTTGCACCTTGGCTCCTGGACATCAGAGAGCGACATGGCTCCCCCCATCCTGAGGAAATGGAGGACTGTTTCCAGGGCCAGCAGTGACCCCTGACCTGGGGGCTTAGCCCTCAACTACTGGAGCCTTCTGTGAGAAAAGGGACCTGCTTTGCTGCCAGAAACTCTTGACGTGCTGGAATTTCAGTATTCAATTTTAGAAGGAATTTACCAACAGCATCCAAGTTAAGCACTTTCAAAGCCTTTGATGGTAAACGCATCCAGTTAGGGTTTGTGTTTCCATGTTCAGGAAGACATCATCAGCTGGAGAGTAACCTGTTTCATCTTTTAAACACCTTCCTGTAAGGCCAACTCTCAGAAGCCTGGAAAGTGAAGGCTGTACTCCTCCTGAAGTCTGCTGATGGAAATGGAGGTAGTTGTCTTCCTAAAGTCGCTGAAACACAAGATGGGATTGAGCTTCGTAATTTTTCAAGCTTTGGCCTTTATGAAGCAAGAGCTGACACTGTAGTTAAGGCGTTGAAGTGCTCAACTGATTTCTCTGCTGAACAATGTAACAACTCTACTTTGCAGTGGCAGACTGTGGGAAGGTATGCTTTTAGTGAGCACATCTTGATTGCCTTTTACATTGCACTCATTGCATACACTGGGCGCAGGATATAAACAGCCATCTCAAAGTCACCGCAGTGATTCCCCTAGGCAAACTTCCAGATCTGTCGAGTAAGCCTGTGTGTGTGAGAATGTGGGGAAGGCTGGGTCCGAGTGAATCTTGACTCCGAAAACACTTCAGAAAAAGTTTTCAGTATTGTTTTCCGGCTAAGCAAATGTTAATAGGTTCAGGTAGGGTGCCCTCGTGATAACAGTATCCAGTTGCTTGGGAAAGCACAGCATTCAGGTGCTTCATCTTCACTTAAGTGCCCTTGAAACTGGAAAAGGAAACTCAAAACAATACCTATCCATCCATCTGAATCGGCAAGCAACAAAACTTGTGCATATGCTGGACTGTTCTGTAGTAATGTTGTAAATGGAGCTTCCCAGGAGACTCCAAAAGCCTCCACCTTACGTGGACATGTGGAACATAAATGAGAGTTGGTGTTGTCCTCTGGCCTGCCTGTGTGCTGGTGAAAAGGAAGTTTGTATGAGAATATTGAGCCATGTAGAATAGGCTGCTATGTAACTAATAACTCTGTATCTATGCAAACAAACACATGTGAACACATGTAAAGAGGATGTAAAATGTAAACTGATGAAAACTGTATCAACCAGATAGATAGTACCTAGAGACAAAGTGTCAGAACACACCTACCAAGACAAACCGATGACTTAATAATAGGGTATAATTTCTGCTCCGCTTAAATTACAGACCTAGCTACACAGACAGAAAAGGACCTTAACCTCTGCCTGACTTCAGAGCTACTGAGATGTAAGTCACTCCTAAGGAGCCTCGCAGCTCGGTTTGTGTGGGGCGTGCTTGAGAAAAGAAGCCGAGCCCTTCAGCAAGGTGGATGAGCCTGGGTGCACTGCTGCACCCCCGGGACTGCTGAGTTTTCAGCTCAGGATGGACTTGTGCCCAAGTCAGTCTGGAGCACAAGGCAGGAAAGGTGAGGGCAGGCACTGTCCTGTTTGCCTGGTCATGAATCATAATTTCAAAGGTCATTTTGGAAGAGGTGACCAGCCTTCAAGCTGTCTGAAGAGCTCCCCAGCTCACAGCCTGCTGCCTCATTTCCAGAGGCTCCTTCAGACCAGGTTTCTTGCTCAGGAACATCACAAGCCATTGCCTGTACGTGGTGCCTCAAGCACATTAGCACATGCTGGTGGTACATGTGGGCACTGACTAGACATTACTGGTAGATGACCAGAGAGGCAACCATCAGATAACCCAAATGGAGATCTTCCTCTTGTGTGACAGATGAGCCCTCAACCATGTAACATGTGTGCCCATACTGTCACAGCTCTCAAATGTTTCTAGTAAAGGTCCAGCTGCTGTAATACAGTGAATCTTCTGTAAATTCTCTCCCTGCCACCCTGGAGCATGGTTTCTGAAATACTCACGGATAGCTGGTGCCGCTTGCTGGACCAATAGGCTCACTGCCAGCCTTTCATTAACATTTTCCACAGACGTCCCTCCATAGCATAAGAGCATAATTTGCCACAAGCAAATAGTCCAAAAATCGAGTGTTCCTCAGACTTTTGCTAACGATAGTACCTTTTCTGAGATAACACCCATTTGCCCTGCAGTTCATATAGCTAAAACCAGATTTTGGCATGCCATTTGACACGCTGCCCAATCATTTGTATTATTATAATCCCAATTCAGATCTCCTCGTGGGCAAGGCTGTCGGTTATCATCTCAGTCTGCCAATTCCCTATCCTTTTTTCAGTATCCATTCTCTATCCCCTGGCTGAAATATCTGTTGAAACAATACTTGAACATCCCCCTAACAAATGGGATGTCCCTCTACTCTTGTACAAAACAGTCGAGCTGCCTTTTCCGGGTCCTCCCATGTTATGGAAAATCAGGCTCGCCGGCCTCCATAACAGGGTCCGACCCTAGGTTCCTGCTGAGGCAGAAGTTCGGAGTCAGATTGAAGAAAAATAAAATTTAATGACATACGTGCGGTAATTACAGCTCGAGCTGGGTGCCTCCGAAGAGGGACCCCGAACAAAGAAATCCCTGGGCAATTATACCCTTACAATCTAAATTCCCCACTCCTCTAGCGATAGTTTGGACCAATAGTAATAGTTAGGTCTGGGGTCTTCCCCTTCTTCACTGGGCCCCTTCATTGTCTCTAGGCAGGCTGCTGCTTATCTTCAAGGTTGGCTGCTCCTGCTGTCAGTGTAGCTTCTTTATCTCTCCAGCTTGAACCGGCTCTGGGGCCCCCTTTTACTTATCTAAGTAAAAGTTCACAGCAAGTTCACAGCCTGAGGCCTAAGGCTTCAGCAAATTTAGCTACTAATGCTAAGCAAGTTATGCTAAGCAATTAATTCTAGACAGCTTCAGTCTGATATTCTCTAACATCCCACACCCGGGGCATTTGCTGTGCCCATTGAAGTAGATCTCTGGGAGCCCACGGCCAATAAACGCAGGCACGCAAGACCAGTGCCAGTGCTCACCAGATGAGAACCTCGCTGTGTTCTATCTGGGGTGCCAAACAAGTAAGATAATCTGTTCTGTTTTCTTTGCTCTCGGGTACTGGTAATGAGGAGCAGGAGTCATATTTCTAAGTTTTTAAGTATTATTGCTGGCAATAAGGTCCTTCTTATGCTCTCAGCCAGGTAGTGAGAAAAAGGGATTTCCAACTAAGCTGTAAAGCCTTGTACCTGCTACTGGCCTATCAGACGCAAAGGCAGAACTGAAATCAGGTCTGCATCGACACCATGTGCTTCCTGCTGCCCTATAAGGTACAGGGGCACAATGACCTCACAACGACAAAGAGGAGCCATGCGCCTACCATGGCATTATGTGGTGCTGAAGGCAGAAATAACCTGACAGGTTAAAACCAGCAGACATGTGACCAGCACTGGCCTATCAGGCACTGAGCCACAAGTGACATCACAAACACAAACTGCACCCACAGCACCAGCACTGGCCTATCAGGCACTGAGCCACAACAGACATCACAAACACAAACTGCAGCCACAGGAAAAGCAGTGGCCTATCAGGCACTCAGCCACAAGTGAACATCACAACCACAAATTGCACCCACAGGACCAGCACTGGCCTATCAGGCACTGAGCCACAACCGACATCACAACCACAAACTGCACCCACAGGACCAGCACTGGCCTATCAGGCACTGAGCCACAAGTGACATCACAAACACAAACTGCAGCCATGTAACCAGCACTGGCCTATCAGGCAGTGAGCCACAAGTGACCTCACAACCACAAACTGCAGCCACATCACCAGCACTGGCCTTTCAGGCACTGAGCCACAACTGACCTCACAACCACAAACTGCAGCCACATCACCAGCACTGGCCTATCAGGCACTCAGCCACAAGTGACATCACAAAGACAAAATGCACCCACAGGAAAAGCAGCGGCCTATCAGGAACTGAGCCACAAGTGATCTCACAAACACAAACTGCACCCACACCACCAGCACTGGCCCATCAGGCACTGAGCCACAAGTGACATCACAACCACAAACTGCAGCCACATCACGAGCATTGCCCTATCAGGCACTCAGCCACAAGTGACATCACAAAAAAAAACTCCACCCACATGACCAGCATGGCCTATCAAGCACTGAGCCACAAGTGACATCACAAACACAAACTGCAGCCATGTGACCAGCACTGGCCTATCAGGCACTGAGCCACAAGTGACCTCACAACCACAAACTGCACCCACAACACCAGCATTGCCCTATCAGGCACTGAGCCACAAGTGACATCAAAAGCACAAACTGCAGACATGTGACCAGTACTGCCCTATCAGGCACTCAGACACAAGTGAACATCACAACCACAAATTGCACCCACAGGACCAGCATGGCCTATCAGGCACTGAGCAACAAGTGACATCACAACCACAAACTGCACCCACGTGACCAGCACTGGCCTACCAGGCACTCAGCCACAAGTGACATCACAACCACAAACTCCACTCACATAGCCAGCACTGGCTTGTCAGGCACTCAGCCACAAGTGACATCACAACCAGAAACTGCACTCACATAGCCAGCACTGGCCTATCAGGCACTCAGCCACAGGTGACCTCACAAACACAAACTGAACCCGCAGGACCAGCACTGGCCTATCAGGCACTGAGCCACAAGTGACATCACAAACACAAACTGCAGCCACATCACCAGCACTGGCCTATCAGGCACTGAGCCACAAGTGACCTCATAACTAAAAACTGCAGCCATGTGACCAGCACTGGCCTATCAGGCACTGAGCCACAAGTGACATCACAACCACAAACTGCAGCCACATCACCAGCACTGGCCTACCAGGCACTGAGCCACAAGTGACATCACAAAAAAATTGCACACACATGAAGAGCACTGGACTATCAGGCACTGAGCCACAAGTGACATCACAAACACAAACTGCAGCCACATCACCAGCACTGGCCTATCAGGCACTGAGCCACAAGTGTCATCACAAACACAAACTGCATCCACGTAAACCAGCACTGGCGTATAAAGCACTCAGCCACAAGTGACATCACAACCACAAACTGCACCCACATCACCAGCACTGGCCTATCAGGCACTGAGCCACAAGTGACATCACAAGCACAAACTGCACCCACAGGACCAGCACTGGCCTATCAGGCACTGAGCCACAAGTGACATCACAACCACAAACTGCACACACAGGACCAGCACTGCCCTATCAGGCACTCAGCCATAAGTGACATCACAACCACAAACTGCACCCACGTAAACCAGCACTGGCCTATAAAGCACTCAGCCACAAGTGACATCACAACCACAAACTCCACCCACATCACCAGCACTGGCCTATCAGGCACTGAGCCACAAGTGACATCACAACCACAAACTGCACCCAGATAACCACCACTGGCCTATCAGGCACTGAGCCACAAGTGACATCACAACCACAAACTGCAGCCACATCACCAGCACTGGCCTATCAGGCACTGAGCCACAAATGACATAACAACCACAAACTGCAGCCACATCACCAGCACTGGCCTATCAGGCACTGAGCCACAAGTGACATCACAACCATAAACTGCACCCACAGGACCAGCACTGGCCTATCAGGCACTGAGCCACAAGTGACATCACAACCACAAACTGCACCCACGTAAACCAGCACTGGCCTATCAAGCACTCAGCCACAAGTGACATCACAACCACAAACTGCACCCACGTAAACCAGTACTGGCCTATCAGGCACTGAGCCACAAGTGACATCACAAACACGAACTGCACACACGTGACCAGCACTGGCCTATCAGGCACTCAGCCAAATCTGACCTCACAAACACAACCAGCACACACGTAACCAGCACTGGCCTATCAGGCACTCAGCCACAAGTGACATCACAACCACAAACTCCACCCACATCACCAGCACTGGCCTATCAGGCACTGAGCCACAAGTGACATCACAAACACAAACTGCACCCACGTAAACCAGCACTGGCCTATCAGGCACTGAGCCACAAGGGACATCACAACCACAAACTCCACCCACATCACCAGCACTGGCCTATCAGGCACTCAGCAAAAACAGACATCACAACCACAAACTGCACCCACATCACCAGCAATGCCCTATCAGGCACTGAGCCACAGTTGAAATCACAACCACAAACTGCAGCCACATCACCAGCACTGGCCTATCAGGCACTGAGCCACAAGTGACATCACAACCACAAACTGCACCCACGTAAACCAGCACTGGCCTATCAAGCACTCAGCCACAAGTGACATCACAACCACAAACTGCACCCACGTAAACCAGCACTGGCCTATCAGGCACGGAGCCACAGTTGAAATCACAACCACAAACTGCAGCCACATCACCAGCACTGGCCTATCAGGCACTGGGCCACAAGTGACATCACAACCACAACCTCCACCCACATCACCAGCACTGGCCTATCAGGCGCTCAGCCACAAGTGACATCACAACCACAAACTGCAGCCACGTAAACCAGCACTGGCCTATCAAGCACTCAGCCACAAGTGACATCACAACCACAAACTACAGCCACGTGACCAGCACTGGCCTATCAGGCACTGAGACACAAGTGACATCACAACCACAAACTCCACCCAGATAACCACCACTGGCCTATCAGGCACTCAGCCACAGCTGACATCACAACCACAAACTGCACCCACGTAAACCAGCACTGCCCTATCAGGCACTGAGCCACAAGTGACATCACAAAAAAATTGCACACACATGAAGAGCACTGGCCTATCAGGCACTGAGCCACAAGTGACATCACAACCACAAACTGCACCCATGTGACAAGTACTGGCCTATCAGGCACTGAGCCACAAGGGACATCACAACCACAAACTCCACGCACAGGACAAGCACTGGCCTATCAGGCACTCAGCAAAAACAGACATCACAACCACAAATTGCACCCACATCACCAGCAATGCCCTATCAGGCACTGAGCCACAAGTGACATCGCAAACAAAAACTCCACCCACATCACCAGCACTGGCCTATCAGGCACTCAGCCACAAGTGACATCACAACGACAAACTGCAGCCACGTAAACCAGCACTGCCCTATCAGGCACTGAGCCACAAGTGACATCACAACCACAAACTGCAGCCATGTTACCAGCACTGGCCTATCAGGCACTGAGCCACAAGTGACATCACAACCACAAACTGCACCCACGTGACCAGCACTGGCCTATCAGGCACTCAGCCAAATCTGACCTCACAAACACAACCAGCACCCACATCACCAGCACTGCCCTAGCAGGCACTCAGCCACAAGTGACATCACAATCACAAACTGCAGCCACATAACCAGCACTGGCCTATCAGGCACTGAGCCACAAGTGACATCACAACCACAAACTGCACCCACGTGACCAGCACTGGCCTATCAGACATTGAGGCACATGTGACCTCACAAGCACAAAAATAGCAATGTGCTTGATGCTGTCTAATCAGGTGGTGAAGCAAAATTCACCTCACAAATACAAAAAAGGAGCAATGTGGCTGCTGGTGGCCTAGCAGGTACTGAGGCCAAATTACTCCACAAACACTAGCAACAGCAATATCCATCAAGCTGGACTCTCAGGTGCTCATGCTGAAGTGACCTCACAGGCAGCCATGAAGCCAAATAGCTGCTCCTGGCCTCTTTCCAACTGAGGCACAATTGACCTCAACAAGCACAAACAGCAGCAATGTCCATGCTGATCGCCAGTCACATACTGATGCACAACTCACCACAAAAGCACCAACAGCAGCAACGGACCTGCTCCTCGTTTATGAGGCATGGAGACACAAGAGACCTCACCATCGTCACCAACGCTACATGCATGCTGTTGGCCTACCAGATTCAGAGGCACAACTCACCTCACAAGCACAAATGGTATCGACCTGCCTGCTGCTGCCCTATCTTTGACTGAGTCACAAGGGAGCTCAAAAGTGCAAACCTTCACAGAGGAGAAGCTCACCTGGGCCACTCGCACGTCCCTTGATTACGCTGTGATCACTCCACACAGAACAGTCTTCTGCAAAAGGCCTTCATCTCCTGGCAAGACTCTCTCCAGATCATGGGACAGCTCCACTCTGGCACCCTGCACACAAATCACAAAAGGAACAATTGGTCTCGCTTTTCCTTTAGTACCATCAAGTCCGAGCTGGGAGCCTTCGCACTGCAGCACCTACACAATGGCAGCAGCATGCCACTTCCATTTCTACTGCATTTCTAGGTACAGAGACCAGCTGAGGGAGCAGCTGCACTGCAAAGGCTTTCTGACACTCTCAGATCAACTCGGCACTGCACCAGGCATCAACCTGACGCCAGACCTCTGCTCTGCCACCTACTCTACAAACACACTGCCTCTGCCCCACACAGCTGGCTCTTCTGCTACATACAACCAAGTGCCAGCAAGAAGAGATGCCTGCAGGACACTCGCCACTTGCACACTCCCCAGCCACTGCTCTGCTCACTGCCTTCCCTTGGCTCCTCAACCCAGACACTCAGGCAAGCTCTTGTGGTAACACCACAAGGTGGCCAAGGCACTCTAGCCTCACAAGGCCTGTGCAAATGAGCAGCACAAGATCAGGCACAGAGCTGCCTCCTTGGGTGTTGCTGCTCTTTTCAGAGGAAAGGATCCTGCTTGCTTTGGGCACAGCAGGCTGCTGCTTTCCACCCCCATCCCCTCACAAACCTCCTGCTAGGGATGGGGACATGGGGATTTTCTGCAGTAATACAAAAGTTACAGATACAACACAGAAACACTTGAGAGTCCGGAAGGCCTCCTGAGCCCAAAGGAACCTCCCTTCCTTTCCTTTAGTTACTTGGACAAGGAGCTTGGACGGGGAAGGGAAAAAGGGTGCAGAGGCTTTGAAATGAGGCCCAAGCAATGAGACAGACCCACACTGGACGGCTGCTGAAATGACAGCTCTCCTGGCTGCGCAGCCTCTGCAGCACCAGTCCGCGCTCCACAGCTGCCTTCACAGAGCACGGAGGGCTGGGTGCCACGGGCAACCTGGCCCTGGGCACAGCTTCACCCCTCGCAGAGCCAGCAGCCCAAGAGCTCTGAGACTTCCACAGGTCAAGCTATGGACGCTTTGGGGCACTCACACAAAGGCACTCAGGACATGCTGGCATCTATTATAAGGGTCTTGGACTCGTCCTGTATGGCACCACAACCTCCTAGGAAAAGGAGGGGGCACAAGAGCATTTGTTGAGCGGGCTGGCAATAACAGCACTTGTGGGAGGCGGAATTTGCAGCACAGCAGAGGTACCAGGAGCTGAACCCACAACCCAAGTCACCCAGGGAAGACAGGCGCATTTATGGAAGCCTTCGCATCCATACGTAGCCTCTTCTCAGTCACTTGCAGCTGCTTTCACAGAGGGCTCACGACGCTGGCCAAGATGTTGACAGGTACAGGGACACAGTCTGGCATCCTGCCTCCATCCTCAGCGGCTCTAGCACTGCACTGGGAACCTCCATGAGTGGAGCAACCTAGAAAGAAAGAAAGAATCGGAGTGTTACTGGCAGTTCTGCTGGCCTTACAGAGTCGCAACAGGCAGGGGCAAATGTCTCCCCTCTGTGCTGAGCTCTATTGGTGAGAGCACAGCCAGCAGATCCAGCGAGATGTTCCAGCCCTCTTTTTGGCACAGGTGACACCATGTCTGTATACCAGGTCCTGTTTGGGCTCTCCAGTTCTGCACAGGCACTAACACACTGCAGGGAGTCCAGCACAGGGACACCAAGACGGTCAGGGGCTGCAGCGTGGGGCATAAAAGGAGAGGCTGCGAGAGCTGGCTTTGTTCAGCCTAGACAAGAGAAGGCCAACGGGGATCTTCATGCTGTGCACAGCTACCTTATGGAGGGCACAGAGAAGACGGAGCCGGATTTTCTTGGAGGTGCACACTAGTAGCATGGGAGGCAACAGGGACAAATCGGACAATGGGAAATGCTTCTGAGACATTAAGAAGAAACCTTTTTCTCCGTGACGGTGGCCAAACTGCGGCACACGGATACAGAGAGGTTCCCAGATCTCCATCCTTGGAGGTAATCAAAACTTCACTGGAAAAGGCCCCAAGATACCTCCTCTACTGGCACCTGCCTGGAGCAGCGCGTTGGAGCCCTGCTACCTCCACACGGCTCCCCCATTGCAGCCTCAAGGAATATGCTATTGTGAGACTCTTGCCAAAGGCACCAGAGGCTTTGCAGATGCCGCCTCCACCGCTCAACAAGGACAGGTGTCTCAGAGCCACCCATCGCCCTCACAGGCCTGACTTCTTGTGAGGGGGCATCTCCCCTCTCTGCAAGGCTCTGCGTAGGCACAACGTGCAGAAATGCCTCTGACTGCTTTCATTAACTACCCATCTCGCTGAAGGACTGGAATGGATTAGCGTCTGAGATGGGAAGATGCAATGAGGGTCCAGATTCAGCAGAAAGCCTTTAAGGAGGGAGAAGAGAACTCTCTCCAGCAGTCAGTAAAATCCCAAAGACTCACGGAAGCATCAAACCCTTCCGAAACTGCAAGCCTGAACCTCAGCTGACACAAACCACCAAACTGGGAGCAGCCCTACCTCGCGCCACGATGCTCCAAGGAGGCAACACGGTCACCAACAGTCCTCACCCAGGTCTCCCAGAAGGACACTGTGATGGCACGCTGGGCCTTGGGAGCAGAGCACTGCTCTCTCCAGACACCTCCTCCCACGCTGAGCACCAAAACACTGGCGCCACCACCCGGCTCCACCACAGGGCATCTCGCACTGTAACACGCCATTACCTCCACACCTCACAGAGGGTTGGCAACCAACACACGCCTCTGCATCAGCGACACACAGCCCACAGCACCACACATGGCAGCACGCAGGGCACCCCAAGCACCCCACAACACACAAAGCCCAACTCTCCAGACCTTCCATTCCTTTCTAGTCCTCCAAGGCCTTGCAACAGGCTCTGCCTCTGAACAGCCACTCACAGCCCGGGGCCTGCTCACTTCCCACCTTCCCACCAGGAAGCAGACAAGAAGTGCTCTCACAGGGGCTGATCAGGCCAGCTTTTCCCTCTCGCTTGTGCCTCAACTTCTCTGAACAAGAAATCTCTTTCAAAATGTGGCCCATACCCTTTTTTGGGGGGGGGTGACATTCCTTCCGTCTCCTCCAACAGCCTTTGCACCCATTCTCCAATGACTGCATACGTGGACAGAAAATCAGAGACCCCTAAAGTGTTACAGTTCCAAAGGTGTCACCAAAGCAGCTGGACACCTCAAAGACAGAGACAGCATGCAGACCTTGCAGGAAAATCTCACAAGCTCCCTGCTCTTTTGACAGGGGCAACTTCTAAAGCACACACACCCCGGGGAATAAGAGATTACTCACACCACTGCTCACACCAGCACTACATTCATTTAGCAGCCTCAAAAGTCTAGCTGGACTCCCTAGCTGACCGGGAGGACGCTGCAAGCTTCTACTTAGCAACAAGCGGAAAGGCAAACTCCATGGCCATGCTCACCACAGAACATCATCTGCATTTGAAATGTAGCAGTACTAACTCATGATGATGGAGTGGAATCAAATTTGTGTCAGATAATGTGGAACATCGACTTCTGCTTGATTAATGAGTTGCATTTCTGTATTGCTGTAGAGCTCTGCAGGGGTCAATCCGTCCTCTGAGCACACGCAACAAACCCAGAAGTGACCTCACCACCAGCATCCAAGCCATGCATCTTCTCCTGACCTGTCAGCTGCTCACATAGAGGTGTCATCACATCACAGATTCACATCATGGCCTCATAATACTCACAATGCTCTCAAACACCCATTGCCTACCAGTTACTACACCAAAAGATTAGCTTCTGCTATGCATTATCAACACCTAGCCTATGAAATTTAAGAATTGCAGAACAGCCTGCAAGTAATTCTTGGCAACATTTTCTAACGGGAGGATTGCATGGGAGCAGTGATCATGAAACTGAAGACAGCAGGGCCTCATGTCCCAGGCACAGGGAGAAGCCTTCCCGCAACTCAGAACTCTGGTTCCTTCCCCAGTGCTGAACAAAACCAGAAAATCCTCTACACATCCAGGACAACAAGCATTCTCCTATTTTAGGCCCTGACAACTGGAGACACGTGGAAGGACTCAGGCCAGGGCATCTCAGTTGGTGAAACCAGCAGAGACACAATTCAGCAACTCTTCACCCTGACCTAGGAGCATGGAAAGAACAACGGCAAGTGCAAGCACTGGCCGTTCATCAACTTTCAAGGCCCCTGACAAGCTGACGGGCGAGTGAAGAGTTAACAGGACTGAAGTTTGTCAACTGATATGCAGAAGAACTGATAGCACAAGAGCTGAGGTGCACAAAGCTGTTGAACAGAGGACTTAACAGGACTAAAGTCGTCTACCAACCGATATGCGCAAGGACTGATATGCGCAAGGCTGCGGAATGGAAGCATTAACAAGACTGAAGAAGTCTGACACCTGGAATCTGCACGGACCCCCGGGGAGCGAAGAAACAATACGGAGGTCCTGTGGTCTTGCCTCGCTAGCAGGGTCCTCCCAAGCAGACAAACAAACAGTCCTGGGAGTGTGCAACTCGCAGAGGTCAGCAAAAGCGTTGTTTGCCCAGAGCCCCAGCCGTATAAAAAGAGACTTGGGAGCTAGGAGAGTTTGAGCAGGGATGGGAACGTGACCTGACCATCCTCTCCGCCTGGACCGTGAGTATTCCCCCCCCCTCCCCTTTTCCTGGGACGCTGGGTTAAGGGAACTCCTCGAGGTTCAGAGCCCTCTCACTAGGAGAGTGAACAAGAAAGCTTTCAAGTAGGGATAAGCAGTCCTTCCAATGAAGAGCGCAGTAATCGACGGTTTCAGGTTATCCTTTCTAAATTAGTAACTGATGGTTTTGTGTTATCCTTTCTAAATTAGTAATCGCATTATTTTAATGGATGTTACTAATCCAAGAACTTGTGTGAGGAAATAAACATCTTTTTTATTATTATTATATTACTGTCTTAGTCGTTGCTATCGAACCTTCATAGCATGACAGCATGACACAAGCAAAACAGCTCACACTTACAGAGCTCTTCTGCAAACACCCTCCATGCTGCTGCCAGGCTCACAGGTCGCGGCGCAAAGCAAGAGGCAGGGAGCAAAAACAACGGCTAAGGCACGGCATCACATGCGGGCACAGCCTCTCTCAGAGCCACTCGGAAATGCAGTTTTCACAACAAAAGACACCATTGGGAAGGGCACCTCGCGACCCCACCAGCAGCCTGCTCACACTTTGCCCAGCACCTCCCAAATGCACCTCGAAGCAGCACCTGGGGCTGCGCTGGCAGCAGCAGCTCAGGGAAACGCTTTAACAGGGATCCCAGAGCCACCACAGGGCCAAAGCTTCCTGCCCCCAAACCCCACCGAGCCGCCCCGGCCCAGCTGCTCGCGGCAGGCCGCCACGTCTGGCTGCAGGGCAGCTCCCCCCTCTGGCCCACGTCGCTCTGGCCCCTGCTCACGGCCCCACCAGCCCCTGCTGCAGCTCCTGCAGCAAAGCAGCCTCGTCACCAGCACCGCTGCCCCGCCCCGGCGGGAGGGCACCCGCCGCCATTTGAACGCGCCCGCAGCCCCCACCAAACGCTCTCGCCCGCTCGCTTCTCGCCTGCTTTGCTCCCGCTCCTCTTCCACCTCTTTCTTTGACGTCTTTTTTTTTCCCCACATGTTGGACTGCAATTGGCTGGCAGAGCCATCAGTGAAATCAATGCCCGCCCTCCTCCTCCTGACAGCCAATAAGAGGGCTGCACTGGGGCGATGCCATGGCAACACTGGGCCCTCCTGCCCTGGCGGCCAGGTCCGCCCCCTCCCCCGCGGTCGGGCGCCATGTTGTGGGGGGCAGCGCGGGGCGCGGCGGGGCCTGGGGGCAGCGCGGTGCTGTGTGGGCGGGCAGTGCGGGGTCCCGGGGTGCGGCCGCTGCCCCGGCGGGGCTGGGCTGTGCGGCAGGGGCCCCGCGGGGCTGCTGGCTGCCCTGCGCCCTGGGGGCCGTGCGGGGCGTGGGGGGGTCAGCGTTGGGGCCTGTGCTGGTGGCAGCCCTGGCGCCGGCGTGGGGGCCCTGGGGCTGGCCGTGGCGCTGGAGCCCACAGGCAGCATCCTGCTGCCCCCAGGGCAGGGCAGGGCAGGGCAGTGTCCTCTCCCCCTCCTGCCCTGGCCCCCTGCCCACGGCAGCCCCAGGGCTCGGCTAGGGAGCGGTGGTGTGGGGTCGTGAAGGTGCTGGGGGAGATGGCTGTGTTGGTCTCACCCCAGCACTGCCCACCCCAGCTCAGAGAAAAAACCTTGGCGTCAGCCAGGACCTGTTGAATGGGGATTGCACCTCTGCCTGTTTCCAATCTGCTCTCTCCAATGTATGTTCTTTTGGGTGCGGTGTTTTGAGCCTAGTTTGCAGGAGGACAGGGTCTGTGGCCATCTGAAGGTGGCATCTGTGAGCGCAAAACATGCTGCGCCAAGTTGGAAGGATCGAGGGGGAAGGAATAGAGATTTTCCCAAACACCCAGAGGACTTGGTGTTATTACAAGGTGATGGTTTCGTTATGGTATATGGACATTTCCAGCAGGGTCTTGAGAGCCCCATGGAGCTGCAGGCCACCTCAGTGTCTGGGATGCAGGACCCCTTTCCTCTCAGAGCCAGACCCCAAAGAGGACCCACTCCCCGGAAAACCTGTCATGGATTCCCATGCTCCCCCTCCACCCTAAGAGGCGATGGAGCTGGCTGCACAGAAGCCTTGGGGCTCAGGACAGCCCCAACCCCAGGACCCAGGAGTCCTGGCTGCCACATTGTCCCCCGAGCCAGAGGGGACCCTCAGGCAGGGCTCTCGCAGCAGCCCCCAGCCCCGTCCAGGCACCCCCACAGCCCGGGATCCACAGCAGTTTTGGCAGTTAACAGTCTCTGTGTGACACCTCGGGAAGGATCTCCCAAAGCCCTTACCCTTGGTGGAGAGCCGCAGGAGTGTTGGGAACAAGGAGCTGTGGTCCTGGCTGATGGTGTCCATCCAGCAGTCCTCCATCTCGCTTGCCCTCTTGCTCTCGTTTCACCTCTCCAGCCAGAGAAACAGGACGCTCTTCCCATCTCATTACCCAAAACTCCTTTCCAACATGCCCCTGCTCCTCCGTCTGTTGGTGAGGGCCCCCAACGTGGTCCCACTGCCTCCTGTCCCCTCTCCTTGCCGTGGAGCCACTACGAAAGGCAGCCGTGGGGAGGGTGTGAGCAGTGCCCAGGAGTGCCTGGGCCTCACAGGGAAGTGAGGGTCCCCACAACGACACCGGGGAGACCTCCCTGTGATGTGGCACATCCCATTGTGACCTCAGCTCGTGTCATCTGGGGGCTCAGTAGGTCACTGCCATGGAGATGGCACAGCCAGGGAGAGAGCAGAGAGATTTCCCCTCACGTCCTGGAAAGCCATCACTTCCCTTCACTGCAGTTATTTTCCATAATTTTCTGATAAATCCTTCAGGAATGTCTCCAGACAGTGTCAAAGACTGTGAAATATCTCAAACGGGGCACTGGAGAAGTCACTTCTGCGCCCCTGCACTGACAGGTCACTGCACTGGGCAGACCTGTGCAGGAATCTGGGGTTTGGGGGTTGGCGTTTTTACAGGATCCAAGGCATGTGGGATGAACCAGCACAAAGCATGGCCACAGGCTGAGAAATGCTTTGGTGAGCCTCAAAACTGGTTTCTGCTGTGGGCCCCTCTTTTTGTGGAAGCAGGATGCAGGACAATGTGGGACAGGACGTAGCTTTCCTCCTTTAGGCACCAAGGCAGGATCTCTGCTTTTAAAAGTGCTCGGCAAGGTTTCTCAGTCGGCAGTGCTTGAGCTAGAGATGCTATGCCAGAGAAGAGCAAACATAGCCTTAACACACATCATCCAGAGGCCCTTATCCAGGACCCTGGAGCCTGCCAGGCTCCAAAGCCATGGGCGAGGCCAGGTAGCAAATGTGGGGAAGTTTTCCCATTTCCCATGAAGTTTGCCCATCTTTCCTTCTGGCTGAGCCTGAGGAAGCCATTTCTCATCCCTGGGCCTCATTTGGTCCTTGTGCTTTTCAGTGTCACCTTGGGGCTGTGCTTCTCCCCTGGGTACGCTCCTCAGCCCCCTGCCCTCCTCCCCAAAGGCACCCTTACTCTCCTGAGTCTGTACAGCCCTGACATCCTGGATCTCCCACATTTTATGACTCTGGGCTTCTCAGGACATGCTCACACACTGCAGTGCTGCTGTCCAGGCTCCAGTGCAGAGTCTATGAGGCAGTGCGATGCCTCAGGACGTGCATTTTGACTCGCTCCGAAGTTTGTGAGATGACCAGCTCCCAGCTCTGCAGCTGCTGAAGTTTGAGAACATCCCTACAACCAGCCTTCCTGCTCTTGCTAGTCTCTGCACAGTCCTGGGGCAAATCTTGCAGAAGGGAGACTCCATTTGCCTTGAATACTGTGAGAGATGTGGCTTTCCAAGTCACTGCAAAAGGAAGGACTCCTTTACTTCTTTGGGTTGCTTCCTGAGCCTGTGGCACCCGCTCTGTGATGCTGGGAGCCCCAGCTCTGCAGCCTGCTGTCTTTGCCCTTTCTCTCCCGTGTCTCCTGTTTGTCTACCCAAAGTCTTCTCTCCACACCAGGGGCATGGGAAGTGCTGCTTTAGAGAGCTCATTTGAAGCTGTGACATGTTGTGAAGCTGAAGGCCTGAAGAAGGCTAGTCTGGGACATGGCTGTGCCCACAGACCCCCTCCTGTTCCCAGCCTGAGGATCCAGGAAGGTCTCCAGGGAGAGCAGTGGGCTTGGGGGTGGGTGGGATGGGTTTCCCTCAACATCCCTGGGTCCTGCATGGGTTTCTCTGAGTGCTCAGGAAAATCCCTCTTCTCTAGGGGCTTGCATCAAGACTTTTCCAGACTTTTGTACAGAAACACAGCCTGGTCTGGGATCCCCAAGAGCAGCACGGCCCCCAGCATCGCCCGGGACCCCCAGGAGCTGTCTGGCTCTCTCTTCTGTTCCCCCATTCCCCGATTAAATTGACACTTTGTAACCTCACCTTTACAACACACCATCTGGACACTGCAACATTGTGACTCCTCCCCTAGCTCATTCCCATAGGCAGCTGCTGATTTGTGACCTGACTTCCTTCTGTTAGACGTGTTCTTTGGTTTGAAAAAGTAATTAGCTACTAAATAAATTAAGAGGTTTGAGGCAGAAGTAGTGAGTTTCATCAGCTTCATTAGAGGTGCCTGTGCGCAGCTGGTGTCTGCACTTGTTTTCCCTTGGTCCCTATTTTGTTAATGGAGGCAAAGAGAGAGCTCTAGAGAGAGGCTGGCTCCTCCCAGACTATAACTGGCACGTGAAAGAAGTGTTACCAGTCTCTTCCAGACACTCTTCTCCCTCTCTGCACTGACAAGATGGGAGGAAGCTAACTTGCTCAAACTGAAGTGCCTGACTTTTAGACATCTAAAACATCACCCTGCTTAGTATTATTTTGTTCCAGATGCTTCCTATGTCAAATAATCAAAAGGACAGCCTTTAAGTTCTTTAAGATGAGAAGATTCCCCCCCTCCCCTAAAGGGAAAGCAAGGCATTTAGGTCAGGACGTTTAATAACAATGTTTCCTCAGTGTTTCTGGAGAAACAGAGAGGGAGAAGATGTAGAAGAAAGCAGGGGATTACAGAAGAGATGCTCAGTACTGGCTTGTTTTGAAAGCAACAGCCTCACAGAAGTTCCAACTCAAAAAAGGCAAGCACTGAAAAGTAGAAGGAATAACTTTCCAAATACTTATCTAAATGGATGGACTGGCATCTGCAGATAATAGTAAGTACTTTTGCTGGGAGATTAGGTTGGCTTTTGAAAGTGGTCCTCTTTCCACAAGGAATAACCCTCCTTGAAATGATTTTGACAGATAGATAGGAAAGGAAAGATAGAAACAGAACTAAGGAGCTGGCTAAAGAGATAATTAGACTCCTGAACGACGAGGCAGGCTTCAGATGCCCTGAAGCTCAGAGCAGCAGCTGGAGAGTTGAGAGGTACCTGATGGATAAAGAGTAAGATATGTCCAGATAGTCTGATGCAAAGATGCCTTTAGATGCCTCAATTTAATCAGGACATGTGAAAATATGTGAGAAATTACTGAGATTACATCCACAGCATAATAGACAGAGCAGTGGTAACAAATTGAGGGGCAGATCAATATTTCTTCTCCTGAGATTCATACCCTGCCTGAAGATTTCCACTATTTTATCATGGGAAAAATGGACATTAAAATTAGTCATTCATTTTAGCTGATGAAAGTGTGTTCATATTTTTTACAAGTTGAAAACAGTTCTTCACCTTTTCAGGCAGAGCTCTGTTCTAACCACAAGCACCCAGTGGCACGTGGAGAGTCCCTGGTGTATCAGAGGTACTTGCCTGGGCCTGGCAGCTCTCACAGGGGACCTGCGGGAGACCGGAGCCCCTTGAAGCTGCAGATAGAGGGTGGGTAGAGTGGACCAGGACACCTACAATGGCACCAGACATCAGTGACCCTGTGACTGCATCCCACCCCAATTCTGGAAATCGCTTTCCTTTTCAAAAAAAAAAAAAGACCAGTCTATTAAAAAAAAAAAAAGACAATAAAGCAAAGACAGACAACAAGAACACAAAAAAAATTTAAAAGCTGAGAAGTGTTACAAAACATTTCTTCATTTTATATCATTTTATTAATTTCTTTCTTGTTTCATTTTTTATTGACATTTTCTAAATATCTCTGGTATTATCAGGCCTGCACCATTAAAAAATATATTTCTGTGTCTCACACAGAGCCCAGTGGCCCAAAACCACTCGCAGCCCAGGGCTGTCCATGCCACTCCTCACTCTCTGCACAGACCAAGTCGCACCCACCAGAGACAGGAGTGACCACTAAACCCACATCCTAGCCCTGTGCCTGTTGGTGGCCTAGCAGGTACTCAGGCAGGCAGGACCTCGCAACCTCTTATCCCAGACAGGAGTCAAGTGCTGGCCTATCAGCTTCACCCATAGAAGTCACCTCAAAGCTACTTTCCCACCCGTATGCCTGCTCCTGGTCCATCACCTGTAGAGGCAGAAGTGACCTCACTTTCATCTTTATGGTCATGGGCCTCCTACTCTCCTATGAGCTTCTGAGAAACAACTAATCTCATAAAAATGTCCCCAGCCATCAGCTTCCTGGTGGCCTATCAGACACAACTGACCTCATAATCACCTACCAAGCCAATGGGCCTGCTGCTGGTCTTTTACCTTGCCTTATGGAAATCACCTCAGCATGTTTTTGGCTTCTATCCAGTCAGGTATTCATGCAGGCGATGATTTTCAGGGTCCAAAAGCAATGTTGTGATTTTCTTTGTTTTCAGCACAAAAAATAAGCTCTGAGCCCTTGAAACATCACTCACTGTTGTATGTGCATCTGGGAGAACTTGTTGTAAGAGGCCAATTCTTTTCTGAAGAAATACTTTGTCTTTGGAAGTTTTCCCTATGTGCCCATTCTGAAAGGCAATGACTGTGGCATTGCTGCTCAAAAGAGTACCTCTGAGAGCTCTGTCACGGCAAGACCATTTCCTTGTTCACTATGCCAGAGAAAAAAGTCCCACCATGTCAAAACTGCTCTCTGCCGCCTCCTCCTGGAAGTCAGCCCCTGGATGTCTTGTTTCAGGGCCCAGGGCAGTGCATGGTGTGCAGGTTGCAGCAGAGATCCGCAAGGCAGCGAGCCTTTTGGCAGGGAGAGCTCAGAACCCTGCCCCCCTCCCCCCCATTTCGCTGGATTGGGAGGTTACTTGGATGGTTAATTAAGAGCAAAGAGTTTCTAGGATACTGCTATATTAGAAGAAAAGAGAGTCCGCACCAATTATGCTTATTGGTAGTGCCCCCCCCCCCCCCAAGACAAAGTGAATAAAAAAAGCTGTTGTCTGCATGCTATCACTGGCAAATCAGTGAGGCTGTCTTCATCACACTAATGAAACTGAGAAGTGTTTTATGGATTTGAATCCAGTGAATCTGAACCCATTGTAATGTCTGAGCTTAATTTTCGTGCTTAGCATCTTCTGTTATTCAGGGAGAGGTGTTTTGAGCTTTTCTCAACAACCCTTGGACATTGTCCCCAGAGTTTTCAGCTAAATTTCCTGAGATGACTTATGAAAACTTCCTTGTGTCAGCATGCACTGGCAGTCTATGCCCCAGTCCTAAGAAGTGTGTGTGTGTGTGTGTGTGTGTGTGTGTGTTCAACATTTTATTAATATTTTTTAGATTTTGTTTATAAGAAACCCCTGTAACCAAGACACACAATTCACATTGCTTCCTTTCACCACTACAATCCAATGAGAAAATAAATCTCCCGAGGCACCTGTATTTAGTAGCTACATATATATATGTGTGACATGATATATGATATATAATTAGAATTGCTGTCATGAAAAGCATCATGACTGGGAAAAAGCCGAGCCTTTGCACGGCCAATGGCTTCCTTCAGGGCCACCTTCACAGTCTCATTTCTGAGACTGTAGATGAAGGGGTTTAAGAATGGGTACAGGACAGTGTTCAGCAAAGCTACAATTCTGTTGTTCTCCAAGGAAACCCCTTCTGAGGGCCGTGCATAGAGAACAATGCAGCATCCATAGACAATGGCTAAGTTGGTGAGATGGGAAGAACATATAGCAAAAGCTTTCTTCCTCCCAGATGCTGCTGGCATGTGCAGAATACAGTGGAAGATGCACATGGAGGACACTATGATTAGACATAAGGAACCCAGCACTACAAGTGATATGAAAATGGTGTCTACTTTCCAAAGCGGGCTGGCATCAGAGCAGGACAGTTTGAATAAGGGGGAGTTATCACAAAAAAAGTGGTGGATCTTGTTGGGGCCACAGAAAGTCAGCTTTGAGAGCAAGACCAGGCGGTAGCTGAAGAGTGTGAAGCCTAGGACCCACGCAGCAGCAACCAGGTGGGTGCAGAGCTGCCACTTCATGACAGCAGCATAATGCAAAGGTTGGCAGATGGCAACGTAGCGATCAAAGGACATGACAACAAGGAGAGCAAACTCTATAAAACCCAGGGCAAAATAGAAATAGGATTGGGCAAAGCAGCTGCTTAATGAGATTGGTCTCCTTCCAGAGCTCAGAATCACCAACAATGTGATGGTTGTGGAGGATGTGAACCAGATTTCCAGGAATGCCAGATTGCTGATGAAAAAGTACATGGGAGTTTGCAGGCGGTGATCCACACACATGAGGAAGATGATCATTGTGTTCCCCGTCACTGTTGTCAGGTATATGAGTAGAAGGAGCAGGGAGAGAAATTGCTGTAGTCTTTGATCAAGCCCTGAGAAACCCTCCAGGATGAACTCAGCAACTATAGTTTCATTTCCTGGTCCCATGTCTAATTTCAGTACATGCTGCTGAGACAGGAGCACGAAGAAGCAAGCGTGAGAATTTCACAGTCTCGACGGGAGGGTAGATCCTTCCTTCTTTGCTCCCTTGCTTGCTTCCTAGGTAGCACAGACAGAAATTTTCCTCTCAGCCATTCATCGCACCCTGATTTCTCCGCTTCACATTTACAGTCCTCAGAGATTTTACTGTCTTCTTTCTACCTTCTCCAAATGCTCACAAAGGATTCTTTCTCAAGAGCACAGTATTGTAAAGAGGTTGTGAACTAGTTCATGCCATGCCTGGGAAATTCCCTGTTCACGTAGACCTACTGCAAACATCCATCACATCTCTGTTTCAAAAGCCAACCTAATCTCCTGGCAAAAATACTTACTAGTATCTACAGATGCCAGACCATCCATTTAGATACGTATTTGGAAAGTTATTCCTTTTATTTTTCGGTGCTTGCCTTTTTTGAGTTGGAACTTCTGTGAGGCTGATTCATCCCACCTGTCTTTAGACACAGGAAACAACTCTCCTGCCTCACTTGCTTGCAGAGGTAGGCCAGAGTGCTAGCTAAGAGCCAGTACTTGTGGCAAAAGCTCTGGAAATCAAGTTCCAGGTATGAAATTCAGGTTTCTCTTACAGTTAGAATTGTGGTGTGGGTAGGCACCAGGCTATCAGGCCTGTGCCTGTGTGCACACTCAGAGCACTCAGGTCATTAATCCCTTGGGTGGCCCAGGAACTCCCCCATCTAGTAATCCACGCAGGTGAGCTGATGGGCAGGTCTGAAACAGGGGATGGACTTGAAACTAGGAGATTGACTGAACTCCTACCACTTTCCAAATTAAGTGTTGGACTGACTGGTGCAGAACCTCTCCAAGTGGGTGTTTCAGACAGTTCTAGAGATTTCTAGAGGCAGATCCTGCTGTGCCTGGACCAATTCCTGTGCTTAAATGTGGTGAGTACCATCTCAGGTGGAGTATCTGGCTGTTTCAGAATCTCTGCAGCAGCTCCTGCTGCAGAACTGATTAAACTGTAAATACTTAAGGCCCTTGAAAATTGACAGTACAAACTGCTCCTGCAAATGAAGAAGTGGCCATGTAGGACAGTCTTCTGTGCATTCTTAGGAGAGTTAGGAGATGCTTTGATATGCAATTTAAGGTAATCAGTAGCAATGGATCATGCATATGCTGGAGAGGTCACACAGGACCACAAGCCAGCTGGACTATAAAAATTCCCCAGAAGAACAGTTCGGGGAGTCTCATCTGATCCAGTGGAAGCCACTGTTGGAAGGACCCTGGCAAAGGAGACTGCCACCACCATCTGGACAGTAACCAACCATCCCGTTCAAGAGATTTGATGCCCCTTGTGAGTGTTACCTGTGACACACCAATAGAGGGGCCTCTGTGATTCTTTCGGATTCGGGGGTTATTTGCACTGAACTCCAAGAGATCATCATTTGTCAAGTATGAGAATTTATTAGAGATAAGAGGTTATAACAAAAAAAGCTAGAAATATAACAGAACTGAAAAAATATATATACATATCAGAGCTCTACAGTTAAATCATGGATGCACGGTACAGCGACTGCTCTCGCCCTTTATTGGTCACCCTTCTGGTACAGTTTTACCCAGATTCTCCTCACCACGCCATTCACATCCACAGGCCAGCTGATGGTCGGTCAGAGTCCACACTAACTTCTGTGGCTTACTCTTTTCTATAGCGAGTCAAAACAACGCCAGACCGCAGTTACACAAAAGCTGTATGGCCTCAGTCAATAACAGCATGCACATCAACAGGTAACCTAGTGCTCAGCCCACAGCACTGTTCAGTTAGTAACAATTTGCCCACTAACAGGTCTTTCTGTGGGGAATGGTTCCACAGCACCTAGATGTTTATGGGGTGAGTCTGTGGTGTCACTTCTCCTCTGTCTGGAATTGTCAGTTGTGGGGTCGTTAGACGGTTGCCCCCAGGCTGCAGCAACCCCACAGTGTGGTGGCTCCAGCCGTGATGCACCCGGGGTTCCTTAACTCCTGGGAGCACCCCAGAGCAAACCCCTCTTCTGTGGGCTGCACCATCCAGAGTCCCACGCTTGCCTGTGTGGCGCCTGTCACTCCACCCCTTGACACCGCCAGACACACGCATTTATTTCAGAAGTCAGCTAATTCCCCTTGGTGTGCAGTGGGCGGCTTTTGGGTAAGCACAGTATACTGGGGAAATGCGCACTGCTATTAATAGACGCCAAAAGCAAAGCATGCCCATTTGCAGTAACACGTAAACAACTGTTAAAAATAACAGTCTTAATCCTAATAGCAACATGATTGGTCTGGCCTATTGACCCAAATTTGGTGAATCCGAGTGTTGTTCCAGCTCCATATCTTAACACAGAAATCTTCTTTCCTTTAATTGCAGGCATTTCTTTCCTGCACCGAAAGATCAGTTTGTTCCCCAAGCTGGAATAGTTCCCTTTAGAGGAGCTTCAAATAGAGTTGGTCACCTTTTTTTCATTATTCTTTTTCCGTATTTCCCTGTCTTCTCTATAGGAAACAGACAACTTTAACTTCAGATCAACAGCTGTTACATTTATGCTTAATTTTACCATCTTTTTCTCTTTCTTTCCTTTCCTTTCATCAAGGGAAGGTGTTAGCCCCTTCCTTAGGATCATCAATTTTTACAAACACTAGAATACAGCTGTTGAGTTTCGTTATCAGCCTGGTATGTGTATCCCCTCATTCTTAGGTCTGCCATCTTTCTTTGATGTTACTTCTCTCCTGGCTCCTAGGTTCATTCTATTATTTAGATACTTTTAAAAAACACATTACTTAGCCTAACAATTCTACCACTCTTTCTGGCTGCTTCTTTTCAAGTTGTTGCTCTTCAGAGGGTCACTCTGTAGAACCCAAACAAAAAGAAAAGCCTACCAAGGCCATTAGGTTGTTATAGTTTGGTTTTAACTGTAACTGCTGAAGCTATTTCTTTTAAGGTTACTCGGTTACATCCATCTATTATTCACATTTGAACAGGGATTTTTTTTTTCATTGATTTTTCTTTATGCTCAGAAACTTTTACTACAGCTTGGGGCATTTTCCAGCCCCTGCTGGTTTCTGGTGTACTTAAAGATGCTGTTTTTCCGCATTCGAGGTCTTTTCTTGTTTCCTAACTCTGCCCCTGGGGCTCTTATCTGCAGAGCCCGATCTCCACCCTGAGTCCTCCTGTGCCTCAGTGCCAGGCAGAGCAGTTATACTGGCCAGGGGGGGCAGAGCGTTTCTCACGGTCTTGTGAGAAACAAGCTGCCCAAGCCCGGTCCTGCTTTCCACCCAAAGCCTCCCCTGCTTCGCTCCCTCTCCTCTTCCACCTCTCTCTTTCACGTCTGTTTTTCTTCCACATGGTGGACTCCGATTGGCTGACAGAGCCGTCAGTGAAATCCAGACCCGCCCCCCTCCTCCTGCCAGCCAATAGGCAGGTCGCAAATCAGCAGCTGCCTATGGGAATGAGCTAGGGGAGGAGTCACTGTGTTGCAGTGTCCAGGTGGTGTGTTGTAAAGGTGAGGTTACAAAGTGTCCATTTAATCGGGGAATGGGGGAACAGAAGAGAGAGCCAGACAGCTCCTGGGGGTCCCGGGCGATGCTGGGGGCCGTGCTGCTCTTGGGGATCCCAGACCAGGCTGTGTTTCTGTACAAAAGTCTGGAAAAGTCTTGATGCAAGCCCCTAGAGAAGAGGGATTTTCCTGAGCACTCAGAGAAACCCATGCAGGACCCAGGGATGTTGAGGGAAACCCATCCCACCCACCCCCAAGCCCACTGCTCTCCCTGGAGACCTTCCTGGATCCTCAGGCTGGGAACAGGAGGGGGTCTGTGGGCACAGCCATGTCCCAGACTAGCCTCCTTCAGGCCTTCAGATTCACAACATGTCACAGCTAGCTTCAAATGAGCTCTCTAAAGCAGCACTTCCCATGCCCCTGGTGTGGAGAGAAGACTTTGGGTAGACAAACAGGAGACACGGGAGAGAAAGGGCAAAGACAGCAGGCTGCAGAGCTGGGGCTCCCAGCATCACAGAGCGGGTGCCACAGGCTCAGGAAGCAACCCAAAGAAGTAAAGGAGTCCTTCCTTTTGCAGTGACTTGGAAAGCCACATCTCTCACAGTATTCAAGGCAAATGTAGTCTCCCTTCTGCAAGATTTGCCCCAGGACTGTGCAGAGACTAGCAAGAGCAGGAAGGCTGGTTGTAGGGATGTTCTCAAGCTTCAGCAGCTGCAGAGCTGGGAGCTGGTCATCTCACAAACTTCGGAGCGAGTCAAAATGCACGTCCTGAGGCATCGCACTGCCTCATAGACTCTGCACTGGAGCCTGGACAGCAGCACTGCAGTGTGTGAGCATGTCCTGAGAAGCCCAGAGTCATAAAATGTGGGAGATCCAGGATGTCAGGGCTGTACAGACTCAGGAGAGTAAGGGTGCCTTTGGGGAGGAGGGCAGGGGGCTGAGGAGCGTACCCAGGGGAGAAGCACAGCCCCAAGGTGACACTGAAAAGCACAAGGACCAAATGAGGCCCAGGGATGAGAAATGGCTTCCTCAGGCTCAGCCAGAAGGAAAGATGGGCAAACTTCATGGGAAATGGGAAAACTTCCCCACATTTGCTACCTGGCCTCGCCCATGGCTTTGGAGCCTGGCAGGCTCCAGGGTCCTGGATAAGGGCCTCTGGATGATGTGTGTTAAGGCTATGTTTGCTCTTCTCTGGCATAGCATCTCTAGCTCAAGCACTGCCGACTGAGAAACCTTGCCGAGCACTTTTAAAAGCAGAGATCCTGCCTTGGTGCCTAAAGGAGGAAAGCTACGTCCTGTCCCACATTGTCCTGCATCCTGCTTCCACAAAAAGAGGGGCCCACAGCAGAAACCAGTTTTGAGGCTCACCAAAGCATTTCTCAGCCTGTGGCCATGCTTTGTGCTGGTTCATCCCACATGCCTTGGATCCTGTAAAAACGCCAACCCCCAAACCCCAGATTCCTGCACAGGTCTGCCCAGTGCAGTGACCTGTCAGTGCAGGGGCGCAGAAGTGACTTCTCCAGTGCCCCGTTTGAGATATTTCACAGTCTTTGACACTGTCTGGAGACATTCCTGAAGGATTTATCAGAAAATTATGGAAAATAACTGCAGTGAAGGGAAGTGATGGCTTTCCAGGACGTGAGGGGAAATCTCTCTGCTCTCTCCCTGGCTGTGCCATCTCCATGGCAGTGACCTACTGAGCCCCCAGATGACACGAGCTGAGGTCACAATGGGATGTGCCACATCACAGGGAGGTCTCCCCGGTGTCGTTGTGGGGACCCTCACTTCCCTGTGAGGCCCAGGCACTCCTGGGCACTGCTCACACCCTCCCCACGGCTGCCTTTCGTAGTGGCTCCACGGCAAGGAGAGGGGACAGGAGGCAGTGGGACCACGTTGGGGGCCCTCACCAACAGACGGAGGAGCAGGGGCATGTTGGAAAGGAGTTTTGGGTAATGAGATGGGAAGAGCGTCCTGTTTCTCTGGCTGGAGAGGTGAAACGAGAGCAAGAGGGCAAGCAAGATGGAGGACTGCTGGATGGACACCATCAGCCAGGACCACAGCTCCTTGTCCCCTGCGCTCCTGTGGCTCTCCACCGAGGGTAAGGGCTTTGGGAGATCCTTCCCGAGGTGTCGCACAGAGACTATTAACTGCCAAAACTGCTGTGGATCCCGGGCTGTGGGGGTGCCTGGACAGGGCTGGGGGCTGCTGCAAGAGCCCTGCCTGAGGGTCCCCTCTGGCTCGGGGGACAATGTGGCAGCCAGGACTCCTGGGTCCTGGGGATGGGGCTGTCCTGAGCCCCAAGGCTTCTGTGCGGCCAGCTCCATCGCCTCTTAGGGTGGGGGGGGCATGGGAATCCATGACAGGTTTTCCTGGGAGTGGGTCCTCTTTGGGGTCTGGCTCTGAGAGGAAAGGGGTCCTGCATCCCAGACGCTGAGGTGGCCTGCAGCTCCATGGGGCTCTCAAGACCCTGCTGGAAATGTCCGTATACCATAATGAAACCATCACCTTGTAATAACCCCAAGTCCTCTGGGTGTTTGGGAAAAATCTCTTTTCCTTCCCCCTGGATCCTTTTATGCTTCCAGCTTGGCGCAGCATGTTTTGCGCTCACAGATGCCACCTTCAGATGGCCACAGCCCCTGTCCTCCTGCAAATTGGGCTCAAACCTCTGCACCCAAAAGAAAATACATTGGAGAGAGCAGCCTGGAAACAGGTGGAGGTGCAATCCTCATTCAACAGGTCCTGGCTGACGCCAAGGTTTTTTCTCTGAGCTGTGGTGGGCAGTGCTGGGGTGAGCCCAACACAGCCATCTCCCCCAGCACCTTCACGACCCCACACCACCGCTCCCTAGCCGAGCCCTAGGGCTGCCGTGGGCAGGGACCCGGGGCAGGAGGGGCGAGAGGACACTGCCCTGCCCTGCCCTGCCCTGGGGGCAGCAGGACGCTGCCTGTGGGCTCCGGTGCCACGGCCAGCCCCAGGGCCCCCATGCCGGTGTGATATGTGCTAATTTGTTACATCAAAGTGAGAAACAGCCTTGGGAACATCCTGGATCGTGTTCTGTGTAATTTGTTACATCAAAGTGAGAAACAGCCTTGGGAACATCTGTGGGAACATCCTACATCCTGTGGTGGGGGCATGTACCCCGCCTGAGATAAGGGAGTTGAGCTAGCAAAGCAGCAATGTTAGTTTAGATAGCCTAATATGGCGATGGCGATGTCACACAACTGTGAAATATAGCATGACCACGGAAGTCGTAAAATATACGCGTGACCTGAGGGTCACCACTCACAATGCAGAGGAAGACTCCAGCCTTCATCCCCACGACCACCAGAGGGCTGAAGAAGACCCCCTAGCAACAGCCGGCGCAACCGCAGAAGTTACAGGAAGTGCCACGTATACCCAGAACTGGAATCTCATATAAGGAGACTGTGAGGGGGGGATTGCGCGCGCCGTTGGTGGAGCAGGAGACTCCCCGGCCACCCAGCGCTGTTTTGCTTACTTGTAACTTGCTCAATTATTCCATTAAGTTGGATTTTATGCAAACCAATTGGAGTGGTCGTGTTTGCCTAAAACACCGGTGTCACGGATGCCACCAGCACAGGCCCCAACGCTGCCCCCCCACGCCCCGCACGGCCCCCAGGGCGCAGGGCAGCCAGCAGCCCCGCGGGGCCCCTGCCGCACAGCCCAGCCCCGCCGGGGCAGCGGCCGCACCCCGGGACCCCGCACTGCCCGCCCACACAGCACCGCGCTGACCCCAGGCCCCGCCGCGCCCCGCGCTGCCGCCCACAACATGGCGCCCGACCGCGGGGGAGGGGGCGGACCTGGCCGCCAGGGCAGGAGGGCCCAGCGTTGCCATGGCATCGCCCCAGTGCAGCCCTCCTATTGGCTGTCAGGAGGAGGAGGGCGGGCATCGATTTCACTGATGTCTCTGCCAGCCAATTGCAGTCCAACATGTGGGGAAAAAAAAAGACGTCAAAGAAAGAGGTGGAAGAGGAGCGGGAGCAAAGCAGGCGAGAAGCGAGCGGGCGAGAGCGTTTGGTGGGGGCTGCGGGCGCGTTCAAATGGCGGCGGGTGCCCTCCCGCCGGGGCGGGGCAGCGGTGCTGGTGACGAGGCTGCTTTGCTGCAGGAGCTGCAGCAGGGGCTGGTGGGGCCGTGAGCAGGGGCCAGAGCGACGTGGGCCAGAGGGGGGAGCTGCCCTGCAGCCAGACGTGGCGGCCTGCCGCGAGCAGCTGGGCCGGGGCGGCTCGGTGGGGTTTGGGGGCAGGAAGCTTTGGCCCTGTGGTGGCTCTGGGATCCCTGTTAAAGCATTTCCCTGAGCTGCTGCTGCCAGCGCAGCCCCAGGTGCTGCTTCGAGGTGCATTTGGGAGGTGCTGGGCAAAGTGTGAGCAGGCTGCTGGTGTGGTCGCGAGGTGCCCTTCCCAATGGTGTCTTTTGTTGTGAAAACTGCATTTCCGAGTGGCTCTGAGAGAGGCTGTGCCCGCATGTGATGCCGTGCCTTAGCCGTTGTTTTTGCTCCCTGCCTCTTGCTTTGCGCCGCGACCTGTGAGCCTGGCAGCAGCATGGAGGGTGTTTGCAGAAGAGCTCTGTAAGTGTGAGCTGTTTTGCTTGTGTCATGCTGTCATGCTATGAAGGTTCGATAGCAACGACTAAGACAGTAATATAATAATAATAAAAAAGATGTTTATTTCCTCACACAAGTTCTTGGATTAGTAACATCCATTAAAATAATGCGATTACTAATTTAGAAAGGATAACACAAAACCATCAGTTACTAATTTAGAAAGGATAACCTGAAACCGTCGATTACTGCGCTCTTCATTGGAAGGACTGCTTATCCCTACTTGAAAGCTTTCTTGTTCACTCTCCTAGTGAGAGGGCTCTGAACCTCGAGGAGTTCCCTTAACCCAGCGTCCCAGGAAAAGGGGAGGGGGGGGGAATACTCACGGTCCAGGCGGAGAGGATGGTCAGGTCACGTTCCCATCCCTGCTCAAACTCTCCTAGCTCCCAAGTCTCTTTTTATACGGCTGGGGCTCTGGGCAAACAACGCTTTTGCTGACCTCTGCGAGTTGCACAATCCCAGGACTGTTTGTTTGTCTGCTTGGGAGGACCCTGCTAGCGAGGCAAGACCACAGGACCTCCGTATTGTTTCTTCGCTCCCCGGGGGTCCGTGCAGATTCCAAGTGTCAGACTTCTTCAGTCTTGTTAATGCTTCCATTCCGCAGCCTTGCGCATATCAGTCCTTGCACATATCGGTTGGTAGACGACTTTAGTCCTGTTAAGTCCTCTGTTCAACAGCTTTGTGCACCTCAGCTCTTGTGCTATCAGTTCTTCTGCATATCAGTTGACAAACTTCAGTCCTGTTAACTCTTCACTCGCCCGTCAGCTTGTCAGGGGCCTTGAAAGTTGATGAACGGCCAGTGCTTGCACTTGCCGTTGTTCTTTCCATGCTCCTAGGTCAGGGTGAAGAGTTGCTGAATTGTGTCTCTGCTGGTTTCACCAACTGAGATGCCCTGGCCTGAGTCCTTCCACGTGTCTCCAGTTGTCAGGGCCTAAAATAGGAGAATGCTTGTTGTCCTGGATGTGTGGAGGATTTTCTGGTTTTGTTCAGCATTGGGGAAGGAACCAGAGTTCTGAGTTGTGGGAAGGCTTCTCCCTGTGCCTGGGACACGAGGCCCTGCTGTCTTCAGTTTCATGATCACTGCTCCCATGCAATCCTCCCGTTAGAAAATGTTGCCAAGAATTACTTGCAGGCTGTTCTGCAATTCTTAAATTTCATAGGCTAGGTGTTGATAATGCATAGCAGAAGCTAATCTTTTGGTGTAGTAACTGGTAGGCAATGGGTGTTTCAGAGTATTGTGAGTATTATGAGGCCTTGATGTGACTCTGTGATGTGATGATGTGAATCAGGGAGGCCGTTCAGTAGGTGGCTCAGCCCTGGAGGATGGGAGGGGGAGCTGCAGGTGGCAAGAGCCCCATGGTCAGGGTGTGGGTAGTGAGGTCCCCACTGTCTATGAGAGCTATGCCAGAAAATCACCAGTGTGAAATCAATTCTTTGTAAGTAGCTGATAGGCCAGCAGGAGGCACATGACTCGGCTATTGATGAGGGGGTCATTTCTGCCTGAGTAGCTGATAGGCCATCTGGAGGAAGAAGGCTTGTCTGTTGCTTGTGCGGTCACTTGTGAGTGATGAACTGATTGGATCTCAGGAGCTATGTGAGTGGAAAGGTGTTTCTGAGGTCGTTTCTACCTGAGCAGTTGGTAGGGCTGAGGAGCTGATAAGGCAGGATTTGTTTCATGGCTGGGGAACTTATAGTGAGGTAATTTCTGTCTTGGAGTCTTCTAGGCCAGTGACAGAGACATGGCCGTGAAGGTGGCTGTGAGGTAATGTCTTTCTGAGTCCCTGCTAGGTCAGCAGCAGGCAGTTAGGCATGGGCATTGCTTGTGAGGTGTCTTTTGTCAGAGTACCTGCTCGGCCGGCAGTAGTTGATGTCTGGGGAAGTTATTTGGAGGAAACTTCTTTCCCTGATAAGCCAGCAGCAGGCATGTGGTGGGGATATGCACTTGTGAGGTCACCTCTATGTGAGCAGCTGAGAGGTGAGGAGAAGACACATGGCTTGGATGCTGGTGGTGAGGTCGCTTCTGTGTTTGTTGTTTGTGCTCAGAGGAGGGATTGACTCCTGCAGAGCTCTACAGCAATACAGAAATGCAACTAATCAATCAAGTAGATGTTTCACGTCATCTGGCACAAATTTTATCCCACTCCGTCATCATGAGTTAGTACTGCTACATTTCAAATGTGGATGATATTCTGTGGTGAACATGGACATGGAGTTTGCCTTTCCACTTGTTGCTAAGTAGAAGCTTGCAGCGTCCTCCCGGTCAGCTAGGGAGTCCAGCTAGACTTTTGAGGCTGCTAAATGAATCTAGTGCTGGTGTAAATGAATGTAGTGCTGGTGTGAGCAGTGGTGTTAGTAATCTCTTCTTGCCAGGGTGCGTGCGCTTTAGAAATTGCCCCAGTCGAAAGAGCAGGGAGCTTGTGAGATTTTCCTGCAAGGTCTGAATGCTGTCTCCCAAACACAACCTGGGATACAGACATGGTGTCAGCTGTGCCAAAAAGAGGGCTGGAACATCTCGCTGGATCTGCTGGCTGTGCTCTCACCAATAGAGCTCAGCACAGAGGGGAGACATTTGCCCCTGCCTGTTGCGACTCTGTAAGGCCAGCAGAACTGCCAGTAACACTCCGATTCTTTCTTTCTTTCTAGGTTGCTCCACTCATGGAGGTTCCCAGTGCAGTGCTAGAGCCGCTGAGGATGGAGGCAGGATGCCAGGCTGTGTCCCTGTACCTGTCAACATCTTGGCCAGCGTCGTGAGCCCTCTGTGAAAGCAGCTGCAAGTGACTGAGAAGAGGCTACGTATGGATGCGAAGGCTTCCATAAATGCGCCTGTCTTCCCTGGGTGACTTGGGTTGTGGGTTCAGCTCCTGGTACCTCTGCTGTGCTGCAAATTCCGCCTCGCACAAGTGCTGTTCCTGCCAGCCCGCTCAACAAATGCTCTTGTGCCCCCTCCTTTTCCTAGGAGGTTGTGGTGCCATATAGGACGAGTCCAAGACCCTTATAATAGATGCCAGCATGTCCTGAGTGCCTTTGTGTGAGTGCCCCAAAGCGTCCATAGCTTGACCTGAGGAAGTCTCAGAGCTCTTGGGCTGCTGGCTCTGCGAGGGGTGAAGCTGTGCCCAGGGCCAGGTTGCCCGTGGCACCCAGCCCTCCGTGCTCTGTGAAGGCAGCTGTGGAGCGCGGACTGGTGCTGCAGAGGCTGCGCAGCCAGGAGAGCTGTCATTTCAGCAGCCATCCAGTGTGGGTCTGTCTCATTGCTTGGGCCTCATTTCAAAGCCTCTGCACCCTTTTTCCCTTCCCCGGGGCTCCTTGTCCAAGTAACTAAAGGAAAGGAAGGGAGGTTCCTTTGGGCTCAGGAGGCCTTCCGGACTCTCAACTGTTTCTGCATTCTATCTGTATCTTTTGTATTACTACAGAAAATCCCCATTCCCCCATCCCTAGCTGGAGATTCCTGAGGGGATGGGGGTGGAAAGCAGCAGCCTGCTGTGCCCAAAGCAAGCAGGATCCTTCCCTCTGAAAAGGGCAGCATCACCCAAGGAGGCAGCTCCGTGCCTGATCTTGTGCTGCTCATTTGCACATGCCTTGTGAGCCTAGAGTGCCTTGGCCACCTTGTGGTGTTACCGCAAGAGCTTGCCTGAGTGTCTCGGTTGCGGAGCCAAGGGAAGGCAGCAAGCAGAGCAGTGGCTGGGGAGTGTGCAAGTGGCAAGTGTCCTGCATGCATCTCTTCTTGCTGGCACTTGGTTATATCTAGCAGAAGAGCCAGCTGTGTGGGGCAGAGGCAGTGTGTTTGTAGAGTAGGTGGCAGAGCAGAGGTCTGGCGTCAGGTTGATGCCTGGTGCAGTGCCGAGTTGATCTGAGAGTGTCAGAAAGCCTTTGCAGTGCAGCTGCTCCCTCAGCTGGTCTCTGTACCTAGAAATGCAGTAGAAATGGAAGTGGCATGCTGCTGCCATTGTGTAGGTGCTGCAGTGCAAAGGCTCCCAGCTGGGACTTGATAGTACTAAAGGAAAAGCAAGACCAATCGTTCCCTTTTGTGATTTGTTGCCAGGGTGCCAGAGTGGAGCTGTCGCATGATCTGGAGAGAGTCTTGCCAGGAGATGAAAGCCGTTTGGAGAAGACTGTTCTGTACGGAGTGATCACAGCGTAATCAAGGGACGTGCGATTGGCCCAGGTGAGCTTCTCCTCTGTGAAGGTTTGCAGTTTTGAGATCCCTTGTGACTCGCTCCCAGATAGCGCAGCAGCAGGCAGGTCGATGCCATTTGTGCTTGTGAAGTGAGTCGTGCGTCTGAATCTGGTAGGCCAACAGCATGCCCGTAGCTTTGGTGATGATGGTGAAGTGCCTTGTGTCTCAATGCCTCCTAAAGGGGGAGCAGGGCCATTGCTGCTGTTTCTGGTTCTGAGCCCACTTCTGCATGAGCACCTGGTAGACCAGCAGTATGGAGGTTAGTGCTGTTTGTGCTTCTGGGGATGGTGTGCCTCCATCTATGCTAGGCCAGCAGCACACACATGGTTTGAGTGCAGAGTGTGAGGCTAATTTTGTTTCAGTATTGAGAGGCCAGGGGTAGGCACATGCCTGCTGGTATTGCTTGTGAGATCACTATTTCCTAACGATCACATAGGCCATCAGATGGCAGGTGGCTTTGATGAAGCCTGTGAAGTCACTGCTTCCTGAGAACCAGATAGGCAAGAAGGAAGCAATTGCCTTTGCCACACAATTCAGGCACTTGGGCATCTGTAAATAACAGGCAACAATGAGACACATTATTGCTGTTTCTGCTTCCGAGGTCACTTGTGCCTCAGTCCCTGATAGGCCAGTGCTGGTCATGTGGATAGAGTTTGTGTTTGTGAGGTCACTTGTGGCTCAGTGCCTGATAGGCCAGTGCTGGTCCTCTCGGTGGAGTTTTTGTTTGTGATGTCACTTGTGGCTCAGTGCCTGTTAGGCCAGTGCTGGTCCTGTGGGTGGAATTTTTGGTTATGATGTCCCTTGTGGCTTAGTGCCTGATAGGCCAGTGCTGGTCACGTGGCTGCAAGTTTGTGTTTGTGAGGTAACTTGTGGCTCAGTGCCTGATAGGCCGGTGCTGGTCACGTGGGTGCAATTTGTGGTTTTGATGTCACTTGTGGCTGAGTGCCTGATAGGCCAGTGCTTGTCATGTGGGTGGAGTTTTTGTTTGTGATGTCACTTGTGGCTGAGTGCCTGATAGGCCAGTGCTGGTCCTGTGCGTGCAGTTTTTGTTTGTGATGTCACTTGTGGCTCAGTGCCTGATAGGCCAGTCCTGGTGATGTGGGTGCTGGTTGTGTTTGTGAGGTCAGATTTGTCTGAGTGCCTTATATGGCAGTACTGGTCACGTGGGTGCAGTTTGTAGTTGTGATGTCACTTGTGGCTGAGTGCCTGATAGGCCACTGCTTGTCATGTGGGTGCAGTTTGTGGTTGTGAGGTCAGTTGTGGCTGAGTGCCTGATAGGCCAGTGCTGGTAACATGTCTGCAGTTTGTGTTTGTGATGTCACTTGTGGCTCAGTGCCTGATAGGCCAGTGCTGGTCACGTGGGTGCAGTTTGTGTTTGTGATGTCACTTGTGGCTCAGTTCCTGATAGGCCAGTGCTGGTCCTGTGGGTGCAGTTTGTGATTGTGACATCAGATGCTGCTCAGTGCCTGATAGGCCAGTACTGGTCCTGTGGGTGCTGGTTGTGTTTGTGAGGTCAGATTTGGCTGAGTGCCTGATAGGCCAGTGCTGGTCCTGTGGCTGCAGTTTGTGCTTGTGATGTCACTTGTGGCTGAGTTCCTGATAGGCCAGTGCTGGTGATGTGGCTGCAAGTTTGTGTTTGTGATGTCACTTGTGGCTGAGTGCCTGATAGGCCAGTGCTGGTCACGTGGCTGCAAGTTTGTGTTTGTGAGGTACTTGTGGCTGAGTGCCTGATAGGCCGGTGCTGGTGATGTGGGTGCTGGTTGTGTTTGTGAGGTCAGATTTGGCTGAGTGCCTGATAGGGCAGTACTGGTCACGTGGGTGCAGTTTGTGTTTGTGATGTCACTTGTGGCTGAGTGCCTGATAGGCCAGTGCTGGTCCTGTGTGTGCAGTTTGTGGTTGTGATGTCACTTGTGGCTCAGTGCCTGATAGGCCAGTGCTGGTGATGTGGCTGCAGTTTGTGTTTGTGAGGTAACTTGTGGCTGAGTGCCTGATAGGCCAGTGCTGGTTTACGTGGGTGCAGTCTGTGTTTGTGATGTCAGTTGTTGCTCAGTGCCTGATAGGCCAGTGCTGGTGATGTGGGTGCTCGTTGTCTTTGTGAGGTGAGATTTGGCTGAGTGCCTGATAGGCCAGTACTGGTCCTGTGGGTGCAGTTTGTGGTTGTGATGTCACTTGTGGCTGAGTGCCTGATAGGCCAGCGCTGGTCATGTGGGTGCAGTTTGTGTTTGTGATGTCACTTGTGGCTGAGTGCCTGATAGGCCAGTCCTTGTCATGTGGGTGCAGTTTGTCGTTGTGATGTCACTTGTGGCTCAGTGCCTGATAGGCCAGTGCTGGTCACGTGGCTGCAAGTTTGTGTTTGTGAGGTAACTTGTGGCTGAGTGCCTGATAGGCTGGTGCTGGTCACGTGGGTGCAGTTTGTGTTTGTGATGTCCCTTGTGGCTCAGTGCCTGATAGGCCAGTGCTGGTGGTGTGGGTGCAGTTTTTGTTTGTGATGTCACTTGTGGCTGAGTGCCTGATAGGCCAGTGCTGGTAACATGGCTGCAGTTTGTGGTTGTGATGTCAGTTGTGGCTCAGTGCCTGATAGGCCAGTGCTGGTCTTGTGGGTGCTGTCTGTGGTTGTGATGTCACTTGTGGCTGAGTGCCTGATAGGCCAGTGCTGGTGATGCGGGTAGAGTTTTTGTTTGTGATGTCACTTGTGGCTGAGTGCCTGATAGGCCAGTGCTGGTAACATGGCTGCAGTTTGTGGTTGTGATGTCAGTTGTGGCTCAGTGCCTGATAGGCCAGTGCTGGTTTACGTGGGTGCAGTTTGTGTTTGTGATGTCACTTGTGGCTCAGTGCTTGATAGGGCATTGCTGGTGATGTGGGTGGATTTTGTCTTTGTGATGTCACTTGTTGCTGAGTGCCTGATAGGGCAGTGCTGGTCCTGTGGGTGCAATTTGTGATTGTGAGATCAGATTCTGCTCAGTGCCTGATAGGCCAGTGCTGGTCCTGTGCGTGCAGTTTTTGTTTGTGATGTCACTTGTGGCTCAGTGCCTGATAGGCCAGTGCTGGTGATGTGGTGCTCATGTTTGTGAGGTCAGATTTGGCTGAGTGCCTGATAGGCCAGTACTGGTCACGTGGGCGCAGTTTGTGTTTGTGATGTCACTTGTGGCTTAGTGCCTGATAGGCCAGTGCTGGTAACATGGCTGCAGTTTGTGGTTGTGATGTCAGTTGTGGCTCAGTGCCTGAAAGGCCAGTGCTGTTCCTGTGGGTGCACTTTTTGTTTGTGATGTCCCTTGTGGCTCAGTGCCTGATAGGCCAGTGCTGGTCACGTGTGTGCAGTTTGTGTTTGTGATGTCCCTTGTGGCTCAGTGCCTGATAGGCCAGTGCTGGTGGTGTGGGTGCAGTTTTTGTTTGTGATGTCACTTGTGGCTGAGTGCCTGATAGGCCAGTGCTGGTAACATGGCTGCAGTTTGTGGTTGTGATGTCAGTTGTGGCTCAGTGCCTGATAGGCCAGTGCTGGTCTTGTGGGTGCTGTCTGTGGTTGTGATGTCACTTGTGGCTGAGTGCCTGATAGGCCAGTGCTGGTGATGCGGGTAGAGTTTTTGTTTGTGATGTCACTTGTGGCTGAGTGCCTGATAGGCCAGTGCTGGTAACATGGCTGCAGTTTGTGGTTGTGATGTCAGTTGTGGCTCAGTGCCTGATAGGCCAGTGCTGGTTTACGTGGGTGCAGTTTGTGTTTGTGATGTCACTTGTGGCTCAGTGCTTGATAGGGCATTGCTGGTGATGTGGGTGGATTTTGTCTTTGTGATGTCACTTGTTGCTGAGTGCCTGATAGGGCAGTGCTGGTCCTGTGGGTGCAATTTGTGATTGTGAGATCAGATTCTGCTCAGTGCCTGATAGGCCAGTGCTGGTCCTGTGCGTGCAGTTTTTGTTTGTGATGTCACTTGTGGCTCAGTGCCTGATAGGCCAGTGCTGGTGATGTGGTGCTCATGTTTGTGAGGTCAGATTTGGCTGAGTGCCTGATAGGCCAGTACTGGTCACGTGGGCGCAGTTTGTGTTTGTGATGTCACTTGTGGCTTAGTGCCTGATAGGCCAGTGCTGGTAACATGGCTGCAGTTTGTGGTTGTGATGTCAGTTGTGGCTCAGTGCCTGAAAGGCCAGTGCTGTTCCTGTGGGTGCACTTTTTGTTTGTGATGTCCCTTGTGGCTCAGTGCCTGATAGGCCAGTGCTGGTCACGTGTGTGCAGTTTGTGTTTGTGATGTCCCTTGTGGCTCAGTGCCTGATAGGCCAGTGCTGGTGGTGTGGGTGCAGTTTTTGTTTGTGATGTCACTTGTGGCTGAGTGCCTGATAGGCCAGTGCTGGTAACATGGCTGCAGTTTGTGGTTGTGATGTCAGTTGTGGCTCAGTGCCTGATAGGCCAGTGCTGGTCTTGTGGGTGCTGTCTGTGGTTGTGATGTCACTTGTGGCTGAGTGCCTGATAGGCCAGTGCTGGTGATGCGGGTAGAGTTTTTGTTTGTGATGTCACTTGTGGCTGAGTGCCTGATAGGCCAGTGCTGGTAACATGGCTGCAGTTTGTGGTTGTGATGTCAGTTGTGGCTCAGTGCCTGATAGGCCAGTGCTGGTTTACGTGGGTGCAGTTTGTGTTTGTGATGTCACTTGTGGCTCAGTGCTTGATAGGGCATTGCTGGTGATGTGGGTGGATTTTGTCTTTGTGATGTCACTTGTTGCTGAGTGCCTGATAGGGCAGTGCTGGTCCTGTGGGTGCAATTTGTGATTGTGAGATCAGATTCTGCTCAGTGCCTGATAGGCCAGTGCTGGTCCTGTGCGTGCAGTTTTTGTTTGTGATGTCACTTGTGGCTCAGTGCCTGATAGGCCAGTGCTGGTGATGTGGTGCTCATGTTTGTGAGGTCAGATTTGGCTGAGTGCCTGATAGGCCAGTACTGGTCACGTGGGCGCAGTTTGTGTTTGTGATGTCACTTGTGGCTTAGTGCCTGATAGGCCAGTGCTGGTAACATGGCTGCAGTTTGTGGTTGTGATGTCACTTGTGGCTCAGTGCCTGTTAGGGCAGTGCTGGTCTTGTGGGTGCAGTCTGTGGTTGTGATGTCACTTGTGGCTGAGTGCCTGATAGGCCAGTGCTGGTGATGCGGGTAGAGTTTTTGTTTGTGATGTCACTTGTTGCTGAGTGCCTGATAGGCCAGTGCTGGTAACATGGCTGCAGTTTGTGGTTGTGATGTCCCTTGTGGCTGAGTGCCTGATAGGCCAGTGCTGGTAACATGGCTGCAGTTTGTGGTTGTGATGTCACTTGTGGCTCAGTGCCTGATAGGCCAGTGCTGGTGATGTGGGTGCAGTTTGTGTTTGTGATGTCACTTGTGGCTCAGTGCCTGATAGGCCAGTGCTGGTGATGTGGCTGCACTTTGTGGTTGTGATGTCACTTGTGGCTCAGTGCCTGATAGGCCAGTGCTGGTTTACGTGGGTGCAGTTTGTGTTTGTGATGTCACTTGTGGCTCAGTGCTTGATAGGGCATTGCTGGTGATGTGGGTGGATTTTGTCTTTGTGATGTCACTTGTTGCTGAGTGCCTGATAGGGCAGTGCTGGTCCTGTGGGTGCAGTTTGTGATTGTGAGATCAGATTCTGCTCAGTGCCTGATAGGCCAGTGCTGGTCCTGTGCGTGCAGTTTTTGTTTGTGATGTCACTTGTGGCTCAGTGCCTGATAGGCCAGTGCTGGTGATGTGGTGCTCATGTTTGTGAGGTCAGATTTGGCTGAGTGCCTGATAGGCCAGTGCTGGTCACGTGGGCGCAGTTTGTGTTTGTGATGTCACTTGTGGCTTAGTGCCTGATAGGCCAGTGCTGGTAACATGGCTGCAGTTTGTGGTTGTGATGTCACTTGTGGCTCAGTGCCTGTTAGGGTAGTGCTGGTCTTGTGGGTGCAGTCTGTGGTTGTGATGTCACTTGTGGCTGAGTGCCTGATAGGCCAGTGCTGGTTTACGTGGGTGCAGTTTGTTGTTGTGATGTCACTTGTGGCTCAGTGCCTGATAGGCCAGTGCTGGTAACATATGTGCAGTTTGTGATTGTGATGTCACTTGTGGCTCAGTGCCTGATAGGCCAGTGCTGGTAACATGGCTGCTGTTTGTGGTTGTGATGTCACTTGTGGCTCAGTGCCTGCTAGGCCAGTGCTGGTGATGTTGATTCAGTTTGTGATTGTGAGGTCACTTGTGGCTGAGTGCCTGATAGGCCAGTGCTGGTCATGTGGGTGCAGTTTTTGTTTGTGATGTCATTTGTGGCTGAGTGCCTGATAGGCCAGTGCTGGTGGTGTGGGTGCAGTTTTTGTTTGTGATGTCACTTGTGGCTGAGTGCCTGATAGGCCAGTGCTGGTAACATGGCTGCAGTTTGTGGTTGTGATGTCAGTTGTGGCTCAGTGCCTGATAGGCCAGTGCTGGTTTACGTGGGTGCAGTTTGTGTTTGTGATGTCACTTGTGGCTCAGTGCTTGATAGGGCATTGCTGGTGATGTGGGTGGATTTTGTCTTTGTGATGTCACTTGTTGCTGAGTGCCTGATAGGGCAGTGCTGGTCTGTGGGTGCAGTTTGTGATTGTGAGATCAGATTCTGCTCAGTGCCTGATAGGCCAGTGCTGGTCCTGTGCGTGCAGTTTTTGTTTGTGATGTCACTTGTGGCTCAGTGCCTGACAGGCCAGTGCTGGTGATGTGGTGCTCATGTTTGTGAGGTCAGATTTGGCTGAGTGCCTGATAGGCCAGTGCTGGTCACGTGGGCGCAGTTTGTGTTTGTGATGTCACTTGTGGCTCAGTGCCTGATAGGCCAGTGCTGGTTTACGTGGGTGCAGTTTGTGGTTGTGATGTCACTTGTGGCTCAGTGCCTGATAGGCCAGTGCTGGTCATGCGGGTGCAGTCTGTGGTTGTGATGTCACTTGTGGCTGAGTGCCTGATAGGCCAGTGCTGGTTTACGTGGGTGCAGTTTGTTGTTGTGATGTCACTTGTGGCTCAGTGCCTGATAGGCCAGTGCTGGTAACATATGTGCAGTTTGTGATTGTGATGTCACTTGTGGCTCAGTGCCTGATAGGCCAGTGCTGGTAACATGGCTGCTGTTTGTGGTTGTGATGTCACTTGTGGCTCAGTGCCTGCTAGGCCAGTGCTGGTGATGTTGGTTCAGTTTGTGATTGTGAGGTCACTTGTGGCTGAGTGCCTGATAGGCCATAGCTGGTGGTGTGGGTGCAGTTTGTGGTTGTGAGGTCGCTTGTGGCTGAGTGCCTGATAGGCCAGTGCTGGTGATGTGGTTGCAGTTTGTCTTTGTGATGTCACTTGTGGCTCAGTGCCTGATAGGCCACTTCTTGTCCTGTGGGTGCTGTTTATGGTTGTGATGTCACTTGTGGCTCAGTGCCTGACAGGCCATTCTGGTCCTGTGGGTGCAGTTTTTGTTTGTGATGTCACTTGTGGCTCAGTACCTGATAGGCCAGTGCTGGTCATGTGGGTGGAGTTTGTGGTTGTGATGTCACTTGTGGCTGAGTGCCTGATAGGCCAGTGCTGGTCACGTGGTGTGGCGGATGAATGGCCCGTACTCAGGAGGGTTTGCGTCCTGAGACCTTTATTGTTTGTTTCTGAGCATATTTAAAAAGTTAGCTGCTTCAGTGGTTTCACAGACACACTTTGCTAAGCCAATCACCATGCAGATTATTTCACAGGTAGCCAATCATTGCACTGATCACGCACGCAGCGGTCATGCCTTGTACCTTGCTACTTGTTTAGAAAAGCTGTCTTGCCCTTAACCTTGGTTCCCACTGGCTTCTGCTAGTTTATCTGTACTTTCTCAGGATGTATCATTCCCAGCTGCACCGGTGTCCTTGGGTACGTTTGTCTGAGGCTCCTGTTGCTTGCTACTTGCAACTTTCCACCAGTTTAACCCTGTCATGACCCTCTGGATCTCCCCCTTCTTTTACTAATTGAAGGGCTAAGGCTGTATGGATCTGCAGGGTCATGACTTGCTTCATACTCTGGTCAATCAATTCTTTGCACGCAGCTCAACAAGCATGGTACACAGATTAGTATTGCAACAAACATAAAAATTACAATAGTCCTAGAATCAGTATGCATTTTAACCAAGGCCCTATAGCAAGCATATTCAACCAATCAAACAGTCCCCACAGGTTTTCACCATCATCTTCTTGCAGTTGTTTTGTTAATTCCTTCAATTTTGCAATGCTTGTATGTACTGACTCAGAATGATCACTCAGGTTCATACAACACATTCCTTCAAAGTCTTGACGGCCATGGCCTTGGGCCAATAGCAAAAAGTCAATTGCAGCCCGATTTTGTAAGGTGGCATATCTAATTGAATCTACGTCTGTTAATAAGGTGCTTAAAGCAGTACTAGTAGCATTTGCTTCTTTTGCAAGCCAGCATCCTAATCTGTTAAGTTGTGATAAAGCATGAGCAGTCCCTATTCCTGCAAAAATACTACTCAAGATACGTTCTGCTGGATTCCAAAATTCTACGTTACTATCGCAACCTGACGTAAAGCCGTGGGTGGACCGCTTTGTTCGAGTGTGGACAGTTCCATTAACTAAGAATTTTTTGGGATGAAACATCGTCAAAAGTCCAAAGATACATGGTCCCCCCACAGCTTTACCTGGTACGCCTTTCCAGGCTCTCTGACCACAAATTAAGAATATCTTAGCAGCCAACCCTATGGGTTGTGGTCCAGGTGTTATTTGACCTGAGGTGGTGTGATTACACCATACAGATGTATTGGCATAAATGCCTGAGGGGGATACATCAACGTCACCCTCTTTGGTAGGTGCCCTTGCAGTATAATTTAGATAAAAGCAGACTGCAGCCTGTGTAATTCCCAATAAGTCAAGTTCTTGCAGCTGCAGTGGCAAGGCAGGAAAATTGTGTACATTGTGCATATTGTTATACCACGTGGAAATATTCCATTCCTGTGTCTCCATTCTGCATTGCACCACCACCATTTGGGCTGAAGTGTACCTGGTGCACTACAATTTGCTAACACAGTATCATTGTAAAGAGACCCCATGCGCTGTATATCAAGAGGAAGTCCGACCAGGCAAGTGTGGAAAGGGTCTGATGGCATCGCCATTGATAAGCACAGGGTATCTGTATTGGTTTCAATCGCAAGAGTCACCCAGATGTTGCCACGTTTCCAGGTGCCTGGTCCAACGGGCGTGCTTGTTGCTCCGAGGATGAGGCAACATAAGGTCATACACATCGCGACAGCACCCGTCGTAACCGAGTTCCTGTAGAAACAGAAGCATTTCCCCTCCCCCAAGTTATCAGTTCCATTGGTCCCACCCATTGGTCGGAAACCAAGTCTTTGACCAAAACTGGGGGCTTTTGTATTGATCTTATGTCTGTGGCTTGCTGACGTTCGAAATTATTATGACCTGTTTCATCACAATTCAAAAAATTAAGGACATATAACGCTTTGTGTAGTCATTCTTGTGGGGTGAGCAGTGTCTCCCCCTTTTTTTTTGTTTTTGTAGCATGTCTTTCAGGCTGCGGTGTGACTGCTCAACAGTGGCTTGGCCAGTTGGGGAGTGGGGTATGCCTGTTACATGAGAGATGCCCCATGTATTGAGGAATTGACGTACACGGCCTGAGCAATAGGCTGGGCTGTTGTCCGTTTTGATGGTTGTTGGCACCCCCAAGACCGCAAAGCAGGCAAGCCAATGACGAGTCACATCCCTAGCCTTTTCACCAGTGTGGGCGGTGGCCCACAAAAATTGAGAATGGGTGTCGACTGTGACATGTACATATTTAAGACGATCAAATTCTAAAGTAGGCGTAACGTCTGTTTGCCACAGTTCATTAGCCTTTAAACCTCTGGGGTTCACCTCTTCCTTCAAAGGCATTGGGGCAAACTACTGACAGTCTGAACAAGACAAAATAATGTCTCTGGCCTGCTGGATGGGTAGTTGAAACTGCCTCTTCAGCGAGCGGGTGTTTTGATGAAAGAAGGAGTGAGACAGCCTGGCTTGTTCTAGAAGGTTGGGTACCACCGCTGGCATGGCCGCAACATCGGTGCGTCGATTTCCTTCCGCGATGGGTCCAGCCAGGTCCGTGTGCGAGCGTACATGTAAAACATAAAAGTCATGCTTTCGGTGATTAATAAGAGTCCAAAGAGCATAAAGTTCTGCAAAGAGCAATGGATTGGAGACCTCACAGAGAAAGGAGGCCTCTAACCTTTGCACAAGGCCAGCAGCATAACAGGAATCAGTAACAACATTTACAGGTTCATTGGCACAAAGTTCAAAAGCCACACGGACGGCCACCATCTCCAGTACCTGTACCGACCCTCGTTCCTGTGTACGTACTGTTGTTTTCCATTGTTGCGTGACAGGGTCCTGCCACGTGATAGCAGCCCTTTTAGATCTGCCCGAAGCATCGGTGAAGACAGTTAAACCAGGAACCGGGACAGGGCGACAGCGGCGCCGAGTGACTAGGGGTAGGCTGCCGGCCTCTGCCCATAACTTACGTTGAGGATAATGAATGGAAAGTTGCCCTGTGAAATCAGCAAGGGCTACTTGAAAACCCCAATCTTCTGAAATTAACCAGTTCAAGTTGTCTATAGTGGCTGGGATATAAATAACTTCAGGGTCACAGCCATTCACGGTTTGCAGTCTCTCCCATCCCTTAATGATAAGTTTAGAATACATTTCTGTAAGAGTCCATAAGGTTTTTGGTGGAGTATGTTACAGAAAAATCCATTCCAAAATGTGCAAAGGATCTGTGCTTTTTGTATCCCATCAAAATAATACTGCAAAAGGCTGGAAGCTGTTGGCAATCAGAGCTAAATAAAAAGGCAATGAGAAATCACGTCGCCAACTCTGGCGTTCCTCCAGAGGGTGGGCACATAACTGGAGTGCCCTTCTTGCTTCAGGTGTCAAAGTTCGAGCGGAGGTTAGGGAGGTGTCCCCTTTGAGCATATCAAAAAGGGAGTGTAGCAGTTCCGTGGAAAGTCCTAGCACTGGTCGGAGCCAATTAATAGCTCCTAAAAGTTTTTGCAGATCATTCAGCGTGACAATATCACTTAATTGCAGTTGGACTGGCTGCAATTACAACAAGAAGTGAAGGAAGAGAATTAGAGCCATTATCTCTGAGGGTCATAGTCAAAAGGTTGTAGCATTACTTTGAATTTGAGGTCGGTGGGCAGATCGAGCACCAGGATCTGCTCGTGCTTAGCCCGAGCCCCGGCAGCCGGCATCTCGCTCGCTCGCTACTGCGGGAGGAGGGGGGGGGGGGGAGCGGGAGGGGGAGGCGGGGAGGCCGGGCGGCGGCTCGGTGCTGGTGCTGGCGCTGAGGGGCAGCCGCCGCGTCGCGCCCCCCCCCCCCCCAAGCGCAGTGCTGCCCCACAACGGAAACATCCTTTTTTCTTTTTTGTTCCCCCTTGCTCATACATCTGAGCAGCCAGTGCAGCGGCAAGGGATTCGGTGCTGTGGTGTATAGAGCCTACGTTTTGACAAGCCTACACCATCTCTGCAATAGTGCAAGTTGCTCGGTTCTTAATCGCCTGCAAGGCTCTCGCACAGTCAGCATTCGCATTCTCAAAAGCAAGCTGCCTCAGCACCAGTGCCTGAGCCTCCTCGTTCTCAATCTGTCGCTCAGTTGCCTCATATAACCGATCGACAAACGCAGGGTATGGTTCTGCAGGTCCCTGCAATACTTTCGCAAATGACAAACTTGAATCGGCGTTTGTACCTGTCAGTCCACGCAAGGCTTGTAAAACGAACTTTGCAATCCTCTCATATGTTTCTCTATTATATTCCGTCTGGGTTGCCGGATCCGCATGCAGCCCCTCTCCAGCCAACTGGTTATAGCCTACTCCTCGTCCGTTAGTCAAGTTATCAACCGCCTGTACAGTACATTTGTCTCAAAAGTCCGAAAGCCACACAGCATACTGAGTGTTAGTCAAAACCATTTTCATTAACACTTTCCAGTCATAGGGAGTCATCACATACGTAGTAGAAAGCGCTTCTAGGAATGTGATAGTATGAGCAGATTGAACTCCGCTTTCTTTTACCAATTTCCGCAGTTCCTTGACTATCTCATAATTAAAACTCTGATAAGCCGGATGTTCCCCTGGTTTATAGATGACAGGGAATGCAGTAATAGCTTGGAAGTCCCCTGCTAGTAAGGCTTCCTGACGGCACTTGACCCATTTATCTTTCCCTTTTCCTGCCCATAGCCCCCGCTCACCAGCGAGGGGGTCCACAAATCCTGCATCAAAGGAATCACCACCTTCATCAGGACCGTCAGTTTCGGAGGGTGGGGTCAGTTTGCAAATACCCCTCTCGCCTTCCCCGTTCCCCGATTCAGGGATCAATTGGGCAGGATCCAGGTCGTGGGGGGATGCCACGACTACCAGGGGTGGCTCCTCAAGGGAAGGTGCCAAGGGTAAAGACGTATCAGAGGCGGGGGGGGGGGGGCAGGAGGCAAACTTTTTTGCGTGGCTTTAAGAGTACTCATAATCGTCCCCCATGTAGCCAGATGCTTCCAAACTGCAACATCTCCAGTCCCTACTTCTTCATGTAATCTTTGACCTACTTTCACCCATTCATCAAGTTGAAATGTCCCATTTACAGCAAAGTCAGGTACATTTCTCATAATCCAGTCCAAAAATGTGAATAATTTGCTGTTTGAAAGGACCCAATTCTGTCTGTCCAGAAGCCGTCTCAATATGTCGAGACTTTGTTTCTCTTCTAGGGATAACCGTCCCCTTTTGTTCAATATCTCAACTAAAATACGCACGATCGCCTGTTGCTCTGCAGATATCTGCGATCCCATTTTCCGTTCCCACGTTCCCAGCCGCTCACCTTAAAATCAGTGTCTAAGTTGTCGGCGTCCGGACTGCAGCTCTCTGGTCCTCTGCGCAGCTCTCTAGTCCTGGGTCCCGCTGCTCTCTAATACGTTCGGCTGGGCTCCACCACCGGTCGCTCTCCTCACCGCGATTCTCGCCCCACGTTGGGCGCCATTTGTGGCGGATGAATGGCCCGTACTCAGGAGGGTTTGCGTCCTGAGACCTTTATTGTTTGTTTCTGAGCATATTTAAAAAGTTAGCTGCTTCATTGGTTTCACAGACACACTTTGCTAAGCCAATCACCATGCAGATTATGTCACAGGTAGCCAATCATTACACCGATCACGCACGCAGCAGTCATGCCTTGTACCTTGCTACTTGTTTAGAAAAGCTGTCTTGCCCTTAACCTTGGTTCCCACTGGCTTCTGCTAGTTTATCTGTACTTTCTCAGGATGTATCATTCCCAGCTGCACCGGTGTCCTTGGGTACGTTTGTCTGAGGCTCCTGTTGCTTGCTTCTTGCAACTTTCCACCAGTTTAACCCTGTCATGACCCTCCACAATTAGCAAGAAGGGCTCCCCAGGGGCTAATTAGAGCAGAAAATTGTAATCCCTGATTACAGGTAGGCAAAGGAAATGTGCAGGTGGCTCTGCTGCCATGTAAACCCTTCACGTGCTTTATCAAGCAAAAAAGCCAAACACAGCCTCGGAGGCTCTGGAAGGGAGATCCTTTCCCTCATGCGTTGCCCAGGGCTCTTCCTGGGGGCAGCGTGTGGGTGGGGGTGTGCAATGCCGCATGCAGGACAGTGATATGACACCTCTTTAGGGTCCCCGGATGGGCAAGGGGACAGTGAGGCCCTGGTGTCTCCTGGTAGGTCTCGGTGGCAGAGACAACAGCCATAGCCGAGAGGACAAAGGCCTCAGTTCTGTCAGAGCCCTTCAGCGTTGGAAGCGCCCTTGGCCATCTCCACCATAGGCCGTCCTATGCTGTCCCACACCTGCGCCTGTGTCCCTGCAGACTGTAGACTCCCAGCCTGCTTCCCCACCTTGCTCTCACCTGGGATCTCCATCCCTTCACTGATATCTCTCCATCCTCACGGGCTATTCCTTGAAATACAAAGCCATGGGCTGATCGCAGACTCCCTCTGGATGACCCGTTGCACCACAGCAGTACTCTTTGAGCGATAGTTCTTCATCCTAATGTCCAGTCTGAACTTCCCAGGCTGCATTTTGAAGCTGTTTCCCCTTCCCATGCTGCTTCCCAGTGCCAAGAAAAGCTCCTGGGAGCCCACAATGGGACACGCTAGTGTAGAGTCAGGGTGGATAATTACTCCCCTTGTGTGGGCAGCCACGCTCCTCCTAATGCAGTCCTGTAGGCACCTGGCCTTATTCGCAGTGAGCAAGCAGCAGCACTGGCTTTTATGACAATCCTCGTAACACCCAGGCCCTTCTCCTCATGCCAGTCCTCAGCTGGTCAGGTCCCAACCTGTCCTGATGCTCGGGGTTATTCTTCCCCATGGGCAGGACTTGCCCTGTCTCCTTGTAAAACTCCATGAGGTTTCTGTTGGCTGAGTCCCCAAGTATCTCAAGGTCCCCTGGACTGAAGCTCCCTTGTGTCAGCTGTTAATGTGTGTACGCAGATGACTCACCCTGACTTGTGGTGCCTCTAACAAGACAACAGCACGAGGAATTGCAGGACACTACAAGTACTAAAAGGAGGTACTAGTTGAATGGACCTGCAGACCTAGGTAGGGATTACCATGGCAACCATCTCAAAAATGCCAAGTGAGTGTACAAAGCAAGCACAGCGAAGGCCTACGGGGAAAGGGTATACATACAGAGGTGGGCTGTTTGTATGGGAGGGTGTGAGGATGGTAAGAGGATAGAACTTGGAAGGAGTAAAGGAGAGAAAAACAGAATAAAAGGTGAAGCAAAGGAGTGATCAGGGCTGTTCAGGGGAACCTGTAAAGCAGCCTTGCATCTGCACGTCTCTGACTGGAGCAGGAGAGGAAAGCTACTTGATCTGATCATACCTGTGTCTGGCTTACATCCATGGTCAGGAGAAATGAGTGCTTTCCCTGACATTGACAAGAGAAGACCCTTGGTGGAAGGAATCACAGACTCTTTCAGGCTGGTGGGACCTCAGGAGGCCTCTAGCCCAACCTTGTGCTCACTGCAAGGTCAGCTTTGGGGTCAGAGCAGGTTACTGAGAGCTTGATCCGGTCTTGAAAACCTCCAGGGATGGAGATGGCACAGCTTCTCTGGGCAACATGTTCCAATGCTTGACTATCCTCTCAGCAGAAAATAAGTTATTGCCTAAAAGAAGGATATTGCCTGCAGACATCCTTTTGGGCACCCCAGCACTTGGGGAGGGGAATCTCACCTCCTATGAGTGTGGAGTGCACAGGAGGGCACTGAATCCCAGGGATTTCTCAATGGGCATTAGGTGTATTGATTAACTCCTCTAAATCGGTTTCTGAAGCACAAGTAAATGAACTCCCTTCTTGTTCCTGCCTAGGTGTCCTATCTTCTTATGAGATGGGAACAGGCCTTTCTAGAGTGGGACGTTTCTATTTCTCTTAGATAACCATCCTCTGGTGCAATGCAACTGCAACCAACTGCAATGCTGAAATCAGTCCCTCTCCAGTGTTTAGAGAGGGACCGTTGGTGATTATTGGAGTCCACTTCAGTGGATATTTCCCAGGGTGACTGCTGCCTTTCAGGAACCGTCAGCCCTGGAGCCCCGGGAGTATCTTGAGGGTTCACAAGGGACAGAGAAAGTCACGTCTTTAGCTGGGCCTCTGCTCCTGAGCTGGGCCTGGCTCCTGGGACTGCAGGAGCCCATGGCAACCTGGCAGGTGCTGAAGAGACAGAGCTCTGTCCAGGAGCAGCTCCTCTTAAAGGAGCAGCAAGACTCAGGGCACTGCCTGCAGATATCAGGATGTGATGAGCGACTCAGAAACTAAAGACAGTTGAGGAGGACAGCTGAGAGCACACTGTGTGGAGAAATCTTTACAGCCCTTCACACAGTAAGTCTCTGTCTGCAGAGCAGTGCTGCTGTGGTTGCCGGCGGGTTCTTCTAAGGCTGGCACCTTCCACAGCTGATAGGGTCTGTCAGGGTGACTCTCCCAGCTTCTCCTGTTTGGAGCAGATGGTGCTTTAGAGCAGGGATTCGCAGCCACTCCGTCAGAGGGACAGGGCATCACAGCTACCTTCTCCCAGGGATGACTGAAGGGGTGTGAAGCCAGGGAGTGCTCCCAGGTCTGCATGGACTGTAATTCAGAGCAGTGTCCCTGTGCCCCAGGGTGCTGTGTGCCTGGGGCAGTGACTTTGCTGCCTGCAAGGATCAGCACTCAGCCTGCCCAAGGAACTCCCCACGGTGCTGTGGGGAGAATCTCTGGGTGGAAGGAGCGATCCCTGGCAGGGCAGGTTCATTCTCCTGTAGAGAGGGTGCTACGTGGGTCAGGGCTGTTCTTAGCTCTAGCTCACCCCCCCAGGATCATTCTGAGGGGCCTTTTCAAGAGGACAGTCATTGCAGTGGTTACCTTAAAGATAAGGATCTTTTCTGAGTCTGTGCTTTCATTTTCCTACTGTTTGCAGAGTGCTGGTGGGGAAAAGACATGGGACAGAGAAGCAGATCGCAGGAGGGAAAGCTCCAGGCAGTGGAGATGCAATCAGAGAATGAGGGGAAACTGAAAATAGAAATTCTGTAGGAGGAGGCATTTGGAAATCTTCCAGTCAGTACCTACACTGCAGACATCTTTCTCTAAGTAAGCCCCCCTGTGTCTCCGCTCCTACCCAGCAGAGCCTCTGCCCTCAAGGCCATGGGGGCCAGAGCATGAGCCCCCTCCTCAGCAGCCTGAGCTCCAGCGGAGCAGAGGGGCATCTCTCCTGCAATGTGCCCATTTCCCACTGCACAACAAGGGGCTGAGAGCGACTGTCCTGCAGTGTTGCCACCTGGGAGGTGGTGTGCACAGCTGGGGAAGGTGAAGGCTTTCCTCACTGCCTGTCTGTCTCTCCCTCCTTGCTTTCCCTTTGGTAGGAGGCTCACAGTATTGCTCCTTATTTCTTTACCTCTCCATGCTGGTCTGGTTCTTGTTCTCCTACTCTCTGGGGTTAAGCACAGGGATTCAGCTGCAGTTAAGGCATTGATCCTGTGGGTCCTGTGTGGAGTTGTCTTCATGGCAGTGACGTGCCCAAGTGCCCTTTCAACCTTCCAGGCAATTCATGGGGAATGAGCTGATTCTCTCCCTTAAGGAGACCCCATCTTTAGCATTCTTGACTGTCTTTGTGGGGTGTGCTACCAGGCTGCAAGATGCCCTCCAGAAGACCAGAGCTTTCCCGCACCATATTTGTGATCGCTGAGAATCCTTGCGCTGGTTGCGTGAGTCAGAACCCTCATCACGCCTTCTGAAGAGCTCTCCATAGCACTCTCTCCATATCTGGGCTGAGAGGGAAGAATTTGGCAATCTTCACTTTGAAACTGAGCTCCTCTGCTCTCACCTCAGTTCAGTTTCTTTCTCAGAGTAACTTGTGAGTGTGATGATTGTCTTTTAGCTGGGAGAGATGCAAGCACAGGGCAGCAGGGAGCAAGTTTCATGGACAGACCAGATCCTCTGACTCCATATGCAGTCACCATGAGCTCCTTTTTCTTCTTGCGATGCACAGGTGCTCATGCTGAGAGCAACTGAAATGCCAGAGATTTTTATTCCAGCAAAGAATGCTCCCACGGTCTGATGGAGGATGGGGTAGATCTCACTGGGGAACAGAGACATATGGAAATGGTCGGGTCACCCCTTGTCTTCACTTCACTGTTTCTCTCCCTTGCCAAGGTGGGAGCTGGTGTGACTGATTCAGCTACAGGCATGTCTGTTCAAGAGAGCAAGGCTGGGGGAGATGAAGCCCTCACAAGGATCTTCTCTTTCAGACACAGCTGGCATGAGAGCTGTAGTCATCTCTTAGAGTGGTAAACAGAGACTATTCCTGCTGGGTCGCTGGACCAGGTCACCTTCACTCAGCACACAGTGCTCATCCCTAGGTATCCCCACTGCATACACAGGGCAGTTTGACACCTCCATTTACACACCCAGTAGAGCTGGACTGACTCCTCTGGAGCCCATGGGCAGAGGCCCCTGCTCTGTATGGCACACTCAGCACAAACCAGAGTTCAGGAAAGGGAGCTGAATGGAGGCAAAGGAGAGAGGCAGTGTGGGGGGTACTATGAGGAGGCGAGTGGTATTTGCTCAGAGAAGCCTGTCCTAATTTGTCAATGCCTTTTCCTCCTTGGACAATGCCTCAAGCTGAGAGGGAGCCAATGTCCAACAGGAGCTGCCTCAATGAGTTCCTCCTCCTGGCATTTGTGGATACACAACAGCTGCAGCTCTTGCACTTCTCACTCTTCCTGGGCATCTACCTGGCTGCCCTCCTGGGCAACGGCCTCGTCATCACAGTCATAGCCTGCAATCACCGCCTCCGCACCCCCATGTACTTCTTCCTCCTCAACCTCTCCCTCCTCGACCTTGGCACCATCTCCACCACCGTCCCCAAATCCATGGCCAATTCCCTGTGGGACACCAGGGCCATTTCCTACTCAGGATGTGCTGCCCAGGTCTTTTTTCTTGCCTTTTTCATTTTGGCTGAGTATTCTCTTCTCACTGTCATGGCCTATGATTGCTTTGTTGCCATCTGCAAACCCCTGCACTACAGCACACTCATGGACACCAGAGCTTGTGTCAAAATGGCAGCAGCTGCCTGGGGCAGCGGTTTTCTCAATGCAATGCTTCACACTGCTAACACATTTTCAGTAACATTCTGCCAAGGCAATGCCCTGGGGCAGTTCTTCTGTGAAATTCCTCAGATCCTCAAACTCTCCTGCTCAGACTCCTACCTCAGAAAAGCTGTGATTATTGTGCTTAGTATTTGTTTGGCTTTGGGATGTTTCATTTTCATTGTGCTGTCCTACGTGCAGATCTTCACTGCTGTGCTGAGGATCCCTTCTGAGCAGGGCCGGCACAAAGCCTTTTCCACGTGCCTCCCTCACCTGGCTGTGGTCTCCTTGTTCATCAGCATGGGCACGTTTGCCTACCTGAAGCCGCCCTCCATCTCCTCCCCAGCTCTGGATCTGATGGTGGCTGTCCTGTATGTGGTGGTGCCTCCAACAGTGAACCCTCTCATCTACAGCATGAGGAACAAGGAGCTCAAGGAGGCGCTGAAGGAACTGATTCATTTGGTAAAAGATCAGCATCAATAAACTGCCCATCCCTCTTCACAAGCAATTTTTAATTTATCTCAGATAGCACCTGTGCTTTGGGCATTCTCGCTGTGATAATGATGATGTTTGTGCAGAGGCATTTGATTTCATCCCACTTCTCCAGAGGTGTTAACCCTATCTTTCTGACCCAGAGGCCTTCTGTGAATGTTTCTATCAGTGTGTCAGAGCTGGCATCTCTCTAATAAAAGAGGATTTCCTCAATGCTGTGCTTGAAAGATGGTTTCTCCTTCCAAAGCTGGAGCCAGGAATGCGCTCAAGGACTTCCACCCTGAAAGGGCCTTTTCCAGAGCTCTCTGTGGGCTCAAAGCAATGAGCTCATGGGGTGATGTGTTAGGGAATGAGGGCTGGATTCAGCTCTCACTTGAGGGTGCCAGGTGCTCCTGGAGATGGTGAATGGTCAAGCGGTATCTGCCTGGGACTGTCTCATGTATGACAAGGTTGATGACGGATGCCTGCAGTGTGGACCCTGCAGGCACAGGGAAGGGAGCCTGGAGAGTGATTCATGTCACTTCAATCAAAAACCGTGGTCTGGATCTAGGAACACACCTGAACACAGCCTGAGCCATTTGAAATGCCCTGTGATTGCTCAGAGCATCATCCACAGCCACAAACCCCTTGCTAGGGGCTTGTCATGTGCAATGATGCGCATCCAGCTGGGTCTGCTCCCCATCCCGACCACTATGGCCAGTGTGGAGTCACCTCAGGGCCCTCACAGCCTGCTCGCTCTGCAGAGCAGCACCACCAGTTCAGGGCCCCCTGGGAAGCACAGGGGAGGGTCCAGGAACGGCCGGCAGGCCAGCACTGATGCACTCACCATGGGGAATGGCTCTCCAGGGAGCAGGGACATCCCTGGAGAAGAGGAAAGGAGCAATTGTGTGCTTCCAAGGAGGAAAAAGCAGAAACATAAATCTGTTTCTCTGCATGTCAACTAAGGACAGGCTGCTGTGTCCCTGGGGCAGCAGGAGCTGCCTGAGGAGCCCCAGGGCAGCGACTCTTGTGCTGTCCTGGAGAGACAAGTAGCAAGGGGGACTGCAGGCAGTCTGGGGGTAGGGAATCTCCTGGACACAAGACCAAGGGGCACAGAGTGTCACCGTCCTCTGTCTCCTTGTGCCACTGGGGCCAGTTCCAGCTTGGAGGCTGATGGGGCAGCTGACACACATCCCTGCACCCTGGAGCTGCCGTGCCCACAGTGGGGCTTGGGTTATGGTGCGAGTGCCCAGAGCTCTGCAGCACCCTGCATTGGGCACTGCTGCGGGGCCACCTCAGCCTGCGTTGCTGTGCTGGGTGGGCTGGGGAGAGGGCAGGGGAGGTGGGGAGAGCCAGGGAGGGGCTGTTCTGGGCTGGAAAGTGCCCAGGAGAGGAAAATGCCAATATTAGCTAAACTCTGTGAACAGGCAGGGTGAGGACACACACCAGTGAGTTTGTGGTGCAGAGCCAGGTCTTGTGGAGGGGAACCAAGACATGCCAGGCACAGAAGAGAGGAGCCCAGTCTGTGCCTTTGGTTGTGTGGACCAGCTGGGAAGGTGCCCCAGGACATTCCTCACAGACCAGCTTCTCACATCGGCCATTTCCAGCACTGGCTACGCACCCCAGGTTTATGGTGAGTTTTGCTGCATGGCCAGCTGTGTCCTGCTGGGCTCAGGGCCTGTATCGAGGGGAACAGCCAGCCCTGCCTGACCTCTCTCCCGACCCAGACCCCAGCAGACCCCAGAGGATGGTAGTGTGCTCCCCCTGCCTGGGATATGGCCGGGGCTGGGCAGGCGCCGGGTGCTGGGGGAGGCTGCCAGAGCAGGAGGGCTGTGGAGGGATGGGGCACCGAGGGCCCCGTCATGGGGATTGTGCTGGGGGGACATTTCCCCAACCCAGAATGCACCTTGTCCTATGCGGTGCCTACCCAGTCAGGCCATGGGCCATATGTGGGGCAGGAAGGTTGAGTGGGCACAGGACGGGACGCAGATGGGAGCCACGATGCTCCTCACTGATCCACTGCAAAAGAGAAAATCCCGGGGGAGCTCTCCCAGCCCTGCCTGACAAGTTCTTGTCCTTGCACCAGCCATGCCAAAGCAGAGGCCAGGGAGAAAGAGGTCCCTCAAGCAAAGCTGTGCCAGTCTCGGGGAGCTGCCCTGAGCACCAGGACAGGCAGAGCACCCTCCTCATATGTCCTTGTTCTGCTGGGAGGGTGGCACGGGCTCCAGGGAAATGGCCTGTTTCTGCCTGGGGTCAGTGCGGGACTTTGGCATGTGAGGTGAACACGACAGCTGTTGCACTGCAGAAACGCCGGTCAAGACCCCTCACTGCAGCCCCTACTGCCCCCTGCCCCTGCCGACCTGCTGCCACCCCCGTGCTGCCTTGTCCCCCGCCCCTCTCCCCACACTGCAGGGACCAGCGGTGCAGCAGGAGCTGGCACAGCACCATAGCTGTTGCCTGGCGCACCAGCATCCCTACCTCCCTCCCAAACATTGCGTCCATCTTCAAGAAGGAGAGAAAAGAGGATCTGGGGAGTGATGGGCTGATCAGCGTCACCTCAGTGCCTGGAAAGAAAATCTTCCTGGAAGCTGGTTCCAGTCACATGAAGGGATTGGGAACAGCCAGAGTGAAGTCATCGAAGGCAAATTGTGCCTGACCAACATGATTGCTTTCTGTGATGGGATGACTGGCTGTGGGGACAAGGGGAGTGCAGTGCATGCTGTATACCTTGGGTTTAGGAAGGCCTTTGACATGCTCTTCCATGACTACCAATCTTGGAGAGAGTGGTATGATCAACAGAGTGCCCAGGTACTGGAAACATTTTAAAACAATCAGAAAAAAGGCATTTCAGCCTGTTGCCAAGTGGCTGGAGCCAGATGTACTCAGACTTGCCCAGGGGTGAGACCTCCAAGCAACTTCTTATTTACTCTGCCTCTAACAGCATGGACAGGATTATCATTGTTAGTGACAGAACATGTTTTTGCAAGTCTAACTTTTCAATTAAAGCCTTAGAACAAATGCTCAAGCACACCAATTTTTTTTGGGGGGGGGAGGGGGAGTCAAAACCCCTGTTTCCATTGGCTCCAGTGGCTGTGGGATGAAGCCTGAGTTTGGTTTGAAAGAGAAAAGATGAGGCTGAATGTCCTGCAGGTGACTATAAACTACTTAATGCCTTCTGTGCTTCCAGTGATGCTTCTTGTGGTCGCTCCTCAGTCTACAATGCACTCTCATTTTTCCCTTGCATAGTAGATCAGAACTGTGGAGAAAGGCTTTTGACACTGTCTCCCATAGCATCCTCATAGACAAGCTCAGGAAGTGTGGGTTAGATGAGTGGACAGTGAGGTGGATTGAGAACTAGCTGAATGGCAGAGCTCAGAGAGTTGTGATCAGTGGCACAGAGTCTAGTTGGAGGCCTGTAGCTAGCGGTGTCCCCCAGGGGTCAGTACTGGGTCCAGTCTTGTTCAACTTCTTCATCGGTGACCTGGATGAAGGGACAGGGTGCACCCTCAGCAAGTTTGCTGACGGTACAAAACTGGAAGGAGTGGCTGATACGCCAGAGGGCTGTGCTGCCATTCAAAGAGACTTGGACAGGCTGGAGAGGTGGGCAGAGAGGAACCTCATGAAGTTCAACAAAGGCAAGTGCAGGGTCCTGCACCTGGGGAGGAATAACCCCATGCACCAGTACAGGTTGGGGGTTGACCTGCTGGAAAGCAGCTCTGCGGAGAAGGACCTGGGAGTGCTGGTGGACACCAAGTTAAGCATGAGGCAGCAATGTGCCCTTGTGGCCAAGAAGGCCAATGGTATCCTGGGGTGCATCAGGAAGAGTGTTGCCAGCAGGTCGAGGGAGGTGATTCTCCCCCTCTACTCAGCCCTGGTGAGGCCACATCTGGAGTACTGTGTCCAGTTCTGGGCTCCCCAGTACAAGAGGGATGTGGCACTACTGGAGCAAGTGCAGCGAAGGGCCACAAAGATGATTAGGGGACTGGAGCATCTCTCTTATGAGGAAAGGCTGAGAGAGCTTGGCCTGTTTAGCTTGGAGAAGAGAAGGCTGAGAGGAGATCTTATCAATGTGTACAAGTATCTGAAGGGAGGGTGTCGAGAGGATGGGACCAGACTCTTTTCAGTGGTGCCGAGCGACAGGACGCGAGGCAATGGGCACAAACTGAAACACAGACACTTCCATCTGAACATGAGGAAAAACTTTTTCACTGTGAGGGTGACAGAGCACTGGAACAGGTTGCCCCGAGAGGTGGTAGAGACTCCTTCTCTGGAGATATTCAAAATGCGCCTCGATGCAATCCTGTGCAATGTGCTCTAGGTGACCCTGCTTGAGCAGGGGGGTTGGACTAGATGATCTCCAGAGGTCCCTTCCAACCTCAGCGATTCTGTGATTCTGTGATTCTGTGAAAGCCAGAACTAACCTGCACTGCCATCTTGAGTGTCAGCGATTTCCTCATCAGTTCTCCTCGGGAGGACATATCCAAGTTTTCCTAATGACAAGAAACAAGAAGGGTCAGTCACAAACACGCAGAAAATCTGACATATGCACACTTGGTGCCTACACAGTAACTTTATCAAGGCTCTGCATGGACACAAAAGATGAGCATGCAGTTCTACGATGCAGAAAGCAAGGAAGCATTGCTGGAATCCAACCATCTAGTTTTACCTATTTTCACAAGAGGCACCTTCTGGTTTAGGCCTATATCTGTCAGTCTAAGAGAGATGAGAAAATGGATGCATATTTTAAGACAAGAAGAAAACCTGTACTTTTAAATTCAGTTCATGGCCTACTTTGTCTCTCTGTTAACATGTTGATTCATGGCCCAGGACAAGTTTAAAAACAAAACAAAACAAAAAAAAAAACCCAAGACATCCACAGAGATTCCTGAAGTAAATGAATTTATCTTTGCTTTTTATCCTAGAGTTCACAGAATCACTGAATGGTGGAGGTTGGAAGGGACCTCTGGAGATCATCTAGTCCGACCCTCCTGCTCAGGAAGGGTCACTTAGCACATGTTGCCCAGGACTGTGTCCAGATGGCTTGAATATCTCCAAGGAAGGAGCCAACCACAGCAGGCATTGCCCACACCAAGGCACCTAGGACAGAAGCCTGGAAGGTCTTGAAGGTGGTGAGCTTCAAAGGGAGCTGAGCTGACAACACAAGGGGAAACAGATGACAAAACAGATGACAACACGAATCAGGCAATCGGAACACCATGGTGTGCATTTGACTGGCTGCAAGATGGCTGTTGGCATGCAAGCGTGCTTAAGGAAGGCAAAGTGTTAAGAGAAAAAGCACGAGTCAGCTTTCAAGGACAATTAGATGTACGGGGCTGCCAGTTTATGGGGGACAGTGCAGGCAGCTTCCTATCACTCACTGCTGAGCAGGAAGCCCGAACTCTGACAAACAGGCCTTTCAAGTATCCTGTGAAAGTCCATGAGCACGGAAGCAAGGCAGCTGCTAGGGGTTTCATGTCGAGACTCCACACTGGACCAAATTAGGCCCCTAATTCCAGCACCTACTCAAACATAATTACAAAGCCCATATATCTGCATAATAACGTCTGACATGTAAAAAGAAGTACTTGTGGGCTATTATTTAAATAATAAACAAACAGGATTTAAAAAAAAAAAATCTTTGGGGCAAGAGTAAATGTGTACACATGACATTCTTACAAACTGCAGGCTACAGAAGAAAATTGTTTGTCAGCAAACCAATTTAACCTGACCTCTCTGCAGGGCACAGTTCAGGACACCCTCACAAGTTACATACCTCCAATTTTCTAGAGAAGGTCCAGAAAAGAAACTACCTTGATATAAACAATGGAACGGGGCTTGTCCAGAAAAGATGTGATTTGCTTACTTGGTTTGGAAGCTCTGCCAGCATAAAACAAACAAACAAGAAAACAAACAATAAACCATACACACACACCAAAGAGTTACAAAGGGATTATTTAAGAGTCTTAAGTAAAGGGCTCCAAAGGGTGCACAAGGAATTTATCTTCCACCGTTACTGCAAATGGCAGGACACTACAAAGGTCACCCCTAGGAGAAGGGCGTTCAGACTACGCCTAAAAGAGCCACTGGCACACTGAAGGCTCTCATTCACTTTCAACATGCATTTTCCCTTTCACAAAAACCTTACAAAGCCACTTCAGCCAGTAACTAGCCAGGAGGGTTGGTTCCCCCCCAACCCCCTTTTTTTTCTTTCTTTCTTCCCAGAGAGAACTTGTTGTATTCTACAGCTTCCGACAGAAGCTATATTAGCATAAATGCTCCAGCTGATTTAGACTTCCTCGACCAAAAGATCTTAGACTTTCGGCTGAAATGCTCTCGCTGCTGCCCATGGGGAGAGGCACAGAGCCAGAAAACAATGCCTGGAGTCCAGGGCACTCTGCTGACGTGGGCATCTCTCCTGCTGGCACTAGGAATAGTGTATCCCGTCACATTCATTCCGCACAGATTATATCCTACCTAGGGCTAGCCCCCACGACACGTCCTCGGGCCCCTGGCTGCACAGCTGGTCACCAAGAGAAAAGAATGGGAGAAAAGCCTCACCATTTCAGCAACAATGGGTTAGTAGAAGAAGCAGAGTTTTCCAAGGCACCTGACACCTAAGAACAAGAACGTGCATTAATTACTTGAATAAGGTGTAACTCCTGATTTTCTCTTCCCTGCTCGAGTCCGGCCAGGGTCCTCCACACGTGGCTCAATGCTGAGGAAAGAACAGGCACAACAGCGTTGGGCAGCCACAGGCAAGTCTCTCGCAGACCAAGTGCCCTGCACAGGGCCCCGACTCCCAACATCATCTTTCAGCTCCCAAAGTTCTCCCCTCCAAGCATCTTGCAGATCATCTCCAACAGAAACACGGGAAGGTCTCTTGAGGGGCAGCTACTGCCATAGCTGCAGCATCTCAGCAACCCCACACACCTCGTCCAGCCAACAGTGCGCTCACACGCAGCTACTTCTCCCACCACAGCATCTTCGGCCTCTTTCTCACAGGCCTTCCAGTAACACCCCCTTCGAGCACCCAAGGTTTCTGGTGTTACTAGCAACAGCATACTACCCCGGCCTAGATGTAAAGCTTGCTGCCTTCCTCAAGGAAAGCAACACACTAAAGGTTACAAAGCCATCTCAGATCATAAGCAAACATGTAAATCACTACATCTGTTAGCTCCAGAAAAAGAACAGAACACCTAGGACAGGAAAGAAAAGATGGAAAAGCAACTCAGACACTCACTGAAATAACATCCTGCTAAAGCAGGGCTCAGGATCTAGGTCTTTCAGTAAGTCTCAGCTGCACACTTCCTCACCAGCCACAAGGCAATAGTCAGGTGAAAGATTTCGTCAGCTGATACAAAGATGGAGTCTTGCAAGTAGTTCTGCTTCATGAACAGAGACTGAAAGCAGTTTCTAAGTTTTCTTCTAGTTGCTTTCAAAAAGACTAGGCAACACTGTAAGGATTCTTCAATCTGGGTTCAACAAAAATCACTTCTTTTCCTTTCTTTTGCTCCCAAACCCAGCTGCTACCATCACTACTGGACCATCTCCCTTTTGTGTCAGGTGCACAAAACTTCCTACAACAGAACTGAGAGCCTTAAGCACACCTTTCACTGAACACATGGAATAGTTGCTGTCAATTTACTACTAACGTCAAGCAGAAAATATTGGCGGCTGGATGGTAAATGCAGATCTGTTCCTACTAAAATAGATTCTCATTCAGCATGCTTTGGTATTTCAGAAGGCAAAACTCAAGGTGGCAGAAGACTTCTGTGTCCTCCAGTTCAACTTTTAGCACGTGAGTTTCAGTCGAGTTGTCTTCAGTCACAGCTTGCACACATCAGCTCTCCTGCAGAGAGAAAGAACAAGTCAACATTCTCAATGCGACATTCAGAGAGAACTACAGTTTAAATACCTGGCTGCAGTAACAATACCTGCTCTTAAACAGAAGCACATCCTGCTCCAGGTTTTGGAGAGCACTCACCATCCATGAGACTCTTGTTCAGTACGTCTTTATCAAACACTTGGGGGCTCAGAAGTAGTTTAATCACACAGGAAGATCCATTTTCTCTTCACAGTTCAGAAATGAATGGGGAAAGGTTGGATTTGCTAAAGCACCCACAGCCAGGGCACACAAACGGACAAGAAGCAGAAGCAAGGAAAAATCAATCTCTGCTCATCTACCTCTGTCCTCCACAGCAATGCACACCTCCATGAGAGGGTTCCGCTCTGGCTTTACCATTTAGGTTTAACCAAGGGACTGGGAGAAAGGAATAAGGACGCTTGTGTCGAGGAATATTGGAAACAAACTAACAAAATGGGCCCTAACCTGTAAATCCTTTGAAAATGCTCTCCATGCAGGGGTGTGTCCAGGTCTTTCTCCTTGGTCTAGTAAGGACACTGCCCAATTGTGGAATCATTTTACTTTCCACCTTAGCAACTACAGGAAGAAAGAAAGCTATCAAAACCACAAGAACTCTGCAAAGAAATCTTAAGCTCAGGACCTGCTCTTTTCACAGTCCTTGTTGCTGCTCAGAACTGGCCTATTAGGCAGTGACGCACAAGTGATCTCACAACCACAAACTGCAGCCACATCACCAGCACTGGCCTATCAGGCACTGAGTCACAAGTGACAACACAACCACTAACTGCACCCACATAACCAGCACTGGCCTATCAGGCACTCAGCCAAAAGTGACCTCACAAACACAAACTCCACCCACAAGAACAGCATTGGCCTATCAGGCACTGAGCCACAAGTGAACATCACAAACACAAACTGCAGCCACATCACCAGCACTGGCCTATCAGGCACTGAGCCACAAGTGACATCACAAACACAAACTGCACCCACGTGAAGAGCACTGGCCTATCAGGCACTCAGCCACAAGTGACCTCACAACCACAAACTGCACACACATGACTAACACTGGCCTATCAGGCACTGAGCCACAAGTGACATCACAAGCACAAATTGCACCCACAGGACCAGCACTGCCCTATCAGGCACTGAGCCACAAGTGAACATCACAACCATAAACTGCACCCACGTGACCAGCACTGGCCTATCAGGCACTCAGCAAAATCTGACCTCACAACCACAACCAGCACCCACATCACCAGCACTGGCCTATCAGGCACTCAGCCACAAGTCACATCACAAACACAAACTCCACTCACAAGACCAGCACTGGCCTATCAGGCACTCAGCCACAAGTGACATCACAAACACAAACTCCATCCACAGCACCAGCACTGGCCTATCAGGCACTGAGCCACAAGTGACATCACAAACACAAACTCCACCCACATCACCAGCACTGGCCTATCAGGCACTCAGCCAAATCTGACCTCACAGCCACAACCAGCACCCACATCACCAGCACTGGCCTATCAGGCACTGAGACACAAGTGACATCACAAGCACAAATTGCACCCACAGGACCAGCACTGGCCTATCAGGCACTGAGACACAAGTGACCTCACAAACACAAACTCCACCCACACCACCAGCACTGGCCTATCAGGCACTGAGCCACAAGTGACCTCACAAACACAAACTCCACCCACATAACCAGCACTGGCCTATCAGGCACTGAGCCACAAGTGACATCACAACCACAAACTGCACACACATGACCAGCACTGGCCTATCAGGCACTGAGCCACAAGTAACATCACAGCCACAAACAGCACCCACATGAACAGCACTGGCCTATCAGGCACTCAGCTACAAGTGACAGCACAACCACAGTGAGCTCCCACTGGACCAGCACAGGCCTATCAGGCACTGAGCCACAAGTGACATCACAAACACAAACTGCAGCCACAGGATCAGCACTGGCCTATCAGGCACTGAGCCACAAGTGACATCACAACCACAAACTGCAGCCATGGGCCTAGCAGTTGCTTATCAGCCACTGAACAGAAGTGGCCTCACAGATACAAAAAAGTAGCAACGTGGCTGCTGGTGGCCTAGCAGATCCTGTCCATATGATTCCACAAACACAAGCAGCAGCAATATCCATCAAGCTGGACTGTCAGGTGCTCAGGCTTGAGAGACCTCACAGGCAGCCATGAAGCCATATCTTCTCCTGGCCTCTTTGCAGCTGAGGCACAATTGACCTCAACAAGCACAAACAGCAGCAATGTCCATGCTGATCGCCAGTCACATACTGATGCACAACTCACCACAAAAGCACCAACAGCAGCAACGGACCTGCTCCTCGTTTATGAGGCATGGAGACACAAGAGACCTCACCATCGTCACCAAAGCTACATGCATGCTGTTGGCCTACCAGATTCAGACACACAACTCACCTCACAAGCACAAATGGCATCCACCTGCCCGCTGCTGCCCTATCTGGGACTGAGTCACAAGAGAGCTGAAAAGTGCAAACCTTCACAGAGGAAAAGCTCACCTGGGCCACTCGCACGTCCTTCGATTACGCTGTGATCATTCCGTACAGAACAGTCTTCTGCAAATGGCTTTCATCTCCTGGCAAGACTCTCTCCAGATCATGGGACAGCTCCACTCTGGCACCCTGCACACAAATCACAAAAGGAACAATTGGTCTCGCTTTTCCTTTAGTACCATCAAGTCCGAGCTGGGAGCCTTCGCACTGCAGCACCTACACAATGGCAGCAGCATGCCACTTCCATTTCTAGTGCATTTCTAGGGACAGAGACCAGCTGAGGGAGCAGCTGCACTGCAAAGGCTTTCTGACACTCTCAGATCAACTCGGCACTGCACCAGGCATCAGCCTGATGCCAGACCTCTGCTCTGCCACCTACTCTACAAAAACACTGCCTCTGCCCCACACAGCTGCCTCTTCTGCTAGATACAACCAAGTGCCAGCAAGAACAGATGCATGCAGGACACTCACCACTTGCACACTCCCCAGGCACTGCTCTGCTCGCTGCCTTCCCTTGGCTCCTCAATCCAGACACTCAGGCAGGCTCTTGCGGCAACACCACAAGGTGGCCAAGGCACTCTAGGCTCACAAGGCCTGTGCAAATGAGCAGCACAAGATCAGGCACAGAGCTGCCTCCTTGGGTGATGCTGCCCTTTTCAGAGGGAAGGATCCTGCTTGCTTTGGGCACAGCAGGCTGCTGCTTTCCACCCCCATCCCCTCAGGAATCTCCAGCTAGGGATGGGGGAATGGGGATTTTCTGTAGTAATACAAAAGATACAGATACAATGCAGAAACAGTTGAAAGACCTGAAGGCCTCCTGAGCCCAAAGGAACCTCCCTTCCTTTCCTTTAGTTACTAGGACAAGGAGCCCCGGGGAAGGGAAAAAGGGTGCAGAGCCTTTGAAATGAGGCCCAAGCAATGAGGCAGCCCCACACTGGATGGCTGCTGAAATGACAGCTCTCCTGGCTGCGCAGCCTCTGCAGCACCAGTCCACGCTCCACAGCTGCCTTCACAGAGCACGGAGGGCTGGGTGCCACGGGCAACCTGGCCCTGGGCACATCTTCACCCCTCGCAGAGCCAGCAGCCCAAGAGCTCTGAGACTTCCACAGGTCAAGCTATGGATGCTTTGGGGCACTCACACAAAGGCACTCAGGACATGCTGGCATCTATTAGAAGGGTCTTGGACTCGTCCTATATGGCACCACAACCTCCTAGGAAAAGGAGGGGGCACAAGAGCATTTGTTGAGCGGGCTGGCAGGAACAGCACTTGTGCGAGGCGGAATTTGCAGCACAGCAGAGGTACCAGGAGCTGAACCCACAACCCAAGTCACCCAGGGAAGACAGGCGCATTTATGGAAGCCTTCGCATCCATACGTAGCCTCTTCTCAGTCACTTGCAGCTGCTTTCACAGAGGGCTCACGACGCTGGCCAAGATGTTGACAGGTACAGGGACACAGCCTGGCATCCTGCCTCCATCCTCAGCGCCTCTAGCACTGCACTGGGAACCTCCATGAGTGGAGCAACCTAGAAAGAAAGAAAGAAAGAATCGGAGTGTTACTGGCAGTTCTGCTGGCCTTACAGAGTCGCAACAGGCAGGGGCAAATGTCTCCCCTCTGTGCTGAGCTCTATTGGTGAGAGCACAGCCAGCAGATCCAGCGAGATGTTCCAGCCCTCTTTTTGGCACAGGTGACACCATGTCTGTATACCAGGTCCTGTTTGGGCTCTCCAGTTCTGCACAGGCACTGACACACTGCAGGGAGTCCAGCACAGGGACACCAAGACGGTCAGGGGCTGCAGCGTGGGGCATAAAAGGAGAGGCTGCGAGAGCTGGCTTTGTTCAGCCTAGACAAGAGAAGGCCAACGGGGATCTTCATGCTGTGCACAGCTACCTTATGGAGGGCACAGAGAAGACGGAGTCGGATTTTCTTGGAGGTGCACACTAGTAGCATGGGAGGCAACAGGGACAAATCGGACAATGGGAAATGCTTCTGAGACATTAAGAAGAAACCTTTTTCTCCGTGACGGTGGCCAAACTGCGGCACAGGGATCCAGAGAGGTTCCCAGATCTCCATCCTTGGAGGTAATCAAAACTTCACTGGAAAAGGCCCCAAGATACCTCCTCTACTGGCACCTGCCTGGAGCAGCGCGTTGGAGCCCTGCTACCTCCACATGGCTCCCCCATTGCAGCCTCAAGGAATATGCTATTGTGAGACTCTTGCCAAAGGCACCAGAGGCTTTGCAGATGCCGCCTCCACCGCTCAACAAGGACAGGTGTCTCAGAGCCACCCATCGCCCTCACAGGCCTGACTTCTTGTGAGGGGGCATCTCCCCTCTCTGCAAGGCTCTGCGTAGGCACAACGTGCAGAAATGCCTCTGACTGCTTTCATTAACTACCCATCTCGCTGAAGGACTGGAATGGATTAGCGTCTGAGATGGGAAGATGCAATGAGGGTCCAGATTCAGCAGAAAGCCTTTAAGGAGGGAGAAGAGAACTCTCTCCAGCAGTCAGTAAAATCCCAAAGACTCACGGAAGCATCAAACCCTTCCGAAACTGCAAGCCTGAACCTCAGCTGACACAAACCACCAAACTGGGAGCAGCCCTGCCTCACACCACGATGCTCCAAGGAGGCAACACGGTCACCAACAGTCCTCACCCACGTCTCCCAGGAGGACACCGTGATGGCAGGCTGGGCCTTGGGAGCAGAGCACTGCTCTCTCCAGACACCTCCTCCCACGCTGAGCACCAAAACACTGGCGCCACCACCCGGCTCCACCACAGGGCATCTCGCACTGTAACACGCCGTTACCTCCACACCTCACAGAGGGTTGGCAACCAACACACGCCTCTGCATCAGCGACACACAGCCCACAGCACCACACATGGCAGCACGCAGGGCACCCCAAGCACCCCACAACACACAAAGCCCAACTCTCCAGACCTTCCATTCCTTTCTAGTCCTCCAAGGCCTTGCAACAGGCTCTGCCTCTGAACAGCCACTCACAGCCCGGGGCCTGCTCACTTCCCACCTTCCCACCAGGAAGCAGACAAGAAGTGCTCTCACAGGGGCTGATCAGGCCAGCTTTTCCCTCTCGCTTGTGCCTCAACTTCTCTGAACAAGAAATCTCTTTCAAAATGTGGCCCATACCCTTTTTTGGGGGGGTGACATTCCTTCCGTCTCCTCCAACAGCCTTTGCACCCATTCTCCAATGACTGCATACGTGGACAGAAAATCAGAGACCCCTAAAGTGTTACAGTTCCAAAGGTGTCACCAAAGCAGCTGGACACCTCAAAGACAGAGACAGCATGCAGACCTTGCAGGAAAATCTCACAAGCTCCCTACTCTTTTGACAGGGGCAACTTCTAAAGCACACACACACACACACCCTGGCAAGAAGAGATTATTCACACCACTGCTCACACCAGCACTACATTCACTTAGCAGCCTCAAAAGTCTAGCTGGACTCCCTAGCTGACCGGGAGGACGCTGCAAGCTTCTACTTAGCAACAAGCGGAAAGGCAAACTCCATGGCCATGCTCACCACAGAACATCATCTGCATTTGAAATGTAGCAGTACTAACTCATGATGATGGAGTGGAATCAAATTTGTGTCAGATAATGTGGAACATCGACTTCTGCTTGATTAATGAGTTGCATTTCTGTATTGCTGTAGAGCTCTGCAGGGGTCAATCCCTCCTCTGAGCACACGCAACAAACCCAGAAGTGACCTCACCACCAGCATCCAAGCCATGCGTCTTCTCCTGACCTGTCAGCTGCTCACATAGAGGTGTCATCACATCACAGATTCACATCATGGCCTCATAATACTCACAATGCTCTCAAACACCCATTGCCTACCAGTTACTACACCAAAAGATTAGCTTCTGCTATGCATTATCAACACCTAGCCTATGAAATTTAAGAATTGCAGAACAGCCTGCAAGTAATTCTTGGCAACATTTTCTAACGGGAGGATTGCATGGGAGCAGCGATCATGAAACTGAAGACAGCAGGGCCTCATGTCCCAGGCACAGGGAGAAGCCTTCCCGCAACTCAGAACTCTGGTTCCTTCCCCAGTGCTGAACAAAACCAGAAAATCCTCCACACATCCAGGACAACAAGCATTCTCCTATTTTAGGCCCTGACAACTGGAGACACGTGGAAGGACTCAGGCCAGGGCATCTCAGTTGGTGAAACCAGCAGAGACACAATTCAGCAACTCTTCACCCTGACCTAGGAGCATGGAAAGAACAATGGCAAGTGCAAGCACTGGCCGTTCATCAACTTTCAAGGCCCCTGACAAGCTGACGGGCGAGTGAAGAGTTAACAGGACTGAAGTTTGTCAACTGATATGCAGAAGAACTGATAGCACAAGAGCTGAGGTGCACAAAGCTGTTGAACAGAGGACTTAACAGGACTAAAGTCGTCTACCAACCGATATGCGCAAGGACTGATATGCGCAAGGCTGCGGAATGGAAGCATTAACAAGACTGAAGAAGTCTGACACCCGGAATCTGCACGGACCCCCGGGGAGCGAAGAAACAATACGGAGGTATTGTGGTCTTGCCTCGCTAGCAGGGTCCTCCCAAGCAGACAAACAGTCCTGTGATTGTGAAACTCGCAGAGGTCAGCAAAAGCGTTGTTTGCCCAGAGCCCCAGCCGTATAAAAAGAGACTTGGGAGCTAGGAGAGTTTGAGCAGGGACGGGAATGTGACCTGACCATCCTCTCCGCCTGGACCGTGAGTATTCCCCCCCCTCCCCTTTTCCTGGGACGCTGGGTTAAGGGAACTCCTCGAGGTTCAGAGCCCTCTCACTAGGAGAGTGAACAAGAAAGCTTTCAAGTAGGGATAAGAAGTCCTTCCAATGAAGAGCGCAGTAATCGACGGTTTCAGGTTATCCTTTCTAAATTAGTAACTGATGGTTTTGTGTTATCCTTTCTAAATTAGTAATCGCATTATTTTAATGGATGTTACTAATCCAAGAACTTGTGTGAGGAAATAAACATCTTTTTTATTATTATTATATTACTGTCTCAGTCGTTGCTATCGAACCTTCATAGCATGACAGCATGACACAAGCAAAACAGCTCACACTTACAGAGCTCTTCTGCAAACACCCTCCATGCTGCTGCCAGGCTCACAGGTTGCGGCGCAAAGCAAGAGGCAGGGAGCAAAAACAACGGCTAAGGCACGGCATCACATGCAGGCACAGCCTCTCTCAGAGCCACTCGGAAATGCAGTTTTCACAACAAAAGACACCATTGGGAAGGGCACCTCGCGACCACACCAGCAGCCTGCTCACACTTTGCCCAGCACCTCCCAAATGCACCTCGAAGCAGCACCTGGGGCTGCACTGGCAGCAGCAGCTCAGGGAAACGCTTTAACAGGGATCCCAGAGCCACCACAGGGCCAAAGCTTCCTGCCCCCAAACCCCACCGAGCCGCCCCGGCCCAGCTGCTCGCGGCAGGCCGCCACGTCTGGCTGCAGGGCAGCTCCCCCCTCTGGCCCACGTCGCTCTGGCCCCTGCTCACGGCCCCACCAGCCCCTGCTGCAGCTCCTGCAGCAAAGCAGCCTCGTCGCCAGCACCACTGCCCCGCCCCGGCGGGAGGGCACCCGCCGCCATTTGAACGCGCCCGCAGCCCCCACCAAACGCTCTCGCCCGCTCGCTTCTCGCCTGCTTTGCTCCCGCTCCTCTTCCACCTCTTTCTTTGACGTCTGTTTTTTCCCCACATGTTGGACTGCAATTGGCTGGCAGAGCCATCAGTGAAATCGATGCCCGCCCTCCTCCTCCTGACAGCCAATAGGAGGGCTGCACTGGGGCGATGCCATGGCAACATTGGGCCCTCCTGCCCTGGCGGCCAGCTCCGCCCCCTCCCCCGCAGTCGGGCGCCATGTTGTGGGCGGCAGCGCGGGGCGCGGCGGGGCCTGGGGGCAGCGCGGTGCTGTGTGGGCGGGCAGTGCGGGGCCCCGGGGCGCGGCCGCTGCCCCGGCGGGGCTGGGCTGTGCGGCGGGGGCCCCGCGGGGCTGCTGGCTGCCCTGCGCCCTGGGGGCCGTGCGGGGCGTGGGGGGGCAGCGGTGGGGCCTGTGCTGGTGGCAGCCCTGGCGCCAGCGTGGGGGCCCTGGGGCTGGCCGTGGCGCCGGAGCCCACAGGCAGCATCCTGCTGCCCCCAGGGCAGGGCAGGGCAGGGCAGGGCAGGGCAGGGCAGTGTCCTCTCGCCCCTCCTGCCCTGGCCGCCTGCCCACGGCAGCCCTAGGGCTCGGCTAGGGAGCGGTGGTGTGGGGTCGTGAGGGGGCTGGTGGAGATGGCTGTGTTGGTCTCACCCCAGCACTGCCCACCCCAGCTCAGAGAAAAAACCTTGGGGTCAGCCAGGACCTGTTGAATGGGGATTGCACCTCCCCCTGTTTCCAATCTGCTCTCTCCAATGTATTTTCTTTTGGGTGCAGAGGTTTGAGCCCAATTTGCAGGAGGACAGGGTCTGTGGCCATCTGAAGGTGGCATCTCTGAGCCCAAAACATGCTGCGCCAAGCTGGAAGCATAAAAGGATCGAGGGGGAAGGAAGAGAGATTTTTCCCAAACACCCAGAGGACTTGGGGTTATTGAAAGGTGAAGGTTTTATTATCATATACGGACATTTCCAGCAGGGTCTTGAGAGCCCCATGGAGCTGCAGGCCACCTCAGCGTCTGGGATGCAGGACCCCTTTCCTCTCAGAGCCAGACCCCAAAGAGGACCCACTCCCAGGAAAACCTGTCATGGATTCCCATGCCCCCCCCCACCCTAAGAGGCGATGGAGCTGGCTGCACAGAAGCCTTGGGGCTCAGGACAGCCCCATCCCCAGGACCCAGGAGTCCTGGCTGCCACATTGTCCCCCGAGCCAGAGGGGACCCTCAGGCAGGGCTCTCGCAGCAGCCCCCAGCCCTGTCCAGGCACCCCCACAGCCCGAGATCCACAGCAGTTTTGGCAGTTAACAGTCTCTGTGCGACACCTCGGGAAGGATCTCCCAAAGCCCTTACCCTCGGTGGAGAGCCGCAGGAGCGCAGGGGACAAGGAGCTGTGGTCCTGGCTGATGGTGTCCATCCAGCAGTCCTCCATCTCGCTTGCCCTCTTGCTCTCGTTTCACCTCTCCAGCCAGAGAAACAGGACGCTCTTCCCATCTCATTACCCAAAACTCCTTTCCAACATGCCCCTGCTCCTCCGTCTGTTGGTGAGGGCCCCCAACGTGGTCCCACTGCCTCCTGTCCCCTCTCCTTGCCGTGGAGCCACTACGAAAGGCAGCCGTGGGGAGGGTGTGAGCAGTGCCCAGGAGTGCCTGGGCCTCACAGGGAAGTGAGGGTCCCCACCCACGACACCGGGGAGACCTCCCTGTGATGTGGCACATCCCATTGTGACCTCAGCTCGTGTCATCTGGGGGCTCTGTAGGTCACTGCCATGGAGATGGCACAGCCAGGGAGAGAGCAGAGATATTTCCCCTCACGTCCTGGAAAGCCATCACTTCCCTTCACTGCAGTTATTTTCCATAATTTTCTGATAAATCCTTCAGGAATGTCTCCAGACAGTGTCAAAGACTGTGAAATATCTCAAACGGGGCACTGGAGAAGTCACTTCTGCGCCCCTGCACTGACAGGTCACTGCACTGGGCAGACCTGTGCAGGAATCTGGGGTTTGGGGGTTGGCGTTTTTACAGGATCCAAGGCATGTGGGATGAACCAGCACAAAGCATGGCCACAGGCTGAGAAATGCTTTGGTGAGCCTCAAAACTGGTTTCTGCTGTGGGCCACTCTTTTTGTGGAAGCAGGATGCAGGACAATGTGGGACAGGACGTAGCTTTCCTCCTTTAGGCACCAAGGCAGGATCTCTGCTTTTAGAAGTGCTCGGCAAGGTTTCTCAGTCGGCAGTGCTTGAGCTAGAGATGCTATGCCAGAGAAGAGCAAACATAGCCTTAACACACATCATCCAGAGGCCCTTATCCAGGACCCTGGAGCCTGCCAGGCTCCAAAGCCATGGGCGAGGCCAGGTAGCAAATGTGGGGAAGTTTTCCCATTTCCCATGAAGTTTGCCCATCTTTCCTTCTGGCTGAGCCTGAGGAAGCCATTTCTCATCCCTGGGCCTCATTTGGTCCTTGTGCTTTTCAGTGTCACCTTGGGGCTGTGTGAGAATTCTCCCCTGGGTACGCTCCTCAGCCCCCTGCCCTCCTCCTCCCCGCAGGCACCCTTGCTCTCCCGGGTCTGTACAGCCCTGACATCCTGGATCTCCCACATTTTATGACTCTGGGCTTCTCAGGACACGCCCACACACTGCAGTGCTGCTGTCCAGGCTCCAGTGCAGAGTCTAGGAGGCAGTGAAATGCCTCAGGACGTGCATTTTGACTCGCTCCAAAGTTTGTGAGATGACCAGCTCCCAGCTCTGCAGCTGCTGAAGTTTGAGAGCATCCCTACAACCAGCCTTCCTGCTCTTCCTAATCTCTGCACAGTTTTGGGGCAAATCTTGCAGAAGGGAGACTCCATTTGCCTTGAATACTGTGAGAGATGTGGCTTTCCAAGTCACTGCAAAAGGAAGGACTCCTTTACTTCTTTGGGTTGCTTCCTGAGCCTGTGGCACCCGCTCTGTGATGCTGGGAGCCCCAGCTCTGCAGCCTGCTGTCTTTGCCCTTTCTCTCCCGTGTCTCCTGTTTGTCTACCCAAAGTCTTCTCTCCACACCAGGGGCATGGGAAGTGCTGCTTTAGAGAGCTCATTTGAAGCTAGCTGTGACATGTTGTGAATCTGAAGGCCTGAAGGAGGCTAGTCTGGGACATGGCTGTGCCCACAGACCCCCTCCTGTTCCCAGCCTGAGGATCCAGGAAGGTCTCCAGGGAGAGCAGTGGGCTTGGGGGTGGGTGGGATGGGTTTCCCTCAACATCCCTGGGTCCTGCATGGGTTTCTCTGAGTGCTCAGGAAAATCCCTCTTCTCTAGGGGCTTGCATCAAGACTCTTCCAGACTTTTGTACAGAAACACAGCCTGGTCTGGGATCCCCAAGAGCAGCACGGCCCCCAGCATCACCCGGGACCCCCAGGAGCTGTCTGGCTCTCTCTTCTGTTCCCCCATTCCCCGATTAAATGGACACTTTGTAACCTCACCTTTACAACACACCACCTGGACACTGCAACACTGTGACTCCTCCCCTAGCTCATTCCCATAGGCAGCTGCTGATTTGCGACCTGCCTATTGGCTGGCAGGAGGAGGGGGGCGGGTCTGGATTTCACTGACGGCTCTGTCAGCCAATCGGAGTCCACCATGTGGAAGAAAAACAGACGTGAAAGAGAGAGGTGGAAGAGGAGAGGGAGCGAAGCAGGGGAGGCTTTGGGTGGAAAGCAGGACCGGGCTTGGGCAGCTTGTTTCTCACAAGACCGTGAGAAACGCTCTGCCCCCCCTGGCCAGTATAACTGCTCTGCCTGGCACTGAGGCACAGGAGGACTCAGGGTGGAGATCGGGCTCTGCAGTTAAGAGCCCCAGGGGCAGTGTTAGGAAACAAGAAAAGACCTCAAATGCGAAAAAACAGCATCTTTAAGTACACCAGAAACCAGCAGGGGCTGGAAAATGCCCCAAGCTGTAGTAAAAGTTTCTGAGCATAAAGAAAAATCAATGGAAAAAAAAAAAAACCCTGTTCAAATGTGAATAATAGATGGATGTAACCGAGTAACCTTAAAAGAAATAGCTTCGGCAGTTACAGTTAAAACCAAACTATAACAACCGAATTGCCTTGGTAGGGTTTACTTTTTGTCTGGGTTTTACAGAATGACCCTCTGAAGAGCAACAACTTGAAAAGAAGCAGCCAGAAAGAGTGGTAGAATTGTTAGGCTAAGTAATGTGTTTTTTAAAAGTATCTAAATAATAGAATGAATCTAGGAGCCAGGAGAGAAGTAACATCAAAGGAAGATGGCAGACCTAAGAATGAGGGGATACTCATACCAGGCTGATAACGAAACTCAACAGCTGTATTCTAGTGTTTGTAAAAATTGATGATCCTAAGGAAGGGGCTAACACCTTCCCTTGATGAAAGGAAAGGAAAGAAAGAGAAAAAGATGGTAAAATTAAGCATAAATGTAACAGCTGTTGATCTGAAGTTAAAGTTGTCTGTTTCCTATAGAGAAGACAGGGAAATACGGAAAAAGAATAATAAAAAGAAGGTGACCAACTCTATTTGAAGCTCCTCTAAAGGGAACTATTCCAGCTTGGGGAACAAACTGATCTTTCGGTGCAGGAAAGAAATGCCTGCAATTAAAGGAAAGAAGATTTCTGTGTTAAGATATGGAGCTGGAACAACACTCGGATTCACCAAATTTGGGTCAATAGGCCAGACCAATCATGTTGCTATTAGGATTAAGACTGTTATTTTTAACAGTTGTTTACGTGTTACTGCAAATGGGCATGCTTTGCTTTTGGCGTCTATTAATAGCAGTGCGCATTTCCCCAGTATACTGTGCTTACCCAAAAGCCGCCCACTGCACACCAAGGGGAATTAGCTGACTTCTGAAATAAATGTGTGTGTCTGACAGTGTCAAGGGGTGGAGTGACAGGCGCCACACAGGCAAGCGTGGGACTCTGGATGGTGCAGCCCACAGAAGAGGGGTTTGCTCTGGGGTGCTCCCAGGAGTTAAGGAACCCCGGGTGCATCACGGCTGGAGCCACCACACTGTGGGGTTGCTGCAGCCTGGGGGCAACCGTCTAACGACCCCACGACTGACAATTCCAGACAGAGGAGAAGTGACACCACAGACTCACCCCATAAACATCTAGGTGCTGTGGAACCATTCCCCACAGAACGACCTGTTCATGGCTGCTGTTGCCAACTGAGCAGTGCTGTGGGCTGAGCACTAGGTTACCTGTTGATGTGCATGCTGTTATTGACTGAGGCCATACAGCTTTTGTGTAACTGTGGGCTGGCGTTGTTTTGACTCGCTATAGAAAAGAGTAAGCCACAGAAGTTGGTGTGGACTCTGACCAACCATCAGCTGGCCAGTGGATGTCAATGGCGTGGTGAGGAGAATCCAGGCAAAACCGTGCCGGAAGGGTGGCCAATAAAGGGCGAGTGCGGTCACTGTACCGTGCATCTATGATTTAACTGTAGAGTTCTAATATGTGTATATATTTTTTCAGTTCTGTTATATTTCTAGCTTTTTTTGTTATAACCTCTTATCTCTAATAAATTCTCATACTTGACAAATCATGATCTTTCGGAGTTCAGTGCAAATAAACCCGAATCTGAAAGAATCACAGAGGCCCCTCTATTGGCGTGTCACAGGTAACACTCACAAGGGGCATCAAATCTCTTGAACGGGATGGTTGGTTACTGTCCAGATGGTGGTGGCAGTCTCCTTTGCCGGGGTCCTTCCAACAGTGGCTTCCACTGGATCAGATGAGACTCCCCGAACTGTTCTTCTGGGGAATTTTTATAGTCCAGCTGGCTTGTGGTCCTGTGTGACCTCTCCAGCATATGCATGAGCCATTGCTACTGATTACCTCAAACTACATACCAAAGCATCTCCTAACTCTCCTAAGAATGCACAGAAGACTGTCCTACATGGCCACTTCTTCATTTGCAGGAGCAGTTTCTACTGTCAATTTTCAAGGGTCTTAAATAATTACAATTTAATCAGTTCTGCAGCAGGAGCTGCTGCAGAGATTCTGAAACAGCCAGATACTCCACCTGAGATGGTACTCACCACATTTAAGCACAGGAATTGGTCCAGGCACAGCAGGATCTGCCCCTGGAAATCTCTAGAACTGTCTGAAATACCCACTTGGAGAGGTTCTGCACCAGTCAGTCCAACACTTAATTTGGAAAGTGGTAGGAGTTCAGTCAATCTCCTAGTTTCAAGTCTGAAACTGCCTGTCTCAAACCTGCCCATCAGCTCACCTGTGTGGATTACTAGATGGGGGAGTTCCTGGGCCACCCAGGGGATTAATGACTTGAGTGCTCTGAGTGCACATACAGGCACAGGCCTGATAGCCTGTTGCCCACCCACACCACAATTCTAACTGTAAGAGAAACCTGAATTTCATACCTGGAACTTGATTTCCAGAGCTTTTGCCACAAGTACTGGCTCTTAGCTAGCACTCTGGCCTACCTCTGCAAGCAAGTGAGGCAGGAGAGTTGTTTCCTGTGTCTAAAGACAGGCGGGATGAATCAACCTTTATTTCATGGCATTGGATATAAACAAAGAGAAAATGAGAATCCCTTGTGCAGTTCTGGTCTCCCACCTCAAGAAAGAAAAGTAGGACTAGGAAAAGGGAAGGGAAAGTTGATGAAGGCAGCAAGGCGAATTTCACCGCACATGACATTAGTTACTCTTGTCCCACCTTCAACTGACTGGCTTCTGAAATGGATCCTCCCAACCATACCATAGCGGGAAAATTCTTCCTCAAGGCCTTTTCAGTCACTCATGAAATGCAAATCCTCTTCTTCACACTACCGTGGGTGATTTATCTGCTCATTGCCACGGGGCATATGGTCATGATAGCCATCATTTGACTCAACCACCAGTTCCGCCCCTAGAGTATCTCTTCCCCAGCAGCTTCTCCTTCCTAGATATTTGGTTCCTTTTGCCCCTAAAAGGTTTGTCAGCCTCATCTTGGAGATTAAGACCATCCCACAGCTGCTTGCCAGTTCCAGACCGTGCTTTCCATCTTCCTGGGCACCGCTGAGTTCAGCCTGCTTGTTGTGCTGTCTTTTGATTGCTGAGGGGCCATTTGCAATCCATCGCACTGTACCATCTTTATGAAGCCCTGGTTGGACTCCACACTCATCTTTATCCATCGGCTGATGGCATCTCTATCTTTGCTCAGCCCCACCATCTTATATACCAAGGTACCCTGTGTCCCCAGTAAAGAGACTCTTTCTTCTGTGGCCTCATCCCTTTGATGAGAGCAGCCTGCATGGGCACCAGCTACCTTCAAACATGAGCTTTGCTCTCTCCTCTGCTGTGTTGCTGAGCTCCTTCACATTGACCCCTGTGTCTTATGCCTGCACTAGATGCACTATCCTGAGAATACCCTCTGGGAAAGCCATATGAAGCCTTCTTCACCAGCATAGCCGGTGACACTGCCATCGTCACTACTGCATATGGTAGCTCCATTTTTGGCTACGAGGGGCCTGAATACAGCAAATCCTTTGAACCAACCAAAGCCTGATGAAAGGGTTCAAGACGGTTACCTCCATGGTGAGCAGAGAAGCTGCTTTGCTGTAAGCTCTCAGCAGCTTTGCAGGCTCCTCTAAGAAAGTACATTGAGGAGAAGCATGATTTTAGCTGACATCCAGCAGACTAAGAAGACACAACATTTTGAGTGCTGGAACTTACCCAGCAAATGGGAAGCTGGGACTGTCACCTCTGATTCACTGAGGCTACAGTGATATTGCTGTAGGTGACTTGGCTTGAGCTTTTGCTCAAATAATTACAGCCAGTGGTTCAATTTCAGCATATCTTCCAGATGAACCTAGTCCAGAGATTCCCTTATGCCAGACTAGAAGCAGAGAGTAAGACAGAGCATCTGGGATCTAGGACTAACCTGAGCCCCAAGTTAAAATGCCAGTGCGAACATGGGGTATTGCCCACTACTGAGCTTCCCATTTTGCTCTCTGTGTAAGTCACCCATTACACTCTGAGACAGGGTCTGCGGGACAACAGAGTCTGTGCAGAACCTCTGGTTCACTCCTTGAAATCCATCATCTCCTTCTCCCCTCCACCCTTGTATTTTTGAGGCATCCTATTTGTGGAGTCTTCTGCTCCTTTCCTTTATATGTCTAAAACCAAATGCAAAGGTGGAGGGAAAAATGTCAGTATTTATTGCCTATGTTTTCCTTGGACTTCCTTCTGTTAGACGTGTTCTTTGGTTTGAAAAAGAAATTAGCTACTTAGTAAATTAAGAGGTTTGAGACAGAAGTAGTGAGTTTCATCAGCTTCATTAGAGGTGCCTGTGCGCAGCTGGTGTCTGCACTTGTTTTCCCTTGGTCCCTATTTTGTTAATGAAGGCAAAGAGAGAGCTCTAGAGAGAGGCTGGCTCCTCCCAGACTATAACTGGCACGTGAAAGAAGTGTTACCAGTCTCTTCCAGACACTCTTCTCCCTCTCTGCACTGACAAGATGGGAGGAAGCTAACTTGCTCAAACTGAAGTGCCTGACTTTTAGACATCTAAAACATCAGCCTGCTTAGTATTATTTTGTTCCAGATGCTTCCTATGTCAAATAATCAAAAGGACAGCCTTTAAGTTCTTTAAGATGAGAAGATTCCCCCCCTCCCCTAAAGGGAAAGCAAGGCATTTAGGTCAGGATATTTAATAACAATGTTTCCTCAATGTTCTGGAGAAACAGAGAGGAAGAAGATGTAGAAGAAAGCAGGGGATTACAGAAGAGATGCTCAGTACTGGCTTGTTTTGAAAGCAACAGCCTCACAGAAGTTCCAAGTCAAAAAAGGCAAGCACCGAAAAATAGAAGGAATAACTTTCCAAATACTTATCTAAATGGATGGACTGGCATCTGCAGATAATAGTAAGTACTTTTGCTGGGAGATTAGGTTGGCTTTTGAAACAGAGATGTGATGGATGTTTGCAATAGGTCTAAGTGAACAGGGAATTTCCCAGGCATGGCATGAACTAGTTCACAACCACTTTAGAATACTCTGCAATGGATAAAGATGAGCGTGGAGCCCAACCAGGGCTTCATAAAACCCAAACAAAAAGAAAAGCCTACCAAGGCCATTAGGTTGTTATAGTTTGGTTTTAACTGTAACTGCTGAAGCTATTTCTTTTAAGGTTACTCGGTTACATCCATCTATTATTCACATTTGAACAGGGTTTTTTTTTTTCATTGATTTTTCTTTATGCTCAGAAACTTTTACTACAGCTTGGGGCATTTTCCAGCCCCTGCTGGTTTCTGGTGTACTTAAAGATGCTGTTTTTTCGCATTCGAGGTCTTTTCTTGTTTCCTAACTCTGCCCCTGGGGCTCTTATCTGCAGAGCCCGATCTCCACCCTGAGTCCTCCTGTGCCTCAGTGCCAGGCAGAGCAGTTATACTGGCCAGGGGGGGCAGAGCGTTTCTCACGGTCTTGTGAGAAACAAGCTGCCCAAGCCCGGTCCTGCTTTCCACCCAAAGCCTCCCCTGCTTCGCTCCCTCTCCTCTTCCACCTCTCTCTTTCACGTCTGTTTTTCTTCCACATGGTGGACTCCGATTGGCTGACAGAGCCGTCAGTGAAATCCAGACCCGCCCCCCTCCTCCTGCCAGCCAATAGGCAGGTCGCAAATCAGCAGCTGCCTATGGGAATGAGCTAGGGGAGGAGTCACAGTGTTGCAGTGTCCAGGTGGTGTGTTGTAAAGGTGAGGTTACAAAGTGTCCATTTAATCGGGGAATGGGGGAACAGAAGAGAGAGCCAGACAGCTCCTGGGGGTCCCGGGCGATGCTGGGGGCCGTGCTGCTCTTGGGGATCCCAGACCAGGCTGTGTTTCTGTACAAAAGTCTGGAAAAGCCTTGATGCAAGCCCCTAGAGAAGAGGGATTTTCCTGGGCGCTTAGAGAAACCCATGCAGGACCCAGGGATGTTGAGGGAAACCCATCTCACCCACCCCCAGACCCACTGCTCTCACTGGAGACCTTCCTGCATCCTGGGGCTGGGAACAGGAGGGGGTCTGTGGGCACGGCCACATCCCAGACTAGCCTCCTTCAGGCCTTCAGATTCACAACGTGTCACAGCTTCAAATGAGCTCTCTAAAGCAGCACTTCCCATGCCCCTGGTGTGGAGAGAAGACTTTGGGTAGACAAACAGGAGACACGGGAGAGAAAGGGCAAAGACAGCAGGCTGCAGAGCTGGGGCTCCCAGCATCACAGAGCGGGTGCCACAGGCTCAGGAAGCAACCCAAAGAAGTAAAGGAGTCCTTCCTTTTGCAGTGACTTGGAAAGCCACATCTCTCACAGTATTCAAGGCAAATGGAGTCTCCCTTCTGCAAGATTTGCCCCAAAACTGTGCAGAGATTAGGAAGAGCAGGAAGGCTGGTTGTAGGGATGCTCTCAAACTTCAGCAGCTGCAGAGCTGGGAGCTGGTCATCTCACAAACTTGGGAGTGAGTCAAAATGCACGTCCTGAGGCATTTCACTGCCTCCTAGACTCTGCACCGGAGCCTGGACAGCAGCACTGCAGTGTGTGGGCGTGTCCTGAGAAGCCCAGAGTCATAAAATGTGGGAGATCCAGGATGTCAGGGCTGTACAGACCTGGGAGAGCAAGGGTGCCTTTGGGGAGGAGGAGGGCAGGGGGCTGAGGAGCGTACCCAGGGGAGAAGCACAGCCCCAAGGTGACACTGAAAAGCACAAGGACCAAATGAGGCCCAGGGATGAGAAATGGCTTTCCTCAGGCTCAGCCAGAAGGAAAGATGGGCAAATTTCATGGGAAATGGGAAAACTTCCCCACATTTGCTACCTGGCCTCGCCCATGGCTTTGGAGCCTGGCAGGCTCCAGGGTCCTGGATAAGGGCCTCTGGATGATGTGCGTTAAGGCTATGTTTGCTCTTCTCTGGCATAGCATCTCTAGCTCAAGCACTGCCGACTGAGAAACCTTGCCGAGCACTTCTAAAAGCAGAGATCCTGCCTTGGTGCCTAAAGGAGGAAAGCTACATCCTGTCCCACATTGTCCTGCATCCTGCTTCCACAAAAAGAGTGGCCCACAGCAGAAACCAGTTTTGAGGCTCACCAAAGCATTTCTCAGCCTGTGGCCATGCTTTGTGCTGGTTCATCCCACATGCCTTGGATCCTGTAAAAACGCCAACCCCCAAACCCCAGATTCCTGCACAGGTCTGCCCAGTGCAGTGACCTGTCAGTGCAGGGGCGCAGAAGTGACTTCTCCAGTGCCCCGTTTGAGATATTTCACAGTCTTTGACACTGTCTGGAGACATTCCTGAAGGATTTATCAGAAAATTATGGAAAATAACTGCAGTGAAGGGAAGTGATGGCTTTCCAGGACGTGAGGGGAAATATCTCTGCTCTCTCCCTGGCTGTGCCATCTCCATGGCAGTGACCTACAGAGCCCCCAGATGACACGAGCTGAGGTCACAATGGGACGTGCCACATCACAGGGAGGTCTCCCCGGTGTCGTGGGTGGGGACCCTCACTTCCCTGTGAGGCCCAGGCACTCCTGGGCACTGCTCACACCCTCCCCACGGCTGCCTTTCGTAGTGGCTCCACGGCAAGGAGAGGGGACAGGAGGCAGTGGGACCACGTTGGGGGCCCTCACCAACAGACGGAGGAGCAGGGGCATGTTGGAAAGGAGTTTTGGGTAATGAGATGGGAAGAGCGTCCTGTTTCTCTGGCTGGAGAGGTGAAACGAGAGCAAGAGGGCAAGCGAGATGGAGGACTGCTGGATGGACACCATCAGCCAGGACCACAGCTCCTTGTCCCCTGCGCTCCTGCGGCTCTCCACCGAGGGTAAGGGCTTTGGGAGATCCTTCCCGAGGTGTCGCACAGAGACTGTTAACTGCCAAAACTGCTGTGGATCTCGGGCTGTGGGGGTGCCTGGACAGGGCTGGGGGCTGCTGCGAGAGCCCTGCCTGAGGGTCCCCTCTGGCTCGGGGGACAATGTGGCAGCCAGGACTCCTGGGTCCTGGGGATGGGGCTGTCCTGAGCCCCAAGGCTTCTGTGCAGCCAGCTCCATCGCCTCTTAGGGTGGGGGGGGGCATGGGAATCCATGACAGGTTTTCCTGGGAGTGGGTCCTCTTTGGGGTCTGGCTCTGAGAGGAAAGGGGTCCTGCATCCCAGACGCTGAGGTGGCCTGCAGCTCCATGGGGCTCTCAAGACCCTGCTGGAAATGTCCGTATATGATAATAAAACCTTCACCTTTCAATAACCCCAAGTCCTCTGGGTGTTTGGGAAAAATCTCTCTTCCTTCCCCCTCGATCCTTTTATGCTTCCAGCTTGGCGCAGCATGTTTTGGGCTCAGAGATGCCACCTTCAGATGGCCACAGACCCTGTCCTCCTGCAAATTGGGCTCAAACCTCTGCACCCAAAAGAAAATACATTGGAGAGAGCAGATTGGAAACAGGGGGAGGTGCAATCCCCATTCAACAGGTCCTGGCTGACCCCAAGGTTTTTTCTCTGAGCTGGGGTGGGCAGTGCTGGGGTGAGACCAACACAGCCATCTCCACCAGCCCCCTCACGACCCCACACCACCGCTCCCTAGCCGAGCCCTAGGGCTGCCGTGGGCAGGCGGCCAGGGCAGGAGGGGCGAGAGGACACTGCCCTGCCCTGCCCTGCCCTGCCCTGCCCTGCCCTGGGGGCAGCAGGATGCTGCCTGTGGGCTCCGGCACCACGGCCAGCCCCAGGGCCCCCACGCTGGCGCCAGGGCTGCCACCAGCACAGGCCCCACCGCTGCCCCCCCACGCCCCGCACGGCCCCCAGGGCGCAGGGCAGCCAGCAGCCCCGCGGGGCCCCCGCCGCACAGCCCAGCCCCGCCGGGGCAGCGGCCGCGCCCCGGGGCCCCGCACTGCCCGCCCACACAGCACCGCGCTGCCCCCAGGCCCCGCCGCGCCCCGCGCTGCCGCCCACAACATGGCGCCCGACTGCGGGGGAGGGGGCGGAGCTGGCCGCCAGGGCAGGAGGGCCCAATGTTGCCATGGCATCGCCCCAGTGCAGCCCTCCTATTGGCTGTCAGGAGGAGGAGGGCGGGCATCGATTTCACTGATGGCTCTGCCAGCCAATTGCAGTCCAACATGTGGGGAAAAAACAGACGTCAAAGAAAGAGGTGGAAGAGGAGCGGGAGCAAAGCAGGCGAGAAGCGAGCGGGCGAGAGGGTTTGGTGGGGGCTGCGGGCGCGTTCAAATGGCGGCGGGTGCCCTCCCGCCGGGGCGGGGCAGTGGTGCTGGCGACGAGGCTGCTTTGCTGCAGGAGCTGCAGCAGGGGCTGGTGGGGCCGTGAGCAGGGGCCAGAGCGACGTGGGCCAGAGGGGGGAGCTGCCCTGCAGCCAGACGTGGCGGCCTGCCGCGAGCAGCTGGGCCGGGGCGGCTCGGTGGGGTTTGGGGGCAGGAAGCTTTGGCCCTGTGGTGGCTCTGGGATCCCTGTTAAAGCGTTTCCCTGAGCTGCTGCTGCCAGTGCAGCCCCAGGTGCTGCTTCGAGGTGCATTTGGGAGGTGCTGGGCAAAGTGTGAGCAGGCTGCTGGTGTGGTCGCGAGGTGCCCTTCCCAATGGTGTCTTTTGTTGTGAAAACTGCATTTCCGAGTGGCTCTGAGAGAGGCTGTGCCTGCATGTGATGCCGTGCCTTAGCCGTTGTTTTTGCTCCCTGCCTCTTGCTTTGCGCCGCAACCTGTGAGCCTGGCAGCAGCATGGAGGGTGTTTGCAGAAGAGCTCTGTAAGTGTGAGCTGTTTTGCTTGTGTCATGCTGTCATGCTATGAAGGTTCGATAGCAACGACTGAGACAGTAATATAATAATAATAAAAAAGATGTTTATTTCCTCACACAAGTTCTTGGATTAGTAACATCCATTAAAATAATGCGATTACTAATTTAGAAAGGATAACACAAAACCATCAGTTACTAATTTAGAAAGGATAACCTGAAACCGTCGATTACTGCGCTCTTCATTGGAAGGACTTCTTATCCCTACTTGAAAGCTTTCTTGTTCACTCTCCTAGTGAGAGGGCTCTGAACCTCGAGGAGTTCCCTTAACCCAGCGTCCCAGGAAAAGGGGAGGGGGGGGAATACTCACGGTCCAGGCGGAGAGGATGGTCAGGTCACATTCCCGTCCCTGCTCAAACTCTCCTAGCTCCCAAGTCTCTTTTTATACGGCTGGGGCTCTGGGCAAACAACGCTTTTGCTGACCTCTGCGAGTTTCACAATCACAGGACTGTTTGTCTGCTTGGGAGGACCCTGCTAGCGAGGCAAGACCACAATACCTCCGTATTGTTTCTTCGCTCCCCGGGGGTCCGTGCAGATTCCGGGTGTCAGACTTCTTCAGTCTTGTTAATGCTTCCATTCCGCAGCCTTGCGCATATCAGTCCTTGCGCATATCGGTTGGTAGACGACTTTAGTCCTGTTAAGTCCTCTGTTCAACAGCTTTGTGCACCTCAGCTCTTGTGCTATCAGTTCTTCTGCATATCAGTTGACAAACTTCAGTCCTGTTAACTCTTCACTCGCCCGTCAGCTTGTCAGGGGCCTTGAAAGTTGATGAACGGCCAGTGCTTGCACTTGCCATTGTTCTTTCCATGCTCCTAGGTCAGGGTGAAGAGTTGCTGAATTGTGTCTCTGCTGGTTTCACCAACTGAGATGCCCTGGCCTGAGTCCTTCCACGTGTCTCCAGTTGTCAGGGCCTAAAATAGGAGAATGCTTGTTGTCCTGGATGTGTGGAGGATTTTCTGGTTTTGTTCAGCACTGGGGAAGGAACCAGAGTTCTGAGTTGCGGGAAGGCTTCTCCCTGTGCCTGGGACATGAGGCCCTGCTGTCTTCAGTTTCATGATCGCTGCTCCCATGCAATCCTCCCGTTAGAAAATGTTGCCAAGAATTACTTGCAGGCTGTTCTGCAATTCTTAAATTTCATAGGCTAGGTGTTGATAATGCATAGCAGAAGCTAATCTTTTGGTGTAGTAACTGGTAGGCAATGGGTGTTTGAGAGCATTGTGAGTATTATGAGGCCATGATGTGAATCTGTGATGTGATGACACCTCTATGTGAGCAGCTGACAGGTCAGGAGAAGACGCATGGCTTGGATGCTGGTGGTGAGGTCACTTCTGGGTTTGTTGCGTGTGCTCAGAGGAGGGATTGACCCCTGCAGAGCTCTACAGCAATACAGAAATGCAACTCATTAATCAAGCAAAGTCGATATTCCACGTCATCAGACACAAATTTGATTCCACTCCATCATCATGAGTTAGTACTGCTACATTTCAAATGCAGATGATGTTCTGTGGTGAGCATGGCCATGGAGTTTGCCTTTCCGCTTGTTGCTAAGTAGAAGCTTGCAGCGTCCTCCCGGTCAGCTAGGGAGTCCAGCTAGACTTTTGAGGCTGCTAAATGAATGTAGTGCTGGTGTGAGCAGTGGTGTGAATAATCTCTTCTTGCCAGGGTGTGTGTGTGTGTGTGCTTTAGAAGTTGCCCCTGTCAAAAGAGTAGGGAGCTTGTGAGATTTTCCTGCAAGGTCTGCATGCTGTCTCTGTCTTTGAGGTGTCCAGCTGCTTTGGTGACACCTTTGGAACTGTAACACTTTAGGGGTCTCTGATTTTCTGTCCACGTATGCAGTCATTGGAGAATGGGTGCAAAGGCTGTTGGAGGAGACGGAAGGAATGTCACCCCCCCAAAAAAGGGTATGGGCCACATTTTGAAAGAGATTTCTTGTTCAGAGAAGTTGAGGCACAAGCGAGAGGGAAAAGCTGGCCTGATCAGCCCCTGTGAGAGCACTTCTTGTCTGCTTCCTGGTGGGAAGGTGGGAGGTGAGCAGGCCCCGGGCTGTGAGTGGCTGTTCAGAGGCAGAGCCTGTTGCAAGGCCTTGGAGGACTAGAAAGGAATGGAAGGTCTGGAGAGTTGGGCTTTGTGTGTTGTGGGGTGCTTGGGGTGCCCTGCGTGCTGCCATGTGTGGTGCTGTGGGCTGTGTGTCGCTGATGCAGAGGCGTGTGTTGGTTGCCAACCCTCTGTGAGGTGTGGAGGTAATGGCGTGTTACAGTGCGAGATGCCCTGTGGTGGAGCCGGGTGGTGGCGCCAGTGTTTTGGTGCTCAGCGTGGGAGGAGGTGTCTGGAGAGAGCAGTGCTCTGCTCCCAAGGCCCAGCGTGCCATCACAGTGTCCTTCTGGGAGACGTGGGTGAGGACTGTTGGTGACCGTGTTGCCTCCTTGGAGCATCGTGGCGCGAGGTAGGGCTGCTCCCAGTTTGGTGGTTTGTGTCAGCTGAGGTTCAGGCTTGCAGTTTCGGAAGGGTTTGATGCTTCCGTGAGTCTTTGGGATTTTACTGACTGCTGGAGAGAGTTCTCTTCTCCCTCCTTAAAGGCTTTCTGCTGAATCTGGACCCTCATTGCATCTTCCCATCTCAGACGCTAATCCATTCCAGTCCTTCAGCGAGATGGGTAGTTAATGAAAGCAGTCAGAAGCATTTCTGCACGTTGTGCCTACGCAGAGCCTTGCAGAGAGGGGAGATGCCCCCTCACAAGAAGTCAGGCCTGTGAGGGCGATGGGTGGCTCTGAGACACCTGTCCTTGTTGAGCGGTGGAGGCGGCATCTGCAAAGCCTCTGGTGCCTTTGGCAAGAGTCTCACAATAGCATATTCCTTGAGGCTGCAATGGGGGAGCCATGTGGAGGTAGCAGGGCTCCAACGCGCTGCTCCAGGCAGGTGCCAGTAGAGGAGGTATCTTGGGGCCTTTTCCAGTGAAGTTTTGATTACCTCCAAGGATGGAGATCTGGGAACCTCTCTGGATCCCTGTGCCGCAGTTTGGCCACCGTCACGGAGAAAAAGGTTTCTTCTTAATGTCTCAGAAGCATTTCCCATTGTCCGATTTGTCCCTGTTGCCTCCCATGCTACTAGTGTGCACCTCCAAGAAAATCCGACTCCGTCTTCTCTGTGCCCTCCATAAGGTAGCTGTGCACAGCATGAAGATCCCCGTTGGCCTTCTCTTGTCTAGGCTGAACAAAGCCAGCTCTCGCAGCCTCTCCTTTTATGCCCCACGCTGCAGCCCCTGACCGTCTTGGTGTCCCTGTGCTGGACTCCCTGCAGTGTGTCAGTGCCTGTGCAGAACTGGAGAGCCCAAACAGGACCTGGTATACAGACATGGTGTCACCTGTGCCAAAAAGAGGGCTGGAACATCTCGCTGGATCTGCTGGCTGTGCTCTCACCAATAGAGCTCAGCACAGAGGGGAGACATTTGCCCCTGCCTGTTGCGACTCTGTAAGGCCAGCAGAACTGCCAGTAACACTCCGATTCTTTCTTTCTTTCTTTCTAGGTTGCTCCACTCATGGAGGTTCCCAGTGCAGTGCTAGAGGCGCTGAGGATGGAGGCAGGATGCCAGGCTGTGTCCCTGTACCTGTCAACATCTTGGCCAGCGTCGTGAGCCCTCTGTGAAAGCAGCTGCAAGTGACTGAGAAGAGGCTACGTATGGATGCGAAGGCTTCCATAAATGCGCCTGTCTTCCCTGGGTGACTTGGGTTGTGGGTTCAGCTCCTGGTACCTCTGCTGTGCTGCAAATTCCGCCTCGCACAAGTGCTGTTCCTGCCAGCCCGCTCAACAAATGCTCTTGTGCCCCCTCCTTTTCCTAGGAGGTTGTGGTGCCATATAGGACGAGTCCAAGACCCTTATAATAGATGCCAGCATGTCCTGAGTGCCTTTGTGTGAGTGCCCCAAAGCGTCCATAGCTTGACCTGTGGAAGTCTCAGAGCTCTTGGGCTGCTGGCTCTGCGAGGGGTGAAGCTGTGCCCAGGGCCAGGTTGCCCGTGGCACCCAGCCCTCCGTGCTCTGTGAAGGCAGCTGTGGAGCGCGGACTGGTGCTGCAGAGGCTGCGCAGCCAGGAGAGCTGTCATTTCAGCAGCCGTCCAGTGTGGGTCTGTCTCATTGCTTGGGCCTCATTTCAAAGCCTCTGCACCCTTTTTCCCTTCCCCGTCCAAGCTCCTTGTCCAAGTAACTAAAGGAAAGGAAGGGAGGTTCCTTTGGGCTCAGGAGGCCTTCCGGACTCTCAAGTGTTTCTGTGTTGTATCTGTAACTTTTGTATTACTACAGAAAATCCCCATGTCCCCATCCCTAGCAGGAGGTTTGTGAGGGGATGGGGGTGGAAAGCAGCAGCCTGCTGTGCCCAAAGCAAGCAGGATCCTTCCCTCTGAAAAGAGCAGCATCACCCAAGGAGGCAGCTCTGTGCCTGATCTTGTGCTGCTCATTTGCACAGGCCTTGTGAGCCTAGAGTGCCTTGGCCACCTTGTGGTGTTACCGCAAGAGCTTGCCTGAGTGTCTGGGTTGAGGAGCCAAGGGAAGGCAGCGAGCAGAGCAGTGGCTGGGGAGTGTGCAAGTGGCGAGTGTCCTGCAGGCATCTCTTCTTGCTGGCACTTGGTTGTATCTAGCAGAAGAGGCAGCTGTGTGGGGCAGAGGCAGTGTGTTTGTAGAGTAGGTGGCAGAGCAGAGGTCTGGCGTCAGGTTGATGCCTGGTGCAGTGCCGAGTTGATCTGAGAGTGTCAGAAAGCCTTTGCAGTGCAGCTGCTCCCTCAGCTGATCTCTGTCCCTAGAAATGCACTAGAAATGGAAGTGGCATGCTGCTGCCATTGTGTAGGTGCTGCAGTGCGAAGGCTCCCAGCTCGGACTTGATGGTACTAAAGGAAAAGCGAGACCAATTGTTCCTTTTGTGATTTGTGTGCAGGGTGCCAGAGTGGAGCTGTCCCATGATCTGGAGAGAGTCTTGCCAGGAGATGAAGGCCTTTTGCAGAAGACTGTTCTGTGTGGAGTGATCACAGCGTAATCAAGGGACGTGCGAGTGGCCCAGGTGAGCTTCTCCTCTGTGAAGGTTTGCACTTTTGAGCTCCCTTGTGACTCAGTCAAAGATAGGGCAGCAGCAGGCAGGTCGATGCCATTTGTGCTTGTGAGGTGAGTTGTGCCTCTGAAGCTGGTAGGCCAACAGCATGCATGTAGCGTTGGTGATGATGGTGAGGTCTCTTGTGTCTCCATGCCTCATAAACGGGGAGCAGACCCTTTGCTGCTGTTGGTGCTTTTGTGGTGAGTTGTGCATCAGTATGTGACTGGCGATCAGCATGGACATTGCTGCTGTTTGTGCTTGTTGAGGTCAATTGTGCCTCAGTTGGAAAGAGGCCAGGAGCAGCTATTTGGCTTCATGGCTGCCTGTGAGGTCACTTCAGCCTGAGCACCCAACTGTCCAGCTTGCTGCATATTGCTGCTGCTTGTGTTTGTGGACTCATTTGGCCTCAGTATCTGCTAGGCCACAAGCGGCCACATTGATCCTTTTCTGCATTTGTGAGGTGACTTTTGCTTCACCACCTGATTAGACAGCATCAAGCACATTGCTATTTTTGTGCTTGTGAGGTCACATGTGCCTCAATGCCTGATAGGCCAGTGGTAGTCATGTGGCTGCAGTCTGTGGTTCTGGGGTAACTTGTTGCTCAGTGGCTGATAGGCCAGTGCTGGTCACGTGGCTGCGGTTTGTGGTTGTGATGTCACTTGTGGCTGAGTGCCTGATAGGCCGGTGCTGGTCCTGTGGGTGCAGTTTGTGGTTGTGGTGTCACTTGTGGTTCAGTGCCTGATAGGCCACTGCTGATCACATGTCTGCAGTTTGTATTTGTGATGTCACTTGTGTCTCAGTGCCTGAGAGGCCAGTGCTGGTCACCTTGATGCAGTTTGTGTTTGTGATGTCACTTGTTGCTCAGTGCCTGCTAGGCCAGTGCTTGTCCTGTGGGTGCACTTTGTGTTTGTGATGTCACTTGTGGCTCAGTGCGTGTTAGGCCAGTGCTGGTCACATGTCTGCAGTTTGTGTTTGTGATGTCATTTGTGGCTGAGTGCCTGACAAGCCAGTGCTGGTCACATGGGTGCAGTTTGTGGTTTTGATGTCACTTGTGGCTCAGTGCCTGAGAGGCCAGTGCTGGTCACGTGGCTGCTTTTTGTGGTTGTGATGTCAGTTGTGGGTCAGTGCCTGATAGGCCAGTGCTGGATATGTGTGTGCAGTTTTTGTTTGTGATGTCACTTGTGGCTCAGTGCCTGATAGGCCACTGCTGGTCACATGGCTGCAGTTTGTGGTTGTGATGTCACTTGTGGCTTAGTGCCTGATAGGCCAGTGCTGTTCATGTGGGTGGAGTTTGTGATTCTGAGGTCCCTTGTGGCTCAGTGCCTGATAGGCCATGCTGGTCATGTGGGTGGAGTTTTTGTTTGTGATGTCACTTGTGACTCAGTTCCTGATAGGCCAGTGCTGGTCATATGGGTTCAGTTTGTGTTTGTGATGTCACTTGTGGCTCAGTGCCTGATAGGCCAGTGCTGGTGATGTGGGTGCAGTTTGTGATTGTGATGTCACTTGTGGCTGAGTTCCTGATAGGCCATGCTGGTCATGTGGGTGGAGTTTGTGTTTGTGATGTCACTTGTGGCTCAGTGCCTGATAGGGCATTGCTGGTGATGTGGGTGGAGTTTGTGGTTGTGATGTCACTTGTGGCTGAGTTCCTGATAGGCCATTGCTTGTCCTGTGGGTGGAGTTTGTGGTTGTGATGTCACTTGTGGCTCAGTTCCTGATAGGCCAGTGCTGGTCATGTGGGTGCAGTTTGTGTTTGTGATGTCACTTGTGGGTCAGTGCCTGATAGGCCAGTGCTGGATATGTGTGTGCAGTTTTTGTTTGTGATGTCACTTGTGGCTCAGTGCCTGATAGGCCACTGCTGGTCACATGGCTGCAGTTTGTGGTTGTGATGTCACTTGTGGCTTAGTGCCTGATAGGCCAGTGCTGTTCATGTGGGTGCAGTTTGTGATTCTGAGGTCCCTTGTGGCTCAGTGCCTGATAGGCCAGTGCTGGTGATGTGGGTGCAGTTTGTGTTTGTGATGTCACTTGTGGCTCAGTGCCTGATAGGCCATTGCTTGTCCTGTGGGTGGAGTTTGTGGTTGTGATGTCACTTGTGGCTCAGTTCCTGATAGGCCAGTGCTGGTGATGTGGGTGGAGTTTGTGTTTGTGATGTCACTTGTGGCTCAGTTCCTGATAGGCCAGTGCTGGTGATGTGGCTGCAGTTTGTGTTTGTGATGTCACTTGTGGCTCAGTGCCTGATAGGCCACTGCTGGTCATATGGGTTCAGTTTGTGTTTGTGATGTCACTTGTGGCTCAGTGCCTGATAGGCCAGTGGTGGTTATCTGGGTGCAGTTTGTGATTGTGATGTCACTTGTGGCTCAGTGCCTGATAGGCCAGTGCTGGTCCTGTGGCTGCAATTTGTGTTTGTGATGTCACTTGTGGCTCAGTGCCTGATAGGCCAGTGCTGGTGATGTGGCTGCAGTTTGTGGTTGTGATGTCACTTGTGGCTCAGTGCCTGATAGGCCAGTGCTGTTCATGTGGGTGCAGTTTGTGTTTGTGATGTCACTTGTGGCTCAGTTCCTGATAGGCCAGTGCTGGTCATATGGGTTCAGTTTGTGTTTGTGATGTCACTTGTGGCTCAGTGCCTGATAGGGCAATGCTGGTAATGTGGCTACAATTTGTGGTTGTGAGATCACTTGTTGCTCAGTGCCTGATAGGCCATTGCTTGTCCTGTGGGTGGAGTTTGTGTTTGTGATGTCACTTGTGGCTCAGTGCCTGATAGGCCATGCTGGTCCTGTGGGTGGAGTTTGTGTTTGTGATGTCACTTGTGGCTCAGTGCCTGATAGGCCAGTGCTTTTCATGTGGGTGCAGTTTGTGGTTGTGAGGTCCCTTGTGGCTCAGTGCCTGATAGGCCAGTGCTGGTCCTGTGGGTGGAGTTTGTGTTTGTGATGTGACTTGTGGCTCAGTGCCTGATAGGCCATTGCTTGTCCAGTGGATGGAGTTTGTGGTTGTGATGTCACTTGTGGCTCAGTTCCTGATAGGCCAGTGCTGGTCATGTGGGTGCAGTTTGTGTTTGTGATGTCACTTGTGGGTCAGTGCCTGATAGGCCAGTGCTGGATATGTGTGTGCAGTTTTTGTTTGTGATGTCACTTGTGGCTCAGTGCCTGATAGGCCACTGCTGGTCACATGGCTGCAGTTTGTGTTTGTGATGTCACTTGTGGCTTAGTGCCTGATAGGCCAGTGCTGTTCATGTGGGTGCAGTTTGTGATTCTGAGGTCCCTTGTGGCTCAGTGCCTGATAGGCCAGTGCTGGTGATGTGGCTGCAGTTTGTTGTTGTGAGGTCACTTGTGGCGCAGTGCTTGATAGGCCAATGCTGGTGATGTGGGTGGAGTTTGTGATTGTGATGTCCCTTTGGCTCAGTGCGTGAGAGGCCATGCTGCTCCTGTTGGTGGAGTTTGTGGTTGTGATGTCAGTTGTGGCTCAGTGCCTGATAGGCCAGTGCTTTTCCTGTGGATGCAGTTTGTGTTTGTGATGTCACTTGTGGCTCAGTGCCTGATAGGCCAGTGCTGGTGATGTGGGTGGAGTTTGTGGTTGTGATGTCGCTTGTGGCTGAGTGCCTGATGGGCCAGTGCTGGTGATATGTGTGCAGTTTGTGTTTGTGATGTCACTTGTGGCTCAGTGCCTGATGGGCCAGTGCTAGTGATGTGGGTGGAGTTTTTGTTTGCGATGTCACTTGTGGCTCAGTGCCTGATAGGCCAGTGCTGGTCCTGTGGGTGCAGTTTGTGGTTGTGATGTCACTTGTGGCTCCGTGCCTGGTAGGCCAGTGCTGGTTTACGTGGGTGCAGTTTGTGTTTGTGATGTCACTTGTTGCTCAGGGCCTGATAGGCCATTCCTGGTGATGTGGTTGCAGTTTGTGTTTGTGATGTCACTTGTGGCTGAGTTCCTGATAGGCCAGTGCTGGTGATGTGGCTGCAGTTTGTGTTTGTGATGTCACTTGTGGCTCAGTGCGTGATAGGCCAGTGCTGGTGATGTGGGTGGAGTTTGTGGTTGTGATGTCACTTGTGGCTGAATGCCTGAGAGGCCAGTGCTGGTCATGTGGGTTCAGTTTGAGGTTGTGATGTCACTTGTGGCTCAGTTCTTGATAGGCCAGTGCTAGTCCTGTGGGTGGAGTTTGTGGTTGTGATGTGACTTGTGGCTCAGTGCCGGATAGGCCACTGCTCGTGATGTGGCTGCAGTTTGTTCTTTTGATGTCACTTGTGGCTGAGTGCCTGATAGGCCAGTGCTGGTCATGTGGGTTCAGTTTGTGATTGTGATGTCACTTGTGGCTCCGTGCCTGATAGGCCAGTGCTGGTCCTGTGGGTGCAGTTTGTCGTTGTGATATCACTTGTGGCTCAGTGAGTGCTAGGCCAGTGCTGGTCACACAGCTGAAGTTTGTGTTTGTGATGTTCACTTGTGGCTCAGTGCCTTATAGGCCATGCTGGTCATGTGGGTGCAGTTTTTGGTTGTGATGTCACTTGTGACTCAGTGCCTGATAGGCCAGTGCTGGTCATATGGGTTCAGTTTGTGTTTGTGATGTCACTTGTGGCTCAGTGCCTGATAGGGCATTGCTGGTGATGTGGGTGGAGTTTGTGGTTGTGATGTGACTTGTGGCTCAGTGCCTGATAGGCCACTGCTGGTGATGTGGCTGCAGTTTGTGGTTGTGATGTCACTTGTGGCTCAGTGTCTGATAGGCCACTGCTGGTAATGTGGCTGCAATTTGTGATTGTGAGATCTCTTTTTTCTCAGTGCCTGATAGGCCATGCTGGTCCTGTGGGTGGAGTTTGTGGTTGTGATGTGACTTGTGGCTCAGTGCCTGATAGGCCATTGCTTGTCCTGTGGGTGGAGTTTGTGTTTGTGATGTCACTTGTGGCTGAGTGCCTGAGAGGCCAGTGCTGGTCACATGGCTGCAGTTTGTGTTTGTGATGTCACTTGTGCCTCAGTGCCTGATATGTCTGTGCTGGTGATGTGGGTGCAGTTTGTGTTTGTGATGTCACTTGTGGTTCAGTTCCTGATAGGCCAGTGCTGGTCATGTGGGTGCAGTTTGTGTTTGTGATGTCACTTGTGGCTCAGTGCCTGATAGGCCAGTGCTGGATATGTGTGTGCAGTTTTTGTTTGTGATGTCACTTGTGGCTCAGTGCCTGATAGGCCACTGCTGGTCATATGGGTTCAGTTTGTGTTTGTGATGTCACTTGTGGCTCAGTGCCTGATAGGCCAGTGGTGGTTATCTGGGTGCAGTTTGTGATTGTGATGTCACTTGTGGCTCAGTGCCTGATAGGCCATGCTGGTCATGTGGGTGCAGTTTTTGTTTGTGATGTCACTTGTGACTCAGTTCCTGATAGGCCAGTGCTGGTCATATGGGTTCAGTTTGTGTTTGTGATGTCACTTGTGGCTCAGTGCCTGATAGGCCAGTGCTGGTGATGTGGGTGGAGTTTGTGGTTGTGATGTCACTTGTGGCTGAGTTCCTGATAGGCCAGTGCTGGTGATGTGGCTGCAGTTTGTGGTTGTGATGTCACTTGTGTCTCAGTGCCTGGTAGGCCAGTGCTGGTTTACGTGGGTGCAGTTTGTGGTTGTGATGTCACTTGTGGCTGAGTGCCTGATAGGCCAGTGCTGGAGATGTGGCTGGAGTTTGTGGTTGTGAGGTCACTTGTGGCTCAGTGCCTGATAGGCCAGTGCTGGTAATGTGGCTACAATTTGTGATTGTGAGATCACTTGTTGCTCAGTGCCTGATAGGCCATGCTGGTCCTGTGGGTGGAGTTTGTGTTTGTGATGTCACTTGTGGCTCAGTGCCTGACAGGCCAGTGCTTTTCATGTGGGTGCAGTTTGTGGTTGTGAGGTCCCTTGTGGCTCAGTGCCTGATAGGCCATTGCTTGTCCTGTGGGTGGAGTTTGTGGTTGTGATGTCACTTGTGGCTCAGTTCCTGATAGGCCAGTGCTGGTCATGTGGGTGCAGTTTGTGTTTGTGATGTCACTTGTGGGTCAGTGCCTGATAGGCCAGTGCTGGTGATGTGGGTGCAGTTTTTGTTTGTGATGTCACTTGTGGCTCAGTGCCTGATAGGCCAGTGCTGGTCACATGGCTGCAGTTTGTGGTTGTGATGTCACTTGTGGCTTAGTGCCTGATAGGCCAGTGCTGTTCATGTGGGTGCAGTTTGTGATTCTGAGGTCCCTTGTGGCTCAGTGCCTGATAGGCCACTGCTTTTCCTGTGGGTGCAGTTTGTGTTTGTGATGTCACTTGTGGCTCAGTGCCTGATAGGCCAGTGCTGGTGATGTGGCTGCAGTTTGTGGTTGTGATGTCACTTGTGGCTGAGTTCCTGATAGGCCAGTGCTGGTGATGTGGCTGCAGTTTGTGGTTGTGATGTCACTTGTGGCTCAGTGCCTGATAGGCCAGTGCTGGTCCTGTGCCTGCAGTTTGTTGTTGTGAGGTCACTTGTGGCGCAGTGCTTGATAGGCCAATGCTGGTGATGTGGGTGGAGTTTGTGGTTGTGATGTCCCTTTGGCTCAGTGCCTGAGAGGCCATGCTGCTCCTTTTGGTGGAGTTTGTGGTTGTGATGTCACTTGTGGCTCAGTGCCTGATAGACCAGTGCTTTTCCTGTGGATGCAGTTTGTGTTTGTGATGTCACTTGTGGCTGAGTGCCTGATAGGCCATTGCTGGTGATGTGGCTGCAGTTTGTGTTTGTGATGTCACTTGTGGCTCACTGCCTGATAGGCCAGTGCTGGTGATGTGGCTGCAGTTTGAGCTTGTGACGTCACTTGTGGCTCAGTGCCTGATAGGCCAGTGCTGGTGATGTGGGTGGAGTTTGTGGTTGTGATGTCACTTGTGGCTCAGTGCCTGATAGGCCATTGCTGGTGATGTGGCTGCAGTTTGTTCTTTTGATGTCACTTGTGGCTGAGTGCCTGATAGGCCAGTGCTGGTGATGTGGGTGCAGTTTGTGATTCTAAGGTGACTTGTGGCTCAGTGCCTGATAGGCCACTGCTTGTCCTGTGGGTGCAGTTTGTGATTGTGAGGTCACTTGTGGCTCCGTGCCTGATAGGCCAGTGCTGGTGCTGTGGGTGCAGTTTGTTGTTGTGATATCACTTGTGGCTCAGTGAGTGCTAGGCCAGTGCTGGTCACACAGCTGAAGTTTGTGTTTGTGATGTTCACTTGTGGCTCAGTGCCTGATAGGGCATGCTGGTCATGTGGGTGCAGTTTTTGGTTGTGATGTCACTTGTGACTCAGTGCCTGATAGGCCAGTGCTGGTCATATGGGTTCAGTTTGTGTTTGTGATGTCACTTGTGGCTCAGTGCCTGATAGGCCAGTGCTGGTGATGTGGGTGGAGTTTGTGGTTGTGATGTCACTTGTGGCTCAGTGCCTGATAGGCCAGTGCTGGTCCTGTGGCTGCAATTTGTGATTTTGAGGTCACTTGTGGGGCAGTGCTTGATAGGCCATTGCTGGTGATGTGGCTGCAGTTTCTGGTTGTGAGGTCACTTGTGGCTCAGTGTCTGATAGGCCACTGCTGGTAATGTGGCTACAATTTGTGATTTTGAGATCACTTTTTTCTCAGTGCCTGATAGGCCATGCTGGTCCTGTGGGTGGAGTTTGTGGTTGTGATGTGACTTGTGGCTCAGTGCCTGATAGGCCATTGCTTGTCCTGTGGGTGGAGTTTGTGGTTGTGATGTCACTTGTGGCTGAGTGCCTGAGAGGCCAGTGCTGGTCACATGGCTGCAGTTTGTGATTGTGATGTCACTTGTGCCTCAGTGCCTGATATGTCTGTGCTGGTGATGTGGGTGCAGTTTGTGTTTGTGATGTCACTTGTGGTTCAGTGCCTGATGGGCCAGTGCTGGTGATGTGGGTGCAGTTTGTGTTTGTGATGTCACTTGTGGCTGAGTGCCTGATACGCCAATGCTGGTGATGTGGCTGTAGTTTGTTCTTGTGAGGTCACTTGTGGCTCAGTGCCTGATAGGCCAGTGCTGGTCATGTGGGTTCAGTTTGAGGTTGTGATGTCACTTGTGGCTCAGTTCTTGATAGGCCAGTGCTAGTCCTGTGGGTGGAGTTTGTGGTTGTGATGTCACTTGTGGCTCAGTGCCTGATAGGCCAGTGCTGGTCCTGTGGGTGGAGTTTGTGGTTGTGATGTGACTTGTGGCTCAGTGCCGGATAGGCCAGTGCTGGTGATGTGGCTGCAGTTTGTTCTTTTGATGTCACTTGTGGCTGAGTGCCTGATAGGCCATGCTGGTCCTGTGGGTGGAGTTTGTGATTGAGATGTCACTTGTTGCTCAGTGCCTGATAGGCCAGTGCTGGTGATGTGGGTGCAGTTTGTGATTCTAAGGTGACTTGTGGCTCAGTGCCTGATAGGCCAGTGCTGGTCCTGTGGGTGCAGTTTGTCGTTGTGATATCACTTGTGGCTCAGTGAGTGCTAGGCCAGTGCTGGTCACACAGCTGAAGTTTGTGTTTGTGATGTTCACTTGTGGCTCAGTGCCTGATAGGCCAGTGCTGTTCATGTGGGTGCAGTTTGTGATTGTGATGTCACTTGTGGCTCAGTGCCTGATAGGCCAGTGCTGGTCATATGGGTTCAGTTTGTGTTTGTGATGTCACTTGTGGCTCAGTGCCTGATAGGGCATTGCTGGTGATGTGGGTGGAGTTTGTGGTTGTGATGTCACTTGTGGCTCCGTGCCTGATAGGCCAGTGCTGGAGATGTGGCTGCAGTTTGTGGTTGTGATGTTACTTGTGGCTGAGTTCCTGATAGGCCAGTGCTGGAGATGTGGCTGCAGTTTGTGGTTGTGAGGTCACTTGTGTCTCAGTGCCTGATAGGGCAATGATGGTAATGTGGCTACAATTTGTGATTGTGAGATCACTTGTTGCTCAGTGCCTGATAGGCCATGCTGGTCATGTGGGTGGAGTTTGAGGTTGTGATGTCACTTGTGGCTCAGTACCTGATAGGCCAGATCTTTTCATGTGGGTGCAATTTTTGGTTGTGAGGTCCCTTGTGGCTCAGTGCCTGATAGGCCATTGCTTGTCCTGTGGGTGGAGTTTGTGTTTGTGATGTCACTTGTGGCTCAGTGCCTGATAGGCCAGTGCTTGTCCTGTGGGTGGAGTTTGTGGTTGTGATGTCACTTGTGGCTCAGTGCCTGAGAGGCCAGTGCTGGTCACATGGCTGCAGTTTGTCGTTTGTGATGTCACTTGTGGCTCAGTGCCTGATAGGCCAGTGCTGTTCATGTGGGTGCAGTTTGTGATTGTGATGTCACTTGTGGCTCAGTGCCTGATAGGCCATGCTGGTCATGTGGGTGGAGTTTGTGTTTGTGATGTCACTTGTGGCTCAGTGCCTGATAGGCCAGTGCTGGTGATGTGGGTGGAGTTTGTGGTTGTGATGTCACTTGTGTCTCAGTGCCTGATAGGCCAGTGCTGGTCCCGTGGCTGCAGTTTGTGATTTTGAGGTCACTTGTGGTTCAGTGCCTGATAGGCCAGTGCTGGTCCTGTGGGTGCAATTTGTGTTTGTGATGTCACTTGTGGCTCAGTGCCTGATAGGGCATTGCTGGTGATGTGGCTGCAGTTTGTGGTTGTGAGGTCACTTGTGGCTCAGTGCCTGATAGGGCAATGCTGGTAATGTGGCTACAATTTGTGATTGTGAGATCACTTGTTGCTCAGTGCCTGATAGGCCATTCTGGTCCTGTGGGTGGAGTTTGTGGTTGTGATGTCACTTGTGGCTCAGTGCCTGATAGGGCAGAGCTGGTTTACGTGGGTGCAGTTTGTGGTTGTGAGGTCCCTTGTGGCTCAGTGCCTGATAGGCCATGCTTGTCCTGTGGCTGCAGTTTGTGGTTGTGATGTCACTTGTGGCTCAGTGCCTGATAGGCCATTGCTTGTCCTGTGGGTGGAGTTTGTGGTTGTGATGTCACTTGTGGCTCAGTGCCTGATGGGCCAGTGCTGGTCCTGTGGGTGGAGTTTGTGTTTGTGATGTCACTTGTGGCTCAGTGCCTGATAGGCCAGTGCTGGTCCTGTGGGTGCAGTTTGTCGTTGTGATATCACTTGTGGCTCAGTGAGTGCTAGGCCAGTGCTGGTCACACAGCTGAAGTTTGTGTTTGTGATGTTCACTTGTGGCTCAGTGCCTGATAGGCCAGTGCTGTTCATGTGGGTGCAGTTTGTGATTGTGATGTCACTTGTGGCTCAGTGCCTGATAGGCCACTGCTTTTCCTGTGGGTGGAGTTTGTGGTTGTGATGTCACTTGTGGCTCAGTGCCTGATAGGCCAGTGCTGGTGATGTGGCTGTAGTTTGTTCTTGTGAGGTCACTTGTGGCTCAGTGCCTGATAGGCCAGTGCTGGTCATGTGGGTTCAGTTTGAGGTTGTGATGTCACTTGTGGCTCAGTTCTTGATAGGCCACTGCTAGTCCTGTGGGTGGAGTTTGTGGTTGTGATGTCACTTGTGGCTCAGTGCCTGATAGGCCAGTGCTGGTCCTGTGGGTGGAGTTTGTGGTTGTGATGTGACTCGTGGCTCAGTGCCTGATAGGCCAGTGCTGGTCCTGTGGGTGGAGTTTGTGGTTGTGATGTGACTTGTGGCTCAGTGCCGGATAGGCCACTGCTGGTGATGTGGCTGCAGTTTGTTCTTTTGATGTCACTTGTGGCTGAGTGCCTGATAGGCCCGTGCTGGTCATGTGGGTGCAGTTTGTGTTTGTGATGTCACTTGTGGCTCCGTGCCTGATAGGCCAGTGCTGGTCCTGTGGGTGCAGTTTGTCGTTGTGATATCACTTGTGGCTCAGTGAGTGCTAGGCCAGTGCTGGTCACACAGCTGAAGTTTGTGTTTGTGATGTTCACTTGTGGCTCAGTGCCTGATAGGGCATGCTGGTCATGTGGGTGCAGTTTTTGTTTGTGATGTCACTTGTGACTCAGTGCCTGATAGGCCAGTGCTGGTCATATGGGTTCAGTTTGTGTTTGTGATGTCACTTGTGGCTCAGTGCCTGATAGGGCATTGCTGGTGATGTGGGTGGAGTTTGTGTTTGTGATGTCACTTGTGGCTCAGTGCCTGATAGGCCAGTGCTGGTCCTGTGGCTGCAATTTGTGATTTTGAGGTCACTTGTGGGGCAGTGCTTGATAGGCCATTGCTGGTGATGTGGCTGCAGTTTGTGGTTGTGATGTCGCTTGTGGCTGAGTGCCTGATAGGCCACTGCTGGTAATGTGGCTACAATTTGTGATTGTGAGATCACTTTTTTCTCAGTGCCTGATAGGCCATTCTGGTCCTGTGGGTGGAGTTTGTGGTTGTGATGTGACTTGTGGCTCAGTGCCTGATAGGCCATTGCTTGTCCTGTGGGTGGAGTTTGTGGTTGTGATGTCACTTGTGGCTGAGTGCCTGAGAGGCCAGTGCTGGTCACATGGCTGCAGTTTGTGATTGTGATGTCACTTGTGCCTCAGTGCCTGATATGTCTGTGCTGGTGATGTGGGTGCAGTTTGTGTTTGTGATGTCACTTGTGGTTCAGTGCCTGATGGGCCAGTGCTGGTGATGTGGGTGGAGTTTGTGTTTGTGATGTCACTTGTGGCTCAGTGCCTGATACGCGAATGCTGGTGATGTGGCTGTAGTTTGTTCTTGTGAGGTCACTTGTGGCTCAGTGCCTGATAGGCCAGTGCTGGTCATGTGGGTTCAGTTTGAGGTTGTGATGTCACTTGTGTCTCAGTTCTTGATAGGCCAGTGCTAGTCCTGTGGGTGGAGTTTGTGGTTGTGATGTCACTTGTGGCTCAGTGCCTGATAGGCCAGTGCTGGTCCTGTGGGTGGAGTTTGTGGTTGTGATGTGACTTGTGGCTCAGTGCCGGATAGGCCATGCTGGTCCTGTGGGTGGAGTTTGTGATTGAGATGTCACTTGTTGCTGAGTGCCTGATAGGCCAGTGCTGGTGATGTGGGTGCAGTTTGTGGTTGTGATGTCACTTGTGGCTCAGTGCCTGATAGGCCATGCTGGTCATGTGGGTGGAGTTTTTGTTTGTGATGTCACTTGTGGCTCAGTGCCTGATAGGGCATTGCTGGTGATGTGGGTGGAGTTTTTGTTTGTGATGTCACTTGTGGCTCAGTGCCTGATAGGCCAGTGCTGGTCCTGTGGCTGCAATTTGTGATTTTGAGGTCACTTGTGGGGCAGTGCTTGATAGGCCATTGCTGGTGATGTGGCTGCAGTTTGTGGTTGTGAGGTCACTTGTGGCTCAGTGTCTGATAGGCCACTGCTGGTCACATGGCTGCAGTTTGTGGTTGTGATGTCACTTGTGGCTTAGTGCCTGATAGGCCAGTGCTGTTCATGTGGGTGCAATTTGTGATTCTGAGGTCCCTTGTGGTTCAGTGCCTGATAGGCCACTGCTTTTCCTGTGGGTCGAGTTCGTGGTTGTGATGTCACTTGTGGCTGAGTTCCTGATAGGCCAGTCCTGGAGATGTGGCTGCAGTTTGTGGTTGTGATGTTACTTGTGGCTGAGTTCCTGATAGGCCAGTGCTGGAGATGTGGCTGCAGTTTGTGTTTGTGAGGTCACTTGTGTCTCAGTGCCTGATAGGGCAATGCTGGTAATGTGGCTACAATTTGTGATTGTGAGATCACTTGTTGCTCAGTGCCTGATAGGCCATGCTGGTCATGTGGGTGGAGTTTGAGGTTGTGATGTCACTTGTGGCTCAGTGCCTGATAGGCCAGTGCTTTTCATGTGGGTGCAATTTGTGGTTGTGAGGTCCCTTGTGGCTCAGTGCCTGATAGGCCATGCTGGTCCTGTGGGTGGAGTTTGTGGTTGTGATGTGTCTTGTGGCTCAGTGCCTGATAGGCCATTGCTTGTCCTGTGGGTGGAGTTTGTGGTTGTGATGTTACTTGTGGCTCAGTGCCTGATAGGCCACTGCTTTTCCTGTGGGTGCAGTTTGTGGTTGTGATGTCACTTGTGGCTCCGTGCCTGATAGGGCAGTGCTGGTGATGTGGCTGCAGTTTGTGTTTGTGATGTCACTTGTGGCTCAGTGCCTGATAGGGCATTGCTGGTGTTTTGGGTGGAGTTTGTGGTTGTGATGTCACTTGTGGCTCAGTGCCTGATAGGCCAGTGCTGGTCCTGTGGCTGCAATTTGTGATTTTGAGGTCACTTGTGGCGCAGTGCTTGATAGGCCAATGCTGGTCCTGTGGGTGGAGTTTGTGGTTGTGATGTGACTTGTGGCTCAGTGCCTGATAGGCCATTGCTTGTCCTGTGGGTGGAGTTTGTGGTTGTGATGTCACTTGTGGCTCAGTGCCTGATAGGCCAGTGCTGTTCATGTGGGTGGAGTTTGTGGTTGTGATGTCACTTGTGGCAGAGTGCCTGATAGGCCATGCTGGTCATGTGGGTGCAGTTTTTGTTTGTGATGTCACTTGTGACTCAGTTCCTGATAGGCCAGTGCTGGTCATATGGGTTCAGTTTGTGTTTGTGATGTCACTTGTGGCTCAGTGCCTGATAGGCCAGTGCTGGCGATGTGAGTGGAGTTTGTGGTTGTGATGTCACTTGTGTCTCAGTGCCTGATAGGCCAGTGCTGGTCCTGTGGCTGCAATTTGTGATTTTGAGGTCACTTGTGGGGCAGTGCTTGATAGGCCATTGCTGGTGATGTGGCTGCAGTTTGACGTTGTGATGTCACTTGTGGCTTAGTGCCTGATAGGCCAGTGCTGTTCATGTGGGTGCAGTTTGTGATTCTGAGGTCCCTTGTGGCTCAGTGCCTGATAGGCCACTGCTTTTCCTGTGGGTGCAGTTTGTGTTTGTGATGTGACTTGTGGCTCAGTGCCTGATAGGCCAGTGCTGGTGATGTGGCTGCAGTTTGTGGTTGTGATGTCACTTGTGGCTGAGTTCCTGATAGGCCAGTGCTGGTGATGTGGCTGCAGTTTGTGGTTGTGATGTCACTTGTGGCTGAGTTCCTGATAGGCCAGTGCTGGAGATGTGGCTGGAGTTTGTGGTTGTGAGGTCACTTGTGGCTCAGTGCCTGATAGGGCAATGCTGGTAATGTGGCTACAATTTGTGATTGTGAGATCACTTGTTGCTCAGTGCCTGATAGGCCATGCTGGTCCTGTGGGTGGAGTTTGTGTTTGTGATGTCACTTGTGGCTCAGTGCCTGACAGGCCCGTGCTTTTCCTGTGGGTGCAGTTTGTGGTTGTGAGGTCCCTTGTGGCTCAGTGCCTGATAGGCCATTGCTTGTCCTGTGGGTGGAGTTTGTGGTTGTGATGTCACTTGTGGCTCAGTTCCTGATAGGCCAGTGCTTTTCATGTGGGTGCAGTTTGTGTTTGTGATGTCACTTGTGGGTCAGTTCCTGATAGGCCAGTGCTGGATATGTGTGTGCAGTTTTTGTTTGTGATGTCACTTGTGGCTCAGTGCCTGATAGGCCACTGCTGGTCACATGGCTGCAGTTTGTGGTTGTGATGTCACTTGTGGCTTAGTGCCTGATAGGCCAGTGCTGTTCATGTGGGTGCAGTTTGTGATTCTGAGGTCCCTTGTGGCTCAGTGCCTGATAGGCCACTGCTTGTCCTGTGGGTGCAGTTTGTGTTTGTGATGTCACTTGTGGCTCAGTGCCTGATAGGCCAGTGCTGGTGATGTGGCTGCAGTTTGTGGTTGTGATGTCACTTGTGGCTGAGTTCCTGATAGGCCAGTGCTGGTGATGTGGGTGCAGTTTGTCATTGTGATGTCACTTGTGGCTCAGTGCCTGATAGGCCAGTGCTGGTCCTGTGCCTGCAGTTTGTTGTTGTGAGGTCACTTGTGGCGCAGGGCTTGATAGGCCAATGCTGGTGATGTGGGTGGAGTTTGTGGTTGTGATGTCCCTTTGGCTCAGTGCCTGAGAGGCCATGCTGCTCCTTTTGGTGGAGTTTGTGTTTGTGATGTCACTTGTGGCTCAGTGCCTGATAGGCCAGTGCTTTTCCTGTGGATGCAGTTTGTGTTTGTGATGTCACTTGTGGCTGAGTGCCTGATAGGCCAGTGCTGGTCCTGTGGGTGCAGTTTGTGGTTGTGATGTCACTTGTGGCTCCGTGCCTGGTAGGCCAGTGCTGGTTTACGTGGGTGCAGTTTGTGGTTGTGATGTCACTTGTGGCTGAGTGCCTGATAGGCCATTGCTGGTGATGTGGCTGCAGTTTGTGTTTGTGATGTCACTTGTGGCTCAGTGCCTGATAGGCCAGTGCTGGTGATGTGGGTGCAGTTTGAGCTTGTGACGTCACTTGTGGCTCAGTGCCTGATAGGCCAGTGCTGGTGATGTGGCTGCAGTTTGTGGTTGTGATGTGACTTGTGGCTCAGTGCCTGATAGGCCATTGCTGGTGATGTGGCTGCAGTTTGTTCTTTTGATGTCACTTGTGGCTGAGTGCCTGATAGGCCATTGCTGGTCCTGTGGGTGGAGTTTGTGATTGAGATGTCACTTGTTGCTCAGTGCCTGATAGGCCAGTGCTGGTCATATGGGTGCAGTTTGTGATTCTAAGGTGACTTGTGGCTCAGTGCCTGATAGGCCAGTGCTGGTCCTGTGGGTGCAGTTTGTCGTTGTGATATCACTTGTGGCTCAGTGAGTGCTAGGCCAGTGCTGGTCACACAGCTGAAGTTTGTGTTTGTGATGTTCACTTGTGGCTCAGTGCCTGATAGGCCAGTGCTGTTCATGTGGGTGCAGTTTGTGATTGTGATGTCACTTGTGGCTCAGTGCCTGATAGGCCAGTGCTGGTCCTGTGGCTGCAGTTTGTTTTTGTGAGGTCACTTGTGGCTCAGTGCCTGATAGGCCAGTGCTGTTCATGTGGGTGCAGTTTGTGATTGTGATGTCACTTGTGGCTCAGTGCCTGATAGGCCATGCTGGTCATGTGGGTGCAGTTTTTGGTTGTGATGTCACTTGTGACTCAGTTCCTGATAGGCCAGTGCTGGTCATATGGGTTCAGTTTGTGTTTGTGATGTCACTTGTGGCTCAGTGCCTGATAGGGCATTGCTGGTGATGTGGGTGGAGTTTGTGGTTGTGATGTCACTTGTGGCTCCGTGCCTGATAGGCCAGTGCTGGAGATGTGGCTGCAGTTTGTGGTTGTGATGTTACTTGTGGCTGAGTTCCTGATAGGCCAGTGCTGGAGATGTGGCTGCAGTTTGTGTTTGTGATGTCACTTGTGGCTCAGTTCCTGATAGGCCAGTGCTGGTCATGTGGGTGCAGTTTGTGTTTGTGATGTCACTTGTGGGTCAGTGCCTGATAGGCCAGTGCTGGTGATGTGGCTGCAGTTTTTGTTTGTGATGTCACTTGTGGCTCAGTGCCTGATAGGCCAGTGCTGGTCACATGGCTGCAGTTTGAGGTTGTGATGTCACTTGTGGCTTAGTGCCTGATAGGCCAGTGCTGTTCATGTGGGTGCAGTTTGTGATTCTGAGGTCCCTTGTGGCTCAGTGCCTGATAGGGCAATGCTGGTAATGTGGCTACAATTTGTGATTGTGAGATCACTTGTTGCTCAGTGCCTGATAGGCCATGCTGGTCCTGTGGGTGGAGTTTGTGGTTGTGATGTCACTCGTGGCTCAGTGCCTGATAGGCCAGTGCTGTTCATGTGGGTGCAGTTTGTGATTGTGATGTCACTTGTGGCTCAGTGCCTGATAGGCCATGCTGGTCATGTGGGTGCAGTTTTTGTTTGTGATGTCACTTGTGACTCAGTTCCTGATAGGCCAGTGCTGGTCATATGGGTTCAGTTTGTGATTGTGATGTCACTTGTGGCTCAGTGCCTGATAGGCCATTGCTTGTCCTGTGGGTGCAGTTTGTGGTTGTGATGTCACTTGTGGCTGAGTGCCTGATAGGCCAGTGCTGGATATGTGTGTGCAGTTTTTGTTTGTGATGTCCCTTGTGGCTCAGTGCCTGATAGGCCACTGCTGGTCACATGGCTGCAGTTTGTGGTTGTGATGTCACTTGTGGCTTAGTGCCTGATAGGCCAGTGCTGTTCATGTGGGTGCAGTTTGTGATTCTGAGGTCCCTTGTGGCTCAGTGTCTGATAGGCCACTGCTTTTCCTGTGGGTGCAGTTTGTGTGTGTGATGTCACTTGTGGCTGAGTTCCTGATAGGCCAGTGCTGGTGATGTGGCTGCAGTTTGTGGTTGTGATGTCACTTGTGGCTCAGTGCCTGATAGGCCAGTGCTGGTCCTGTGCCTGCAGTTTGTTGTTGTGATGTCACTTGTGGCGCAGTGCTCGATAGGCGAATGCTGGTGATGTGGGTGGAGTTTGTGGTTGTGATGTCCCTTTGGCTCAGTGCCTGAGAGGCCATGCTGCTCCTGTTGGTGGAGTTTGTGGTTGTGATGTCACTTGTGGCTCAGTGCCTGATAGGCCAGTGCTTTTCCTGTGGATGCAGTTTGTGTTTGTGATGTCACTTGTGGCTGAGTGCCTGATAGGCCAGTGCTGGTCCTGTGGGTGCAGTTTGTGATTCTGAGGTCCCTTGTGGCTCAGTGCCTGATAGGCCACTGCTTTTCCTGTGGGTGCAGTTTGTGTTTGTGATGTCACTTGTGGCTCCGTGCCTGATAGGCCAGTGCTGGTGATGTGGCTGCAGTTTGTGGTTGTGATGTCACTTGTGGCTCAGTGCCTGATAGGCCATTGCTGGTGATGTGGCTGCAGTTTGTTGTTGTGATGTCACTTGTGGCGCAGTGCTTGATAGGCCAATGCTGGTGATGTGGGTGGAGTTTGTGGTTGTGAGGTCCCTTTGGCTCAGTGCCTGAGAGGCCATGCTGCTCCTGTTGGTGGAGTTTGTGGTTGTGATGTCAGTTGTGGCTCAGTGCCTGATAGGCCACTGCTTTTCCTGTGGATGCAGTTTGTGTTTGTGATGTCACTTGTGGCTGAGTGCCTGATAGGCCAGTGCTGGTCCTGTGGGTGCAGTTTGTGGTTGTGATGTCACTTGTGGCTCCGTGCCTGGTAGGCCAGTGCTGGTTTACGTGGGTGCAGTTTGTGGTTGTGATGTCACTTGTGGCTGAGTGCCTGATAGGCCATTGCTGGTGATGTGGCTGCAGTTTGTGTTTGTGATGTCACTTGTGGCTCAGTGCCTGATAGGCCAGTGCTGGTGATGTGGGTGCAGTTTGAGCTTGTGACGTCACTTGTGGCTCAGTGCCTGATAGGCCAGTGCTGGTGATGTGGCTGCAGTTTGTGTTTGTGATGTCACTTGTGGCTCAGTGCCTGATAGGCCATTGCTGGTGATGTGGCTGCAGTTTGTTCTTTTGATGTCACTTGTGGCTGAGTGCCTGATAGGCCAGTGCTGGTGATGTGGGTGCAGTTTGTGATTCTAAGGTGACTTGTGGCTCAGTGCCTGATAGGCCACGACTTGTCCTGTGGGTGCAGTTTGTGATTGTGAGGTCACTTGTGGCTCCGTGCCTGATAGGCCAGTGCTGGTCCTGTGGGTGCAGTTTGTCGTTGTGATATCACTTGTGGCTCAGTGAGTGCTAGGCCAGTGCTGGTCACACAGCTGAAGTTTGTGTTTGTGATGTTCACTTGTGGCTCAGTGCCTGATAGGCCATGCTGGTCATGTGGGTGCAGTTTTTGGTTGTGATGTCACTTGTGACTCAGTGCCTGATAGGCCAGTGCTGGTCATATGGGTTCAGTTTGTGTTTGTGATGTCACTTGTGGCTCAGTGCCTGATAGGCCAGTGCTGGTGATGTGGGTGGAGTTTGTGTTTGTGATGTCACTTGTGGCTCAGTGCCTGATAGGCCAGTGCTGGTCCTGTGGCTGCAATTTGTGATTTTGAGGTCACTTGTGGGGCAGTGCTTGATAGGCCATTGCTGGTGATGTGGCTGCAGTTTGTGGTTGTGAGGTCACTTGTGGCTCAGTGTCTGATAGGCCACTGCTGGTAATGTGGCTACAATTTGTGATTGTGAGATCACTTTTTTCTCAGTGCCTGATAGGCCATGCTGGTCATGTGGGTGGAGTTTGAGGTTGTGATGTGACTTGTGGCTCAGTGCCTGATAGGCCAGTGCTTTTCATGTGGGTGCAGTTTGTGGTTGTGAGGTCCCTTGTGGCTCAGTGCCTGATAGGCCAGTGCTGGTCCTGTGGGTGGAGTTTGTGGTTGTGATGTGACTTGTGGCTCAGTGCCGGATAGGCCATGCTGGTCCTGTGGGTGGAGTTTGTGATTGAGATGTCACTTGTTGCTGAGTGCCTGATAGGCCAGTGCTTGTCCTGTGGGTGCAGTTTGTGATTGTGATGTCACTTGTGGCTCCGTGCCTGATAGGCCAGTGCTGGTCCTGTGGGTGCAGTTTGTCGTTGTGATATCACTTGTGGCTCAGTGAGTGCTAGGCCAGTGCTGGTCACACAGCTGAAGTTTGTGTTTGTGATGTCACTTGTGGCTCAGTGCCTGATGGGGCATTGCTGGTGATGTGGGTGGAGTTTGTGGTTGTGATGTCACTTGTGGCTCAGTGCCTGATAGGCCAGTGCTGGTCCTGTGGCTGCAATTTGTGATTTTGAGGTCACTTGTGGGGCAGTGCTTGATAGGCCATTGCTGGTGATGTGGCTGCAGTTTGTGGTTGTGAGGTCACTTGTGGCTCAGTGTCTGATAGGCCACTGCTGGTCACATGGCTGCAGTTTGTGTTTGTGATGTCACTTGTGGCTCAGTGCCTGATAGGCCAGTGCTGGTCATGTGGGTGCAGTTTGTGTTTGTGATGTCACTTGTGGCTCAGTGCCTGATATGCCAGTGCTGGTGATGTGGGTGCAGTTTGTGTTTGTGATGTCACTTGTGGCTCAGTGCCTGATAGGCCATTGCTGGTGATGTGGCTGCAGTTTGTTCTTTTGATGTCACTTGTGGCTGAGTGCCTGATAGGCCAGTGCTGGTGATGTGGGTGCAGTTTGTGATTCTAAGGTGACTTGTGGCTCAGTGCCTGATAGGCCACTACTTGTCCTGTGGGTGCAGTTTGTGATTGTGAGGTCACTTGTGGCTCCGTGCCTGATAGGCCAGTGCTGGTCCTGTGGGTGCAGTTTGTGATTGTGATGTCACTTGTGGCTCCGTGCCTGATAGGCCAGTGCTGGTCCTGTGGGTGCAGTTTGTCGTTGTGATATCACTTGTGGCTCAGTGAGTGCTAGGCCAGTGCTGGTCACACAGCTGAAGTTTGTGTTTGTGATGTTCACTTGTGGCTCAGTGCCTGATAGGGCATGCTGGTCATGTGGGTGCAGTTTTTGGTTGTGATGTCACTTGTGACTCAGTGCCTGATAGGCCACTGCTGGTCATATGGGTTCAGTTTGTGTTTGTGATGTCACTTGTGGCTCAGTGCCTGATAGGGCATTGCTGGTGATGTGGGTGGAGTTTGTGGTTGTGATGTCACTTGTGGCTCAGTGCCTGATAGGCCAGTGCTGGTCCTGTGGCTGCAATTTGTGATTTTGAGGTCACTTGTGGGGCAGTGCTTGATAGGCCATTGCTGGTGATGTGGCTGCAGTTTGTGGTTGTGAGGTCACTTGTGGCTCAGTGTCTGATAGGCCACTGCTGGTAATGTGGCTACAATTTGTGATTGTGAGATCACTTTTTTCTCAGTGCCTGATAGGCCATGCTGGTCATGTGGGTGGAGTTTGAGGTTGTGATGTCACTTGTGGCTCAGTGCCTGATAGGCCATGCTGGTCCTGTGGGTGGAGTTTGTGGTTGTGATGTGACTTGTGGCTCAGTGCCTGATAGGCCATTGCTTGTCCTGTGGGTGGAGTTTGTGGTTGTGATGTCACTTGTGGCTGAGTGCCTGAGAGGCCAGTGCTGGTCACATGGCTGCAGTTTGTGTTTGTGATGTCACTTGTGCCTCAGTGCCTGATATGTCTGTGCTGGTGATGTGGGTGCAGTTTGTGTTTGTGATGTCACTTGTGGTTCAGTGCCTGATGGGCCAGTGCTGGTGATGTGGGTGCAGTTTGTGTTTGTGATGTCACTTGTGGCTCAGTGCCTGATACGCCAATGCTGGTGATGTGGCTGTAGTTTGTTCTTGTGATGTGACTTGTGGCTCAGTGCCTGATAGGCCAGTGCTGGTCATGTGGGTTCAGTTTGAGGTTGTGATGTCACTTGTGGCTCAGTTCTTGATAGGCCAGTGCTAGTCCTGTGGGTGGAGTTTGTGTTTGTGATGTCACTTGTGGCTGAGTGCCTGATAGGCCATGCTGGTCCTGTGGGTGGAGTTTGTGATTGAGATGTCACTTGTTGCTCAGTGCCTGATAGGCCAGTGCTGGTGATGTGGGTGCAGTTTGTGATTCTAAGGTGACTTGTGGCTCAGTGCCTGATAGGCCAGTGCTGGTCCTGTGGGTGCAGTTTGTCGTTGTGATATCACTTGTGGCTCAGTGAGTGCTAGGCCAGTGCTGGTCACACAGCTGAAGTTTGTGTTTGTGATGTTCACTTGTGGCTCAGTGCCTGATAGGGCATTGCTGGTGATGTGGGTGGAGTTTGTGGTTGTGATGTCACTTGTGGCTCAGTGCCTGATAGGCCAGTGCTGGTCCTGTGGCTGCAATTTGTGATTTTGAGGTCACTTGTGGGGCAGTGCTTGATAGGCCATTGCTGGTGATGTGGCTGCAGTTTGTGGTTGTGAGGTCACTTGTGGCTCAGTGTCTGATAGGCCACTGCTGGTCACATGGCTGCAGTTTGAGGTTGTGATGTCACTTGTGGCTTAGTGCCTGATAGGCCAGTGCTGGTGATGTGAGTGCAGTTTGTGATTCTGAGGTCCCTTGTGGCTCAGTGCCTGATAGGCCACTGCTTTTCCTGTGGGTGGAGTTTGTGTTTGTGATGTCACTTGTGGCTCCGTGCCTGATAGGCCAGTGCTGGTGATGTGGCTGCAGTTTGTGGTTGTGATGTTACTTGTGGCTGAGTTCCTGATAGGCCAGTGCTGGAGATGTGGCTGCAGTTTGTGGTTGTGAGGTCACTTGTGTCTCAGTGCCTGATAGGGCAATGATGGTAATGTGGCTACAATTTGTGATTGTGAGATCACTTGTTGCTCAGTGCCTGATAGGCCATGCTGGTCCTGTGGGTGGAGTTTGTGTTTGTGATGTCACTTGTGGCTCAGTGCCTGATAGGCCAGTGCTTTTCATGTGGGTGCAATTTGTGGTTGTGAGGTCCCTTGTGGCTCAGTGCCTGATAGGCCATGCTGGTCCTGTGGGTGGAGTTTGTGGTTGTGATGTGACTTGTGGCTCAGTGCCTGATAGGCCATTGCTTGTCCTGTGGGTGGAGTTTGTGGTTGTGATGTCACTTGTGGCTCAGTGCCTGATAGGCCAGTGCTGTTCATGTGGGTGGAGTTTGTGATTGTGATGTCACTTGTGGCTCAGTGCCTGATAGGCCATGCTGGTCATGTGGGTGCAGTTTTTGTTTGTGATGTCACTTGTGACTCAGTTCCTGATAGGCCAGTGCTGGTCATATGGGTTCAGTTTGTGTTTGTGATGTCACTTGTGGCTCAGTGCCTGATAGGGCATTGCTGGTGATGTGGGTGGAGTTTGTGGTTGTGATGTCACTTGTGGCTCAGTGCCTGATAGGCCAGTGCTGGTCCTGTGGCTGCAATTTGTGATTTTGAGGTCACTTGTGGGGCAGTGCTTGATAGGCCATTGCTGGTGATGTGGCTGCAGTTTGTGGTTGTGATGTCACTTGTGGCTCAGTGTCTGATAGGCCACTGCTGGTAATGTGGCTACAATTTGTGATTGTGAGATCACTTTTTTCTCAGTGCCTGATAGGCCATGCTGGTCCTGTGGGTGGAGTTTGTGGTTGTGATGTGACTTGTGGCTCAGTGCCTGATAGGCCATTGCTTGTCCTGTGGGTGGAGTTTGTGGTTGTGATGTCACTTGTGGCTGAGTGCCTGAGAGGCCAGTGCTGGTCACATGGCTGCAGTTTGTGTTTGTGATGTCACTTGTGCCTCAGTGCCTGATATGTCTGTGCTGGTGATGTGGGTGGAGTTTGTGTTTGTGATGTCACTTGTGGCTCAGTGCCTGATAGGCCAGTGCTGGTCCTGTGGGTGCAGTTTGTGGTTGTGATGTCACTTGTGGCTCCGTGCCTGGTAGGCCAGTGCTGGTTTACGTGGGTGCAGTTTGTGGTTGTGATGTCACTTGTTGCTGAGTGCCTGATAGGCCATTGCTGGTGATGTGGCTGCAGTTTGTGTTTGTGATGTCACTTGTCGCTCAGTGCCTGATAGGCCAGTGCTGGTCCTGTGGGTGGAGTTTGTGGTTGTGATGTGACTTGTGGCTCAGTGCCGGATAGGCCATGCTGGTCCTGTGGGTGGAGTTTGTGATTGAGATGTCACTTGTTGCTGAGTGCCTGATAGGCCAGTGCTGGTGATGTGGGTGCAGTTTGTGATTCTAAGGTGACTTGTGGCTCAGTGCCTGATAGGCCAGTGCTTGTCCTGTGGGTGCAGTTTGTGATTGTGATGTCACTTGTGGCTCCGTGCCTGATAGGCCAGTGCTGGTCCTGTGGGTGCAGTTTGTCGTTGTGATATCACTTGTGGCTCAGTGAGTGCTAGGCCAGTGCTGGTCACACAGCTGAAGTTTGTGTTTGTGATGTTCACTTGTGGCTCAGTGCCTGATAGGCCAGTGCTGTTCATGTGGGTGCAGTTTGTGATTGTGATGTCACTTGTGGCTCAGTGCCTGATAGGCCATGCTGGTCATGTGGGTGGAGTTTTTGTTTGTGATGTCACTTGTGACTCAGTTCCTGATAGGCCAGTGCTGGTCATATGGGTTCAGTTTGTGTTTGTGATGTCACTTGTGGCTCAGTGCCTGATAGGGCATTGCTGGTGATGTGGGTGGAGTTTGTGGTTGTGATGTCACTTGTGGCTCAGTGCCTGATAGGCCAGTGCTGGTCCTGTGGCTGCAATTTGTGATTTTGAGGTCACTTGTGGGGCAGTGCTTGATAGGCCATTGCTGGTGATGTGGCTGCAGTTTGTGGTTGTGAGGTCACTTGTGGCTCAGTGTCTGATAGGCCACTGCTGGTCACATGGCTGCAGTTTGTGTTCGTGATGTCACTTGTGGCTCAGTGCCTGATAGGCCAGTGCTGGTCAGGTGGGTGCAGTTTGTGTTTGTGATGTCACTTGTGGCTCAGTGCCTGATATGCCAGTGCTGGTGATGTGGGTGCAGTTTGAGGTTGTGATGTCACTTGTGGGGCAGTTCTTGATAGGCCATTGCTGGTGATGTGGCTGCAGTTTGTGGTTGTGATGTCACTTGTGGCTCAGTGCCTGATAGGCCACTGCTGGTCACATGGCTGCAGTTTGTGGTTGTGATGTCACTTGTGGCTTAGTGCCTGATAGGCCAGTGCTGTTCATGTGGGTGCAGTTTGTGATTCTGAGGTCCCTTGTGGCTCAGTGCCTGACAGGCCACTGCTTTTCCTGTGGGTGCAGTTTGTGTTTGTGATGTCACTTGTGGCTCCGTGCCTGATAGGCCAGTGCTGGTGATGTGGCTGCAGTTTGTGGTTGTGATGTCACTTGTGGCTCAGTGTCTGATAGGCCACTGCTGGTCACATGGCTGCAGTTTGTGGTTGTGATGTCACTTGTGGCTTAGTGCCTGATAGGCCAGTGCTGTTCATGTGGGTGCAGTTTGTGATTCTGAGGTCCCTTGTGGCTCAGTGCCTGATAGGCCACTGCTTTTCCTGTGGGTGCAGTTTGTGTTTGTGATGTCACTTGTGGCTCCGTGCCTGATAGGCCAGTGCTGGTGATGTGGCTGCAGTTTGTGGTTGTGATGTCACTTGTGGCTGAGTTCCTGATAGGCCAGTGCTGGTGATGTGGCTGCAGTTTGTGGTTGTGATGTCACTTGTGGCTCAGTGCCTGATAGGCCAGTGCTGGTCCTGTGCCTGCAGTTTGTTGTTGTGATGTCACTTGTGGCGCAGTGCTTGATAGGCCAATGCTGGTTATGTGGGTGGAGTTTGTGGTTGTGAGGTCCCTTTGGCTCAGTGCCTGAGAGGCCATGCTGCTCCTGTTGGTGGAGTTTGTGGTTGTGATGTCACTTGTGGCTCAGTGCCTGATAGGCCACTGCTTTTCCTGTGGATGCAGTTTGTGTTTGTGATGTCACTTGTGGCTGAGTGCCTGATAGGCCAGTGCTGGTCCTGTGGGTGCAGTTTGTGGTTGTGATGTCACTTGTGGCTCCGTGCCTGGTAGGCCAGTGCTGGTTTACGTGGGTGCAGTTTGTGGTTGTGATGTCACTTGTGGCTGAGTGCCTGATAGGCCATTGCTGGTGATGTGGCTGCAGTTTGTGTTTGTGATGTCACTTGTGGCTCAGTGCCTGATAGGCCAGTGCTGGTGATGTGGGTGCAGTTTGAGCTTGTGACGTCACTTGTGGCTCAGTGCCTGATAGGCCAGTGCTGGTGATGTGGCTGCAGTTTGTGTTTGTGATGTCACTTGTGGCTCAGTGCCTGATAGGCCATTGCTGGTGATGTGGCTGCAGTTTGTTCTTTTGATGTCACTTGTGGCTCAGTGCCTGATAGGCCAGTGCTGGTGATGTGGGTGCAGTTTGTGATTCTAAGGTGACTTGTGGCTCAGTGCCTGATAGGCCACTACTTGTCCTGTGGGTGCAGTTTGTGATTGTGAGGTCACTTGTGGCTCCGTGCCTGATAGGCCAGTGCTGGTCCTGTGGGTGCAGTTTGTCGTTGTGATATCACTTGTGGCTCAGTGAGTGCTAGGCCAGTGCTGGTTACACAGCTGAAGTTTGTGTTTGTGATGTTCACTTGTGGCTCAGTGCCTGATAGGGCATGCTGGTCATGTGGGTGCAGTTTTTGGTTGTGATGTCACTTGTGACTCAGTGCCTGATAGGCCAGTGCTGGTCATATGGGTTCAGTTTGTGTTTGTGATGTCACTTGTGGCTCAGTGCCTGATAGGGCATTGCTGGTGATGTGGGTGGAGTTTGTGGTTGTGATGTCACTTGTGGCTCAGTGCCTGATAGGCCAGTGCTGGTCCTGTGGCTGCAATTTGTGATTTTGAGGTCACTTGTGGGGCAGTGCTTGATAGGCCATTGCTGGTGATGTGGCTGCAGTTTGTGGTTGTGAGGTCACTTGTGGCTCAGTGTCTGATAGGCCACTGCTGGTCCTGTGGGTGGAGTTTGTGGTTGTGATGTGACTTGTGGCTCAGTGCCTGATAGGCCATTGCTTGTCCTGTGGGTGGAGTTTGTGGTTGTGATGTCACTTGTGGCTGAGTGCCTGAGAGGCCAGTGCTGGTCACATGGCTGCAGTTTGTGTTTGTGATGTCACTTGTGCCTCAGTGCCTGATATGTCTGTGCTGGTGATGTGGGTGCAGTTTGTGTTTGTGATGTCACTTGTTGCTCAGTGCCTGATAGGCCAGTGCTGGTCCTGTGGGTGCAGTTTGTGGTTGTGATGTCACTTGTGGCTCCGTGCCTGGTAGGCCAGTGCTGGTTTACGTGGGTGCAGTTTGTGGTTGTGATGTCACTTGTTGCTGAGTGCCTGATAGGCCATTGCTGGTGATGTGGCTGCAGTTTGTGTTTGTGATGTCACTTGTCGCTCAGTGCCTGATAGGCCAGTGCTGGTGATGTGGGTGCAGTTTGAGGTTGTGATGTCACTTGTGGCTCAGTTCTTGATAGGCCAGTACTAGTCCTGTGGGTGGAGTTTGTGTTTGTGATGTCACTTGTGGCTCAGTGCCTGATAGGCCAGTGCTGGTCCTGTGGGTGGAGTTTGTGGTTGTGATGTGACTTGTGGCTCAGTGCCGGATAGGCCAGTGCTGGTGATGTGGGTGCAGTTTGTGATTCTAAGGTGACTTGTGGCTCAGTGCCTGATAGGCCAGTGCTGGTCCTGTGGGTGCAGTTTGTCGTTGTGATATCACTTGTGGCTCAGTGAGTGCTAGGCCAGTGCTGGTCACACAGCTGAAGTTTGTGTTTGTGATGTTCACTTGTGGCTCAGTGCCTGATAGGGCATTGCTGGTGATGTGGGTGGAGTTTGTGGTTGTGATGTCACTTGTGGCTCAGTGCCTGATAGGCCAGTGCTGGTCCTGTGGCTGCAATTTGTGATTTTGAGGTCACTTGTTGGGCAGTGCTTGATAGGCCATTGCTGGTGATGTGGCTGCAGTTTGTGGTTGTGAGGTCACTTGTGGCTCAGTGTCTGATAGGCCACTGCTGGTCACATGGCTGCAGTTTGAGGTTGTGATGTCACTTGTGGCTTAGTGCCTGATAGGCCAGTGCTGGTGATGTGAGTGCAGTTTGTGATTCTGAGGTCCCTTGTGGCTCAGTGCCTGATAGGCCACTGCTTTTCCTGTGGGTGGAGTTTGTGTTTGTGATGTCACTTGTGGCTCCGTGCCTGATAGGCCAGTGCTGGTGATGTGGCTGCAGTTTGTGGTTGTGATGTTACTTGTGGCTGAGTTCCTGATAGGCCAGTGCTGGAGATGTGGCTGCAGTTTGTGGTTGTGAGGTCACTTGTGTCTCAGTGCCTGATAGGGCAATGATGGTAATGTGGCTACAATTTGTGATTGTGAGATCACTTGTTGCTCAGTGCCTGATAGGCCATGCTGGTCCTGTGGGTGGAGTTTGTGTTTGTGATGTCACTTGTGGCTCAGTGCCTGATATGTCTGTGCTGGTGATGTGGGTGGAGTTTGTGTTTGTGATGTCACTTGTGGCTCAGTGCCTGATAGGCCAGTGCTTTTCATGTGGGTGCAATTTGTGGTTGTGAGGTCCCTTGTGGCTCAGTGCCTGATTGGCCATGCTGGTCCTGTGGGTGGAGTTTGTGGTTGTGATGTGACTTGTGGCTCAGTGCCTGATAGGCCATTGCTTGTCCTGTGGGTGGAGTTTGTGTTTGTGATGTCACTTGTGGCTCAGTGCCTGATAGGCCAGTGCTGTTCATGTGGGTGCAGTTTGTGATTGTGATGTCACTTGTGGCTCCGTGCCTGATAGGCCATGCTGGTCATGTGGGTGCAGTTTTTGTTTGTGATGTCACTTGTGACTCAGTGCCTGATAGGCCAGTGCTGGTCATATGGGTTCAGTTTGTGTTTGTGATGTCACTTGTGGCTCAGTGCCTGATAGGCCAGTGCTGGTGATGTGAGTGGAGTTTGTGGTTGTGATGTCCCTTTGGCTCAGTGCCTGATAGGCCAGTGCTGGTCCTGTGGCTGCAATTTGTGATTTTGAGGTCACTTGTGGGGCAGTGCTTGATAGGCCATTGCTGGTGATGTGGCTGCAGTTTGTGGTTGTGATGTCACTTGTGGCTCAGTGTCTGATAGGCCACTGCTGGTCACATGGCTGCAGTTTGAGGTTGTGATGTCACTTGTGGCTTAGTGCCTGATAGGCCAGTGCTGTTCATGTGGGTGGAGTTTGTGTTTGTGATGTCACTTGTGGCTCAGTGCCTGACAGGCCAGTGCTGTTCATGTGGGTGCAGTTTGTGATTCTGAGGTCCCTTGTGGCTGAGTGCCTGATAGGCCACTGCTTTTCCTGTGGGTGCAGTTTGTGTTTGTGATGTGACTTGTGGCTCAGTGCCTGATAGGCCAGTGCTGGTGATGTGGCTGCAGTTTGTGGTTGTGATGTCACTTGTGGCTGAGTTCCTGATAGGCCAGTGCTGGTGATGTGGCTGCAGTTTGTGGTTGTGATGTCACTTGTGGCTGAGTGCCTGATAGGCCAGTGCTGGTCCTGTGCCTGCAGTTTGTTGTTGTGATGTCACTTGTGGCGCAGTGCTTGATAGGCCAATGCTGGTGATGTGGGTGGAGTTTGTGGTTGTGATGTCCCTTTGGCTCAGTGCCTGAGAGGCCATGCTGCTCCTGTTGGTGGAGTTTGTGGTTGTGATGTCACTTGTGGCTCAGTGCCTGATAGGCCAGTGCTTTTCCTGTGGATGCAGTTTGTGTTTGTGATGTCACTTGTGGCTGAGTGCCTGATAGGCCACTGCTTTTCCTGTGGGTGCAGTTTGTGGTTGTGATGTCACTTGTGGCTCCGTGCCTGGTAGGCCAGTGCTGGTTTACGTGGGTGCAGTTTGTGGTTGTGATGTCACTTGTGGCTGAGTGCCTGATAGGCCATTGCTGGTGATGTGGCTGCAGTTTGTGTTTGTGATGTCACTTGTGGCTCAGTGCCTGATAGGCCAGTGCTGGTGATGTGGGTGCAGTTTGAGCTTGTGACGTCACTTGTGGCTCAGTGCCTGATATGCCAGTGCTGGTGATGTGGGTGCAGTTTGTGTTTGTGATGTCACTTGTGGCTCAGTGCCTGATAGGCCATTGCTGGTGATGTGGCTGCAGTTTGTTCTTTTGATGTCACTTGTGGCTGAGTGCCTGATAGGCCAGTGCTGGTGATGTGGGTGGAGTTTGTGATTCTAAGGTGACTTGTGGCTCAGTGCCTGATAGGCCACTACTTGTCCTGTGGGTGCAGTTTGTGATTGTGAGGTCACTTGTGGCTCCGTGCCTGATAGGCCAGTGCTGGTCCTGTGGGTGCAGTTTGTGATTCTAAGGTGACTTGTGGCTTAGTGCCTCATAGGCCAGTGCTGGTCCTGTGGGTGCAGTTTGTCGTTGTGATATCACTTGTGGCTCAGTGAGTGCTAGGCCAGTGCTGGTCACACAGCTGAAGTTTGTGTTTGTGATGTTCACTTGTGGCTCAGTGCCTGATAGGGCATTGCTGGTGATGTGGGTGGAGTTTGTGGTTGTGATGTCACTTGTGGCTCAGTGCCTGATAGGCCAGTGCTGGTCCTGTGGCTGCAATTTGTGATTTTGAGGTCACTTGTGGGGCAGTGCTTGATAGGCCATTGCTGGTGATGTGGGTGGAGTTTGTGGTTGTGATGTCACTTGTGGCTCAGTGTCTGATAGGCCACTGCTGGTCACATGGCTGCAGTTTGTGTTTGTGATGTCACTTGTGGCTCAGTGCCTGATAGGCCAGTGCTGGTCAGGTGGGTGCAGTTTGTGTTTGTGATGTCACTTGTGGCTCAGTGCCTGATATGCCAGTGCTGGTGATGTGGGTGCAGTTTGTGTTTGTGATGTCACTTGTGGCTCAGTGCCTGATAGGCCATTGCTGGTGATGTGGCTGCAGTTTGTTCTTTTGATGTCACTTGTGGCTGAGTGCCTGATAGGCCAGTGCTGGTGATGTGGGTGGAGTTTGTGATTCTAAGGTGACTTGTGGCTCAGTGCCTGAAAGGCCACTACTTGTCCTGTGGGTGCAGTTTGTGATTGTGAGGTCACTTGTGGCTCCGTGCCTGATAGGCCAGTGCTGGTCCTGTGGGTGCAGTTTGTGATTCTAAGGTGACTTGTGGCTCAGTGCCTCATAGGCCAGTGCTGGTCCTGTGGGTGCAGTTTGTCGTTGTGATATCACTTGTGGCTCAGTGAGTGCTAGGCCAGTGCTGGTCACACAGCTGAAGTTTGTGTTTGTGATGTTCACTTGTGGCTCAGTGCCTGATAGGCCATGCTGGTCATGTGGGTGCAGTTTTTGGTTGTGATGTCACTTGTGACTCAGTGCCTGATAGGCCAGTGCTGGTCATATGGGTTCAGTTTGTGTTTGTGATGTCACTTGTGGCTCAGTGCCTGATAGGCCAGTGCTGGTGATGTGGGTGGAGTTTGTGGTTGTGATGTCACTTGTGGCTCAGTGCCTGATAGGCCAGTGCTGGTCCTGTGGCTGCAATTTGTGATTTTGAGGTCACTTGTGGGGCAGTGCTTGATAGGCCATTGCTGGTGATGTGGCTGCAGTTTGTGGTTGTGAGGTCACTTGTGGCTCAGTGTCTGATAGGCCAGTGCTGGTAATGTGGCTACAATTTGTGATTGTGAGATCACTTTTTTCTCAGTGCCTGATAGGCCATGCTGGTCATGTGGGTGGAGTTTGAGGTTGTGATGTCACTTGTGGCTCAGTGCCTGATAGGCCAGTGCTGGTCATGTGGGTGCAGTTTGTGATTCTGAGGTCCCTTGTGGCTCAGTGCCTGATAGGCCATTGCTTGTCCTGTGGGTGGAGTTTGTGGTTGTGATGTCACTTGTGGCTGAGTGCCTGAGAGGCCAGTGCTGGTCACATGGCTGCAGTTTGTGTTTGTGATGTCACTTGTGCCTCAGTGCCTGATATGTCTGTGCTGGTGATGTGGGTGCAGTTTGTGTTTGTGATGTCACTTGTGGTTCAGTGCCTGATGGGCCAGTGCTGGTGATGTGGGTGCAGTTTGTGTTTGTGATGTCACTTGTGGCTCAGTGCCTGATACGCCAATGCTGGTGATGTGGCTGTAGTTTGTTCTTGTGATGTGACTTGTGGCTCAGTGCCTGATAGGCCAGTGCTGGTCATGTGGGTTCAGTTTGAGGTTGTGATGTCACTTGTGGCTCAGTTCTTGATAGGCCAGTGCGGGTCATGTGGGTGGAGTTTGTGGTTGTGATGTCACTTGTGGCTCAGTGCCTGATAGGGCATTGCTGGTGATGTGGGTGGAGTTTGTGGTTGTGATGTGACTTGTGGCTCAGTGCCTGATATGCCAGTGCTGGTGATGTGGGTGCTGTTTGTGTTTGTGGTGTCACTTGTGGCTCAGTGCCTGATAGGCCAGTGCTGGTGATGTGGCTGTAGTTTGTTCTTGTGAGGTCACTTGTGGCTCAGTGCCTGATAGGCCAGTGCTGGTCCTGTGGGTGGAGTTTGTGGTTGTGATGTGACTTGTGGCTCAGTGCCTGATAGGCCAGTGCTGGTCCTGTGGGTGGAGTTTGTGGTTGTGATGTGACTTGTGGCTCAGTGCCGGATAGGCCACTGCTGGTGATGTGGCTGCAGTTTGTTCTTTTGATGTCACTTGTGGCTGAGTGCCTGATAGGCCAGTGCTGGTCATGTGGGTGCAGTTTGTGATTCTAAGGTGACTTGTGGCTCAGTGCCTGATAGGCCATTGCTTGTCCTGTGGGTGGAGTTTGTGTTTGTGATGTCACTTGTGGCTCAGTGCCTGATAGGCCAGTGGTGGTCCTGTGGGTGCAGTTTGTCGTTGTGATATCACTTGTGGCTCAGTGAGTGCTAGGCCAGTGCTGGTCACACAGCTGAAGTTTGTGTTTGTGATGTTCACTTGTGTCTCAGTGCCTGATAGGGCAATGATGGTAATGTGGCTACAATTTGTGATTGTGAGATCACTTGTTGCTCAGTGCCTGATAGGCCATGCTGGTCCTGTGGGTGGAGTTTGTGTTTGTGATGTCACTTGTGGCTCAGTGCCTGATAGGCCAGTGCTTTTCATGTGGGTGCAATTTGTGGTTGTGAGGTCCCTTGTGGCTGAGTGCCTGATAGGCCATGCTGGTCCTGTGGGTGGAGTTTGTGGTTGTGATGTGACTTGTGGCTCAGTGCCTGATAGGCCATTGCTTGTCCTGTGGGTGGAGTTTGTGGTTGTGATGTCACTTGTGGCTCAGTGCCTGATAGGCCAGTGCTGGTCACATGGCTGCAGTTTGTGTTTGTGATGTCACTTGTGCCTCAGTGCCTGATATGTCTGTGCTGGTGATGTGGGTGCAGTTTGTGTTTGTGATGTCACTTGTGGTTCAGTGCCTGATGGGCCAGTGCTGGTGATGTGGGTGCAGTTTGTGTTTGTGATGTCACTTGTGGCTCAGTGCCTGATACGCCAATGCTGGTGATGTGGCTGTAGTTTGTTCTTGTGATGTGACTTGTGGCTCAGTGCCTGATAGGCCAGTGCTCGTCATGTGGGTTCAGTTTGAGGTTGTGATGTCACTTGTGGCTCAGTTCTTGATAGGCCAGTGCTAGTCCTGTGGGTGGAGTTTGTGTTTGTGATGTCACTTGTGGGTCAGTGCCTGATAGGCCAGTGCTGGTCCTGTGGGTGGAGTTTGTGGTTGTGATGTGACTTGTGGCTCAGTGCCGGATAGGCCAGTGCTGGTGATGTGGCTGCAGTTTGTTCTTTTGATGTCACTTGTGGCTGAGTGCCTGATAGGCCATGCTGGTCCTGTGGGTGGAGTTTGTGATTGAGATGTCACTTGTTGCTCCGTGCCTGATAGGCCAGTGCTGGTGATGTGGGTGCAGTTTGTGATTCTAAGGTGACTTTTGGCTCAGTGCCTGATAGGCCAGTGCTGGTCCTGTGGGTGCAGTTTGTCGTTGTGATATCACTTGTGGCTCAGTGAGTGCTAGGCCAGTGCTGGTAACACAGCTGAAGTTTGTGTTTGTGATGTTCACTTGTGGCTCAGTGCCTGATAGGGCATTGCTGGTGATGTGGGTGGAGTTTGTGGTTGTGATGTCACTTGTGGCTCAGTGCCTGATAGGCCAGTGCTGGTCCTGTGGCTGCAATTTGTGATTTTGAGGTCACTTGTGGGGCAGTGCTTGATAGGCCATTGCTGGTGATGTGGCTGCAGTTTGTGGTTGTGAGGTCACTTGTGGCTCAGTGTCTGATAGGCCACTGCTGGTCACATGGCTGCAGTTTGAGGTTGTGATGTCACTTGTGGCTTAGTGCCTGATAGGCCAGTGCTGGTGATGTGAGTGCAGTTTGTGATTCTGAGGTCCCTTGTGGCTCAGTGCCTGATAGGCCACTGCTTTTCCTGTGGGTGGAGTTTGTGTTTGTGATGTCACTTGTGGCTCAGTGCCTGACAGGCCAGTGCTTTTCATGTGGGTGCAGTTTGTGTTTGTGATGTCACTTGTGCCTCAGTGCCTGATATGTCTGTGCTGGTGATGTGGGTGCAGTTTGTGTTTGTGATGTCACTTGTGGTTCAGTTCCTGATAGGCCAGTGCTGGTCATGTGGGTGCAGTTTGTGTTTGTGATGTCACTTGTGGGTCAGTGCCTGATAGGCCAGTGCTGGATATGTGTGTGCAGTTTTTGTTTGTGATGTCACTTGTGGCTCACTGCCTGATAGGCCACTGCTGGTCACATGGCTGCAGTTTGTGGTTGTGATGTCACTTGTGGCTTAGTGCCTGATAGGCCAGTGCTGTTCATGTGGGTGCACTTTGTGATTCTGAGGTCCCTTGTGGCTCAGTGCCTGATAGGCCATGCTGGTCCTGTGGGTGGAGTTTGTGGTTGTGATGTGACTTGTGGCTCAGTGCCTGATAGGCCATTGCTTGTCCTGTGGGTGGAGTTTGTGGTTGTGATGTCACTTGTGGCTGAGTGCCTGAGAGGCCAGTGCTGGTCACATGGCTGCAGTTTGTGTTTGTGATGTTCACTTGTGGCTCAGTGCCTGATAGGGCATGCTGGTGATGTGGGTGCAGTTTTTGGTTGTGATGTCACTTGTGACTCAGTGCCTGATAGGCCAGTGCTGGTCATATGGGTTCAGTTTGTGTTTGTGATGTCACTTGTGGCTCAGTGCCTGATAGGGCATTGCTGGTGATGTGGGTGGAGTTTGTGTTTGTGATGTCACTTGTGGCTCAGTGCCTGATAGGCCAGTGCTGGTCCTGTGGCTGCAATTTGTGATTTTGAGGTCACTTGTGGGGCAGTGCTTGATAGGCCATTGCTGGTGATGTGGCTGCAGTTTGTGGTTGTGAGGTCACTTGTGGCTCAGTGTCTGATAGGCCACTGCTGGTAATGTGGCTACAATTTGTGATTGTGAGATCACTTTTTTCTCAGTGCCTGATAGGCCATGCTGGTCATGTGGGTGGAGTTTGTGTTTGTGATGTCACTTGTGGCTCAGTGCCTGATAGGCCAGTGCTTTTCATGTGGCTGCAGTTTGTGTTTGTGAGGTCCCTTGTGGCTCAGTGCCTGATAGGCCATGCTGGTCCTGTGGGTGGAGTTTGTGGTTGTGATGTGACTTGTGGCTCAGTGCCTGATAGGCCATTGCTTGTCCTGTGGGTGGAGTTTGTGGTTGTGATGTCACTTGTGGCTGAGTGCCTGAGAGGCCAGTGCTGGTCACATGGCTGCAGTTTGTGTTTGTGATGTCACTTGTGCCTCAGTGCCTGATATGTCTGTGCTGGTGATGTGGGTGCAGTTTGTGTTTGTGATGTCACTTGTGGTTCAGTGCCTGATGGGCCAGTGCTGGTGATGTGGGTGCAGTTTGTGTTTGTGATGTCACTTGTGGCTGAGTGCCTGATACGCCAATGCTGGTGATGTGGCTGTAGTTTGTTCTTGTGATGTCACTTGTGGCTCAGTGCCTGATAGGCCAGTGCTGGTCATGTGGGTTCAGTTTGAGGTTGTGATGTCACTTGTGGCTCAGTTCTTGATAGGCCAGTGCTAGTCCTGTGGGTGGAGTTTGTGGTTGTGATGTCACTTGTGGCTCAGTGCCTGATAGGCCAGTGCTGGTCCTGTGGGTGGAGTTTGTGGTTGTGATGTGACTTGTGGCTCAGTGCCTGATAGGCCAGTGCTGGTGATGTGGGTGCTGTTTGTGTTTGTGATGTCACTTGTGACTCAGTTCCTGATAGGCCAGTGCTGGTGATGTGGCTGTAGTTTGTTCTTGTGAGGTCACTTGTGGCTCAGTGCCTGATAGGCCAGTGCTGGTGATGTGGGTTCAGTTTGAGGTTGTGATGTCACTTGTGGCTCAGTTCTTGATAGGCCAGTGCTAGTCCTGTGGGTGGAGTTTGTGGTTGTGATGTCACTTGTGGCTCAGTGCCTGATAGGCCAGTGCTGGTCCTGTGGGTGGAGTTTGTGGTTGTGATGTGACTTGTGGCTCAGTGCCGGATAGGCCAGTGCTGGTGATGTGGCTGCAGTTTGTTCTTTTGATGTCACTTGTGGCTGAGTGCCTGATAGGCCAGTGCTGGTCATGTGGGTGCAGTCTGTGATTCTAAGGTGACTTGTGGCTCAGTGCCTGATAGGCCATTGCTTGTCCTGTGGGTGGAGTTTGTGTTTGTGATGTCACTTGTGGCTCAGTGCCTGATAGGCCAGTGCTGGTCCTGTGGGTGCAGTTTGTCGTTGTGATATCACTTGTGGCTCAGTGAGTGCTAGGCCAGTGCTGGTCACACAGCTGAAGTTTGTGTTTGTGATGTTCACTTGTGACTCAGTGCCTGATAGGCCAGTGCTGGTCATATGGGTTCAGTTTGTGTTTGTGATGTCACTTGTGGCTCAGTGCCTGATAGGGTATTGCTGGTGATGTGGGTGGAGTTTGTGGTTGTGATGTCACTTGTGGCTCAGTGTCTGATAGGCCACTGCTGGTAATGTGGCTACAATTTGTGATTGTGAGATCACTTTTTTCTCAGTGCCTGATAGGCCATGCTGGTCCTGTGGGTGGAGTTTGTGGTTGTGATGTCACTTGTGGCTGAGTGCCTGAGAGGCCAGTGCTGGTCACATGGCTGCAGTTTGTGTTTGTGATGTCACTTGTGCCTCAGTGCCTGATATGTCTGTGCTGGTGATGTGGGTGCAGTTTGTGGTTGTGATGTCACTTGTGGCTCAGTGCCTGATAGGCCAGTGCTGGTCCTGTGGGTGCAGTTTGTGGTTGTGATGTCACTTGTGGCTCCGTGCCTGGTAGGCCAGTGCTGGTTTACGTGGGTGCAGTTTTTGGTTGTGATGTCACTTGTTGCTGAGTGCCTGATAGGCCATTGCTGGTGATGTGGCTGCAGTTTGTGTTTGTGATGTCACTTGTGGCTCCGTGCCTGATAGGCCAGTGCTGGTCCTGTGGGTGGAGTTTGTGGTTGTGATGTGACTTGTGGCTCAGTGCCGGATAGGCCATGCTGGTCCTGTGGGTGGAGTTTGTGATTGAGATGTCACTTGTTGCTGAGTGCCTGATAGGCCAGTGCTGGTGATGTGGGTGCAGTTTGTGATTCTAAGGTGACTTGTGGCTCAGTGCCTGATAGGCCAGTGCTTGTCCTGTGGGTGCAGTTTGTGATTGTGATGTCACTTGTGGCTCCGTGCCTGATAGGCCAGTGGTGGTCCTGTGGGTGCAGTTTGTCGTTGTGATATCACTTGTGGCTCAGTGAGTGCTAGGCCAGTGCTGGTCACACAGCTGAAGTTTGTGTTTGTGATGTTCACTTGTGGCTCAGTGCCTGATAGGCCAGTGCTGTTCATGTGGGTGCAGTTTGTGATTGTGATGTCACTTGTGGCTCAGTGCCTGATAGGCCATGCTGGTCATGTGGGTGGAGTTTTTGTTTGTGATGTCACTTGTGACTCAGTTCCTGATAGGCCAGTGCTGGTCATATGGGTTCAGTTTGTGTTTGTGATGTCACTTGTGGCTCAGTGCCTGATAGGGCATTGCTGGTGATGTGGGTGGAGTTTGTGGTTGTGATGTCACTTGTGGCTGAGTGCCCGATAGGCCAGTGCTGGTCCTGTGGCTGCAATTTGTGATTTTGAGGTCACTTGTGGGGCAGTGCTTGATAGGCCATTGCTGGTGATGTGGCTGCAGTTTGTGTTTGTGATGTCACTTGTGGCTCAGTGTCTGATAGGCCACTGCTGGTAATGTGGCTACAATTTGTGATTGTGAGATCACTTTTTTCTCAGTGCCTGATAGGCCATGCTGGTCCTGTGGGTGGAGTTTGTGGTTGTGATGTGACTTGTGGCTCAGTGCCTGATAGGCCATTGCTTGTCCTGTGGGTGGAGTTTGTGGTTGTGATGTCACTTGTGGCTGAGTGCCTGAGAGGCCAGTGCTGGTCACATGGCTGCAGTTTGTGTTTGTGATGTCACTTGTGCCTCAGTGCCTGATATGTCTGTGCTGGTGATGTGGGTGGAGTTTGTGTTTGTGATGTCGCTTGTGGCTCAGTGCCTGATAGGCCAGTGCTGGTCCTGTGGGTGCAGTTTGTGTTTGTGATGTCACTTGTGGCTCCGTGCCTGGTAGGCCAGTGCTGGTTTACGTGGGTGCAGTTTGTGGTTGTGATGTCACTTGTTGCTGAGTGCCTGATAGGCCATTGCTGGTGATGTGGCTGCAGTTTGTGTTTGTGATGTCACTTGTCGCTCAGTGCCTGATAGGCCAGTGCTGGTCCTGTGGGTGGAGTTTGTGGTTGTGATGTGACTTGTGGCTCAGTGCCGGATAGGCCATGCTGGTCCTGTGGGTGGAGTTTGTGATTGAGATGTCACTTGTTGCTGAGTGCCTGATAGGCCAGTGCTGGTGATGTGGGTGCAGTTTGTGATTCTAAGGTGACTTGTGGCTCAGTGCCTGATAGGCCAGTGCTGGTCCTGTGGGTGCAGTTTGTGTTTGTGATGTCACTTGTGGCTCCGTGCCTGGTAGGCCAGTGCTGGTTTACGTGGGTGCAGTTTGTGATTGTGATGTCACTTGTGGCTCCGTGCCTGATAGGCCAGTGCTGGTCCTGTGGGTGCAGTTTGTCGTTGTGATATCACTTGTGGCTCAGTGAGTGCTAGGCCAGTGCTGGTCACACAGCTGAAGTTTGTGTTTGTGATGTTCACTTGTGGCTCAGTGCCTGATAGGCCAGTGCTGTTCATGTGGGTGCAGTTTGTGATTGTGATGTCACTTGTGGCTCAGTGCCTGATAGGCCATGCTGGTCATGTGGGTGGAGTTTTTGTTTGTGATGTCACTTGTGACTCAGTTCCTGATAGGCCAGTGCTGGTCATATGGGTTCAGTTTGTGTTTGTGATGTCACTTGTGGCTCAGTGCCTGATAGGGCATTGCTGGTGATGTGGGTGGAGTTTGTGGTTGTGATGTCACTTGTGGCTGAGTGCCTGATAGGCCAGTGCTGGTCCTGTGGCTGCAATTTGTGATTTTGAGGTCACTTGTGGGGCAGTGCTTGATAGGCCATTGCTGGTGATGTGGCTGCAGTTTGTGGTTGTGAGGTCACTTGTGGCTCAGTGTCTGATAGGCCACTGCTGGTCACATGCCTGCAGTTTCTGTTCGTGATGTCACTTGTGGCTCAGTGCCTGATAGGCCAGTGCTGGTCAGGTGGGTGCAGTTTGTGTTTGTGATGTCACTTGTGGCTCAGTGCCTGATATGCCAGTGCTGGTGATGTGGGTGCAGTTTGTGTTTGTGATGTCACTTGTGGCTGAGTGCCTGATAGGCCAGTGCTGGTGATGTGGCTGTAGTTTGTTCTTGTGATGTCACTTGTGGCTCAGTGCCTGATAGGCCAGTGCTGGTCATGTGGGTTCAGTTTGAGGTTGTGATGTCACTTGTGGCTCAGTTCTTGATAGGCCAGTGCTAGTCCTGTGGGTGGAGTTTGTGTTTGTGATGTCACTTGTGGGTCAGTGCCTGATAGGCCAGTGCTGGTCCTGTGGGTGGAGTTTGTGGTTGTGATGTGACTTGTGGCTCAGTGCCGGATAGGCCAGTGCTGGTGATGTGGCTGCAGTTTGTTCTTTTGATGTCACTTGTGGCTGAGTGCCTGATAGGCCATGCTGGTCCTGTGGGTGGAGTTTGTGATTGAGATGTCACTTGTTGCTCCGTGCCTGATAGGCCAGTGCTGGTGATGTGGGTGCAGTTTGTGATTCTAAGGTGACTTGTGGCTCAGTGCCTGATAGGCCAGTGCTGGTCCTGTGGGTGCAGTTTGTCGTTGTGATATCACTTGTGGCTCAGTGAGTGCTAGGCCAGTGCTGGTCACACAGCTGAAGTTTGTGTTTGTGATGTTCACTTGTGGCTCAGTGCCTGATAGGGCATTGCTGGTGATGTGGGTGGAGTTTGTGGTTGTGATGTCACTTGTGGCTCAGTGCCTGATAGGCCAGTGCTGGTCCTGTGGCTGCAATTTGTGATTTTGAGGTCACTTGTGGGGCAGTGCTTGATAGGCCATTGCTGGTGATGTGGCTGCAGTTTGTGGTTGTGAGGTCACTTGTGGCTCAGTGTCTGATAGGCCACTGCTGGTCACATGGCTGCAGTTTGAGGTTGTGATGTCACTTGTGGCTTAGTGCCTGATAGGCCAGTGCTGGTGATGTGAGTGCAGTTTGTGATTCTGAGGTCCCTTGTGGCTCAGTGCCTGATAGGCCACTGCTTTTCCTGTGGGTGGAGTTTGTGTTTGTGATGTCACTTGTGGCTCCGTGCCTGATAGGCCAGTGCTGGAGATGTGGCTGCAGTTTGTGGTTGTGAGGTCACTTGTGTCTCAGTGCCTGATAGGGCAATGCTGGTAATGTGGCTACAATTTGTGATTGTGAGATCACTTGTTGCTCAGTGCCTGATAGGCCATGCTGGTCCTGTGGGTGGAGTTTGTGTTTGTGATGTCACTTGTGGCTCCGTGCCTGATAGGCCAGTGCTGGTGATGTGGCTGCAGTTTGTGGTTGTGAGGTCACTTGTGTCTCAGTGCCTGATAGGGCAATGATGGTAATGTGGCTACAATTTGTGATTGTGAGATCACTTGTTGCTCAGTGCCTGATAGGCCATGCTGGTCCTGTGGGTGGAGTTTGTGTTTGTGATGTCACTTGTGGCTCAGTGCCTGATAGGCCAGTGCTTTTCATGTGGGTGCAATTTGTGGTTGTGAGGTCCCTTGTGGCTCAGTGCCTGATAGGCCATGCTGGTCCTGTGGGTGGAGTTTGTGGTTGTGATGTGACTTGTGGCTCAGTGCCTGATAGGCCATTGCTTGTCCTGTGGGTGGAGTTTGTGGTTGTGATGTCACTTGTGGCTCAGTGCCTGATAGGCCAGTGCTGGTCACATGGCTGCAGTTTGTGTTTGTGATGTCACTTGTGCCTCAGTGCCTGATATGTCTGTGCTGGTGATGTGGGTGCAGTTTGTGTTTGTGATGTCACTTGTGGTTCAGTGCCTGATGGGCCAGTGCTGGTGATGTGGGTGCAGTTTGTGTTTGTGATGTCACTTGTGACTCAGTGCCTGATACGCCAATGCTGGTGATGTGGCTGTAGTTTGTTCTTGTGATGTGACTTGTGGCTCAGTGCCTGATAGGCCAGTGCTGGTCATGTGGGTTCAGTTTGAGGTTGTGATGTCACTTGTGGCTCAGTTCTTGATAGGCCAGTGCTAGTCCTGTGGGTGGAGTTTGTGTTTGTGATGTCACTTGTGGGTCAGTGCCTGATAGGCCAGTGCTGGTCCTGTGGGTGGAGTTTGTGGTTGTGATGTGACTTGTGGCTCAGTGCCGGATAGGCCAGTGCTGGTGATGTGGCTGCAGTTTGTTCTTTTGATGTCACTTGTGGCTGAGTGCCTGATAGGCCATGCTGGTCCTGTGGGTGGAGTTTGTGATTGAGATGTCACTTGTTGCTCCGTGCCTGATAGGCCAGTGCTGGTGATGTGGGTGCAGTTTGTGATTCTAAGGTGACTTTTGGCTCAGTGCCTGATAGGCCAGTGCTGGTCCTGTGGGTGCAGTTTGTCGTTGTGATATCACTTGTGGCTCAGTGAGTGCTAGGCCAGTGCTGGTAACACAGCTGAAGTTTGTGTTTGTGATGTTCACTTGTGGCTCAGTGCCTGATAGGGCATTGCTGGTGATGTGGGTGGAGTTTGTGGTTGTGATGTCACTTGTGGCTCAGTGCCTGATAGGCCAGTGCTGGTCCTGTGGCTGCAATTTGTGATTTTGAGGTCACTTGTGGGGCAGTGCTTGATAGGCCATTGCTGGTGATGTGGCTGCAGTTTGTGGTTGTGAGGTCACTTGTGGCTCAGTGTCTGATAGGCCACTGCTGGTCACATGGCTGCAGTTTGAGGTTGTGATGTCACTTGTGGCTTAGTGCCTGATAGGCCAGTGCTGTTCATGTGAGTGCAGTTTGTGATTCTGAGGTCCCTTGTGGCTCAGTGCCTGATAGGCCACTGCTTTTCCTGTGGGTGGAGTTTGTGTTTGTGATGTCACTTGTGGCTCTGTGCCTGATAGGCCAGTGCTGGTGATGTGGCTGCAGTTTGTGGTTGTGATGTTACTTGTGGCTGAGTTCCTGATAGGCCAGTGCTGGAGATGTGGCTGCAGTTTGTGGTTGTGAGGTCACTTGTGTCTCAGTGCCTGATAGGGCAATGATGGTAATGTGGCTACAATTTGTGATTGTGAGATCACTTGTTGCTCAGTGCCTGATAGGCCATGCTGGTCCTGTGGGTGGAGTTTGTGTTTGTGATGTCACTTGTGGCTCCGTGCCTGATAGGCCAGTGCTGGTGATGTGGCTGCAGTTTGTGGTTGTGAGGTCACTTGTGTCTCAGTGCCTGATAGGGCAATGATGGTAATGTGGCTACAATTTGTGATTGTGAGATCACTTGTTGCTCAGTGCCTGATAGGCCATGCTGGTCCTGTGGGTGGAGTTTGTGTTTGTGATGTCACTTGTGGCTCAGTGCCTGATAGGCCAGTGCTTTTCATGTGGGTGCAATTTGTGGTTGTGAGGTCCCTTGTGGCTCAGTGCCTGATAGGCCATGCTGGTCCTGTGGGTGGAGTTTGTGGTTGTGATGTGACTTGTGGCTCAGTGCCTGATAGGCCATTGCTTGTCCTGTGGGTGGAGTTTGTGTTTGTGATGTCACTTGTGGCTCAGTGCCTGATAGGCCAGTGCTGTTCATGTGGGTGCAGTTTGTGATTGTGATGTCACTTGTGGCTCAGTGCCTGATAGGCCATGCTGGTCATGTGGGTGCAGTTTTTGTTTGTGATGTCACTTGTGACTCAGTTCCTGATAGGCCAGTGCTGGTCATATGGGTTCAGTTTGTGTTTGTGATGTCACTTGTGGCTCAGTGCCTGATAGGCCAGTGCTGGTGATGTGAGTGGAGTTTGTGGTTGTGATGTCACTTGTGGCTCAGTGCCTGATAGGCCAGTGCTGGTCCTGTGGCTTCAATTTGTGATTTTGAGGTCACTTGTGGGGCAGTGCTTGATAGGCCATTGCTGGTGATGTGGCTGCAGTTTGTGGTTGTGATGTCACTTGTGGCTCAGTGTCTGATAGGCCACTGCTGGTCACATGGCTGCAGTTTGAGGTTGTGATGTCACTTGTGGCTTAGTGCCTGATAGGCCAGTGCTGTTCATGTGGGTGCAGTTTGTGATTCTGAGGTCCCTTGTGGCTCAGTGCCTGATAGGCCACTGCTTTTCCTGTGGGTGCAGTTTGTGTTTGTGATGTCACTTGTGGCTCAGTGCCTGATAGGCCAGTGCTGGTGATGTGGCTGCAGTTTGTGGTTGTGATGTCACTTGTGGCTCAGTGCCTGATAGGCCAGTGCTGGTGATGTGGCTGCAGTTTGTGGTTGTGATGTCACTTGTGGCTGAGTTCCTGATAGGCCAGTGCTGGAGATGTGGCTGGAGTTTGTGGTTGTGAGGTCACTTGTGGCTCAGTGCCTGATAGGGCAATGCTGGTAATGTGGCTGCAATTTGTGATTGTGAGATCACTTGTTGCTCAGTGCCTGATAGGCCATGCTGGTCCTGTGGGTGGAGTTTGTGTTTGTGATGTGACTTGTGGCTCAGTGCCTGACAGGCCAGTGCTTTTCATGTGGGTGCAGTTTGTGGTTGTGAGGTCCCTTGTGGCTCAGTGCCTGATAGGCCATTGCTTGTCCTGTGGGTGCAGTTTGTGGTTGTGATGTCACTTGTGGGTCAGTGCCTGATAGGCCAGTGCTGGATATGTGTGTGCAGTTTTTGTTTGTGATGTCCCTTGTGGCTCAGTGCCTGATAGGCCACTGCTGGAGATGTGGCTGGAGTTTGTGTTTGTGATGTCACTTGTGGCGCAGTGCTTGATAGGCCAATGCTGGTGATGTGGGTGGAGTTTGTGGTTGTGATGTCCCTTTGGCTCAGTTCCTGAGAGGCCATGCTGCTCCTGTTGGTGGAGTTTGTGGTTGTGATGTCACTTGTGGCTCAGTGCCTGATAGGCCACTGCTTTTCCTGTGGATACAGTTTGTGTTTGTGATGTCACTTGTGGCTCAGTGCCTGATAGGCCATGCTGGTCATGTGGGTGCAGTTTTTGTTTGTGATGTCACTTGTGACTCAGTGCCTGATAGGCCAGTGCTGGTCATATGGGTTCAGTTTGTGTTTGTGATGTCACTTGTGGCTCAGTGCCTGACAGGCCAGTGCTTTTCATGTGGGTGCAGTTTGTGGTTGTGAGGTCCCTTGTGGCTCAGTGCCTGATAGGCCATTGCTTGTCCTGTGGGTGCAGTTTGTGGTTGTGATGTCACTTGTGGCTCAGTTCCTGATAGGCCAGTGCTGTTCATGTGGGTGCAGTTTGTGTTTGTGATGTCACTTGTGGGTCAGTGCCTGATAGGCCAGTGCTGGATATGTGTGTGCAGTTTTTGTTTGTGATGTCACTTGTGGCTCACTGCCTGATAGGCCACTGCTGGTCACATGGCTGCAGTTTGTGGTTGTGATGTCACTTGTGGCTTAGTGCCTGATAGGCCAGTGCTGTTCATGTGGGTGCACTTTGTGATTCTGAGGTCCCTTGTGGCTCAGTGCCTGATAGGCCATGCTGGTCCTGTGGGTGGAGTTTGTGTTTGTGATGTGACTTGTGGCTCAGTGCCTGATAGGCCATTGCTTGTCCTGTGGGTGGAGTTTGTGGTTGTGATGTCACTTGTGGCTGAGTGCCTGAGAGGCCAGTGCTGGTCACATGGCTGCAGTTTGTGTTTGTGATGTTCACTTGTGGCTCAGTGCCTGATAGGGCATGCTGGTCATGTGGGTGCAGTTTTTGGTTGTGATGTCACTTGTGACTCAGTGCCTGATAGGCCAGTGCTGGTCATATGGGTTCAGTTTGTGTTTGTGATGTCACTTGTGGCTCAGTGCCTGATAGGGCATTGCTGGTGATGTGGGTGGAGTTTGTGTTTGTGATGTCACTTGTGGCTCAGTGCCTGATAGGCCAGTGCTGGTCCTGTGGCTGCAATTTGTGATTTTGAGGTCACTTGTGGGGCAGTGCTTGATAGGCCATTGCTGGTGATGTGGCTGCAGTTTGTGGTTGTGAGGTCACTTGTGGCTCAGTGTCTGATAGGCCACTGCTGGTAATGTGGCTACAATTTGTGATTGTGAGATCACTTTTTTCTCAGTGCCTGATAGGCCATGCTGGTCATGTGGGTGGAGTTTGTGTTTGTGATGTCACTTGTGGCTCAGTGCCTGATAGGCCAGTGCTTTTCATGTGGCTGCAGTTTGTGTTTGTGAGGTCCCTTGTGGCTCAGTGCCTGATAGGCCATGCTGGTCCTGTGGGTGGAGTTTGTGGTTGTGATGTGACTTGTGGCTCAGTGCCTGATAGGCCATTGCTTGTCCTGTGGGTGGAGTTTGTGGTTGTGATGTCACTTGTGGCTGAGTGCCTGAGAGGCCAGTGCTGGTCACATGGCTGCAGTTTGTGTTTGTGATGTCACTTGTGCCTCAGTGCCTGATATGTCTGTGCTGGTGATGTGGGTGCAGTTTGTGTTTGTGATGTCACTTGTGGTTCAGTGCCTGATGGGCCAGTGCTGGTGATGTGGGTGCAGTTTGTGTTTGTGATGTCACTTGTGGCTGAGTGCCTGATACGCCAATGCTGGTGATGTGGCTGTAGTTTGTTCTTGTGATGTCACTTGTGGCTCAGTGCCTGATAGGCCAGTGCTGGTCATGTGGGTTCAGTTTGAGGTTGTGATGTCACTTGTGGCTCAGTTCTTGATAGGCCAGTGCTAGTCCTGTGGGTGGAGTTTGTGGTTGTGATGTCACTTGTGGCTCAGTGCCTGATAGGCCAGTGCTGGTCCTGTGGGTGGAGTTTGTGGTTGTGATGTGACTTGTGGCTCAGTGCCTGATAGGCCAGTGCTGGTGATGTGGGTGCTGTTTGTGTTTGTGATGTCACTTGTGACTCAGTTCCTGATAGGCCAGTGCTGGTGATGTGGCTGTAGTTTGTTCTTGTGAGGTCACTTGTGGCTCAGTGCCTGATAGGCCAGTGCTGGTGATGTGGGTTCAGTTTGAGGTTGTGATGTCACTTGTGGCTCAGTTCTTGATAGGCCAGTGCTAGTCCTGTGGGTGGAGTTTGTGGTTGTGATGTCCCTTGTGGCTCAGTGCCTGATAGGCCAGTGCTGGTCCTGTGGGTGGAGTTTGTGGTTGTGATGTGACTTGTGGCTCAGTGCCTGATAGGCCAGTGCTGGTCCTGTGGGTGGAGTTTGTGGTTGTGATGTGACTTGTGGCTCAGTGCCGGATAGGCCACTGCTGGTGATGTGGGTGCAGTTTGTTCTTTTGATGTCACTTGTGGCTGAGTGCCTGATAGGCCAGTGCTGGTCATGTGGGTGGAGTTTGTGTTTGTGATGTCACTTGTGGCTCAGTGCCTGATAGGCCAGTGCTGGTCCTGTGGGTGCAGTTTGTCGTTGTGATATCACTTGTGGCTCAGTGAGTGCTAGGCCAGTGCTGGTCACACAGCTGAAGTTTGTGTTTGTGATGTTCACTTGTGACTCAGTGCCTGATAGGCCAGTGCTGGTCATATGGGTTCAGTTTGTGTTTGTGATGTCACTTGTGGCTCAGTGCCTGATAGGGCATTGCTGGTGATGTGGGTGGAGTTTGTGGTTGTGATGTCACTTGTGGCTCAGTGCCTGATAGGCCAGTGCTGGTCCTGTGGCTGCAATTTGTGATTTTGAGGTCACTTGTGGGGCAGTGCTTGATAGGCCATTGCTGGTGATGTGGCTGCAGTTTGTGGTTGTGAGGTCACTTGTGGCTCAGTGTCTGATAGGCCACTGCTGGTAATGTGGCTACAATTTGTGATTGTGAGATCACTTGTTGCTCAGTGCCTGATAGGCCATGCTGGTCCTGTGGGTGGAGTTTGTGTTTGTGATGTCACTTGTGGCTCAGTGCCTGATAGGCCAGTGCTTTTCATGTGGGTGCAATTTGTGGTTGTGAGGTCCCTTGTGGCTCAGTGCCTGATAGGCCATGCTGGTCCTGTGGGTGGAGTTTGTGGTTGTGATGTGACTTGTGGCTCAGTGCCTGATAGGCCATTGCTTGTCCTGTGGGTGGAGTTTGTGGTTGTGATGTCACTTGTGGCTCAGTGCCTGATAGGCCAGTGCTGTTCATGTGGGTGCAGTTTGTGATTGTGATGTCACTTGTGGCTCAGTGCCTGATAGGCCATGCTGGTCATGTGGGTGCAGTTTTTGTTTGTGATGTCACTTGTGGCTCAGTTCCTGATAGGCCAGTGCTGGTCATATGGGTTCAGTTTGTGTTTGTGATGTCACTTGTGGCTCAGTGCCTGATAGGCCAGTGCTGGTGATGTGAGTGGAGTTTGTGGTTGTGATGTCACTTGTGGCTCAGTGCCTGATAGGCCAGTGCTGGTCCTGTGGCTGCAATTTGTGATTTTGAGGTCACTTGTGGGGCAGTGCTTGATAGGCCATTGCTGGTGATGTGGCTGCAGTTTGTGGTTGTGATGTCACTTGTGGCTCAGTGTCTGATAGGCCACTGCTGGTAATGTGGCTACAATTTGTGATTGTGAGATCACTTTTTTCTCAGTGCCTGATAGGCCATGCTGGTCCTGTGGGTGGAGTTTGTGGTTGTGATGTGACTTGTGGCTCAGTGCCTGATAGGCCAGTGCTTGTCCTGTGGATGGAGTTTGTGGTTGTGATGTCACTTGTGGCTCAGTGCCTGATAGGCCAGTGCTGGTGATGTGGCTGCAGTTTGTGTTTGTGATGTCACTTGTGGCTCAGTGCCTGATAGGCCAGTGCTGGTCCTGTGCCTGCAGTTTGTTGTTGTGATGTCACTTGTGGGGCAGTTCTTGATAGGCCATTGCTGGTGATGTGGCTGCAGTTTGTGGTTGTGATGTCACTTGTGGCTCAGTGCCTGATAGGCCACTGCTGGTCACATGGCTGCAGTTTGTGGTTGTGATGTCACTTGTGGCTTAGTGCCTGATAGGCCAGTGCTGTTCATGTGGGTGCAGTTTGTGATTCTGAGGTCCCTTGTGGCTCAGTGCCTGATAGGCCACTGCTTTTCCTGTGGGTGCAGTTTGTGTTTGTGATGTCACTTGTGGCTCCGTGCCTGATAGGCCAGTGCTGGTGATGTGGCTGCAGTTTGTGGTTGTGATGTCACTTGTGGCTCAGTGTCTGATAGGCCACTGCTGGTCACATGGCTGCAGTTTGTGGTTGTGATGTCACTTGTGGCTTAGTGCCTGATAGGCCAGTGCTGTTCATGTGGGTGCAGTTTGTGATTCTGAGGTCCCTTGTGGCTCAGTGCCTGATAGGCCACTGCTTTTCCTGTGGGTGCAGTTTGTGTTTGTGATGTCACTTGTGGCTCCGTGCCTGATAGGCCAGTGCTGGTGATGTGGCTGCAGTTTGTGGTTGTGATGTCACTTGTGGCTGAGTTCCTGATAGGCCAGTGCTGGTGATGTGGCTGCAGTTTGTGGTTGTGATGTCACTTGTGGCTCAGTGCCTGATAGGCCAGTGCTGGTCCTGTGCCTGCAGTTTGTTGTTGTGATGTCACTTGTGGCGCAGTGCTTGATAGGCCAATGCTGGTTATGTGGGTGGAGTTTGTGGTTGTGAGGTCCCTTTGGCTCAGTGCCTGAGAGGCCATGCTGCTCCTGTTGGTGGAGTTTGTGGTTGTGATGTCACTTGTGGCTCAGTGCCTGATAGGCCACTGCTTTTCCTGTGGATGCAGTTTGTGTTTGTGATGTCACTTGTGGCTGAGTGCCTGATAGGCCAGTGCTGGTCCTGTGGGTGCAGTTTGTGGTTGTGATGTCACTTGTGGCTCCGTGCCTGGTAGGCCAGTGCTGGTTTACGTGGGTGCAGTTTGTGGTTGTGATGTCACTTGTGGCTGAGTGCCTGATAGGCCATTGCTGGTGATGTGGCTGCAGTTTGTGTTTGTGATGTCACTTGTGGCTCAGTGCCTGATAGGCCAGTGCTGGTGATGTGGGTGCAGTTTGAGCTTGTGACGTCACTTGTGGCTCAGTGCCTGATAGGCCAGTGCTGGTGATGTGGCTGCAGTTTGTGTTTGTGATGTCACTTGTGGCTCAGTGCCTGATAGGCCATTGCTGGTGATGTGGCTGCAGTTTGTTCTTTTGATGTCACTTGTGGCTGAGTGCCTGATAGGCCAGTGCTGGTGATGTGGGTGCAGTTTGTGATTCTAAGGTGACTTGTGGCTCAGTGCCTGATAGGCCACTACTTGTCCTGTGGGTGCAGTTTGTGATTGTGAGGTCACTTGTGGCTCCGTGCCTGATAGGCCAGTGCTGGTCCTGTGGGTGCAGTTTGTTGTTGTGATGTCACTTGTGGGGCAGTTCTTGATAGGCCATTGCTGGTGATGTGGGTGCAGTTTGTGGTTGTGATGTCACTTGTGGCTCAGTGCCTGATAGGCCACTGCTGGTCACATGGCTGCAGTTTGTGGTTGTGATGTCACTTGTGGCTTAGTGCCTGATAGGCCAGTGCTGTTCATGTGGGTGCAGTTTGTGATTCTGAGGTCCCTTGTGGCTCAGTGCCTGATAGGCCACTGCTTTTCCTGTGGGTGCAGTTTGTGTTTGTGATGTCACTTGTGGCTCCGTGCCTGATAGGCCAGTGCTGGTGATGTGGCTGCAGTTTGTGGTTGTGATGTCACTTGTGGCTCAGTGTCTGATAGGCCACTGCTGGTCACATGGCTGCAGTTTGTGGTTGTGATGTCACTTGTGGCTTAGTGCCTGATAGGCCAGTGCTGTTCATGTGGGTGCAGTTTGTGATTCTGAGGTCCCTTGTGGCTCAGTGCCTGATAGGCCACTGCTTTTCCTGTGGGTGCAGTTTGTGTTTGTGATGTCACTTGTGGCTCCGTGCCTGATAGGCCAGTGCTGGTGATGTGGCTGCAGTTTGTGGTTGTGATGTCACTTGTGGCTGAGTTCCTGATAGGCCAGTGCTGGTGATGTGGCTGCAGTTTGTGGTTGTGATGTCACTTGTGGCTCAGTGCCTGATAGGCCAGTGCTGGTCCTGTGCCTGCAGTTTGTTGTTGTGATGTCACTTGTGGCGCAGTGCTTGATAGGCCAATGCTGGTTATGTGGGTGGAGTTTGTGGTTGTGAGGTCCCTTTGGCTCAGTGCCTGAGAGGCCATGCTGCTCCTGTTGGTGGAGTTTGTGGTTGTGATGTCACTTGTGGCTCAGTGCCTGATAGGCCACTGCTTTTCCTGTGGATGCAGTTTGTGTTTGTGATGTCACTTGTGGCTGAGTGCCTGATAGGCCAGTGCTGGTCCTGTGGGTGCAGTTTGTGGTTGTGATGTCACTTGTGGCTCCGTGCCTGGTAGGCCAGTGCTGGTTTACGTGGGTGCAGTTTGTGGTTGTGATGTCACTTGTGGCTGAGTGCCTGATAGGCCATTGCTGGTGATGTGGCTGCAGTTTGTGTTTGTGATGTCACTTGTGGCTCAGTGCCTGATAGGCCAGTGCTGGTGATGTGGGTGCAGTTTGAGCTTGTGACGTCACTTGTGGCTCAGTGCCTGATAGGCCAGTGCTGGTGATGTGGCTGCAGTTTGTGTTTGTGATGTCACTTGTGGCTCAGTGCCTGATAGGCCATTGCTGGTGATGTGGCTGCAGTTTGTTCTTTTGATGTCACTTGTGGCTGAGTGCCTGATAGGCCAGTGCTGGTGATGTGGGTGCAGTTTGTGATTCTAAGGTGACTTGTGGCTCAGTGCCTGATAGGCCACTACTTGTCCTGTGGGTGCAGTTTGTGATTGTGAGGTCACTTGTGGCTCCGTGCCTGATAGGCCAGTGCTGGTCCTGTGGGTGCAGTTTGTCGTTGTGATATCACTTGTGGCTCAGTGAGTGCTAGGCCAGTGCTGGTCACACAGCTGAAGTTTGTGTTTGTGATGTTCACTTGTGGCTCAGTGCCTGATAGGGCATGCTGGTCATGTGGGTGCAGTTTTTGGTTGTGATGTCACTTGTGACTCAGTGCCTGATAGGCCAGTGCTGGTCATATGGGTTCAGTTTGTGTTTGTGATGTCACTTGTGGCTCAGTGCCTGATAGGGCATTGCTGGTGATGTGGGTGGAGTTTGTGGTTGTGATGTCACTTGTGGCTCAGTGCCTGATAGGCCAGTGCTGGTCCTGTGGCTGCAATTTGTGATTTTGAGGTCACTTGTGGGGCAGTGCTTGATAGGCCATTGCTGGTGATGTGGCTGCAGTTTGTGGTTGTGAGGTCACTTGTGGCTCAGTGTCTGATAGGCCACTGCTGGTCCTGTGGGTGGAGTTTGTGGTTGTGATGTGACTTGTGGCTCAGTGCCTGATAGGCCATTGCTTGTCCTGTGGGTGGAGTTTGTGGTTGTGATGTCACTTGTGGCTGAGTGCCTGAGAGGCCAGTGCTGGTCACATGGCTGCAGTTTGTGTTTGTGATGTCACTTGTGCCTCAGTGCCTGATATGTCTGTGCTGGTGATGTGGGTGCAGTTTGTGTTTGTGATGTCACTTGTGGCTCAGTGCCTGATAGGCCAGTGCTGGTCCTGTGGGTGCAGTTTGTGGTTGTGATGTCACTTGTGGCTCCGTGCCTGGTAGGCCAGTGCTGGTTTACGTGGGTGCAGTTTGTGGTTGTGATGTCACTTGTTGCTGAGTGCCTGATAGGCCATTGCTGGTGATGTGGCTGCAGTTTGTGTTTGTGATGTCACTTGTCGCTCAGTGCCTGATAGGCCAGTGCTGGTGATGTGGGTGCAGTTTGAGGTTGTGATGTCACTTGTGGCTCAGTTCTTGATAGGCCAGTACTAGTCCTGTGGGTGGAGTTTGTGTTTGTGATGTCACTTGTGGCTCAGTGCCTGATAGGCCAGTGCTGGTCCTGTGGGTGGAGTTTGTGGTTGTGATGTGACTTGTGGCTCAGTGCCGGATAGGCCAGTGCTGGTGATGTGGCTGCAGTTTGTTCTTTTGATGTCACTTGTGGCTGAGTGCCTGATAGGCCATGCTGGTCCTGTGGGTGGAGTTTGTGATTGAGATGTCACTTGTTGCTCAGTGCCTGATAGGCCAGTGCTGGTGATGTGGGTGCAGTTTGTGATTCTAAGGTGACTTGTGGCTCAGTGCCTGATCGGCCAGTGCTGGTCCTGTGGGTGCAGTTTGTCGTTGTGATATCACTTGTGGCTCAGTGAGTGCTAGGCCAGTGCTGGTCACACAGCTGAAGTTTGTGTTTGTGATGTTCACTTGTGGCTCAGTGCCTGATAGGCCAGTGCTTGTCCTGTGGGTGCAGTTTGTGATTGTGATGTCACTTGTGGCTCCGTGCCTGATAGGCCAGTGCTGGTGATGTGGGTGCTGTTTGTGTTTGTGATGTCACTTGTGACTCAGTTCCTGATAGGCCAGTGCTGGTGATGTGGCTGTAGTTTGTTCTTGTGAGGTCACTTGTGGCTCAGTGCCTGATAGGCCAGTGCTGGTGATGTGGGTTCAGTTTGAGGTTGTGATGTCACTTGTGGCTCAGTTCTTGATAGGCCAGTGCTAGTCCTGTGGGTGGAGTTTGTGGTTGTGATGTCACTTGTGGCTCAGTGCCTGATAGGCCAGTGCTGGTCCTGTGGGTGGAGTTTGTGGTTGTGATGTGACTTGTGGCTCAGTGCCGGATAGGCCAGTGCTGGTGATGTGGCTGCAGTTTGTTCTTTTGATGTCACTTGTGGCTGAGTGCCTGATAGGCCAGTGCTGGTCATGTGGGTGCAGTCTGTGATTCTAAGGTGACTTGTGGCTCAGTGCCTGATAGGCCATTGCTTGTCCTGTGGGTGGAGTTTGTGTTTGTGATGTCACTTGTGGCTCAGTGCCTGATAGGCCAGTGCTGGTCCTGTGGGTGCAGTTTGTCGTTGTGATATCACTTGTGGCTCAGTGAGTGCTAGGCCAGTGCTGGTCACACAGCTGAAGTTTGTGTTTGTGATGTTCACTTGTGACTCAGTGCCTGATAGGCCAGTGCTGGTCATATGGGTTCAGTTTGTGTTTGTGATGTCACTTGTGGCTCAGTGCCTGATAGGGTATTGCTGGTGATGTGGGTGGAGTTTGTGGTTGTGATGTCACTTGTGGCTCAGTGTCTGATAGGCCACTGCTGGTAATGTGGCTACAATTTGTGATTGTGAGATCACTTTTTTCTCAGTGCCTGATAGGCCATGCTGGTCCTGTGGGTGGAGTTTGTGGTTGTGATGTCACTTGTGGCTGAGTGCCTGAGAGGCCAGTGCTGGTCACATGGCTGCAGTTTGTGTTTGTGATGTCACTTGTGCCTCAGTGCCTGATATGTCTGTGCTGGTGATGTGGGTGCAGTTTGTGGTTGTGATGTCACTTGTGGCTCAGTGCCTGATAGGCCAGTGCTGGTCCTGTGGGTGCAGTTTGTGGTTGTGATGTCACTTGTGGCTCCGTGCCTGGTAGGCCAGTGCTGGTTTACGTGGGTGCAGTTTTTGGTTGTGATGTCACTTGTTGCTGAGTGCCTGATAGGCCATTGCTGGTGATGTGGCTGCAGTTTGTGTTTGTGATGTCACTTGTGGCTCCGTGCCTGATAGGCCAGTGCTGGTCCTGTGGGTGGAGTTTGTGGTTGTGATGTGACTTGTGGCTCAGTGCCGGATAGGCCATGCTGGTCCTGTGGGTGGAGTTTGTGATTGAGATGTCACTTGTTGCTGAGTGCCTGATAGGCCAGTGCTGGTGATGTGGGTGCAGTTTGTGATTCTAAGGTGACTTGTGGCTCAGTGCCTGATAGGCCAGTGCTTGTCCTGTGGGTGCAGTTTGTGATTGTGATGTCACTTGTGGCTCCGTGCCTGATAGGCCAGTGGTGGTCCTGTGGGTGCAGTTTGTCGTTGTGATATCACTTGTGGCTCAGTGAGTGCTAGGCCAGTGCTGGTCACACAGCTGAAGTTTGTGTTTGTGATGTTCACTTGTGGCTCAGTGCCTGATAGGCCAGTGCTGTTCATGTGGGTGCAGTTTGTGATTGTGATGTCACTTGTGGCTCAGTGCCTGATAGGCCATGCTGGTCATGTGGGTGGAGTTTTTGTTTGTGATGTCACTTGTGACTCAGTTCCTGATAGGCCAGTGCTGGTCATATGGGTTCAGTTTGTGTTTGTGATGTCACTTGTGGCTCAGTGCCTGATAGGGCATTGCTGGTGATGTGGGTGGAGTTTGTGGTTGTGATGTCACTTGTGGCTGAGTGCCCGATAGGCCAGTGCTGGTCCTGTGGCTGCAATTTGTGATTTTGAGGTCACTTGTGGGGCAGTGCTTGATAGGCCATTGCTGGTGATGTGGCTGCAGTTTGTGTTTGTGATGTCACTTGTGGCTCAGTGTCTGATAGGCCACTGCTGGTAATGTGGCTACAATTTGTGATTGTGAGATCACTTTTTTCTCAGTGCCTGATAGGCCATGCTGGTCCTGTGGGTGGAGTTTGTGGTTGTGATGTGACTTGTGGCTCAGTGCCTGATAGGCCATTGCTTGTCCTGTGGGTGGAGTTTGTGGTTGTGATGTCACTTGTGGCTGAGTGCCTGAGAGGCCAGTGCTGGTCACATGGCTGCAGTTTGTGTTTGTGATGTCACTTGTGCCTCAGTGCCTGATATGTCTGTGCTGGTGATGTGGGTGGAGTTTGTGTTTGTGATGTCGCTTGTGGCTCAGTGCCTGATAGGCCAGTGCTGGTCCTGTGGGTGCAGTTTGTGTTTGTGATGTCACTTGTGGCTCCGTGCCTGGTAGGCCAGTGCTGGTTTACGTGGGTGCAGTTTGTGGTTGTGATGTCACTTGTTGCTGAGTGCCTGATAGGCCATTGCTGGTGATGTGGCTGCAGTTTGTGTTTGTGATGTCACTTGTCGCTCAGTGCCTGATAGGCCAGTGCTGGTCCTGTGGGTGGAGTTTGTGGTTGTGATGTGACTTGTGGCTCAGTGCCGGATAGGCCATGCTGGTCCTGTGGGTGGAGTTTGTGATTGAGATGTCACTTGTTGCTGAGTGCCTGATAGGCCAGTGCTGGTGATGTGGGTGCAGTTTGTGATTCTAAGGTGACTTGTGGCTCAGTGCCTGATAGGCCAGTGCTTGTCCTGTGGGTGCAGTTTGTGATTGTGATGTCACTTGTGGCTCCGTGCCTGATAGGCCAGTGCTGGTCCTGTGGGTGCAGTTTGTCGTTGTGATATCACTTGTGGCTCAGTGAGTGCTAGGCCAGTGCTGGTCACACAGCTGAAGTTTGTGTTTGTGATGTTCACTTGTGGCTCAGTGCCTGATAGGCCAGTGCTGTTCATGTGGGTGCAGTTTGTGATTGTGATGTCACTTGTGGCTCAGTGCCTGATAGGCCATGCTGGTCATGTGGGTGGAGTTTTTGTTTGTGATGTCACTTGTGACTCAGTTCCTGATAGGCCAGTGCTGGTCATATGGGTTCAGTTTGTGTTTGTGATGTCACTTGTGGCTCAGTGCCTGATAGGGCATTGCTGGTGATGTGGGTGGAGTTTGTGGTTGTGATGTCACTTGTGGCTGAGTGCCTGATAGGCCAGTGCTGGTCCTGTGGCTGCAATTTGTGATTTTGAGGTCACTTGTGGGGCAGTGCTTGATAGGCCATTGCTGGTGATGTGGCTGCAGTTTGTGGTTGTGAGGTCACTTGTGGCTCAGTGTCTGATAGGCCACTGCTGGTCACATGCCTGCAGTTTCTGTTCGTGATGTCACTTGTGGCTCAGTGCCTGATAGGCCAGTGCTGGTCAGGTGGGTGCAGTTTGTGTTTGTGATGTCACTTGTGGCTCAGTGCCTGATATGCCAGTGCTGGTGATGTGGGTGCAGTTTGTGTTTGTGATGTCACTTGTGGCTGAGTGCCTGATAGGCCAGTGCTGGTGATGTGGCTGTAGTTTGTTCTTGTGATGTCACTTGTGGCTCAGTGCCTGATAGGCCAGTGCTGGTCATGTGGGTTCAGTTTGAGGTTGTGATGTCACTTGTGGCTCAGTTCTTGATAGGCCAGTGCTAGTCCTGTGGGTGGAGTTTGTGTTTGTGATGTCACTTGTGGGTCAGTGCCTGATAGGCCAGTGCTGGTCCTGTGGGTGGAGTTTGTGGTTGTGATGTGACTTGTGGCTCAGTGCCGGATAGGCCAGTGCTGGTGATGTGGCTGCAGTTTGTTCTTTTGATGTCACTTGTGGCTGAGTGCCTGATAGGCCATGCTGGTCCTGTGGGTGGAGTTTGTGATTGAGATGTCACTTGTTGCTCCGTGCCTGATAGGCCAGTGCTGGTGATGTGGGTGCAGTTTGTGATTCTAAGGTGACTTGTGGCTCAGTGCCTGATAGGCCAGTGCTGGTCCTGTGGGTGCAGTTTGTCGTTGTGATATCACTTGTGGCTCAGTGAGTGCTAGGCCAGTGCTGGTCACACAGCTGAAGTTTGTGTTTGTGATGTTCACTTGTGGCTCAGTGCCTGATAGGGCATTGCTGGTGATGTGGGTGGAGTTTGTGGTTGTGATGTCACTTGTGGCTCAGTGCCTGATAGGCCAGTGCTGGTCCTGTGGCTGCAATTTGTGATTTTGAGGTCACTTGTGGGGCAGTGCTTGATAGGCCATTGCTGGTGATGTGGCTGCAGTTTGTGGTTGTGAGGTCACTTGTGGCTCAGTGTCTGATAGGCCACTGCTGGTCACATGGCTGCAGTTTGAGGTTGTGATGTCACTTGTGGCTTAGTGCCTGATAGGCCAGTGCTGGTGATGTGAGTGCAGTTTGTGATTCTGAGGTCCCTTGTGGCTCAGTGCCTGATAGGCCACTGCTTTTCCTGTGGGTGGAGTTTGTGTTTGTGATGTCACTTGTGGCTCCGTGCCTGATAGGCCAGTGCTGGAGATGTGGCTGCAGTTTGTGGTTGTGAGGTCACTTGTGTCTCAGTGCCTGATAGGGCAATGCTGGTAATGTGGCTACAATTTGTGATTGTGAGATCACTTGTTGCTCAGTGCCTGATAGGCCATGCTGGTCCTGTGGGTGGAGTTTGTGTTTGTGATGTCACTTGTGGCTCCGTGCCTGATAGGCCAGTGCTGGTGATGTGGCTGCAGTTTGTGGTTGTGAGGTCACTTGTGTCTCAGTGCCTGATAGGGCAATGATGGTAATGTGGCTACAATTTGTGATTGTGAGATCACTTGTTGCTCAGTGCCTGATAGGCCATGCTGGTCCTGTGGGTGGAGTTTGTGTTTGTGATGTCACTTGTGGCTCAGTGCCTGATAGGCCAGTGCTTTTCATGTGGGTGCAATTTGTGGTTGTGAGGTCCCTTGTGGCTCAGTGCCTGATAGGCCATGCTGGTCCTGTGGGTGGAGTTTGTGGTTGTGATGTGACTTGTGGCTCAGTGCCTGATAGGCCATTGCTTGTCCTGTGGGTGGAGTTTGTGGTTGTGATGTCACTTGTGGCTCAGTGCCTGATAGGCCAGTGCTGGTCACATGGCTGCAGTTTGTGTTTGTGATGTCACTTGTGCCTCAGTGCCTGATATGTCTGTGCTGGTGATGTGGGTGCAGTTTGTGTTTGTGATGTCACTTGTGGTTCAGTGCCTGATGGGCCAGTGCTGGTGATGTGGGTGCAGTTTGTGTTTGTGATGTCACTTGTGACTCAGTGCCTGATACGCCAATGCTGGTGATGTGGCTGTAGTTTGTTCTTGTGATGTGACTTGTGGCTCAGTGCCTGATAGGCCAGTGCTGGTCATGTGGGTTCAGTTTGAGGTTGTGATGTCACTTGTGGCTCAGTTCTTGATAGGCCAGTGCTAGTCCTGTGGGTGGAGTTTGTGTTTGTGATGTCACTTGTGGGTCAGTGCCTGATAGGCCAGTGCTGGTCCTGTGGGTGGAGTTTGTGGTTGTGATGTGACTTGTGGCTCAGTGCCGGATAGGCCAGTGCTGGTGATGTGGCTGCAGTTTGTTCTTTTGATGTCACTTGTGGCTGAGTGCCTGATAGGCCATGCTGGTCCTGTGGGTGGAGTTTGTGATTGAGATGTCACTTGTTGCTCCGTGCCTGATAGGCCAGTGCTGGTGATGTGGGTGCAGTTTGTGATTCTAAGGTGACTTTTGGCTCAGTGCCTGATAGGCCAGTGCTGGTCCTGTGGGTGCAGTTTGTCGTTGTGATATCACTTGTGGCTCAGTGAGTGCTAGGCCAGTGCTGGTAACACAGCTGAAGTTTGTGTTTGTGATGTTCACTTGTGGCTCAGTGCCTGATAGGGCATTGCTGGTGATGTGGGTGGAGTTTGTGGTTGTGATGTCACTTGTGGCTCAGTGCCTGATAGGCCAGTGCTGGTCCTGTGGCTGCAATTTGTGATTTTGAGGTCACTTGTGGGGCAGTGCTTGATAGGCCATTGCTGGTGATGTGGCTGCAGTTTGTGGTTGTGAGGTCACTTGTGGCTCAGTGTCTGATAGGCCACTGCTGGTCACATGGCTGCAGTTTGAGGTTGTGATGTCACTTGTGGCTTAGTGCCTGATAGGCCAGTGCTGTTCATGTGAGTGCAGTTTGTGATTCTGAGGTCCCTTGTGGCTCAGTGCCTGATAGGCCACTGCTTTTCCTGTGGGTGGAGTTTGTGTTTGTGATGTCACTTGTGGCTCTGTGCCTGATAGGCCAGTGCTGGTGATGTGGCTGCAGTTTGTGGTTGTGATGTTACTTGTGGCTGAGTTCCTGATAGGCCAGTGCTGGAGATGTGGCTGCAGTTTGTGGTTGTGAGGTCACTTGTGTCTCAGTGCCTGATAGGGCAATGATGGTAATGTGGCTACAATTTGTGATTGTGAGATCACTTGTTGCTCAGTGCCTGATAGGCCATGCTGGTCCTGTGGGTGGAGTTTGTGTTTGTGATGTCACTTGTGGCTCCGTGCCTGATAGGCCAGTGCTGGTGATGTGGCTGCAGTTTGTGGTTGTGAGGTCACTTGTGTCTCAGTGCCTGATAGGGCAATGATGGTAATGTGGCTACAATTTGTGATTGTGAGATCACTTGTTGCTCAGTGCCTGATAGGCCATGCTGGTCCTGTGGGTGGAGTTTGTGTTTGTGATGTCACTTGTGGCTCAGTGCCTGATAGGCCAGTGCTTTTCATGTGGGTGCAATTTGTGGTTGTGAGGTCCCTTGTGGCTCAGTGCCTGATAGGCCATGCTGGTCCTGTGGGTGGAGTTTGTGGTTGTGATGTGACTTGTGGCTCAGTGCCTGATAGGCCATTGCTTGTCCTGTGGGTGGAGTTTGTGTTTGTGATGTCACTTGTGGCTCAGTGCCTGATAGGCCAGTGCTGTTCATGTGGGTGCAGTTTGTGATTGTGATGTCACTTGTGGCTCAGTGCCTGATAGGCCATGCTGGTCATGTGGGTGCAGTTTTTGTTTGTGATGTCACTTGTGACTCAGTTCCTGATAGGCCAGTGCTGGTCATATGGGTTCAGTTTGTGTTTGTGATGTCACTTGTGGCTCAGTGCCTGATAGGCCAGTGCTGGTGATGTGAGTGGAGTTTGTGGTTGTGATGTCACTTGTGGCTCAGTGCCTGATAGGCCAGTGCTGGTCCTGTGGCTTCAATTTGTGATTTTGAGGTCACTTGTGGGGCAGTGCTTGATAGGCCATTGCTGGTGATGTGGCTGCAGTTTGTGGTTGTGATGTCACTTGTGGCTCAGTGTCTGATAGGCCACTGCTGGTCACATGGCTGCAGTTTGAGGTTGTGATGTCACTTGTGGCTTAGTGCCTGATAGGCCAGTGCTGTTCATGTGGGTGCAGTTTGTGATTCTGAGGTCCCTTGTGGCTCAGTGCCTGATAGGCCACTGCTTTTCCTGTGGGTGCAGTTTGTGTTTGTGATGTCACTTGTGGCTCAGTGCCTGATAGGCCAGTGCTGGTGATGTGGCTGCAGTTTGTGGTTGTGATGTCACTTGTGGCTCAGTGCCTGATAGGCCAGTGCTGGTGATGTGGCTGCAGTTTGTGGTTGTGATGTCACTTGTGGCTGAGTTCCTGATAGGCCAGTGCTGGAGATGTGGCTGGAGTTTGTGGTTGTGAGGTCACTTGTGGCTCAGTGCCTGATAGGGCAATGCTGGTAATGTGGCTGCAATTTGTGATTGTGAGATCACTTGTTGCTCAGTGCCTGATAGGCCATGCTGGTCCTGTGGGTGGAGTTTGTGTTTGTGATGTGACTTGTGGCTCAGTGCCTGACAGGCCAGTGCTTTTCATGTGGGTGCAGTTTGTGGTTGTGAGGTCCCTTGTGGCTCAGTGCCTGATAGGCCATTGCTTGTCCTGTGGGTGCAGTTTGTGGTTGTGATGTCACTTGTGGGTCAGTGCCTGATAGGCCAGTGCTGGATATGTGTGTGCAGTTTTTGTTTGTGATGTCCCTTGTGGCTCAGTGCCTGATAGGCCACTGCTGGAGATGTGGCTGGAGTTTGTGTTTGTGATGTCACTTGTGGCGCAGTGCTTGATAGGCCAATGCTGGTGATGTGGGTGGAGTTTGTGGTTGTGATGTCCCTTTGGCTCAGTTCCTGAGAGGCCATGCTGCTCCTGTTGGTGGAGTTTGTGGTTGTGATGTCACTTGTGGCTCAGTGCCTGATAGGCCACTGCTTTTCCTGTGGATACAGTTTGTGTTTGTGATGTCACTTGTGGCTCAGTGCCTGATAGGCCATGCTGGTCATGTGGGTGCAGTTTTTGTTTGTGATGTCACTTGTGACTCAGTGCCTGATAGGCCAGTGCTGGTCATATGGGTTCAGTTTGTGTTTGTGATGTCACTTGTGGCTCAGTGCCTGACAGGCCAGTGCTTTTCATGTGGGTGCAGTTTGTGGTTGTGAGGTCCCTTGTGGCTCAGTGCCTGATAGGCCATTGCTTGTCCTGTGGGTGCAGTTTGTGGTTGTGATGTCACTTGTGGCTCAGTTCCTGATAGGCCAGTGCTGTTCATGTGGGTGCAGTTTGTGTTTGTGATGTCACTTGTGGGTCAGTGCCTGATAGGCCAGTGCTGGATATGTGTGTGCAGTTTTTGTTTGTGATGTCACTTGTGGCTCACTGCCTGATAGGCCACTGCTGGTCACATGGCTGCAGTTTGTGGTTGTGATGTCACTTGTGGCTTAGTGCCTGATAGGCCAGTGCTGTTCATGTGGGTGCACTTTGTGATTCTGAGGTCCCTTGTGGCTCAGTGCCTGATAGGCCATGCTGGTCCTGTGGGTGGAGTTTGTGTTTGTGATGTGACTTGTGGCTCAGTGCCTGATAGGCCATTGCTTGTCCTGTGGGTGGAGTTTGTGGTTGTGATGTCACTTGTGGCTGAGTGCCTGAGAGGCCAGTGCTGGTCACATGGCTGCAGTTTGTGTTTGTGATGTTCACTTGTGGCTCAGTGCCTGATAGGGCATGCTGGTCATGTGGGTGCAGTTTTTGGTTGTGATGTCACTTGTGACTCAGTGCCTGATAGGCCAGTGCTGGTCATATGGGTTCAGTTTGTGTTTGTGATGTCACTTGTGGCTCAGTGCCTGATAGGGCATTGCTGGTGATGTGGGTGGAGTTTGTGTTTGTGATGTCACTTGTGGCTCAGTGCCTGATAGGCCAGTGCTGGTCCTGTGGCTGCAATTTGTGATTTTGAGGTCACTTGTGGGGCAGTGCTTGATAGGCCATTGCTGGTGATGTGGCTGCAGTTTGTGGTTGTGAGGTCACTTGTGGCTCAGTGTCTGATAGGCCACTGCTGGTAATGTGGCTACAATTTGTGATTGTGAGATCACTTTTTTCTCAGTGCCTGATAGGCCATGCTGGTCATGTGGGTGGAGTTTGTGTTTGTGATGTCACTTGTGGCTCAGTGCCTGATAGGCCAGTGCTTTTCATGTGGCTGCAGTTTGTGTTTGTGAGGTCCCTTGTGGCTCAGTGCCTGATAGGCCATGCTGGTCCTGTGGGTGGAGTTTGTGGTTGTGATGTGACTTGTGGCTCAGTGCCTGATAGGCCATTGCTTGTCCTGTGGGTGGAGTTTGTGGTTGTGATGTCACTTGTGGCTGAGTGCCTGAGAGGCCAGTGCTGGTCACATGGCTGCAGTTTGTGTTTGTGATGTCACTTGTGCCTCAGTGCCTGATATGTCTGTGCTGGTGATGTGGGTGCAGTTTGTGTTTGTGATGTCACTTGTGGTTCAGTGCCTGATGGGCCAGTGCTGGTGATGTGGGTGCAGTTTGTGTTTGTGATGTCACTTGTGGCTGAGTGCCTGATACGCCAATGCTGGTGATGTGGCTGTAGTTTGTTCTTGTGATGTCACTTGTGGCTCAGTGCCTGATAGGCCAGTGCTGGTCATGTGGGTTCAGTTTGAGGTTGTGATGTCACTTGTGGCTCAGTTCTTGATAGGCCAGTGCTAGTCCTGTGGGTGGAGTTTGTGGTTGTGATGTCACTTGTGGCTCAGTGCCTGATAGGCCAGTGCTGGTCCTGTGGGTGGAGTTTGTGGTTGTGATGTGACTTGTGGCTCAGTGCCTGATAGGCCAGTGCTGGTGATGTGGGTGCTGTTTGTGTTTGTGATGTCACTTGTGACTCAGTTCCTGATAGGCCAGTGCTGGTGATGTGGCTGTAGTTTGTTCTTGTGAGGTCACTTGTGGCTCAGTGCCTGATAGGCCAGTGCTGGTGATGTGGGTTCAGTTTGAGGTTGTGATGTCACTTGTGGCTCAGTTCTTGATAGGCCAGTGCTAGTCCTGTGGGTGGAGTTTGTGGTTGTGATGTCCCTTGTGGCTCAGTGCCTGATAGGCCAGTGCTGGTCCTGTGGGTGGAGTTTGTGGTTGTGATGTGACTTGTGGCTCAGTGCCTGATAGGCCAGTGCTGGTCCTGTGGGTGGAGTTTGTGGTTGTGATGTGACTTGTGGCTCAGTGCCGGATAGGCCACTGCTGGTGATGTGGGTGCAGTTTGTTCTTTTGATGTCACTTGTGGCTGAGTGCCTGATAGGCCAGTGCTGGTCATGTGGGTGGAGTTTGTGTTTGTGATGTCACTTGTGGCTCAGTGCCTGATAGGCCAGTGCTGGTCCTGTGGGTGCAGTTTGTCGTTGTGATATCACTTGTGGCTCAGTGAGTGCTAGGCCAGTGCTGGTCACACAGCTGAAGTTTGTGTTTGTGATGTTCACTTGTGACTCAGTGCCTGATAGGCCAGTGCTGGTCATATGGGTTCAGTTTGTGTTTGTGATGTCACTTGTGGCTCAGTGCCTGATAGGGCATTGCTGGTGATGTGGGTGGAGTTTGTGGTTGTGATGTCACTTGTGGCTCAGTGCCTGATAGGCCAGTGCTGGTCCTGTGGCTGCAATTTGTGATTTTGAGGTCACTTGTGGGGCAGTGCTTGATAGGCCATTGCTGGTGATGTGGCTGCAGTTTGTGGTTGTGAGGTCACTTGTGGCTCAGTGTCTGATAGGCCACTGCTGGTAATGTGGCTACAATTTGTGATTGTGAGATCACTTGTTGCTCAGTGCCTGATAGGCCATGCTGGTCCTGTGGGTGGAGTTTGTGTTTGTGATGTCACTTGTGGCTCAGTGCCTGATAGGCCAGTGCTTTTCATGTGGGTGCAATTTGTGGTTGTGAGGTCCCTTGTGGCTCAGTGCCTGATAGGCCATGCTGGTCCTGTGGGTGGAGTTTGTGGTTGTGATGTGACTTGTGGCTCAGTGCCTGATAGGCCATTGCTTGTCCTGTGGGTGGAGTTTGTGGTTGTGATGTCACTTGTGGCTCAGTGCCTGATAGGCCAGTGCTGTTCATGTGGGTGCAGTTTGTGATTGTGATGTCACTTGTGGCTCAGTGCCTGATAGGCCATGCTGGTCATGTGGGTGCAGTTTTTGTTTGTGATGTCACTTGTGGCTCAGTTCCTGATAGGCCAGTGCTGGTCATATGGGTTCAGTTTGTGTTTGTGATGTCACTTGTGGCTCAGTGCCTGATAGGCCAGTGCTGGTGATGTGAGTGGAGTTTGTGGTTGTGATGTCACTTGTGGCTCAGTGCCTGATAGGCCAGTGCTGGTCCTGTGGCTGCAATTTGTGATTTTGAGGTCACTTGTGGGGCAGTGCTTGATAGGCCATTGCTGGTGATGTGGCTGCAGTTTGTGGTTGTGATGTCACTTGTGGCTCAGTGTCTGATAGGCCACTGCTGGTAATGTGGCTACAATTTGTGATTGTGAGATCACTTTTTTCTCAGTGCCTGATAGGCCATGCTGGTCCTGTGGGTGGAGTTTGTGGTTGTGATGTGACTTGTGGCTCAGTGCCTGATAGGCCAGTGCTTGTCCTGTGGATGGAGTTTGTGGTTGTGATGTCACTTGTGGCTCAGTGCCTGATAGGCCAGTGCTGGTGATGTGGCTGCAGTTTGTGTTTGTGATGTCACTTGTGGCTCAGTGCCTGATAGGCCAGTGCTGGTCCTGTGCCTGCAGTTTGTTGTTGTGATGTCACTTGTGGGGCAGTTCTTGATAGGCCATTGCTGGTGATGTGGCTGCAGTTTGTGGTTGTGATGTCACTTGTGGCTCAGTGCCTGATAGGCCACTGCTGGTCACATGGCTGCAGTTTGTGGTTGTGATGTCACTTGTGGCTTAGTGCCTGATAGGCCAGTGCTGTTCATGTGGGTGCAGTTTGTGATTCTGAGGTCCCTTGTGGCTCAGTGCCTGATAGGCCACTGCTTTTCCTGTGGGTGCAGTTTGTGTTTGTGATGTCACTTGTGGCTCCGTGCCTGATAGGCCAGTGCTGGTGATGTGGCTGCAGTTTGTGGTTGTGATGTCACTTGTGGCTCAGTGTCTGATAGGCCACTGCTGGTCACATGGCTGCAGTTTGTGGTTGTGATGTCACTTGTGGCTTAGTGCCTGATAGGCCAGTGCTGTTCATGTGGGTGCAGTTTGTGATTCTGAGGTCCCTTGTGGCTCAGTGCCTGATAGGCCACTGCTTTTCCTGTGGGTGCAGTTTGTGTTTGTGATGTCACTTGTGGCTCCGTGCCTGATAGGCCAGTGCTGGTGATGTGGCTGCAGTTTGTGGTTGTGATGTCACTTGTGGCTGAGTTCCTGATAGGCCAGTGCTGGTGATGTGGCTGCAGTTTGTGGTTGTGATGTCACTTGTGGCTCAGTGCCTGATAGGCCAGTGCTGGTCCTGTGCCTGCAGTTTGTTGTTGTGATGTCACTTGTGGCGCAGTGCTTGATAGGCCAATGCTGGTTATGTGGGTGGAGTTTGTGGTTGTGAGGTCCCTTTGGCTCAGTGCCTGAGAGGCCATGCTGCTCCTGTTGGTGGAGTTTGTGGTTGTGATGTCACTTGTGGCTCAGTGCCTGATAGGCCACTGCTTTTCCTGTGGATGCAGTTTGTGTTTGTGATGTCACTTGTGGCTGAGTGCCTGATAGGCCAGTGCTGGTCCTGTGGGTGCAGTTTGTGGTTGTGATGTCACTTGTGGCTCCGTGCCTGGTAGGCCAGTGCTGGTTTACGTGGGTGCAGTTTGTGGTTGTGATGTCACTTGTGGCTGAGTGCCTGATAGGCCATTGCTGGTGATGTGGCTGCAGTTTGTGTTTGTGATGTCACTTGTGGCTCAGTGCCTGATAGGCCAGTGCTGGTGATGTGGGTGCAGTTTGAGCTTGTGACGTCACTTGTGGCTCAGTGCCTGATAGGCCAGTGCTGGTGATGTGGCTGCAGTTTGTGTTTGTGATGTCACTTGTGGCTCAGTGCCTGATAGGCCATTGCTGGTGATGTGGCTGCAGTTTGTTCTTTTGATGTCACTTGTGGCTGAGTGCCTGATAGGCCAGTGCTGGTGATGTGGGTGCAGTTTGTGATTCTAAGGTGACTTGTGGCTCAGTGCCTGATAGGCCACTACTTGTCCTGTGGGTGCAGTTTGTGATTGTGAGGTCACTTGTGGCTCCGTGCCTGATAGGCCAGTGCTGGTCCTGTGGGTGCAGTTTGTTGTTGTGATGTCACTTGTGGGGCAGTTCTTGATAGGCCATTGCTGGTGATGTGGGTGCAGTTTGTGGTTGTGATGTCACTTGTGGCTCAGTGCCTGATAGGCCACTGCTGGTCACATGGCTGCAGTTTGTGGTTGTGATGTCACTTGTGGCTTAGTGCCTGATAGGCCAGTGCTGTTCATGTGGGTGCAGTTTGTGATTCTGAGGTCCCTTGTGGCTCAGTGCCTGATAGGCCACTGCTTTTCCTGTGGGTGCAGTTTGTGTTTGTGATGTCACTTGTGGCTCCGTGCCTGATAGGCCAGTGCTGGTGATGTGGCTGCAGTTTGTGGTTGTGATGTCACTTGTGGCTCAGTGTCTGATAGGCCACTGCTGGTCACATGGCTGCAGTTTGTGGTTGTGATGTCACTTGTGGCTTAGTGCCTGATAGGCCAGTGCTGTTCATGTGGGTGCAGTTTGTGATTCTGAGGTCCCTTGTGGCTCAGTGCCTGATAGGCCACTGCTTTTCCTGTGGGTGCAGTTTGTGTTTGTGATGTCACTTGTGGCTCCGTGCCTGATAGGCCAGTGCTGGTGATGTGGCTGCAGTTTGTGGTTGTGATGTCACTTGTGGCTGAGTTCCTGATAGGCCAGTGCTGGTGATGTGGCTGCAGTTTGTGGTTGTGATGTCACTTGTGGCTCAGTGCCTGATAGGCCAGTGCTGGTCCTGTGCCTGCAGTTTGTTGTTGTGATGTCACTTGTGGCGCAGTGCTTGATAGGCCAATGCTGGTTATGTGGGTGGAGTTTGTGGTTGTGAGGTCCCTTTGGCTCAGTGCCTGAGAGGCCATGCTGCTCCTGTTGGTGGAGTTTGTGGTTGTGATGTCACTTGTGGCTCAGTGCCTGATAGGCCACTGCTTTTCCTGTGGATGCAGTTTGTGTTTGTGATGTCACTTGTGGCTGAGTGCCTGATAGGCCAGTGCTGGTCCTGTGGGTGCAGTTTGTGGTTGTGATGTCACTTGTGGCTCCGTGCCTGGTAGGCCAGTGCTGGTTTACGTGGGTGCAGTTTGTGGTTGTGATGTCACTTGTGGCTGAGTGCCTGATAGGCCATTGCTGGTGATGTGGCTGCAGTTTGTGTTTGTGATGTCACTTGTGGCTCAGTGCCTGATAGGCCAGTGCTGGTGATGTGGGTGCAGTTTGAGCTTGTGACGTCACTTGTGGCTCAGTGCCTGATAGGCCAGTGCTGGTGATGTGGCTGCAGTTTGTGTTTGTGATGTCACTTGTGGCTCAGTGCCTGATAGGCCATTGCTGGTGATGTGGCTGCAGTTTGTTCTTTTGATGTCACTTGTGGCTGAGTGCCTGATAGGCCAGTGCTGGTGATGTGGGTGCAGTTTGTGATTCTAAGGTGACTTGTGGCTCAGTGCCTGATAGGCCACTACTTGTCCTGTGGGTGCAGTTTGTGATTGTGAGGTCACTTGTGGCTCCGTGCCTGATAGGCCAGTGCTGGTCCTGTGGGTGCAGTTTGTCGTTGTGATATCACTTGTGGCTCAGTGAGTGCTAGGCCAGTGCTGGTCACACAGCTGAAGTTTGTGTTTGTGATGTTCACTTGTGGCTCAGTGCCTGATAGGGCATGCTGGTCATGTGGGTGCAGTTTTTGGTTGTGATGTCACTTGTGACTCAGTGCCTGATAGGCCAGTGCTGGTCATATGGGTTCAGTTTGTGTTTGTGATGTCACTTGTGGCTCAGTGCCTGATAGGGCATTGCTGGTGATGTGGGTGGAGTTTGTGGTTGTGATGTCACTTGTGGCTCAGTGCCTGATAGGCCAGTGCTGGTCCTGTGGCTGCAATTTGTGATTTTGAGGTCACTTGTGGGGCAGTGCTTGATAGGCCATTGCTGGTGATGTGGCTGCAGTTTGTGGTTGTGAGGTCACTTGTGGCTCAGTGTCTGATAGGCCACTGCTGGTCCTGTGGGTGGAGTTTGTGGTTGTGATGTGACTTGTGGCTCAGTGCCTGATAGGCCATTGCTTGTCCTGTGGGTGGAGTTTGTGGTTGTGATGTCACTTGTGGCTGAGTGCCTGAGAGGCCAGTGCTGGTCACATGGCTGCAGTTTGTGTTTGTGATGTCACTTGTGCCTCAGTGCCTGATATGTCTGTGCTGGTGATGTGGGTGCAGTTTGTGTTTGTGATGTCACTTGTGGCTCAGTGCCTGATAGGCCAGTGCTGGTCCTGTGGGTGCAGTTTGTGGTTGTGATGTCACTTGTGGCTCCGTGCCTGGTAGGCCAGTGCTGGTTTACGTGGGTGCAGTTTGTGGTTGTGATGTCACTTGTTGCTGAGTGCCTGATAGGCCATTGCTGGTGATGTGGCTGCAGTTTGTGTTTGTGATGTCACTTGTCGCTCAGTGCCTGATAGGCCAGTGCTGGTGATGTGGGTGCAGTTTGAGGTTGTGATGTCACTTGTGGCTCAGTTCTTGATAGGCCAGTACTAGTCCTGTGGGTGGAGTTTGTGTTTGTGATGTCACTTGTGGCTCAGTGCCTGATAGGCCAGTGCTGGTCCTGTGGGTGGAGTTTGTGGTTGTGATGTGACTTGTGGCTCAGTGCCGGATAGGCCAGTGCTGGTGATGTGGCTGCAGTTTGTTCTTTTGATGTCACTTGTGGCTGAGTGCCTGATAGGCCATGCTGGTCCTGTGGGTGGAGTTTGTGATTGAGATGTCACTTGTTGCTCAGTGCCTGATAGGCCAGTGCTGGTGATGTGGGTGCAGTTTGTGATTCTAAGGTGACTTGTGGCTCAGTGCCTGATCGGCCAGTGCTGGTCCTGTGGGTGCAGTTTGTCGTTGTGATATCACTTGTGGCTCAGTGAGTGCTAGGCCAGTGCTGGTCACACAGCTGAAGTTTGTGTTTGTGATGTTCACTTGTGGCTCAGTGCCTGATAGGCCAGTGCTTGTCCTGTGGGTGCAGTTTGTGATTGTGATGTCACTTGTGGCTCCGTGCCTGATAGGCCAGTGCTGGTCCTGTGGGTGCAGTTTGTCGTTGTGATATCACTTGTGGCTCAGTGAGTGCTAGGCCAGTGCTGGTCACACAGCTGAAGTTTGTGTTTGTGATGTTCACTTGTGGCTCAGTGCCTGATAGGGCATTGCTGGTGATGTGGGTGGAGTTTGTGGTTGTGATGTCACTTGTGGCTCAGTGCCTGATAGGCCAGTGCTGGTCCTGTGGCTGCAGTTTGTGATTTTGAGGTCACTTGTGGGGCAGTGCTTGATAGGCCATTGCTGGTGATGTGGCTGCAGTTTGTGGTTGTGAGGTCACTTGTGGCTCAGTGTCTGATAGGCCACTGCTGGTCACATGGCTGCAGTTTGAGGTTGTGATGTCACTTGTGGCTTAGTGCCTGATAGGCCAGTGCTGGTGATGTGAGTGCAGTTTGTGATTCTGAGGTCCCTTGTGGCTCAGTGCCTGATAGGCCACTGCTTTTCCTGTGGGTGGAGTTTGTGTTTGTGATGTCACTTGTGGCTCCGTGCCTGATAGGCCAGTGCTGGTGATGTGGCTGCAGTTTGTGGTTGTGATGTTACTTGTGGCTGAGTTCCTGATAGGCCAGTGCTGGAGATGTGGCTGCAGTTTGTGGTTGTGAGGTCACTTGTGTCTCAGTGCCTGATAGGGCAATGATGGTAATGTGGCTACAATTTGTGATTGTGAGATCACTTGTTGCTCAGTGCCTGATAGGCCATGCTGGTCCTGTGGGTGGAGTTTGTGTTTGTGATGTCACTTGTGGCTCAGTGCCTGATAGGCCAGTGCTTTTCATGTGGGTGCAATTTGTGGTTGTGAGGTCCCTTGTGGCTCAGTGCCTGATAGGCCATGCTGGTCCTGTGGGTGGAGTTTGTGGTTGTGATGTGACTTGTGGCTCAGTGCCTGATAGGCCATTGCTTGTCCTGTGGGTGGAGTTTGTGGTTGTGATGTCACTTGTGGCTCAGTGCCTGATAGGCCAGTGCTGTTCATGTGGGTGCAGTTTGTGATTGTGATGTCACTTGTGACTCAGTGCCTGATAGGCCATGCTGGTCATGTGGGTGCAGTTTTTGTTTGTGATGTCACTTGTGACTCAGTTCCTGATAGGCCAGTGCTGGTCATATGGGTTCAGTTTGTGTTTGTGATGTCACTTGTGGCTCAGTGCCTGATAGGCCAGTGCTGGTGATGTGAGTGGAGTTTGTGGTTGTGATGTCACTTGTGGCTCAGTGCCTGATAGGCCAGTGCTGGTCCTGTGGCTGCAATTTGTGATTTTGAGGTCACTTGTGGGGCAGTGCTTGATAGGCCATTGCTGGTGATGTGGCTGCAGTTTGTGGTTGTGATGTCACTTGTGGCTCAGTGTCTGATAGGCCACTGCTGGTAATGTGGCTACAATTTGTGATTGTGAGATCACTTTTTTCTCAGTGCCTGATAGGCCATGCTGGTCCTGTGGGTGGAGTTTGTGGTTGTGATGTGACTTGTGGCTCAGTGCCTGATAGGCCATTGCTTGTCCTGTGGATGGAGTTTGTGGTTGTGATGTCACTTGTGGCTCAGTTCCTGATAGGCCAGTGCTGGTGATGTGGCTGCAGTTTGTGGTTGTGATGTCACTTGTGGCTCAGTGCCTGATAGGCCACTGCTGGTCACATGGCTGCAGTTTGTGGTTGTGATGTCACTTGTGGCTTAGTGCCTGATAGGCCAGTGCTGTTCATGTGGGTGCAGTTTGTGATTCTGAGGTCCCTTGTGGCTCAGTGCCTGATAGGCCACTGCTTTTCCTGTGGGTGCAGTTTGTGTTTGTGATGTCACTTGTGGCTCCGTGCCTGATAGGCCAGTGCTGGTGATGTGGCTGCAGTTTGTGGTTGTGATGTCACTTGTGGCTCAGTGTCTGATAGGCCACTGCTGGTCACATGGCTGCAGTTTGTGGTTGTGATGTCACTTGTGGCTTAGTGCCTGATAGGCCAGTGCTGTTCATGTGAGTGCAGTTTGTGATTCTGAGGTCCCTTGTGGCTCAGTGCCTGATAGGCCACTGCTTTTCCTGTGGGTGCAGTTTGTGTTTGTGATGTCACTTGTGGCTCCGTGCCTGATAGGCCAGTGCTGGTGATGTGGCTGCAGTTTGTGGTTGTGATGTCACTTGTGGCTGAGTTCCTGATAGGCCAGTGCTGGTGATGTGGCTGCAGTTTGTGGTTGTGATGTCACTTGTGGCTCAGTGCCTGATAGGCCAGTGCTGGTCCTGTGCCTGCAGTTTGTTGTTGTGATGTCACTTGTGGCGCAGTGCTTGATAGGCCAATGCTGGTTATGTGGGTGGAGTTTGTGGTTGTGAGGTCCCTTTGGCTCAGTGCCTGAGAGGCCATGCTGCTCCTGTTGGTGGAGTTTGTGGTTGTGATGTCACTTGTGGCTGAGTGCCTGATAGGCCAGTGCTTTTCCTGTGGATGCAGTTTGTGTTTGTGATGTCACTTGTGGCTGAGTGCCTGATAGGCCAGTGCTGGTCCTGTGGGTGCAGTTTGTGGTTGTGATGTCACTTGTGGCTCCGTGCCTGGTAGGCCAGTGCTGGTTTACGTGGGTGCAGTTTGTGGTTGTGATGTCACTTGTGGCTGAGTGCCTGATAGGCCATTGCTGGTGATGTGGCTGCAGTTTGTGTTTGTGATGTCACTTGTGGCTCAGTGCCTGATAGGCCAGTGCTGGTGATGTGGGTGCAGTTTGAGCTTGTGACGTCACTTGTGGCTCAGTGCCTGATAGGCCATTGCTGGTGATGTGGCTGCAGTTTGTGTTTGTGATGTCACTTGTGGCTCAGTGCCTGATAGGCCATTGCTGGTGATGTGGCTGCAGTTTGTTCTTTTGATGTCACTTGTGGCTGAGTGCCTGATAGGCCAGTGCTGGTGATGTGGGTGCAGTTTGTGATTCTAAGGTGACTTGTGGCTCAGTGCCTGATAGGCCACTACTTGTCCTGTGGGTGCAGTTTGTGATTGTGAGGTCACTTGTGGCTCCGTGCCTGATAGGCCAGTGCTGGTCCTGTGGGTGCAGTTTGTCGTTGTGATATCACTTGTGGCTCAGTGAGTGCTAGGCCAGTGCTGGTCACACAGCTGAAGTTTGTGTTTGTGATGTTCACTTGTGGCTCAGTGCCTGATAGGGCATGCTGGTCATGTGGGTGCAGTTTTTGGTTGTGATGTCACTTGTGACTCAGTGCCTGATAGGCCAGTGCTGGTCATATGGGTTCAGTTTGTGTTTGTGATGTCACTTGTGGCTCAGTGCCTGATAGGGCAGTGCTGGTGATGTGGGTGGAGTTTGTGGTTGTGATGTCACTTGTGGCTCAGTGCCTGATAGGCCAGTGCTGGTCCTGTGGCTGCAATTTGTGATTTTGAGGTCACTTGTGGGGCAGTGCTTGATAGGCCATTGCTGGTGATGTGGCTGCAGTTTGTGGTTGTGAGGTCACTTGTGGCTCAGTGTCTGATAGGCCACTGCTGGTCCTGTGGGTGGAGTTTGTGGTTGTGATGTGACTTGTGGCTCAGTGCCTGATAGGCCATTGCTTGTCCTGTGGGTGGAGTTTGTGGTTGTGATGTCACTTGTGGCTGAGTGCCTGAGAGGCCAGTGCTGGTCACATGGCTGCAGTTTGTGTTTGTGATGTCACTTGTGCCTCAGTGCCTGATATGTCTGTGCTGGTGATGTGGGTGCAGTTTGTGTTTGTGATGTCACTTGTGGTTCAGTGCCTGATAGGCCATGCTGGTCCTGTGGGTGGAGTTTGAGGTTGTGATGTCACTTGTGGCTCAGTGCCTGATAGGCCAGTGCTTTTCATGTGGGTGCAGTTTGTGGTTGTGAGGTCCCTTGTGGCTCAGTGCCTGATAGGCCATGCTGGTCCTGTGGGTGGAGTTTGTGGTTGTGATGTGACTTGTGGCTCAGTGCCTGATAGGCCATTGCTTGTCCTGTGGGTGGAGTTTGTGGTTGTGATGTCACTTGTGGCTGAGTGCCTGAGAGGCCAGTGCTGGTCACATGGCTGCAGTTTGTGTTTGTGATGTCACTTGTGCCTCAGTGCCTGATGGGCCAGTGCTGGTGATGTGGGTGCAGTTTGTGTTTGTGATGTCACTTGTGGCTCAGTGCCTGATACGCCAATGCTGGTGATGTGGCTGTAGTTTGTTCTTGTGATGTGACTTGTGGCTCAGTGCCTGATAGGCCAGTGCTGGTCATGTGGGTTCAGTTTGAGGTTGTGATGTCACTTGTGGCTCAGTTCTTGATAGGCCAGTGCTAGTCCTGTGGGTGGAGTTTGTGGTTGTGATGTCACTTGTGGCTCAGTGCCTGATAGGCCAGTGGTGGTCCTGTGGGTGCAGTTTGTCGTTGTGATATCACTTGTGGCTCAGTGAGTGCTAGGCCAGTGCTGGTCACACAGCTGAAGTTTGTGTTTGTGATGTTCACTTGTGACTCAGTGCCTGATAGGCCAGTGCTGGTCATATGGGTTCAGTTTGTGTTTGTGATGTCACTTGTGGCTCAGTGCCTGATAGGGCATTGCTGGTGATGTGGGTGGAGTTTGTGGTTGTGATGTCACTTGTGGCTCAGTGCCTGATAGGCCAGTGCTGGTCCTGTGGCTGCAATTTGTGATTTTGAGGTCACTTGTGGGGCAGTGCTTGATAGGCCATTGCTGGTGATGTGGCTGCAGTTTGTGGTTGTGATGTCACTTGTGGCTCAGTGTCTGATAGGCCACTGCTGGTAATGTGGCTACAATTTGTGATTGTGAGATCACTTTTTTCTCAGTGCCTGATAGGCCATGCTGGTCCTGTGGGTGGAGTTTGTGGTTGTGATGTGACTTGTGGCTCAGTGCCTGATAGGCCATTGCTTGTCCTGTGGGTGGAGTTTGTGGTTGTGATGTCACTTGTGGCTGAGTGCCTGAGAGGCCAGTGCTGGTCACATGGCTGCAGTTTGTGTTTGTGATGTCACTTGTGCCTCAGTGCCTGATATGTCTGTGCTGGTGATGTGGGTGGAGTTTGTGTTTGTGATGTCACTTGTGGCTCAGTGCCTGATAGGCCATGCTGGTCCTGTGGGTGGAGTTTGTGTTTGTGATGTCACTTGTGGCTCAGTGCCTGATAGGCCAGTGCTTTTCATGTGGGTGCAATTTGTGGTTGTGAGGTCCCTTGTGGCTCAGTGCCTGATAGGCCATGCTGGTCCTGTGGGTGGAGTTTGTGGTTGTGATGTGACTTGTGGCTCAGTGCCTGATAGGCCATTGCTTGTCCTGTGGGTGGAGTTTGTGTTTGTGATGTCACTTGTGGCTCAGTGCCTGATAGGCCAGTGCTGTTCATGTGGGTGCAGTTTGTGATTGTGATGTCACTTGTGGCTCCGTGCCTGATAGGCCATGCTGGTCATGTGGGTGCAGTTTGTGATTGAGATGTCACTTGTTGCTCCGTGCCTGATAGGCCAGTGCTGGTGATGTGGGTGCAGTTTGTGATTCTAAGGTGACTTGTGGCTCAGTGCCTGATAGGCCAGTGCTGGTCCTGTGGGTGCAGTTTGTCGTTGTGATATCACTTGTGGCTCAGTGAGTGCTAGGCCAGTGCTGGTCACACAGCTGAAGTTTGTGTTTGTGATGTTCACTTGTGGCTCAGTGCCTGATAGGGCATTGCTGGTGATGTGGGTGGAGTTTGTGGTTGTGATGTCACTTGTGGCTCAGTGCCTGATAGGCCAGTGCTGGTCCTGTGGCTGCAATTTGTGATTTTGAGGTCACTTGTGGGGCAGTGCTTGATAGGCCATTGCTGGTGATGTGGCTGCAGTTTGTGGTTGTGAGGTCACTTGTGGCTCAGTGTCTGATAGGCCACTGCTGGTCACATGGCTGCAGTTTGAGGTTGTGATGTCACTTGTGGCTTAGTGCCTGATAGGCCAGTGCTGGTGATGTGAGTGCAGTTTGTGATTCTGAGGTCCCTTGTGGCTCAGTGCCTGATAGGCCACTGCTTTTCCTGTGGGTGGAGTTTGTGTTTGTGATGTCACTTGTGGCTCTGTGCCTGATAGGCCAGTGCTGGTGATGTGGCTGCAGTTTGTGGTTGTGATGTTACTTGTGGCTGAGTTCCTGATAGGCCAGTGCTGGAGATGTGGCTGCAGTTTGTGGTTGTGAGGTCACTTGTGTCTCAGTGCCTGATAGGGCAATGATGGTAATGTGGCTACAATTTGTGATTGTGAGATCACTTGTTGCTCAGTGCCTGATAGGCCATGCTGGTCCTGTGGGTGGAGTTTGTGTTTGTGATGTCACTTGTGGCTCCGTGCCTGATAGGCCAGTGCTGGTGATGTGGCTGCAGTTTGTGGTTGTGAGGTCACTTGTGTCTCAGTGCCTGATAGGGCAATGATGGTAATGTGGCTACAATTTGTGATTGTGAGATCACTTGTTGCTCAGTGCCTGATAGGCCATGCTGGTCCTGTGGGTGGAGTTTGTGTTTGTGATGTCACTTGTGGCTCAGTGCCTGATAGGCCAGTGCTTTTCATGTGGGTGCAATTTGTGGTTGTGATGTGACTTGTGGCTCAGTGCCTGATAGGCCATGCTGGTCCTGTGGGTGGAGTTTGTGGTTGTGATGTGACTTGTGGCTCAGTGCCTGATAGGCCATTGCTTGTCCTGTGGGTGGAGTTTGTGGTTGTGATGTCACTTGTGGCTCCGTGCCTGATAGGCCAGTGCTGTTCATGTGGGTGCAGTTTGTGATTGTGATGTCACTTGTGGCTCAGTGCCTGATAGGCCATGCTGGTCATGTGGGTGCAGTTTTTGTTTGTGATGTCACTTGTGACTCAGTTCCTGATAGGCCAGTGCTGGTCATATGGGTTCAGTTTGTGTTTGTGATGTCACTTGTGGCTCAGTGCCTGATAGGCCAGTGCTGGTGATGTGAGTGGAGTTTGTGGTTGTGATGTCACTTGTGGCTCAGTGCCTGATAGGCCAGTGCTGGTCCTGTGGCTGCAATTTGTGATTTTGAGGTCACTTGTGGGGCAGTGCTTGATAGGCCATTGCTGGTGATGTGGCTGCAGTTTGTGGTTGTGATGTCACTTGTGGCTCAGTGTCTGATAGGCCACTGCTGGTCACATGGCTGCAGTTTGAGGTTGTGATGTCACTTGTGGCTTAGTGCCTGATAGGCCAGTGCTGTTCATGTGGGTGCAGTTTGTGATTCTGAGGTCCCTTGTGGCTCAGTGCCTGATAGGCCACTGCTTTTCCTGTGGGTGCAGTTTGTGTTTGTGATGTCACTTGTGGCTCAGTGCCTGATAGGCCAGTGCTGGTGATGTGGCTGCAGTTTGTGGTTGTGATGTCACTTGTGGCTGAGTTCCTGATAGGCCAGTGCTGGTGATGTGGCTGCAGTTTGTGGTTGTGATGTCACTTGTGGCTGAGTTCCTGATAGGCCAGTGCTGGAGATGTGGCTGGAGTTTGTGGTTGTGAGGTCACTTGTGGCTCAGTGCCTGATAGGGCAATGCTGGTAATGTGGCTACAATTTGTGATTGTGAGATCACTTGTTGCTCAGTGCCTGATAGGCCATGCTGGTCCTGTGGGTGGAGTTTGTGTTTGTGATGTGACTTGTGGCTCAGTGCCTGACAGGCCAGTGCTTTTCATGTGGGTGCAGTTTGTGGTTGTGAGGTCCCTTGTGGCTCAGTGCCTGATAGGCCATTGCTTGTCCTGTGGGTGCAGTTTGTGGTTGTGATGTCACTTGTGGCTCAGTGCCTGATAGGCCACTGCTGGTCACATGGCTGCAGTTTGTGGTTGTGATGTCACTTGTGGCTTAGTGCCTGATAGGCCAGTGCTGTTCATGTGGGTGCACTTTGTGATTCTGAGGTCCCTTGTGGCTCAGTGCCTGATAGGCCATGCTGGTCCTGTGGGTGGAGTTTGTGGTTGTGATGTGACTTGTGGCTCAGTGCCTGATAGGCCATTGCTTGTCCTGTGGGTGGAGTTTGTGGTTGTGATGTCACTTGTGGCTGAGTGCCTGAGAGGCCAGTGCTGGTCACATGGCTGCAGTTTGTGTTTGTGATGTTCACTTGTGGCTCAGTGCCTGATAGGGCATGCTGGTCATGTGGGTGCAGTTTTTGGTTGTGATGTCACTTGTGACTCAGTGCCTGATAGGCCAGTGCTGGTCATATGGGTTCAGTTTGTGTTTGTGATGTCACTTGTGGCTCAGTGCCTGATAGGGCATTGCTGGTGATGTGGGTGGAGTTTGTGTTTGTGATGTCACTTGTGGCTCAGTGCCTGATAGGCCAGTGCTGGTCCTGTGGCTGCAATTTGTGATTTTGAGGTCACTTGTGGGGCAGTGCTTGATAGGCCATTGCTGGTGATGTGGCTGCAGTTTGTGGTTGTGATGTCACTTGTGGCTCAGTGTCTGATAGGCCACTGCTGGTAATGTGGCTACAATTTGTGATTGTGAGATCACTTTTTTCTCAGTGCCTGATAGGCCATGCTGGTCCTGTGGGTGGAGTTTGTGGTTGTGATGTGACTTGTGGCTCAGTGCCTGATAGGCCATTGCTTGTCCTGTGGATGGAGTTTGTGGTTGTGATGTCACTTGTGGCTCAGTTCCTGATAGGCCAGTGCTGGTGATGTGGCTGCAGTTTGTGTTTGTGATGTCACTTGTGGCTCAGTGCCTGATAGGCCAGTGCTGGTCCTGTGCCTGCAGTTTGTTGTTGTGATGTCACTTGTGGCGCAGTGCTTGATAGGCCAATGCTGGTGATGTGGGTGGAGTTTGTGGTTGTGATGTCCCTTTGGCTCAGTGCCTGAGAGGCCATGCTGCTCCTGTTGGTGGAGTTTGTGGTTGTGATGTCACTTGTGGCTCAGTGCCTGATAGGCCAGTGCTTTTCCTGTGGATGCAGTTTGTGTTTGTGATGTCACTTGTGGCTGAGTGCCTGATAGGCCAGTGCTGGTCCTGTGGGTGCAGTTTGTCGTTGTGATATCACTTGTGGCTCAGTGAGTGCTAGGCCAGTGCTGGTCACACAGCTGAAGTTTGTGTTTGTGATGTTCACTTGTGGCTCAGTGCCTGATAGGCCAGTGCTGTTCATGTGGGTGCAGTTTGTGATTGTGATGTCACTTGTGGCTCAGTGCCTGATATGCCAGTGCTGGTGATGTGGGTGCAGTTTGTGTTTGTGATGTCACTTGTGGCTCAGTGCCTGATAGGCCATTGCTGGTGATGTGGCTGCAGTTTGTTCTTTTGATGTCACTTGTGGCTGAGTGCCTGATAGGCCAGTGCTGGTGATGTGGGTGGAGTTTGTGATTCTAAGGTGACTTGTGGCTCAGTGCCTGATAGGCCACTACTTGTCCTGTGGGTGCAGTTTGTGATTGTGAGGTCACTTGTGGCTCCGTGCCTGATAGGCCAGTGCTGGTCCTGTGGGTGCAGTTTGTGATTCTAAGGTGACTTGTGGCTCAGTGCCTCATAGGCCAGTGCTGGTCCTGTGGGTGCAGTTTGTCGTTGTGATATCACTTGTGGCTCAGTGAGTGCTAGGCCAGTGCTGGTCACACAGCTGAAGTTTGTGTTTGTGATGTTCACTTGTGGCTCAGTGCCTGATAGGCCATGCTGGTCATGTGGGTGCAGTTTTTGGTTGTGATGTCACTTGTGACTCAGTGCCTGATAGGCCAGTGCTGGTCATATGGGTTCAGTTTGTGTTTGTGATGTCACTTGTGGCTCAGTGCCTGATAGGCCAGTGCTGGTGATGTGGGTGGAGTTTGTGGTTGTGATGTCACTTGTGGCTCAGTGCCTGATAGGCCAGTGCTGGTCCTGTGGCTGCAATTTGTGATTTTGAGGTCACTTGTGGGGCAGTGCTTGATAGGCCATTGCTGGTGATGTGGCTGCAGTTTGTGGTTGTGAGGTCACTTGTGGCTCAGTGTCTGATAGGCCACTGCTGGTAATGTGGCTACAATTTGTGATTGTGAGATCACTTTTTTCTCAGTGCCTGATAGGCCATGCTGGTCCTGTGGGTGGAGTTTGTGTTTGTGATGTGACTTGTGGCTCAGTGCCTGATAGGCCATTGCTTGTCCTGTGGGTGGAGTTTGTGTTTGTGATGTCACTTGTGGCTCAGTTCCTGATAGGCCAGTGCTGGTCATGTGGGTGCAGTTTGTGTTTGTGATGTCACTTGTGGGTCAGTGCCTGATAGGCCATGCTGGTCATGTGGGTGCAGTTTTTGTTTGTGATGTCACTTGTGACTCAGTTCCTGATAGGCCAGTGCTGGTCATATGGGTTCAGTTTGTGTTTGTGATGTCACTTGTGGCTCAGTGCCTGATAGGCCAGTGCTGGTGATGTGAGTGGAGTTTGTGGTTGTGATGTCACTTGTGGCTCAGTGCCTGATAGGCCAGTGCTGGTCCTGTGGCTGCAATTTGTGATTTTGAGGTCACTTGTGGGGCAGTGCTTGATAGGCCATTGCTGGTGATGTGGCTGCAGTTTGTGGTTGTGATGTCACTTGTGGCTCAGTGTCTGATAGGCCACTGCTGGTCACATGGCTGCAGTTTGAGGTTGTGATGTCACTTGTGGCTTAGTGCCTGATAGGCCAGTGCTGTTCATGTGGGTGCAGTTTGTGATTCTGAGGTCCCTTGTGGCTCAGTGCCTGATAGGCCACTGCTTTTCCTGTGGGTGCAGTTTGTGTTTGTGATGTCACTTGTGGCTCAGTGCCTGATAGGCCAGTGCTGGTGATGTGGCTGCAGTTTGTGGTTGTGATGTCACTTGTGGCTGAGTTCCTGATAGGCCAGTGCTGGTGATGTGGCTGCAGTTTGTGGTTGTGATGTCACTTGTGGCTGAGTTCCTGATAGGCCAGTGCTGGAGATGTGGCTGGAGTTTGTGGTTGTGAGGTCACTTGTGGCTCAGTGCCTGATAGGGCAATGCTGGTAATGTGGCTACAATTTGTGATTGTGAGATCACTTGTTGCTCAGTGCCTGATAGGCCATGCTGCTCCTGTTGGTGGAGTTTGTGGTTGTGATGTCACTTGTGGCTCAGTGCCTGATAGGCCAGTGCTTTTCCTGTGGATGCAGTTTGTGTTTGTGATGTCACTTGTGGCTGAGTGCCTGATAGGCCAGTGCTGGTGATGTGGCTGCAGTTTGTGGTTGTGATGTCACTTGTGGCTGAGTGCCTGATAGGCCAGTGCTGGTGATGTGGCTGCAGTTTGTGGTTGTGATGTCACTTGTGGCTGAGTTCCTGACAGGCCAGTGCTGGTCCTGTGGTTGCAGTTTGTCGTTGTGATATCACTTGTGGCTCAGTGAGTGCTAGGCCAGTGCTGGTCACACAGCTGAAGTTTGTGTTTGTGATGTTCACTTGTGGCTCAGTGCCTGATAGGCCAGTGCTGTTCATGTGGGTGCAGTTTGTGTTTGTGATGTCACTTGTGGCTCAGTGCCTGATAGGCCAGTGCTGGTGATGTGGCTGCAGTTTGTGGTTGTGATGTCACTTGTGGCTGAGTTCCTGATAGGCCAGTGCTGGTGATGTGGCTGCAGTTTGTGATTCTGAGGTCCCTTGTGGCTCAGTGCCTGATAGGCCACTGCTTTTCCTGTGGGTGCAGTTTGTGTTTGTGATGTCACTTGTGGCTCAGTGCCTGATAGGCCAGTGCTGGTGATGTGGCTGCAGTTTGTGGTTGTGATGTCACTTGTGGCTGAGTTCCTGATAGGCCAGTGCTGGTGATGTGGCTGCAGTTTGTGTTTGTGATGTCACTTGTGGCTCAGTGCCTGATAGGCCAGTGCTGGTCCTGTGCCTGCAGTTTGTTGTTGTGATGTCACTTTTGGCGCAGTGCTTGATAGGCCAATGCTGGTGATGTGGGTGGAGTTTGTGGTTGTGATGTCCCTTTGGCTCAGTGCCTGAGAGGCCATGCTGCTCCTGTTGGTGGAGTTTGTGGTTGTGATGTCACTTGTGGCTCAGTGCCTGATAGGCCAGTGCTTTTCCTGTGGATGCAGTTTGTGTTTGTGATGTCACTTGTGGCTGAGTGCCTGATAGGCCAGTGCTGGTCCTGTGGGTGCAGTTTGTGGTTGTGATGTCACTTGTGGCTCCGTGCCTCGTAGGCCAGTGCTGGTTTACGTGGGTGCAGTTTGTGTTTGTGATGTCACTTGTGGCTGAGTGCCTGATAGGCCATTGCTGGTGATGTGGCTGCAGTTTGTGTTTGTGATGTCACTTGTGGCTCAGTGCCTGATAGGCCAGTGCTGGTCAGGTGGGTGCAGTTTGTGTTTGTGATGTCACTTGTGGCTCAGTGCCTGATATGCCAGTGCTGGTGATGTGGGTGCAGTTTGTGTTTGTGATGTCACTTGTGGCTCAGTGCCTGATAGGCCATTGCTGGTGATGTGGCTGCAGTTTGTTCTTTTGATGTCACTTGTGGCTGAGTGCCTGATAGGCCAGTGCTGGTGATGTGGGTGGAGTTTGTGATTCTAAGGTGACTTGTGGCTCAGTGCCTGATAGGCCACTACTTGTCCTGTGGGTGCAGTTTGTGATTGTGAGGTCACTTGTGGCTCCGTGCCTGATAGGCCAGTGCTGGTCCTGTGGGTGCAGTTTGTGATTCTAAGGTGACTTGTGGCTTAGTGCCTCATAGGCCAGTGCTGGTCCTGTGGGTGCAGTTTGTCGTTGTGATATTACTTGTGGCTCAGTGAGTGCTAGGCCAGTGCTGGTCACACAGCTGAAGTTTGTGTTTGTGATGTTCACTTGTGGCTCAGTGCCTGATAGGCCATGCTGGTCATGTGGGTGCAGTTTTTGGTTGTGATGTCACTTGTGACTCAGTGCCTGATAGGCCAGTGCTGGTCATATGGGTTCAGTTTGTGTTTGTGATGTCACTTGTGGCTCAGTGCCTGATAGGGCATTGCTGGTGATGTGGCTGCAGTTTGTGGTTGTGAGGTCACTTGTGGCTCAGTGTCTGATAGGCCACTGCTGGTAATGTGGCTACAATTTGTGATTGTGAGATCACTTTTTTCTCAGTGCCTGATAGGCCATGCTGGTCATGTGGGTGGAGTTTGAGGTTGTGATGTCACTTGTGGCTCAGTGCCTGATAGGCCAGTGCTTTTCATGTGGCTGCAGTTTGTGTTTGTGAGGTCCCTTGTGGCTCAGTGCCTGATAGGCCATGCTGGTCCTGTGGGTGGAGTTTGTGGTTGTGATGTGACTTGTGGCTCAGTGCCTGATAGGCCATTGCTTGTCCTGTGGGTGGAGTTTGTGGTTGTGATGTCACTTGTGGCTGAGTTCCTGATAGGCCAGTGCTGGTGATGTGGGTGCAGTTTGTGTTTGTGATGTCACTTGTGGTTCAGTGCCTGATGGGCCAGTGCTGGTGATGTGGGTGCAGTTTGTGTTTGTGATGTCACTTGTGGCTGAGTGCCTGATACGCCAATGCTGGTGATGTGGCTGTAGTTTGTGGTTGTGATGTCACTTGTGGCTCAGTGCCTGATAGGCCAGTGCTGGTGATGTGGCTGTAGTTTGTTCTTGTGAGGTCACTTGTGGCTCAGTGCCTGATAGGCCAGTGCTGGTCATGTGGGTTCAGTTTGAGGTTGTGATGTCACTTGTGGCTCAGTTCTTGATAGGCCAGTGCTAGTCCTGTGGGTGGAGTTTGTGGTTGTGATGTGACTTGTGGCTCAGTGCCTGATAGGCCAGTGCTGGTCCTGTGGGTGGAGTTTGTGGTTGTGATGTGACTTGTGGCTCAGTGCCGGATAGGCCACTGCTGGTGATGTGGCTGCAGTTTGTTCTTTTGATGTCACTTGTGGCTGAGTGCCTGATAGGCCAGTGCTGGTCATGTGGGTGCAGTTTGTGATTCTGAGGTCCCTTGTGGCTCAGTGCCTGATAGGCCATTGCTTGTCCTGTGGGTGGAGTTTGTGTTTGTGATGTCACTTGTGGCTCAGTGCCTGATAGGCCAGTGCTGGTCCTGTGGGTGCAGTTTGTCGTTGTGATATCACTTGTGGCTCAGTGAGTGCTAGGCCAGTGCTGGTCACACAGCTGAAGTTTGTGTTTGTGATGTTCACTTGTGACTCAGTGCCTGATAGGCCAGTGCTGGTCATATGGGTTCAGTTTGTGTTTGTGATGTCACTTGTGGCTCAGTGCCTGATAGGGCATTGCTGGTGATGTGGGTGGAGTTTGTGGTTGTGATGTCACTTGTGGCTCAGTGCCTGATAGGCCAGTGCTGGTCCTGTGGCTGCAATTTGTGATTTTGAGGTCACTTGTGGGGCAGTGCTTGATAGGCCATTGCTGGTGATGTGGCTGCAGTTTGTGGTTGTGATGTCACTTGTGGCTCAGTGTCTGATAGGCCACTGCTGGTAATGTGGCTACAATTTGTGATTGTGAGATCACTTTTTTCTCAGTGCCTGATAGGCCATGCTGGTCCTGTGGGTGGAGTTTGTGGTTGTGATGTGACTTGTGGCTCAGTGCCTGATAGGCCATTGCTTGTCCTGTGGGTGGAGTTTGTGGTTGTGATGTCACTTGTGGCTCAGTTCCTGATAGGCCAGTGCTGGTCATGTGGGTGCAGTTTGTGTTTGTGATGTCACTTGTTTGTCAGTGCCTGATAGGCCAGTGCTGGTCCTGTGCCTGCAGTTTGTTGTTGTGATGTCACTTTTGGCGCAGTGCTTGATAGGCCAATGCTGGTGATGTGGGTGGAGTTTGTGGTTGTGATGTCCCTTTGGCTCAGTGCCTGAGAGGCCATGCTGCTCCTGTTGGTGGAGTTTGTGGTTGTGATGTCACTTGTGGCTCAGTGCCTGATAGGCCAGTGCTTTTCCTGTGGATGCAGTTTGTTTTTGTGATGTCACTTGTGGCTGAGTGCCTGATAGGCCAGTGCTGGTCCTGTGGGTGCAGTTTGTCGTTGTGATATCACTTGTGGCTCAGTGAGTGCTAGGCCAGTGCTGGTCACACAGCTGAAGTTTGTGTTTGTGATGTTCACTTGTGGCTCAGTGCCTGATAGGCCAGTGCTGTTCATGTGGGTGCAGTTTGTGATTGTGATGTCACTTGTGGCTCAGTGCCTGATAGGCCATGCTGGTCATGTGGGTGCAGTTTGTGTTTGTGATGTCACTTGTGGCTCAGTGCCTGATATGCCAGTGCTGGTGATGTGGGTGCAGTTTGTGTTTGTGATGTCACTTGTGGCTCAGTGCCTGATAGGCCAGTGCTGGTCCTGTGCCTGCAGTTTGTTGTTGTGATGTCACTTTTGGCGCAGTGCTTGATAGGCCAATGCTGGTGATGTGGGTGGAGTTTGTGGTTGTGATGTCCCTTTGGCTCAGTGCCTGAGAGGCCATGCTGCTCCTGTTGGTGGAGTTTGTGGTTGTGATGTCACTTGTGGCTCAGTGCCTGATAGGCCAGTGCTTTTCCTGTGGATGCAGTTTGTGTTTGTGATGTCACTTGTGGCTGAGTGCCTGATAGGCCAGTGCTGGTCCTGTGGGTGCAGTTTGTGGTTGTGATGTCACTTGTGGCTCCGTGCCTCGTAGGCCAGTGCTGGTTTACGTGGGTGCAGTTTGTGTTTGTGATGTCACTTGTGGCTGAGTGCCTGATAGGCCATTGCTGGTGATGTGGCTGCAGTTTGTGTTTGTGATGTCACTTGTGGCTCAGTGCCTGATAGGCCAGTGCTGGTCAGGTGGGTGCAGTTTGTGTTTGTGATGTCACTTGTGGCTCAGTGCCTGATATGCCAGTGCTGGTGATGTGGGTGCAGTTTGTGTTTGTGATGTCACTTGTGGCTCAGTGCCTGATAGGCCATTGCTGGTGATGTGGCTGCAGTTTGTTCTTTTGATGTCACTTGTGGCTGAGTGCCTGATAGGCCAGTGCTGGTGATGTGGGTGGAGTTTGTGATTCTAAGGTGACTTGTGGCTCAGTGCCTGATAGGCCACTACTTGTCCTGTGGGTGCAGTTTGTGATTGTGAGGTCACTTGTGGCTCCGTGCCTGATAGGCCAGTGCTGGTCCTGTGGGTGCAGTTTGTGATTCTAAGGTGACTTGTGGCTTAGTGCCTCATAGGCCAGTGCTGGTCCTGTGGGTGCAGTTTGTCGTTGTGATATTACTTGTGGCTCAGTGAGTGCTAGGCCAGTGCTGGTCACACAGCTGAAGTTTGTGTTTGTGATGTTCACTTGTGGCTCAGTGCCTGATAGGCCATGCTGGTCATGTGGGTGCAGTTTTTGGTTGTGATGTCACTTGTGACTCAGTGCCTGATAGGCCAGTGCTGGTCATATGGGTTCAGTTTGTGTTTGTGATGTCACTTGTGGCTCAGTGCCTGATAGGGCATTGCTGGTGATGTGGCTGCAGTTTGTGGTTGTGAGGTCACTTGTGGCTCAGTGTCTGATAGGCCACTGCTGGTAATGTGGCTACAATTTGTGATTGTGAGATCACTTTTTTCTCAGTGCCTGATAGGCCATGCTGGTCATGTGGGTGGAGTTTGAGGTTGTGATGTCACTTGTGGCTCAGTGCCTGATAGGCCAGTGCTTTTCATGTGGCTGCAGTTTGTGTTTGTGAGGTCCCTTGTGGCTCAGTGCCTGATAGGCCATGCTGGTCCTGTGGGTGGAGTTTGTGGTTGTGATGTGACTTGTGGCTCAGTGCCTGATAGGCCATTGCTTGTCCTGTGGGTGGAGTTTGTGGTTGTGATGTCACTTGTGGCTGAGTTCCTGATAGGCCAGTGCTGGTGATGTGGGTGCAGTTTGTGTTTGTGATGTCACTTGTGGTTCAGTGCCTGATGGGCCAGTGCTGGTGATGTGGGTGCAGTTTGTGTTTGTGATGTCACTTGTGGCTGAGTGCCTGATACGCCAATGCTGGTGATGTGGCTGTAGTTTGTGGTTGTGATGTCACTTGTGGCTCAGTGCCTGATAGGCCAGTGCTGGTGATGTGGCTGTAGTTTGTTCTTGTGAGGTCACTTGTGGCTCAGTGCCTGATAGGCCAGTGCTGGTCATGTGGGTTCAGTTTGAGGTTGTGATGTCACTTGTGGCTCAGTTCTTGATAGGCCAGTGCTAGTCCTGTGGGTGGAGTTTGTGGTTGTGATGTGACTTGTGGCTCAGTGCCTGATAGGCCAGTGCTGGTCCTGTGGGTGGAGTTTGTGGTTGTGATGTGACTTGTGGCTCAGTGCCGGATAGGCCACTGCTGGTGATGTGGCTGCAGTTTGTTCTTTTGATGTCACTTGTGGCTGAGTGCCTGATAGGCCAGTGCTGGTCATGTGGGTGCAGTTTGTGATTCTGAGGTCCCTTGTGGCTCAGTGCCTGATAGGCCATTGCTTGTCCTGTGGGTGGAGTTTGTGTTTGTGATGTCACTTGTGGCTCAGTGCCTGATAGGCCAGTGCTGGTCCTGTGGGTGCAGTTTGTCGTTGTGATATCACTTGTGGCTCAGTGAGTGCTAGGCCAGTGCTGGTCACACAGCTGAAGTTTGTGTTTGTGATGTTCACTTGTGACTCAGTGCCTGATAGGCCAGTGCTGGTCATATGGGTTCAGTTTGTGTTTGTGATGTCACTTGTGGCTCAGTGCCTGATAGGGCATTGCTGGTGATGTGGGTGGAGTTTGTGGTTGTGATGTCACTTGTGGCTCAGTGCCTGATAGGCCAGTGCTGGTCCTGTGGCTGCAATTTGTGATTTTGAGGTCACTTGTGGGGCAGTGCTTGATAGGCCATTGCTGGTGATGTGGCTGCAGTTTGTGGTTGTGATGTCACTTGTGGCTCAGTGTCTGATAGGCCACTGCTGGTAATGTGGCTACAATTTGTGATTGTGAGATCACTTTTTTCTCAGTGCCTGATAGGCCATGCTGGTCCTGTGGGTGGAGTTTGTGGTTGTGATGTGACTTGTGGCTCAGTGCCTGATAGGCCATTGCTTGTCCTGTGGGTGGAGTTTGTGGTTGTGATGTCACTTGTGGCTCAGTTCCTGATAGGCCAGTGCTGGTCATGTGGGTGCAGTTTGTGTTTGTGATGTCACTTGTTTGTCAGTGCCTGATAGGCCAGTGCTGGTCCTGTGCCTGCAGTTTGTTGTTGTGATGTCACTTTTGGCGCAGTGCTTGATAGGCCAATGCTGGTGATGTGGGTGGAGTTTGTGGTTGTGATGTCCCTTTGGCTCAGTGCCTGAGAGGCCATGCTGCTCCTGTTGGTGGAGTTTGTGGTTGTGATGTCACTTGTGGCTCAGTGCCTGATAGGCCAGTGCTTTTCCTGTGGATGCAGTTTGTTTTTGTGATGTCACTTGTGGCTGAGTGCCTGATAGGCCAGTGCTGGTCCTGTGGGTGCAGTTTGTCGTTGTGATATCACTTGTGGCTCAGTGAGTGCTAGGCCAGTGCTGGTCACACAGCTGAAGTTTGTGTTTGTGATGTTCACTTGTGGCTCAGTGCCTGATAGGCCAGTGCTGTTCATGTGGGTGCAGTTTGTGATTGTGATGTCACTTGTGGCTCAGTGCCTGATAGGCCATGCTGGTCATGTGGGTGCAGTTTGTGTTTGTGATGTCACTTGTGGCTCAGTGCCTGATATGCCAGTGCTGGTGATGTGGGTGCAGTTTGTGTTTGTGATGTCACTTGTGGCTCAGTGCCTGATAGGCCATTGCTAGTGATGTGGCTGCAGTTTGTTCTTTTGATGTCACTTGTGGCTGAGTGCCTGATAGGCCAGTGCTGGTGATGTGGGTGGAGTTTGTGATTCTAAGGTGACTTGTGGCTCAGTGCCTGATAGGCCACTACTTGTCCTGTGGGTGGAGTTTGTGATTGTGAGGTCACTTGTGGCTCCGTGCCTGATAGGCCAGTGCTGGTCCTGTGGGTGCAGTTTGTGATTCTAAGGTGACTTGTGGCTCAGTGCCTCATAGGCCAGTGCTGGTCCTGTGGGTGCAGTTTGTCGTTGTGATATCACTTGTGGCTCAGTGAGTGCTAGGCCAGTGCTGGTCACACAGCTGAAGTTTGTGTTTGTGATGTTCACTTGTGGCTCAGTGCCTGATAGGCCATGCTGGTCATGTGGGTGCAGTTTTTGGTTGTGATGTCACTTGTGACTCAGTGCCTGATAGGCCAGTGCTGGTCATATGGGTTCAGTTTGTGTTTGTGATGTCACTTGTGGCTCAGTGCCTGATAGGCCAGTGCTGGTGATGTGGGTGGAGTTTGTGGTTGTGATGTCACTTGTGGCTCAGTGCCTGATAGGCCAGTGCTGGTCCTGTGGCTGCAATTTGTGATTTTGAGGTCACTTGTGGGGCAGTGCTTGATAGGCCATTGCTGGTGATGTGGCTGCAGTTTGTGGTTGTGAGGTCACTTGTGGCTCAGTGTCTGATAGGCCACTGCTGGTAATGTGGCTACAATTTGTGATTGTGAGATCACTTTTTTCTCAGTGCCTGATAGGCCATGCTGGTCATGTGGGTGGAGTTTGAGGTTGTGATTTCACTTGTGGCTCAGTGCCTGATAGGCCATTGCTTGTCCTGTGGGTGGAGTTTGTGGTTGTGATGTCACTTGTGGCTGAGTGCCTGAGAGGCCAGTGCTGGTCACATGGCTGCAGTTTGTGTTTGTGATGTCACTTGTGCCTCAGTGCCTGATATGTCTGTGCTGGTCATGTGGGTGCAGTTTGTGTTTGTGATGTCACTTGTGGTTCAGTGCCTGATGGGCCAGTGCTGGTGATGTGGGTGCAGTTTGTGTTTGTGATGTCACTTGTGGCTCAGTGCCTGATACGCCAATGCTGGTGATGTGGCTGTAGTTTGTTCTTGTGATGTGACTTGTGGCTCAGTGCCTGATAGGCCAGTGCTGGTCATGTGGGTTCAGTTTGAGGTTGTGATGTCACTTGTGGCTCAGTTCCTGATAGGCCAGTGCTGTTCATGTGGGTGCAGTTTGTGGTTGTGATGTCACTTGTGGCTCAGTGCCTGATAGGCCATGCTGGTCATGTGGGTGCAGTTTTTGTTTGTGATGTCACTTGTGACTCAGTTCCTGATAGGCCAGTGCTGGTCATATGGGTTCAGTTTGTGTTTGTGATGTCACTTGTGGCTCAGTGCCTGATAGGGCATTGCTGGTGATGTGAGTGGAGTTTGTGGTTGTGATGTCACTTGTGGCTCAGTGCCTGATAGGCCAGTGCTGGTCCTGTGGCTGCAATTTGTGATTTTGAGGTCACTTGTGGGGCAGTGCTTGATAGGCCATTGCTGGTGATGTGGCTGCAGTTTGTGGTTGTGATGTCACTTGTGGCTCAGTGTCTGATAGGCCACTGCTGGTCACATGGCTGCAGTTTGAGGTTGTGATGTCACTTGTGGCTTAGTGCCTGATAGGCCACTGCTTTTCCTGTGGGTGCAGTTTGTGTTTGTGATGTCACTTGTGGCTCAGTGCCTGATAGGCCAGTGCTGGTGATGTGGCTGCAGTTTGTGGTTGTGATGTCACTTGTGGCTGAGTTCCTGATAGGCCAGTGCTGGTGATGTGGCTGCAGTTTGTGGTTGTGATGTCACTTGTGGCTGAGTTCCTGATAGGCCAGTGCTGGAGATGTGGCTGGAGTTTGTGGTTGTGAGGTCACTTGTGGCTCAGTTCTTGATAGGCCAGTGCTGGTCCTGTGGGTGCAGTTTGTGATTCTAAGGTGACTTGTGGCTTAGTGCCTCATAGGCCAGTGCTGGTCCTGTGGGTGCAGTTTGTCGTTGTGATATCACTTGTGGCTCAGTGAGTGCTAGGCCAGTGCTGGTCACACAGCTGAAGTTTGTGTTTGTGATGTTCACTTGTGGCTCAGTGCCTGATAGGCCATGCTGGTCATGTGGGTGCAGTTTTTGGTTGTGATGTCACTTGTGACTCAGTGCCTGATAGGCCAGTGCTGGTCATATGGGTTCAGTTTGTGTTTGTGATGTCACTTGTGGCTCAGTGCCTGATAGGCCAGTGCTGGTGATGTGGGTGGAGTTTGTGGTTGTGATGTCACTTGTGGCTCAGTTCTTGATAGGCCAGTGCTGGTCATGTGGGTTCAGTTTGAGGTTGTGATGTCACTTGTGGCTCTGTTCTTGATAGGCCAGTGCTAGTCCTGTGGGTGGAGTTTGTGGTTGTGATGTCACTTGTGGCTCAGTGCCTGATAGGCCAGTGCTGGTCCTGTGGGTGGAGTTTGTGGTTGTGATGTGACTTGTGGCTCAGTGCCTGATAGGCCAGTGCTGGTCCTGTGGGTGGAGTTTGTGGTTGTGATGTGACTTGTGGCTCAGTGCCGGATAGGCCACTGCTGGTCATGTGGCTGCAGTTTGTTCTTTTGATGTCACTTGTGGCTGAGTGCCTGATAGGCCAGTGCTGGTCATGTGGGTGCAGTTTGTGATTCTGAGGTCCCTTGTGGCTCAGTGCCTGATAGGCCATTGCTTGTCCTGTGGCTGTAGTTTGTTCTTGTGATGTCACTTGTGGCTCAGTGCCTGATAGGCCAGTGCTGGTCATGTGGGTTCAGTTTGAGGTTGTGATGTCACTTGTGGCTCAGTGCCTGATAGGCCAGTGCTGGTGATGTGGGTGCAGTTTGTGTTTGTGATGTCACTTGTGGCTCAGTGCCTGATAGGGCATTGCTGGTGATGTGGGTGGAGTTTGTGGTTGTGATGTCACTTGTGGCTCAGTGCCTGATAGACCAGTGCTTTTCATGTGGGTGCAGTTTGTGGTTGTGATGTCAGTTGTGGCTCAGTGCCTGATACGCCAATGCTGGTGATGTGGCTGTAGTTTGTTCTTGTGATGTCACTTGTGGCTCAGTGCCTGATAGGCCAGTGCTGGTCATGTGGGTTCAGTTTGAGGTTGTGATGTCACTTGTGGCTCAGTTCTTGATAGGCCAGTGCTAGTCCTGTGGGTGGAGTTTGTGGTTGTGATGTCACTTGTGGGTCAGTGCCTGATAGGCCAGTGCTGGTCCTGTGGGTGGAGTTTGTGGTTGTGATGTGACTTGTGGCTCAGTGCCGGATAGGCCAGTGCTGGTGATGTGGCTGCAGTTTGTTCTTTTGATGTCACTTGTGGCTGAGTGCCTGATAGGCCATGCTGGTCCTGTGGGTGGAGTTTGTGATTGAGATGTCACTTGTTGCTCAGTGCCTGATAGGCCAGTGCTGGTGATGTGGGTGCTGTTTGTGTTTGTGATGTCACTTGTGGCTCAGTGCCTGATAGGCCAGTGCTGGTCCTGTGGGTGCAGTTTTTGTTTGTGATGTCACTTGTGACTCAGTTCCTGATAGGCCAGTGCTGGTCATATGGGTTCAGTTTGTGTTTGTGATGTCACTTGTGGCTGAGTGCCTGATAGGCCAGTGATGTTCATGTGGGTGGAGTTTGTGTTTGTGATGTCACTTGTGGCTCAGTTCCTGATAGGCCAGTGCTGGTCATATGGGTTCAGTTTGTGTTTGTGATGTCACTTGTGGCTCAGTGCCTGATAGGCCAGTGCTGGTGTTGTGGGTGGAGTTTGTGGTTGTGATGTCACTTGTGGCTCAGTGCCTGATAGGCCAGTGCTGGTCCTGTGGCTGCAATTTGTGATTTTGAGGTCACTTGTGGGGCAGTGCTTGATACGCCAATGCTGGTGATGTGGCTGTAGTTTGTTCTTGTGATGTCACTTGTGGCTCAGTGCCTGATAGGCCAGTGCTGGTCATGTGGGTTCAGTTTGAGGTTGTGATGTCACTTGTGGCTCAGTTCTTGATAGGCCAGTGCTAGTCCTGTGGGTGGAGTTTGTGGTTGTGATGTCACTTGTGGCTCAGTGCCGGATAGGCCAGTGCTGGTGATGTGGCTGCAGTTTGTTCTTTTGATGTCACTTGTGGCTGAGTGCCTGATAGGCCATGCTGGTCCTGTGGGTGGAGTTTGTGATTGAGATGTCACTTGTTGCTCAGTGCCTGATAGGCCAGTGCTGGTGATGTGGGTGCAGTTTGTGATTCTAAGGTGACTTGTGGCTCAGTGCCTGATAGGCCAGTGCTGGTCATATGGGTTCAGTTTGTGTTTGTGATGTCACTTGTGGCTCAGTGCCTGATAGGGCATTGCTGGTGATGTGGGTGGAGTTTGTGGTTGTGATGTCACTTGTGGCTCAGTGCCTGATAGGCCAGTGCTGGTCCTGTGGCTGCAATTTGTGATTTTGAGGTCACTTGTGGGGCAGTGCTTGATAGGCCATTGCTGGTGATGTGGCTGCAGTTTGTGGTTGTGAGGTCACTTGTGGCTCAGTGTCTGATAGGCCACTGCTGGTCACATGGCTGCAGTTTGAGGTTGTGATGTCACTTGTGGCTTAGTGCCTGATAGGCCAGTGCTGGTGATGTGAGTGCAGTTTGTGATTCTGAGGTCCCTTGTGGCTCAGTGCCTGATAGGCCACTGCTTTTCCTGTGGGTGGAGTTTGTGTTTGTGATGTCACTTGTGGCTCCGTGCCTGATAGGCCAGTGCTGGTGATGTGGCTGCAGTTTGTGGTTGTGATGTTACTTGTGGCTGAGTTCCTGATAGGCCAGTGCTGGAGATGTGGCTGCAGTTTGTGGTTGTGAGGTCACTTGTGTCTCAGTGCCTGATAGGGCAATGCTGGTAATGTGGCTACAATTTGTGATTGTGAGATCACTTGTTGCTCAGTGCCTGATAGGCCATGCTGGTCCTGTGGGTGGAGTTTGTGTTTGTGATGTCACTTGTGGCTCAGTGCCTGATAGGCCAGTGCTTTTCATGTGGGTGCAATTTGTGGTTGTGAGGTCCCTTGTGGCTCAGTGCCTGATAGGCCATGCTGGTCCTGTGGGTGGAGTTTGTGGTTGTGATGTGACTTGTGGCTCAGTGCCTGATAGGCCATTGCTTGTCCTGTGGGTGGAGTTTGTGGTTGTGATGTCACTTGTGGCTCAGTGCCTGATAGGCCAGTGCTGTTCATGTGGGTGCAGTTTGTGATTGTGATGTCACTTGTGGCTCAGTGCCTGATAGGCCATGCTGGTCATGTGGGTGCAGTTTTTGTTTGTGATGTCACTTGTGACTCAGTTCCTGATAGGCCAGTGCTGGTCATATGGGTTCAGTTTGAGGTTGTGATGTCACTTGTGGCTCAGTGCCTGATAGGCCAGTGCTGGTGATGTGAGTGGAGTTTGTGGTTGTGATGTCACTTGTGGCTCAGTGCCTGATAGGCCAGTGCTGGTCCTGTGGCTGCAATTTGTGATTTTGAGGTCACTTGTGGGGCAGTGCTTGATACGCCAATGCTGGTGATGTGGCTGTAGTTTGTTCTTGTGATGTCACTTGTGGCTCAGTGCCTGATAGGCCAGTGCTGGTCATGTGGGTTCAGTTTGAGGTTGTGATGTCACTTGTGGCTCAGTTCTTGATAGGCCAGTGCTAGTCCTGTGGGTGGAGTTTGTGGTTGTGATGTCACTTGTGGCTCAGTGCCTGATAGGCCAGTGCTGGTCATAGGGGTTCAGTTTGTGTTTGTGATGTCACTTGTGGCTCAGTGCCTGATAGGGCATTGCTGGTGATGTGGGTGGAGTTTGTGGTTGTGATGTCACTTGTGGCTCAGTGCCTGATAGACCAGTGCTTTTCATGTGGGTGCAGTTTGTGGTTGTGATGTCAGTTGTGGCTCAGTGCCTGATACGCCAATGCTGGTGATGTGGGTGGAGTTTGTGGTTGTGATGTCACTTGTGGCTCAGTGCCTGATAGGCCAGTGCTGGTCATGTGGGTTCAGTTTGAGGTTGTGATGTCACTTGTGGCTCAGTTCTTGATAGGCCAGTGCTAGTCCTGTGGGTGGAGTTTGTGGTTGTGATGTCACTTGTGGCTCAGTGCCTGATAGGCCAGTGCTGGTCCTGTGGGTGGAGTTTGTGGTTGTGATGTGACTTGTGGCTCAGTGCCGGATAGGCCAGTGCTGGTGATGTGGCTGCAGTTTGTTCTTTTGATGTCACTTGTGGCTGAGTGCCTGATAGGCCATGCTGGTCCTGTGGGTGGATTTTGTGATTGAGATGTCACTTGTTGCTCAGTGCCTGATAGGCCAGTGCTGGTGATGTGGGTGCTGTTTGTGTTTGTGATGTCACTTGTGGCTCAGTGCCTGATGGGCCAGTGCTGGTCCTGTGGGTGCAGTTTTTGTTTGTGATGTCACTTGTGACTCAGTTCCTGATAGGCCAGTGCTGGTCATATGGGTTCAGTTTGTGTTTGTGATGTCACTTGTGGCTGAGTGCCTGATAGGCCAGTGATGTTCATGTGGGTGGAGTTTGTGTTTGTGATGTCACTTGTGGCTCAGTTCCTGATAGGCCAGTGCTGGTCATATGGGTTCAGTTTGTGTTTGTGATGTCACTTGTGGCTCAGTGCCTGATAGGCCAGTGCTGGTGTTGTGGGTGGAGTTTGTGGTTGTGATGTCACTTGTGGCTCAGTGCCTGATAGGCCAGTGCTGGTCCTGTGGCTGCAATTTGTGATTTTGAGGTCACTTGTGGGGCAGTGCTTGATAGGCCATTGCTGGTGATGTGGCTGCAGTTTGTGGTTGTGAGGTCACTTGTGGCTCAGTGTCTGATAGGCCACTGCTGGTAATGTGGCTACAATTTGTGATTGTGAGATCACTTTTTTCTCAGTGCCTGATAGGCCATGCTGGTCCTGTGGGTGGAGTTTGTGGTTGTGATGTGACTTGTGGCTCAGTGCCTGATAGGCCATTGCTTGTCCTGTGGGTGGAGTTTGTGTTTGTGATGTCACTTGTGGCTCAGTTCCTGATAGGCCAGTGCTGGTCATGTGGGTGCAGTTTGTGTTTGTGATGTCACTTGTGGCTCAGTGCCTGATAGGCCAGTGCTGGTCCTGTGCCTGCAGTTTGTTGTTGTGATGTCACTTTTGGCGCAGTGCTTGATAGGCCAATGCTGGTGATGTGGGTGGAGTTTGTGGTTGTGATGTCCCTTTGGCTCAGTGCCTGAGAGGCCATGCTGCTCCTGTTGGTGGAGTTTGTGGTTGTGATGTCACTTGTGGCTCAGTGCCTGATAGGCCAGTGCTTTTCCTGTGGATGCAGTTTGTGTTTGTGATGTCACTTGTGGCTGAGTGCCTGATAGGCCAGTGCTGGTCCTGTGGGTGCAGTTTGTCGTTGTGATATCACTTGTGGCTCAGTGAGTGCTAGGCCAGTGCTGGTCACACAGCTGAAGTTTGTGTTTGTGATGTTCACTTGTGGCTCAGTGCCTGATAGGCCAGTGCTGTTCATGTGGGTGCAGTTTGTGATTGTGATGTCACTTGTGGCTCAGTGCCTGATAGGCCATGCTGGTCATGTGGGTGCAGTTTGTGTTTGTGATGTCACTTGTGGCTCAGTGCCTGATATGCCAGTGCTGGTGATGTGGGTGCAGTTTGTGTTTGTGATGTCACTTGTGGCTCAGTGCCTGATAGGCCATTGCTGGTGATGTGGCTGCAGTTTGTTCTTTTGATGTCACTTGTGGCTGAGTGCCTGATAGGCCAGTGCTGGTGATGTGGGTGGAGTTTGTGATTCTAAGGTGACTTGTGGCTCAGTGCCTGATAGGCCACTACTTGTCCTGTGGGTGCAGTTTGTGTTTGTGATGTCACTTGTGGCTCAGTGCCTGATAGGCCAGTGCTGGTCCTGTGGGTGCAGTTTGTGATTCTAAGGTGACTTGTGGCTCAGTGCCTCATAGGCCAGTGCTGGTCCTGTGGGTGCAGTTTGTCGTTGTGATATCACTTGTGGCTCAGTGAGTGCTAGGCCAGTGCTGGTCACACAGCTGAAGTTTGTGTTTGTGATGTTCACTTGTGGCTCAGTGCCTGATAGGGCATGCTGGTCATGTGGGTGCAGTTTTTGGTTGTGATGTCACTTGTGACTCAGTGCCTGATAGGCCAGTGCTGGTCATATGGGTTCAGTTTGTGTTTGTGATGTCACTTGTGGCTCAGTGCCTGATAGGGCAGTGCTGGTGATGTGGGTGGAGTTTGTGATTTTGAAGTCACTTGTGGGGCAGTGCTTGATAGGCCATTGCTGGTGATGTGGCTGCAGTTTGTGGTTGTGAGGTCACTTGTGGCTCAGTGCCTGATAGGCCAGTGCTGGTCCTGTGGCTGCAATTTGTGATTTTGAGGTCACTTGTGGGGCAGTGCTTGATAGGCCATTGCTGGTGATGTGGCTGCAGTTTGTGGTTGTGAGGTCACTTGTGGCTCAGTGTCTGATAGGCCACTGCTGGTAATGTGGCTACAATTTGTGATTGTGAGATCACTTTTTTCTCAGTGCCTGATAGGCCATGCTGGTCATGTGGGTGGAGTTTGAGGTTGTGATGTCACTTGTGGCTCAGTGCCTGATAGGCCATTGCTTGTCCTGTGGGTGGAGTTTGTGGTTGTGATGTCACTTGTGGCTGAGTGCCTGAGAGGCCAGTGCTGGTCACATGGCTGCAGTTTGTGTTTGTGATGTCACTTGTGGCTCAGTGCCGGATAGGCCAGTGCTGGTGATGTGGCTGCAGTTTGTTCTTTTGATGTCACTTGTGGCTGAGTGCCTGATAGGCCATGCTGGTCCTGTGGGTGGAGTTTGTGGTTGTGATGTGACTTGTGGCTCAGTGCCTGATAGGCCATTGCTTGTCCTGTGGGTGGAGTTTGTGGTTGTGATGTCACTTGTGGCTCAGTGCCTGATAGGCCAGTGCTGGTGTTGTGGGTGGAGTTTGTGGTTGTGATGTCACTTGTGGCTCAGTGCCTGATAGGCCAGTGCTGGTCCTGTGGCTGCAATTTGTGATTTTGAGGTCACTTGTGGGGCAGTGCTTGATACGCCAATGCTGGTGATGTGGCTGTAGTTTGTTCTTGTGATGTCACTTGTGGCTCAGTGCCTGATAGGCCAGTGCTGGTCATGTGGGTTCAGTTTGAGGTTGTGATGTCACTTGTGGCTCAGTTCTTGATAGGCCAGTGCTAGTCCTGTGGGTGGAGTTTGTGGTTGTGATGTCACTTGTGGCTCAGTGCCGGATAGGCCAGTGCTGGTGATGTGGCTGCAGTTTGTTCTTTTGATGTCACTTGTGGCTGAGTGCCTGATAGGCCATGCTGGTCCTGTGGGTGGAGTTTGTGATTGAGATGTCACTTGTTGCTCAGTGCCTGATAGGCCAGTGCTGGTGATGTGGGTGCAGTTTGTGATTCTAAGGTGACTTGTGGCTCAGTGCCTGATAGGCCAGTGCTGGTCATATGGGTTCAGTTTGTGTTTGTGATGTCACTTGTGGCTCAGTGCCTGATAGGGCATTGCTGGTGATGTGGGTGGAGTTTGTGGTTGTGATGTCACTTGTGGCTCAGTGCCTGATAGGCCAGTGCTGGTCCTGTGGCTGCAATTTGTGATTTTGAGGTCACTTGTGGGGCAGTGCTTGATAGGCCATTGCTGGTGATGTGGCTGCAGTTTGTGGTTGTGAGGTCACTTGTGGCTCAGTGTCTGATAGGCCACTGCTGGTCACATGGCTGCAGTTTGAGGTTGTGATGTCACTTGTGGCTTAGTGCCTGATAGGCCAGTGCTGGTGATGTGAGTGCAGTTTGTGATTCTGAGGTCCCTTGTGGCTCAGTGCCTGATAGGCCACTGCTTTTCCTGTGGGTGGAGTTTGTGTTTGTGATGTCACTTGTGGCTCCGTGCCTGATAGGCCAGTGCTGGTGATGTGGCTGCAGTTTGTGGTTGTGATGTTACTTGTGGCTGAGTTCCTGATAGGCCAGTGCTGGAGATGTGGCTGCAGTTTGTGGTTGTGAGGTCACTTGTGTCTCAGTGCCTGATAGGGCAATGCTGGTAATGTGGCTACAATTTGTGATTGTGAGATCACTTGTTGCTCAGTGCCTGATAGGCCATGCTGGTCCTGTGGGTGGAGTTTGTGTTTGTGATGTCACTTGTGGCTCAGTGCCTGATAGGCCAGTGCTTTTCATGTGGGTGCAATTTGTGGTTGTGAGGTCCCTTGTGGCTCAGTGCCTGATAGGCCATGCTGGTCCTGTGGGTGGAGTTTGTGGTTGTGATGTGACTTGTGGCTCAGTGCCTGATAGGCCATTGCTTGTCCTGTGGGTGGAGTTTGTGGTTGTGATGTCACTTGTGGCTCAGTGCCTGATAGGCCAGTGCTGTTCATGTGGGTGCAGTTTGTGATTGTGATGTCACTTGTGGCTCAGTGCCTGATAGGCCATGCTGGTCATGTGGGTGCAGTTTTTGTTTGTGATGTCACTTGTGACTCAGTTCCTGATAGGCCAGTGCTGGTCATATGGGTTCAGTTTGAGGTTGTGATGTCACTTGTGGCTCAGTGCCTGATAGGCCAGTGCTGGTGATGTGAGTGGAGTTTGTGGTTGTGATGTCACTTGTGGCTCAGTGCCTGATAGGCCAGTGCTGGTCCTGTGGCTGCAATTTGTGATTTTGAGGTCACTTGTGGGGCAGTGCTTGATACGCCAATGCTGGTGATGTGGCTGTAGTTTGTTCTTGTGATGTCACTTGTGGCTCAGTGCCTGATAGGCCAGTGCTGGTCATGTGGGTGCAGTTTGTGTTTGTGATGTCACTTGTGGCTCAGTGCCTGATAGGCCAGTGCTGGATATGTGTGTGCAGTTTTTGTTTGTGATGTCACTTGTGGCTCAGTGCCTGATAGGCCAGTGCTGGTCACATGGCTGCAGTTTGTGGTTGTGATGTCACTTGTGGCTTAGTGCCTGATAGGCCAGTGCTGTTCATGTGGGTGCAGTTTGTGATTCTGAGGTCCCTTGTGGCTCAGTGCCTGATAGGCCACTGCTTTTCCTGTGGGTGGAGTTTGTGTTTGTGATGTCACTTGTGGCTCAGTGCCTGATAGGCCAGTGCTGGTGATGTGGCTGCAGTTTTTGTTTGTGATGTCACTTGTGGCTGAGTTCCTGATAGGCCAGTGCTGGTGATGTGGCTGCAGTTTGTGTTTGTGATGTCACTTGTGGCTCAGTGCCTGATAGGCCAGTGCTGGTCCTGTGCCTGCAGTTTGTTGTTGTGATGTCACTTGTGGCGCAGTGCTTGATAGGCCAGTGCTGGAGATGTGGCTGCAGTTTGTGGTTGTGATGTCCCTTTGGCTCAGTGCCTGAGAGGCCATGCTGCTCCTGTTGGTGGAGTTTGTGGTTGTGATGTCACTTGTGGCTGAGTGCCTGATAGGCCAGTGCTTTTCCTGTGGATGCAGTTTGTGTTTGTGATGTCACTTGTGGCTGAGTGCCTGATAGGCCAGTGCTGGTCCTGTGGGTGCAGTTTGTGGTTGTGATGTCACTTGTGGCTCCGTGCCTGGTAGGCCAGTGCTGGTTTACGTGGGTGCAGTTTGTGGTTGTGATGTCACTTGTGGCTGAGTGCCTGATAGGCCATTGCTGGTGATGTGGCTGCAGTTTGTGTTTGTGATGTCACTTGTGGCTCAGTGCCTGATAGGCCAGTGCTGGTCAGGTGGGTGCAGTTTGTGTTTTTGATGTCACTTGTGGCTCAGTGCCTGATATGCCAGTGCTGGTGATGTGGGTGCAGTTTGTGTTTGTGATGTCACTTGTGGCTCAGTGCCTGATAGGCCATTGCTGGTGATGTGGCTGCAGTTTGTTCTTTTGATGTCACTTGTGGCTGAGTGCCTGATAGGCCAGTGCTGGTGATGTGGGTGGAGTTTGTGATTCTAAGGTGACTTGTGGCTCAGTGCCTGATAGGCCACTACTTGTCCTGTGGGTGCAGTTTGTGATTGTGAGGTCACTTGTGGCTCCGTGCCTGATAGGCCAGTGCTGGTCCTGTGGGTGCAGTTTGTGATTCTAAGGTGACTTGTGGCTTAGTGCCTCATAGGCCAGTGCTGGTCCTGTGGGTGCAGTTTGTCGTTGTGATATCACTTGTGGCTCAGTGAGTGCTAGGCCAGTGCTGGTCACACAGCTGAAGTTTGTGTTTGTGATGTTCACTTGTGGCTCAGTGCCTGATAGGCCATGCTGGTCATGTGGGTGCCGTTTTTGGTTGTGATGTCACTTGTGACTCAGTGCCTGATAGGCCAGTGCTGGTCATATGGGTTCAGTTTGTGTTTGTGATGTCACTTGTGGCTCAGTGCCTGATAGGCCACTGCTGGTGATGTGGGTGGAGTTTGTGGTTGTGATGTCACTTGTGGCTCAGTGCCTGATAGGCCAGTGCTGGTCCTGTGGCTGCAATTTGTGATTTTGAGGTCACTTGTGGGGCAGTGCTTGATAGGCCATTGCTGGTGATGTGGCTGCAGTTTGTGGTTGTGAGGTCACTTGTGGCTCAGTGTCTGATAGGCCACTGCTGGTAATGTGGCTACAATTTGTGATTGTGAGATCACTTTTTTCTCAGTGCCTGATAGGCCATGCTGGTCATGTGGGTGGAGTTTGAGGTTGTGATGTCACTTGTGGCTCAGTGCCTGATAGGCCATTGCTTGTCCTGTGGGTGGAGTTTGTGGTTGTGATGTCACTTGTGGCTGAGTGCCTGAGAGGCCAGTGCTGGTCACATGGCTGCAGTTTGTGGTTGTGATGTGACTTGTGGCTCAGTGTCTGATAGGCCACTGCTGGTAATGTGGCTACAATTTGTGATTGTGAGATCACTTTTTTCTCAGTGCCTGATAGGCCATGCTGGTCCTGTGGGTGGAGTTTGTGGTTGTGATGTCACTTGTGGCTCAGTGCCTGATAGGCCATTGCTTGTCCTGTGGGTGGAGTTTGTGGTTGTGATGTCACTTGTGGCTCAGTTCCTGATAGGCCAGTGCTGGTCATGTGGGTGCAGTTTGTGTTTGTGATGTCACTTGTGGCTCAGTGCCTGATAGGCCAGTGCTGGTCCTGTGCCTGCAGTTTGTTGTTGTGATGTCACTTTTGGCGCAGTGCTTGATAGGCCAATGCTGGTGATGTGGGTGGAGTTTGTGGTTGTGATGTCCCTTTGGCTCAGTGCCTGAGAGGCCATGCTGCTCCTGTTGGTGGAGTTTGTGGTTGTGATGTCACTTGTGGCTCAGTGCCTGATAGGCCAGTGCTTTTCCTGTGGATGCAGTTTGTGTTTGTGATGTCACTTGTGGCTGAGTGCCTGATAGGCCAGTGCTGGTCCTGTGGGTGCAGTTTGTCGTTGTGATATCACTTGTGGCTCAGTGAGTGCTAGGCCAGTGCTGGTCACACAGCTGAAGTTTGTGTTTGTGATGTTCACTTGTGGCTCAGTGCCTGATAGGCCAGTGCTGTTCATGTGGGTGCAGTTTGTGATTGTGATGTCACTTGTGGCTCAGTGCCTGATAGGCCATGCTGGTCATGTGGGTGCAGTTTGTGTTTGTGATGTCACTTGTGGCTCAGTGCCTGATATGCCAGTGCTGGTGATGTGGGTGCAGTTTGTGTTTGTGATGTCACTTGTGGCTCAGTGCCTGATAGGCCATTGCTGGTGATGTGGCTGCAGTTTGTTCTTTTGATGTCACTTGTGGCTGAGTGCCTGATAGGCCAGTGCTGGTGATGTGGGTGGAGTTTGTGATTCTAAGGTGACTTGTGGCTCAGTGCCTGATAGGCCACTACTTGTCCTGTGGGTGCAGTTTGTGTTTGTGATGTCACTTGTGGCTCAGTGCCTGATAGGCCAGTGCTGGTCCTGTGGGTGCAGTTTGTGATTCTAAGGTGACTTGTGGCTCAGTGCCTCATAGGCCAGTGCTGGTCCTGTGGGTGCAGTTTGTCGTTGTGATATCACTTGTGGCTCAGTGAGTGCTAGGCCAGTGCTGGTCACACAGCTGAAGTTTGTGTTTGTGATGTTCACTTGTGGCTCAGTGCCTGATAGGGCATGCTGGTCATGTGGGTGCAGTTTTTGGTTGTGATGTCACTTGTGACTCAGTGCCTGATAGGCCAGTGCTGGTCATATGGGTTCAGTTTGTGTTTGTGATGTCACTTGTGGCTCAGTGCCTGATAGGGCAGTGCTGGTGATGTGGGTGGAGTTTGTGGTTGTGATGTCACTTGTGGCTCAGTGCCTGATAGGCCAGTGCTGGTCCTGTGGCTGCAATTTGTGATTTTGAGGTCACTTGTGGGGCAGTGCTTGATAGGCCATTGCTGGTGATGTGGCTGCAGTTTGTGGTTGTGAGGTCACTTGTGGCTCAGTGTCTGATAGGCCACTGCTGGTAATGTGGCTACAATTTGTGATTGTGAGATCACTTTTTTCTCAGTGCCTGATAGGCCATGCTGGTCATGTGGGTGGAGTTTGAGGTTGTGATGTCACTTGTGGCTCAGTGCCTGATAGGCCATTGCTTGTCCTGTGGGTGGAGTTTGTGGTTGTGATGTCACTTGTGGCTGAGTGCCTGAGAGGCCAGTGCTGGTCACATGGCTGCAGTTTGTGTTTGTGATGTCACTTGTGGCTCAGTGCCGGATAGGCCAGTGCTGGTGATGTGGCTGCAGTTTGTTCTTTTGATGTCACTTGTGGCTGAGTGCCTGATAGGCCATGCTGGTCCTGTGGGTGGAGTTTGTGGTTGTGATGTGACTTGTGACTCAGTGCCTGATAGGCCATTGCTTGTCCTGTGGGTGGAGTTTGTGGTTGTGATGTCACTTGTGGCTCAGTTCCTGATAGGCCAGTGCTGTTCATGTGGGTGCAGTTTGTGTTTGTGATGTCACTTGTGGCTCAGTGCCTGATAGGCCATGCTGGTCATGTGGGTGCAGTTTTTGTTTGTGATGTCACTTGTGACTCAGTGCCTGATAGGCCAGTGCTGGTCATATGGGTTCAGTTTGTGTTTGTGATGTCACTTGTGGCTCAGTGCCTGATAGGGCAGTGCTGGTGATGTGGGTGGAGTTTGTGATTTTGAGGTCACTTGTGGGGCAGTGCTTGATAGGCCATTGCTGGTGATGTGGCTGCAGTTTGTGGTTGTGAGGTCACTTGTGGCTCAGTGCCTGATAGGCCAGTGCTGGTCATGTGGGTGCAGTTTGTGTTTGTGATGTCACTTGTGGGGCAGTGCTTGATAGGCCATTGCTGGTGATGTGGCTGCAGTTTGTGGTTGTGAGGTCACTTGTGGCTCAGTGTCTGATAGGCCACTGCTGGTAATGTGGCTACAATTTGTGATTGTGAGATCACTTTTTTCTCAGTGCCTGATAGGCCATGCTGGTCATGTGGGTGGAGTTTGAGGTTGTGATGTCACTTGTGGCTCAGTGCCTGATAGGCCATTGCTTGTCCTGTGGGTGGAGTTTGTGGTTGTGATGTCACTTGTGGCTGAGTGCCTGAGAGGCCAGTGCTGGTCACATGGCTGCAGTTTGTGTTTGTGATGTCACTTGTGGCTCAGTACCGGATAGGCCAGTGCTGGTGATGTGGCTGCAGTTTGTTCTTTTGATGTCACTTGTGGCTGAGTGCCTGATAGGCCATGCTGGTCCTGTGGGTGGAGTTTGTGGTTGTGATGTGACTTGTGGCTCAGTGCCTGATAGGCCATTGCTTGTCCTGTGGGTGGAGTTTGTGGTTGTGATGTCACTTGTGGCTCAGTGCCTGATAGGCCAGTGCTGTTCATGTGGGTGCAGTTTGTGTTTGTGATGTCACTTGTGGCTCAGTGCCTGATAGGCCATGCTGGTCATGTGGGTGCAGTTTTTGTTTGTGATGTCACTTGTGACTCAGTTCCTGATAGGCCAGTGCTGGTCATATGGGTTCAGTTTGTGTTTGTGATGTCACTTGTGGCTCAGTGCCTGATAGGCCAGTGCTGGTGATGTGAGTGGAGTTTGTGGTTGTGATGTCACTTGTGGCTCAGTGCCTGATAGGCCAGTGCTGGTCCTGTGGCTGCAATTTGTGATTTTGAGGTCACTTGTGGGGCAGTGCTTGATAGGCCATTGCTGGTGATGTGGCTGCAGTTTGTGGTTGTGATGTCACTTGTGGCTCAGTGTCTGATAGGCCACTGCTGGTCACATGGCTGCAGTTTGAGGTTGTGATGTCACTTGTGGCTTAGTGCCTGATAGGCCAGTGCTGTTCATGTGGGTGCAGTTTGTGATTCTGAGGTCCCTTGTGGCTCAGTGCCTGATAGGCCACTGCTTTTCCTGTGGGTGCAGTTTGTGTTTGTGATGTCACTTGTGGCTCAGTGCCTGATAGGCCAGTGCTGGTGATGTGGCTGCAGTTTGTGGTTGTGATGTCACTTGTGGCTGAGTTCCTGATAGGCCAGTGCTGGTGATGTGGCTGCAGTTTGTGGTTGTGATGTCACTTGTGGCTGAGTTCCTGATAGGCCAGTGCTGGAGATGTGGCTGGAGTTTGTGGTTGTGAGGTCACTTGTGGCTCAGTGCCTGATAGGGCAATGCTGGTAATGTGGCTACAATTTGTGATTGTGAGATCACTTGTTGCTCAGTGCCTGATAGGCCATGCTGGTCCTGTGGGTGGAGTTTGTGTTTGTGATGTCACTTGTGGCTCAGTGCCTGACAGGCCAGTGCTTTTCATGTGGGTGCAGTTTGTGGTTGTGAGGTCCCTTGTGGCTCAGTGCCTGATAGGCCATTGCTTGTCCTGTGGGTGGAGTTTGTGGTTGTGATGTCACTTGTGGCTCAGTTCCTGATAGGCCAGTGCTGGTCATGTGGGTGCAGTTTGTGTTTGTGATGTCACTTGTGGCTCAGTGCCTGATAGGCCAGTGCTGGATATGTGTGTGCAGTTTTTGTTTGTGATGTCACTTGTGGCTCAGTGCCTGATAGGCCAGTGCTGGTCCTGTGGGTGCAGTTTGTGGTTGTGATGTCACTTGTGGCTCCGTGCCTGGTAGGCCAGTGCTGGTTTACGTGGGTGCAGTTTGTGGTTGTGATGTCACTTGTGGCTGAGTGCCTGATAGGCCATTGCTGGTGATGTGGCTGCAGTTTGTGTTTGTGATGTCACTTGTGGCTCAGTGCCTGATAGGCCAGTGCTGGTCAGGTGGGTGCAGTTTGTGTTTTTGATGTCACTTGTGGCTCAGTGCCTGATATGCCAGTGCTGGTGATGTGGGTGCAGTTTGTGTTTGTGATGTCACTTGTGGCTCAGTGCCTGATAGGCCATTGCTGGTGATGTGGCTGCAGTTTGTTCTTTTGATGTCACTTGTGGCTGAGTGCCTGATAGGCCAGTGCTGGTGATGTGGGTGGAGTTTGTGATTCTAAGGTGACTTGTGGCTCAGTGCCTGATAGGCCACTACTTGTCCTGTGGGTGCAGTTTGTGATTGTGAGGTCACTTGTGGCTCCGTGCCTGATAGGCCAGTGCTGGTCCTGTGGGTGCAGTTTGTGATTCTAAGGTGACTTGTGGCTTAGTGCCTCATAGGCCAGTGCTGGTCCTGTGGGTGCAGTTTGTCGTTGTGATATCACTTGTGGCTCAGTGAGTGCTAGGCCAGTGCTGGTCACACAGCTGAAGTTTGTGTTTGTGATGTTCACTTGTGGCTCAGTGCCTGATAGGCCATGCTGGTCATGTGGGTGCCGTTTTTGGTTGTGATGTCACTTGTGACTCAGTGCCTGATAGGCCAGTGCTGGTCATATGGGTTCAGTTTGTGTTTGTGATGTCACTTGTGGCTCAGTGCCTGATAGGCCACTGCTGGTGATGTGGGTGGAGTTTGTGGTTGTGATGTCACTTGTGGCTCAGTGCCTGATAGGCCAGTGCTGGTCCTGTGGCTGCAATTTGTGATTTTGAGGTCACTTGTGGGGCAGTGCTTGATAGGCCATTGCTGGTGATGTGGCTGCAGTTTGTGGTTGTGAGGTCACTTGTGGCTCAGTGTCTGATAGGCCACTGCTGGTAATGTGGCTACAATTTGTGATTGTGAGATCACTTTTTTCTCAGTGCCTGATAGGCCATGCTGGTCATGTGGGTGGAGTTTGAGGTTGTGATGTCACTTGTGGCTCAGTGCCTGATAGGCCATTGCTTGTCCTGTGGGTGGAGTTTGTGGTTGTGATGTCACTTGTGGCTGAGTGCCTGAGAGGCCAGTGCTGGTCACATGGCTGCAGTTTGTGGTTGTGATGTGACTTGTGGCTCAGTGTCTGATAGGCCACTGCTGGTAATGTGGCTACAATTTGTGATTGTGAGATCACTTTTTTCTCAGTGCCTGATAGGCCATGCTGGTCCTGTGGGTGGAGTTTGTGGTTGTGATGTGACTTGTGGCTCAGTGCCTGATAGGCCATTGCTTGTCCTGTGGGTGGAGTTTGTGGTTGTGATGTCACTTGTGGCTCAGTTCCTGATAGGCCAGTGCTGGTCATGTGGGTGCAGTTTGTGTTTGTGATGTCACTTGTGGCTCAGTGCCTGATAGGCCAGTGCTGGTCCTGTGCCTGCAGTTTGTTGTTGTGATGTCACTTTTGGCGCAGTGCTTGATAGGCCAATGCTGGTGATGTGGGTGGAGTTTGTGGTTGTGATGTCCCTTTGGCTCAGTGCCTGAGAGGCCATGCTGCTCCTGTTGGTGGAGTTTGTGGTTGTGATGTCACTTGTGGCTCAGTGCCTGATAGGCCAGTGCTTTTCCTGTGGATGCAGTTTGTGTTTGTGATGTCACTTGTGGCTGAGTGCCTGATAGGCCAGTGCTGGTCCTGTGGGTGCAGTTTGTCGTTGTGATATCACTTGTGGCTCAGTGAGTGCTAGGCCAGTGCTGGTCACACAGCTGAAGTTTGTGTTTGTGATGTTCACTTGTGGCTCAGTGCCTGATAGGCCAGTGCTGTTCATGTGGGTGCAGTTTGTGATTGTGATGTCACTTGTGGCTCAGTGCCTGATAGGCCATGCTGGTCATGTGGGTGCAGTTTGTGTTTGTGATGTCACTTGTGGCTCAGTGCCTGATATGCCAGTGCTGGTGATGTGGGTGCAGTTTGTGTTTGTGATGTCACTTGTGGCTCAGTGCCTGATAGGCCATTGCTGGTGATGTGGCTGCAGTTTGTTCTTTTGATGTCACTTGTGGCTGAGTGCCTGATAGGCCAGTGCTGGTGATGTGGGTGGAGTTTGTGATTCTAAGGTGACTTGTGGCTCAGTGCCTGATAGGCCACTACTTGTCCTGTGGGTGCAGTTTGTGTTTGTGATGTCACTTGTGGCTCAGTTCCTGATAGGCCAGTGCTGGTCACATGGCTGCAGTTTGTGTTTGTGATGTCACTTGTGGCTCAGTGCCGGATAGGCCAGTGCTGGTGATGTGGCTGCAGTTTGTTCTTTTGATGTCACTTGTGGCTGAGTGCCTGATAGGCCATGCTGGTCCTGTGGGTGGAGTTTGTGGTTGTGATGTGACTTGTGGCTCAGTGCCTGATAGGCCATTGCTTGTCCTGTGGGTGGAGTTTGTGGTTGTGATGTCACTTGTGGCTCAGTTCCTGATAGGCCAGTGCTGTTCATGTGGGTGCAGTTTGTGTTTGTGATGTCACTTGTGGCTCAGTGCCTGATAGGCCATGCTGGTCATGTGGGTGCAGTTTTTGTTTGTGATGTCACTTGTGACTCAGTTCCTGATAGGCCAGTGCTGGTCATATGGGTTCAGTTTGTGTTTGTGATGTCACTTGTGGCTCAGTGCCTGATAGGCCAGTGCTGGTGATGTGAGTGGAGTTTGTGGTTGTGATGTCACTTGTGGCTCAGTGCCTGATAGGCCAGTGCTGGTCCTGTGGCTGCAATTTGTGATTTTGAGGTCACTTGTGGGGCAGTGCTTGATAGGCCATTGCTGGTGATGTGGCTGCAGTTTGTGGTTGTGATGTCACTTGTGGCTCAGTGTCTGATAGGCCACTGCTGGTCACATGGCTGCAGTTTGAGGTTGTGATGTCACTTGTGGCTTAGTGCCTGATAGGCCAGTGCTGTTCATGTGGGTGCAGTTTGTGATTCTGAGGTCCCTTGTGGCTCAGTGCCTGATAGGCCACTGCTTTTCCTGTGGGTGCAGTTTGTGTTTGTGATGTCACTTGTGGCTCAGTGCCTGATAGGCCAGTGCTGGTGATGTGGCTGCAGTTTGTGGTTGTGATGTCACTTGTGGCTGAGTTCCTGATAGGCCAGTGCTGGTGATGTGGCTGCAGTTTGTGGTTGTGATGTCACTTGTGGCTGAGTTCCTGATAGGCCAGTGCTGGAGATGTGGCTGGAGTTTGTGGTTGTGAGGTCACTTGTGGCTCAGTGCCTGATAGGGCAATGCTGGTAATGTGGCTACAATTTGTGATTGTGAGGTCACTTGTGGCGCAGTGCTTGATAGGCCAATGCTGGTGATGTGGGTGGAGTTTGTGTTTGTGATGTCACTTGTGGCTCAGTGCCTGACAGGCCAGTGCTTTTCATGTGGGTGCAGTTTGTGGTTGTGAGGTCCCTTGTGGCTCAGTGCCTGATAGGCCATTGCTTGTCCTGTGGGTGCAGTTTGTGGTTGTGATGTCACTTGTGGCTCAGTTCCTGATAGGCCAGTGCTGGTCATGTGGGTGCAGTTTGTGTTTGTGATGTCACTTGTTTGTCAGTGCCTGATAGGCCAGTGCTGGATATGTGTGTGCAGTTTTTGTTTGTGATGTCACTTGTGGCTCAGTGCCTGATAGGCCACTGCTGGTCACATGGCTGCAGTTTGTGGTTGTGATGTCACTTGTGGCTTAGTGCCTGATAGGCCAGTGCTGTTCATGTGGGTGCAGTTTGTGATTCTGAGGTCCCTTGTGGCTCAGTGCCTGATAGGCCACTGCTTTTCCTGTGGGTGGAGTTTGTGTTTGTGATGTCACTTGTGGCTCAGTGCCTGATAGGCCAGTGCTGGTGATGTGGCTGCAGTTTGTGGTTGTGATGTCACTTGTGGCTGAGTTCCTGATAGGCCAGTGCTGGTGATGTGGCTGCAGTTTGTGTTTGTGATGTCACTTGTGGCTCAGTGCCTGATAGGCCAGTGCTGGTCCTGTGCCTGCAGTTTGTTGTTGTGATGTCACTTGTGGCGCAGTGCTTGATAGGCCAGTGCTGGAGATGTGGCTGCAGTTTGTGGTTGTGATGTCCCTTTGGCTCAGTGCCTGAGAGGCCATGCTGCTCCTGTTGGTGGAGTTTGTGGTTGTGATGTCACTTGTGGCTGAGTGCCTGATAGGCCAGTGCTTTTCCTGTGGATGCAGTTTGTGTTTGTGATGTCACTTGTGGCTGAGTGCCTGATAGGCCAGTGCTGGTCCTGTGGGTGCAGTTTGTGGTTGTGATGTCACTTGTGGCTCCGTGCCTGGTAGGCCAGTGCTGGTTTACGTGGGTGCAGTTTGTGGTTGTGATGTCACTTGTGGCTGAGTGCCTGATAGGCCATTGCTGGTGATGTGGCTGCAGTTTGTGTTTGTGATGTCACTTGTGGCTCAGTGCCTGATAGGCCAGTGCTGGTCAGGTGGGTGCAGTTTGTGTTTTTGATGTCACTTGTGGCTCAGTGCCTGATATGCCAGTGCTGGTGATGTGGGTGCAGTTTGTGTTTGTGATGTCACTTGTGGCTCAGTGCCTGATAGGCCATTGCTGGTGATGTGGCTGCAGTTTGTTCTTTTGATGTCACTTGTGGCTTAGTGCCTGATAGGCCAGTGCTGGTGATGTGAGTGCAGTTTGTGATTCTGAGGTCCCTTGTGGCTCAGTGCCTGATAGGCCACTGCTTTTCCTGTGGGTGGAGTTTGTGTTTGTGATGTCACTTGTGGCTCCGTGCCTGATAGGCCAGTGCTGGTGATGTGGCTGCAGTTTGTGGTTGTGATGTTACTTGTGGCTGAGTTCCTGATAGGCCAGTGCTGGAGATGTGGCTGCAGTTTGTGGTTGTGAGGTCACTTGTGTCTCAGTGCCTGATAGGGCAATGCTGGTAATGTGGCTACAATTTGTGATTGTGAGATCACTTGTTGCTCAGTGCCTGATAGGCCATGCTGGTCCTGTGGGTGGAGTTTGTGTTTGTGATGTCACTTGTGGCTCAGTGCCTCATAGGCCAGTGCTTTTCATGTGGGTGCAATTTGTGGTTGTGAGGTCCCTTGTGGCTCAGTGCCTGATAGGCCATGCTGGTCCTGTGGGTGGAGTTTGTGGTTGTGATGTGACTTGTGGCTCAGTGCCTGATAGGCCATTGCTTGTCCTGTGGGTGGAGTTTGTGGTTGTGATGTCACTTGTGGCTCAGTGCCTGATAGGCCAGTGCTGTTCATGTGGGTGCAGTTTGTGATTGTGATGTCACTTGTGGCTCAGTGCCTGATAGGCCATGCTGGTCATGTGGGTGCAGTTTTTGTTTGTGATGTCACTTGTGACTCAGTTCCTGATAGGCCAGTGCTGGTCATATGGGTTCAGTTTGAGGTTGTGATGTCACTTGTGGCTCAGTGCCTGATAGGCCAGTGCTGGTGATGTGAGTGGAGTTTGTGGTTGTGATGTCACTTGTGGCTCAGTGCCTGATAGGCCAGTGCTGGTCCTGTGGCTGCAATTTGTGATTTTGAGGTCACTTGTGGGGCAGTGCTTGATACGCCAATGCTGGTGATGTGGCTGTAGTTTGTTCTTGTGATGTCACTTGTGGCTCAGTGCCTGATAGGCCAGTGCTGGTCATGTGGGTTCAGTTTGAGGTTGTGATGTCACTTGTGGCTCAGTTCTTGATAGGCCAGTGCTAGTCCTGTGGGTGGAGTTTGTGGTTGTGATGTCACTTGTGGCTCAGTGCCTGATAGGCCAGTGCTGGTCATAGGGGTTCAGTTTGTGTTTGTGATGTCACTTGTGGCTCAGTGCCTGATAGGGCATTGCTGGTGATGTGGGTGGAGTTTGTGGTTGTGATGTCACTTGTGGCTCAGTGCCTGATAGACCAGTGCTTTTCATGTGGGTGCAGTTTGTGGTTGTGATGTCAGTTGTGGCTCAGTGCCTGATACGCCAATGCTGGTGATGTGGCTGTAGTTTGTTCTTGTGATGTGACTTGTGGCTCAGTGCCTGATAGGCCAGTGCTGGTCATGTGGGTTCAGTTTGAGGTTGTGATGTCACTTGTGGCTCAGTTCTTGATAGGCCAGTGCTAGTCCTGTGGGTGGAGTTTGTGGTTGTGATGTCACTTGTGGCTCAGTGCCTGATAGGCCAGTGCTGGTCCTGTGGGTGGAGTTTGTGGTTGTGATGTGACTTGTGGCTCAGTGCCGGATAGGCCAGTGCTGGTGATGTGGCTGCAGTTTGTTCTTTTGATGTCACTTGTGGCTGAGTGCCTGATAGGCCATGCTGGTCCTGTGGGTGGATTTTGTGATTGAGATGTCACTTGTTGCTCAGTGCCTGATAGGCCAGTGCTGGTGATGTGGGTGCTGTTTGTGTTTGTGATGTCACTTGTGGCTCAGTGCCTGATAGGCCAGTGCTGGTCCTGTGGGTGCAGTTTTTGTTTGTGATGTCACTTGTGACTCAGTTCCTGATAGGCCAGTGCTGGTCATATGGTTTCAGTTTGTGTTTGTGATGTCACTTGTGGCTGAGTGCCTGATAGGCCAGTGATGTTCATGTGGGTGGAGTTTGTGTTTGTGATGTCACTTGTGGCTCAGTTCCTGATAGGCCAGTGCTGGTCATATGGGTTCAGTTTGTGTTTGTGATGTCACTTGTGGCTCAGTGCCTGATAGGCCAGTGCTGGTGTTGTGGGTGGAGTTTGTGGTTGTGATGTCACTTGTGGCTCAGTGCCTGATAGGCCAGTGCTGGTCCTGTGGCTGCAATTTGTGATTTTGAGGTCACTTGTGGGGCAGTGCTTGATAGGCCATTGCTGGTGATGTGGCTGCAGTTTGTGGTTGTGAGGTCACTTGTGGCTCAGTGTCTGATAGGCCACTGCTGGTAATGTGGCTACAATTTGTGATTGTGAGATCACTTTTTTCTCAGTGCCTGATAGGCCATGCTGGTCCTGTGGGTGGAGTTTGTGGTTGTGATGTGACTTGTGGCTCAGTGCCTGATAGGCCATTGCTTGTCCTGTGGGTGGAGTTTGTGGTTGTGATGTCACTTGTGGCTCAGTTCCTGATAGGCCAGTGCTGGTCATGTGGGTGCAGTTTGTGTTTGTGATGTCACTTGTGGCTCAGTGCCTGATAGGCCAGTGCTGGTCCTGTGCCTGCAGTTTGTTGTTGTGATGTCACTTTTGGCGCAGTGCTTGATAGGCCAATGCTGGTGATGTGGGTGGAGTTTGTGGTTGTGATGTCCCTTTGGCTCAGTGCCTGAGAGGCCATGCTGCTCCTGTTGGTGGAGTTTGTGGTTGTGATGTCACTTGTGGCTCAGTGCCTGATAGGCCAGTGCTTTTCCTGTGGATGCAGTTTGTGTTTGTGATGTCACTTGTGGCTGAGTGCCTGATAGGCCAGTGCTGGTCCTGTGGGTGCAGTTTGTCGTTGTGATATCACTTGTGGCTCAGTGAGTGCTAGGCCAGTGCTGGTCACACAGCTGAAGTTTGTGTTTGTGATGTTCACTTGTGGCTCAGTGCCTGATAGGCCAGTGCTGTTCATGTGGGTGCAGTTTGTGATTGTGATGTCACTTGTGGCTCAGTGCCTGATAGGCCATGCTGGTCATGTGGGTGCAGTTTGTGTTTGTGATGTCACTTGTGGCTCAGTGCCTGATATGCCAGTGCTGGTGATGTGGGTGCAGTTTGTGTTTGTGATGTCACTTGTGGCTCAGTGCCTGATAGGCCATTGCTGGTGATGTGGCTGCAGTTTGTTCTTTTGATGTCACTTGTGGCTGAGTGCCTGATAGGCCAGTGCTGGTGATGTGGGTGGAGTTTGTGATTCTAAGGTGACTTGTGGCTCAGTGCCTGATAGGCCACTACTTGTCCTGTGGGTGCAGTTTGTGTTTGTGATGTCACTTGTGGCTCAGTGCCTGATAGGCCAGTGCTGGTCCTGTGGGTGCAGTTTGTGATTCTAAGGTGACTTGTGGCTCAGTGCCTCATAGGCCAGTGCTGGTCCTGTGGGTGCAGTTTGTCGTTGTGATATCACTTGTGGCTCAGTGAGTGCTAGGCCAGTGCTGGTCACACAGCTGAAGTTTGTGTTTGTGATGTTCACTTGTGGCTCAGTGCCTGATAGGGCATGCTGGTCATGTGGGTGCAGTTTTTGGTTGTGATGTCACTTGTGACTCAGTGCCTGATAGGCCAGTGCTGGTCATATGGGTTCAGTTTGTGTTTGTGATGTCACTTGTGGCTCAGTGCCTGATAGGGCAGTGCTGGTGATGTGGGTGGAGTTTGTGATTTTGAGGTCACTTGTGGGGCAGTGCTTGATAGGCCATTGCTGGTGATGTGGCTGCAGTTTGTGGTTGTGAGGTCACTTGTGGCTCAGTGCCTGATAGGCCAGTGCTGGTCCTGTGGCTGCAATTTGTGATTTTGAGGTCACTTGTGGGGCAGTGCTTGATAGGCCATTGCTGGTGATGTGGCTGCAGTTTGTGGTTGTGAGGTCACTTGTGGCTCAGTGTCTGATAGGCCACTGCTGGTAATGTGGCTACAATTTGTGATTGTGAGATCACTTTTTTCTCAGTGCCTGATAGGCCATGCTGGTCATGTGGGTGGAGTTTGAGGTTGTGATGTCACTTGTGGCTCAGTGCCTGATAGGCCATTGCTTGTCCTGTGGGTGGAGTTTGTGTTTGTGATGTCACTTGTGGCTGAGTGCCTGAGAGGCCAGTGCTGGTCACATGGCTGCAGTTTGTGTTTGTGATGTCACTTGTGGCTCAGTGCCGGATAGGCCAGTGCTGGTGATGTGGCTGCAGTTTGTTCTTTTGATGTCACTTGTGGCTGAGTGCCTGATAGGCCATGCTGGTCCTGTGGGTGGAGTTTGTGGTTGTGATGTGACTTGTGGCTCAGTGCCTGATAGGCCATTGCTTGTCCTGTGGGTGGAGTTTGTGGTTGTGATGTCACTTGTGGCTCAGTGCCTGATAGGCCAGTGCTGTTCATGTGGGTGCAGTTTGTGTTTGTGATGTCACTTGTGGCTCAGTGCCTGATAGGCCATGCTGGTCATGTGGGTGCAGTTTTTGTTTGTGATGTCACTTGTGACTCAGTTCCTGATAGGCCAGTGCTGGTCATATGGGTTCAGTTTGTGTTTGTGATGTCACTTGTGGCTCAGTGCCTGATAGGCCAGTGCTGGTGATGTGAGTGGAGTTTGTGGTTGTGATGTCACTTGTGGCTCAGTGCCTGATAGGCCAGTGCTGGTCCTGTGGCTGCAATTTGTGATTTTGAGGTCACTTGTGGGGCAGTGCTTGATAGGCCATTGCTGGTGATGTGGCTGCAGTTTGTGGTTGTGATGTCACTTGTGGCTCAGTGTCTGATAGGCCACTGCTGGTCACATGGCTGCAGTTTGAGGTTGTGATGTCACTTGTGGCTTAGTGCCTGATAGGCCAGTGCTGTTCATGTGGGTGCAGTTTGTGATTCTGAGGTCCCTTGTGGCTCAGTGCCTGATAGGCCACTGCTTTTCCTGTGGGTGCAGTTTGTGTTTGTGATGTCACTTGTGGCTCAGTGCCTGATAGGCCAGTGCTGGTGATGTGGCTGCAGTTTGTGGTTGTGATGTCACTTGTGGCTGAGTTCCTGATAGGCCAGTGCTGGTGATGTGGCTGCAGTTTGTGGTTGTGATGTCACTTGTGGCTGAGTTCCTGATAGGCCAGTGCTGGAGATGTGGCTGCAGTTTGTGGTTGTGAGGTCACTTGTGGCTCAGTGCCTGATAGGGCAATGCTGGTAATGTGGCTACAATTTGTGATTGTGAGATCACTTGTTGCTCAGTGCCTGATAGGCCATGCTGGTCCTGTGGGTGGAGTTTGTGTTTGTGATGTCACTTGTGGCTCAGTGCCTGACAGGCCAGTGCTTTTCATGTGGGTGCAGTTTGTGGTTGTGAGGTCCCTTGTGGCTCAGTGCCTGATAGGCCATTGCTTGTCCTGTGGGTGGAGTTTGTGGTTGTGATGTCACTTGTGGCTCAGTTCCTGATAGGCCAGTGCTGGTCATGTGGGTGCAGTTTGTGTTTGTGATGTCACTTGTGGCTCAGTGCCTGATAGGCCAGTGCTGGATATGTGTGTGCAGTTTTTGTTTGTGATGTCACTTGTGGCTCAGTGCCTGATAGGCCACTGCTGGTCACATGGCTGCAGTTTGTGGTTGTGATGTCACTTGTGGCTTAGTGCCTGATAGGCCAGTGCTGTTCATGTGGGTGCAGTTTGTGATTCTGAGGTCCCTTGTGGCTCAGTGCCTGATAGGCCACTGCTTTTCCTGTGGGTGGAGTTTGTGTTTGTGATGTCACTTGTGGCTCAGTGCCTGATAGGCCAGTGCTGGTGATGTGGCTGCAGTTTTTGTTTGTGATGTCACTTGTGGCTGAGTTCCTGATAGGCCAGTGCTGGTGATGTGGCTGCAGTTTGTGTTTGTGATGTCACTTGTGGCTCAGTGCCTGATAGGCCAGTGCTGGTCCTGTGCCTGCAGTTTGTTGTTGTGATGTCACTTGTGGCGCAGTGCTTGATAGGCCAGTGCTGGAGATGTGGCTGCAGTTTGTGGTTGTGATGTCCCTTTGGCTCAGTGCCTGAGAGGCCATGCTGCTCCTGTTGGTGGAGTTTGTGGTTGTGATGTCACTTGTGGCTGAGTGCCTGATAGGCCAGTGCTTTTCCTGTGGATGCAGTTTGTGTTTGTGATGTCACTTGTGGCTGAGTGCCTGATAGGCCAGTGCTGGTCCTGTGGGTGCAGTTTGTGGTTGTGATGTCACTTGTGGCTCCGTGCCTGGTAGGCCAGTGCTGGTTTACGTGGGTGCAGTTTGTGGTTGTGATGTCACTTGTGGCTGAGTGCCTGATAGGCCATTGCTGGTGATGTGGCTGCAGTTTGTGTTTGTGATGTCACTTGTGACTCAGTGCCTGATAGGCCAGTGCTGGTCAGGTGGGTGCAGTTTGTGTTTTTGATGTCACTTGTGGCTCAGTGCCTGATATGCCAGTGCTGGTGATGTGGGTGCAGTTTGTGTTTGTGATGTCACTTGTGGCTCAGTGCCTGATAGGCCATTGCTGGTGATGTGGCTGCAGTTTGTTCTTTTGATGTCACTTGTGGCTGAGTGCCTGATAGGCCAGTGCTGGTGATGTGGGTGGAGTTTGTGATTCTAAGGTGACTTGTGGCTCAGTGCCTGATAGGCCACTACTTGTCCTGTGGGTGCAGTTTGTGATTGTGAGGTCACTTGTGGCTCCGTGCCTGATAGGCCAGTGCTGGTCCTGTGGGTGCAGTTTGTGATTCTAAGGTGACTTGTGGCTTAGTGCCTCATAGGCCAGTGCTGGTCCTGTGGGTGCAGTTTGTCGTTGTGATATCACTTGTGGCTCAGTGAGTGCTAGGCCAGTGCTGGTCACACAGCTGAAGTTTGTGTTTGTGATGTTCACTTGTGGCTCAGTGCCTGATAGGCCATGCTGGTCATGTGGGTGCCGTTTTTGGTTGTGATGTCACTTGTGACTCAGTGCCTGATAGGCCAGTGCTGGTCATATGGGTTCAGTTTGTGTTTGTGATGTCACTTGTGGCTCAGTGCCTGATAGGCCACTGCTGGTGATGTGGGTGGAGTTTGTGGTTGTGATGTCACTTGTGGCTCAGTGCCTGATAGGCCAGTGCTGGTCCTGTGGCTGCAATTTGTGATTTTGAGGTCACTTGTGGGGCAGTGCTTGATAGGCCATTGCTGGTGATGTGGCTGCAGTTTGTGGTTGTGAGGTCACTTGTGGCTCAGTGTCTGATAGGCCACTGCTGGTAATGTGGCTACAATTTGTGATTGTGAGATCACTTTTTTCTCAGTGCCTGATAGGCCATGCTGGTCATGTGGGTGGAGTTTGAGGTTGTGATGTCACTTGTGGCTCAGTGCCTGATAGGCCATTGCTTGTCCTGTGGGTGGAGTTTGTGGTTGTGATGTCACTTGTGGCTGAGTGCCTGAGAGGCCAGTGCTGGTCACATGGCTGCAGTTTGTGGTTGTGATGTGACTTGTGGCTCAGTGTCTGATAGGCCACTGCTGGTAATGTGGCTACAATTTGTGATTGTGAGATCACTTTTTTCTCAGTGCCTGATAGGCCATGCTGGTCCTGTGGGTGGAGTTTGTGGTTGTGATGTGACTTGTGGCTCAGTGCCTGATAGGCCATTGCTTGTCCTGTGGGTGGAGTTTGTGGTTGTGATGTCACTTGTGGCTCAGTTCCTGATAGGCCAGTGCTGGTCATGTGGGTGCAGTTTGTGTTTGTGATGTCACTTGTGGCTCAGTGCCTGATAGGCCAGTGCTGGTCCTGTGCCTGCAGTTTGTTGTTGTGATGTCACTTTTGGCGCAGTGCTTGATAGGCCAATGCTGGTGATGTGGGTGGAGTTTGTGGTTGTGATGTCCCTTTGGCTCAGTGCCTGAGAGGCCATGCTGCTCCTGTTGGTGGAGTTTGTGGTTGTGATGTCACTTGTGGCTCAGTGCCTGATAGGCCAGTGCTTTTCCTGTGGATGCAGTTTGTGTTTGTGATGTCACTTGTGGCTGAGTGCCTGATAGGCCAGTGCTGGTCCTGTGGGTGCAGTTTGTCGTTGTGATATCACTTGTGGCTCAGTGAGTGCTAGGCCAGTGCTGGTCACACAGCTGAAGTTTGTGTTTGTGATGTTCACTTGTGGCTCAGTGCCTGATAGGCCAGTGCTGTTCATGTGGGTGCAGTTTGTGATTGTGATGTCACTTGTGGCTCAGTGCCTGATAGGCCATGCTGGTCATGTGGGTGCAGTTTGTGTTTGTGATGTCACTTGTGGCTCAGTGCCTGATATGCCAGTGCTGGTGATGTGGGTGCAGTTTGTGTTTGTGATGTCACTTGTGGCTCAGTGCCTGATAGGCCATTGCTGGTGATGTGGCTGCAGTTTGTTCTTTTGATGTCACTTGTGGCTGAGTGCCTGATAGGCCAGTGCTGGTGATGTGGGTGGAGTTTGTGATTCTAAGGTGACTTGTGGCTCAGTGCCTGATAGGCCACTACTTGTCCTGTGGGTGCAGTTTGTGTTTGTGATGTCACTTGTGGCTCAGTGCCTGATAGGCCAGTGCTGGTCCTGTGGGTGCAGTTTGTGATTCTAAGGTGACTTGTGGCTCAGTGCCTCATAGGCCAGTGCTGGTCCTGTGGGTGCAGTTTGTCGTTGTGATATCACTTGTGGCTCAGTGAGTGCTAGGCCAGTGCTGGTCACACAGCTGAAGTTTGTGTTTGTGATGTTCACTTGTGGCTCAGTGCCTGATAGGGCATGCTGGTCATGTGGGTGCAGTTTTTGGTTGTGATGTCACTTGTGACTCAGTGCCTGATAGGCCAGTGCTGGTCATATGGGTTCAGTTTGTGTTTGTGATGTCACTTGTGGCTCAGTGCCTGATAGGCCATGCTGGTCATGTGGGTGGAGTTTGTGGTTGTGATGTCACTTGTGGCTCAGTGCCTGATAGGCCATTGCTTGTCCTGTGGGTGGAGTTTGTGGTTGTGATGTCACTTGTGGCTGAGTGCCTGAGAGGCCAGTGCTGGTCACATGGCTGCAGTTTGTGTTTGTGATGTCACTTGTGGCTCAGTGCCGGATAGGCCAGTGCTGGTGATGTGGCTGCAGTTTGTTCTTTTGATGTCACTTGTGGCTGAGTGCCTGATAGGCCATGCTGGTCCTGTGGGTGGAGTTTGTGGTTGTGATGTGACTTGTGGCTCAGTGCCTGATAGGCCATTGCTTGTCCTGTGGGTGGAGTTTGTGGTTGTGATGTCACTTGTGGCTCAGTTCCTGATAGGCCAGTGCTGTTCATGTGGGTGCAGTTTGTGTTTGTGATGTCACTTGTGGCTCAGTGCCTGATAGGCCATGCTGGTCATGTGGGTGCAGTTTTTGTTTGTGATGTCACTTGTGACTCAGTTCCTGATAGGCCAGTGCTGGTCATATGGGTTCAGTTTGTGTTTGTGATGTCACTTGTGGCTCAGTGCCTGATAGGCCAGTGCTGGTGATGTGAGTGGAGTTTGTGGTTGTGATGTCACTTGTGGCTCAGTGCCTGATAGGCCAGTGCTGGTCCTGTGGCTGCAATTTGTGATTTTGAGGTCACTTGTGGGGCAGTGCTTGATAGGCCATTGCTGGTGATGTGGCTGCAGTTTGTGGTTGTGATGTCACTTGTGGCTCAGTGTCTGATAGGCCACTGCTGGTCACATGGCTGCAGTTTGAGGTTGTGATGTCACTTGTGGCTTAGTGCCTGATAGGCCAGTGCTGTTCATGTGGGTGCAGTTTGTGATTCTGAGGTCCCTTGTGGCTCAGTGCCTGATAGGCCACTGCTTTTCCTGTGGGTGCAGTTTGTGTTTGTGATGTCACTTGTGGCTCAGTGCCTGATAGGCCAGTGCTGGTGATGTGGCTGCAGTTTGTGGTTGTGATGTCACTTGTGGCTGAGTTCCTGATAGGCCAGTGCTGGTGATGTGGCTGCAGTTTGTGGTTGTGATGTCACTTGTGGCTGAGTTCCTGATAGGCCAGTGCTGGAGATGTGGCTGGAGTTTGTGGTTGTGAGGTCACTTGTGGCTCAGTGCCTGATAGGGCAATGCTGGTAATGTGGCTACAATTTGTGATTGTGAGGTCACTTGTGGCGCAGTGCTTGATAGGCCAATGCTGGTGATGTGGGTGGAGTTTGTGTTTGTGATGTCACTTGTGGCTCAGTGCCTGACAGGCCAGTGCTTTTCATGTGGGTGCAGTTTGTGGTTGTGAGGTCCCTTGTGGCTCAGTGCCTGATAGGCCATTGCTTGTCCTGTGGGTGCAGTTTGTGGTTGTGATGTCACTTGTGGCTCAGTTCCTGATAGGCCAGTGCTGGTCATGTGGGTGCAGTTTGTGTTTGTGATGTCACTTGTTTGTCAGTGCCTGATAGGCCAGTGCTGGATATGTGTGTGCAGTTTTTGTTTGTGATGTCACTTGTGGCTCAGTGCCTGATAGGCCACTGCTGGTCACATGGCTGCAGTTTGTGGTTGTGATGTCACTTGTGGCTTAGTGCCTGATAGGCCAGTGCTGTTCATGTGGGTGCAGTTTGTGATTCTGAGGTCCCTTGTGGCTCAGTGCCTGATAGGCCACTGCTTTTCCTGTGGGTGCAGTTTGTGTTTGTGATGTCACTTGTGGCTCAGTGCCTGATAGGCCAGTGCTGGTGATGTGGCTGCAGTTTGTGGTTGTGATGTCACTTGTGGCTGAGTTCCTGATAGGCCAGTGCTGGTGATGTGGCTGCAGTTTGTGTTTGTGATGTCACTTGTGGCTCAGTGCCTGATAGGCCAGTGCTGGTCCTGTGCCTGCAGTTTGTTGTTGTGATGTCACTTGTGGCGCAGTGCTTGATAGGCCAGTGCTGGAGATGTGGCTGCAGTTTGTGGTTGTGATGTCCCTTTGGCTCAGTGCCTGAGAGGCCATGCTGCTCCTGTTGGTGGAGTTTGTGGTTGTGATGTCACTTGTGGCTGAGTGCCTGATAGGCCAGTGCTTTTCCTGTGGATGCAGTTTGTGTTTGTGATGTCACTTGTGGCTGAGTGCCTGATAGGCCAGTGCTGGTCCTGTGGGTGCAGTTTGTGGTTGTGATGTCACTTGTGGCTCCGTGCCTGGTAGGCCAGTGCTGGTTTACGTGGGTGCAGTTTGTGGTTGTGATGTCACTTGTGGCTGAGTGCCTGATAGGCCATTGCTGGTGATGTGGCTGCAGTTTGTGTTTGTGATGTCACTTGTGGCTCAGTGCCTGATAGGCCAGTGCTGGTCAGGTGGGTGCAGTTTGTGTTTTTGATGTCACTTGTGGCTCAGTGCCTGATATGCCAGTGCTGGTGATGTGGGTGCAGTTTGTGTTTGTGATGTCACTTGTGGCTCAGTGCCTGATAGGCCATTGCTGGTGATGTGGCTGCAGTTTGTTCTTTTGATGTCACTTGTGGCTGAGTGCCTGATAGGCCAGTGCTGGTGATGTGGGTGGAGTTTGTGATTCTAAGGTGACTTGTGGCTCAGTGCCTGATAGGCCACTACTTGTCCTGTGGGTGCAGTTTGTGATTGTGAGGTCACTTGTGGCTCCGTGCCTGATAGGCCAGTGCTGGTCCTGTGGGTGCAGTTTGTGATTCTAAGGTGACTTGTGGCTCAGTGCCTCATAGGCCAGTGCTGGTCCTGTGGGTGCAGTTTGTCGTTGTGATATCACTTGTGGCTCAGTGAGTGCTAGGCCAGTGCTGGTCACACAGCTGAAGTTTGTGTTTGTGATGTTCACTTGTGGCTCAGTGCCTGATAGGGCATGCTGGTCATGTGGGTGCAGTTTTTGGTTGTGATGTCACTTGTGACTCAGTGCCTGATAGGCCAGTGCTGGTCATATGGGTTCAGTTTGTGTTTGTGATGTCACTTGTGGCTCAGTGCCTGATAGGCCAGTGCTGGTGATGTGGGTGGAGTTTGTGGTTGTGATGTCACTTGTGGCTCAGTGCCTGATAGGCCAGTGCTGGTCCTGTGGCTGCAATTTGTGATTTTGAGGTCACTTGTGGGGCAGTGCTTGATAGGCCATTGCTGGTGATGTGGCTGCAGTTTGTGGTTGTGAGGTCACTTGTGGCTCAGTGTCTGATAGGCCACTGCTGGTAATGTGGCTACAATTTGTGATTGTGAGATCACTTTTTTCTCAGTGCCTGATAGGCCATGCTGGTCATGTGGGTGGAGTTTGAGGTTGTGATTTCACTTGTGGCTCAGTGCCTGATAGGCCATTGCTTGTCCTGTGGGTGGAGTTTGTGTTTGTGATGTCACTTGTGGCTGAGTGCCTGAGAGGCCAGTGCTGGTCACATGGCTGCAGTTTGTGTTTGTGATGTCACTTGTGCCTCAGTGCCTGATATGTCTGTGCTGGTCATGTGGGTACAGTTTGTGTTTGTGATGTCACTTGTGGTTCAGTGCCTGATGGGCCAGTGCTGGTGATGTGGCTGTAGTTTGTTCTTGTGATGTGACTTGTGGCTCAGTGCCTGATAGGCCAGTGCTGGTCATGTGGGTTCAGTTTGAGGTTGTGATGTCACTTGTGGCTCAGTTCCTGATAGGCCAGTGCTGTTCATGTGGGTGCAGTTTGTGGTTGTGATGTCACTTGTGGCTCAGTGCCTGATAGGCCATGCTGGTCATGTGGGTGCAGTTTTTGTTTGTGATGTCACTTGTGACTCAGTTCCTGATAGGCCAGTGCTGGTCATATGGGTTCAGTTTGTGTTTGTGATGTCACTTGTGGCTCAGTGCCTGATAGGGCATTGCTGGTGATGTGAGTGGAGTTTGTGGTTGTGATGTCACTTGTGGCTCAGTGCCTGATAGGCCAGTGCTGGTCCTGTGGCTGCAATTTGTGATTTTGAGGTCACTTGTGGGGCAGTGCTTGATAGGCCATTGCTGGTGATGTGGCTGCAGTTTGTGGTTGTGATGTCACTTGTGGCTCAGTGTCTGATAGGCCACTGCTGGTCACATGGCTGCAGTTTGAGGTTGTGATGTCACTTGTGGCTTAGTGCCTGATAGGCCACTGCTTTTCCTGTGGGTGCAGTTTGTGTTTGTGATGTCACTTGTGGCTCAGTGCCTGATAGGCCAGTGCTGGTGATGTGGCTGCAGTTTGTGGTTGTGATGTCACTTGTGGTTGAGTTCCTGATAGGCCAGTGCTGGTGATGTGGCTGCAGTTTGTGGTTGTGATGTCACTTGTGGCTGAGTTCCTGATAGGCCAGTGCTGGAGATGTGGCTGGAGTTTGTGGTTGTGAGGTCACTTGTGGCTCAGTTCTTGATAGGCCAGTGCTGGTCCTGTGGGTGCAGTTTGTGATTCTAAGGTGACTTGTGGCTTAGTGCCTCATAGGCCAGTGCTGGTCCTGTGGGTGCAGTTTGTCGTTGTGATATCACTTGTGGCTCAGTGAGTGCTAGGCCAGTGCTGGTCACACAGCTGAAGTTTGTGTTTGTGATGTTCACTTGTGGCTCAGTGCCTGATAGGCCATGCTGGTCATGTGGGTGCAGTTTTTGGTTGTGATGTCACTTGTGACTCAGTGCCTGATAGGCCAGTGCTGGTCATATGGGTTCAGTTTGTGTTTGTGATGTCACTTGTGGCTCAGTGCCTGATAGGCCAGTGCTGGTGATGTGGGTGGAGTTTGTGGTTGTGATGTCACTTGTGGCTCAGTTCTTGATAGGCCAGTGCTGGTCATGTGGGTTCAGTTTGAGGTTGTGATGTCACTTGTGGCTCAGTTCTTGATAGGCCAGTGCTAGTCCTGTGGGTGGAGTTTGTGGTTGTGATGTCACTTGTGGCTCAGTGCCTGATAGGCCAGTGCTGGTCCTGTGGGTGGAGTTTGTGGTTGTGATGTGACTTGTGGCTCAGTGCCTGATAGGCCAGTGCTGGTCCTGTGGGTGGAGTTTGTGGTTGTGATGTGACTTGTGGCTCAGTGCCGGATAGGCCACTGCTGGTCATGTGGCTGCAGTTTGTTCTTTTGATGTCACTTGTGGCTGAGTGCCTGATAGGCCAGTGCTGGTCATGTGGGTGCAGTTTGTGATTCTGAGGTCCCTTGTGGCTCAGTGCCTGATAGGCCATTGCTTGTCCTGTGGGTGGAGTTTGTGTTTGTGATGTCACTTGTGGCTCAGTGCCTGATAGGCCAGTGCTGGTCCTGTGGGTGCAGTTTGTCGTTGTGATATCACTTGTGGCTCAGTGAGTGCTAGGCCAGTGCTGGTCACACAGCTGAAGTTTGTGTTTGTGATGTTCACTTGTGACTCAGTGCCTGATAGGCCAGTGCTGGTCATATGGGTTCAGTTTGTGTTTGTGATGTCACTTGTGGCTCAGTGCCTGATAGGGCATTGCTGGTGATGTGGGTGGAGTTTGTGGTTGTGATGTCACTTGTGGCTCAGTGCCTGATAGGCCAGTGCTGGTCCTGTGGCTGCAATTTGTGATTTTGAGGTCACTTGTGGGGCAGTGCTTGATAGGCCATTGCTGGTGATGTGGCTGCAGTTTGTGGTTGTGAGGTCACTTGTGGCTCAGTGTCTGATAGGCCACTGCTGGTAATGTGGCTACAATTTGTGATTGTGAGATCACTTTTTTCTCCGTGCCTGATAGGCCATGCTGGTCATGTGGGTGGAGTTTGAGGTTGTGATGTCACTTGTGGCTCAGTGCCTGATAGGCCAGTGCTGGTCATATGGGTTCAGTTTGTGTTTGTGATGTCACTTGTGTCTCAATGCCTGATAGGGCATTGCTGGTGATGTGGGTGGAGTTTGTGGTTGTGATGTCACTTGTGGCTCAGTGCCTGATAGGCCAGTGCTGGTCCTGTGGCTGCAATTTGTGATTTTGAGGTCACTTGTGGGGCAGTGCTTGATACGCGAATGCTGGTGATGTGGCTGTAGTTTGTTCTTGTGATGTCACTTGTGGCTCAGTGCCTGATAGGCCAGTGCTGGTCATGTGGGTTCAGTTTGAGGTTGTGATGTCACTTGTGGCTCAGTTCTTGATAGGCCAGTGCTAGTCCTGTGGGTGGAGTTTGTGGTTGTGATGTCACTTGTGGCTCAGTGCCTGATAGGCCAGTGCTGGTCATAGGGGTTCAGTTTGTGTTTGTGATGTCACTTGTGGCTCAGTGCCTGATAGGGCATTGCTGGTGATGTGGGTGGAGTTTGTGGTTGTGATGTCACTTGTGGCTCAGTGCCTGATAGACCAGTGCTTTTCATGTGGGTGCAGTTTGTGGTTGTGATGTCAGTTGTGGCTCAGTGCCTGATACGCCAATGCTGGTGATGTGGCTGTAGTTTGTTCTTGTGATGTGACTTGTGGCTCAGTGCCTGATAGGCCAGTGCTGGTCATGTGGGTTCAGTTTGAGGTTGTGATGTCACTTGTGGCTCAGTTCTTGATAGGCCAGTGCTAGTCCTGTGGGTGGAGTTTGTGGTTGTGATGTCACTTGTGGCTCAGTGCCTGATAGGCCAGTGCTGGTCCTGTGGGTGGAGTTTGTGGTTGTGATGTGACTTGTGGCTCAGTGCCGGATAGGCCAGTGCTGGTGATGTGGCTGCAGTTTGTTCTTTTGATGTCACTTGTGGCTGAGTGCCTGATAGGCCATGCTGGTCCTGTGGGTGGAGTTTGTGATTGAGATGTCACTTGTTGCTCAGTGCCTGATAGGCCAGTGCTGGTGATGTGGGTGCTGTTTGTGTTTGTGATGTCACTTGTGGCTCAGTGCCTGATAGGCCAGTGCTGGTCCTGTGGGTGCAGTTTTTGTTTGTGATGTCACTTGTGACTCAGTTCCTGATAGGCCAGTGCTGGTCATATGGGTTCAGTTTGTGTTTGTGATGTCACTTGTGGCTCAGTGCCTGATAGGCCAGTGATGTTCATGTGGGTGGAGTTTGTGTTTGTGATGTCACTTGTGGCTCAGTTCCTGATAGGCCAGTGCTGGTCATATGGGTTCAGTTTGTGTTTGTGATGTCACTTGTGGCTCAGTGCCTGATAGGCCAGTGCTGGTCCTGTGGGTGCAGTTTTTGTTTGTGATGTCACTTGTGACTCAGTTCCTGATAGGCCAGTGCTGGTCATATGGGTTCAGTTTGTGTTTGTGATGTCACTTGTGGCTGAGTGCCTGATAGGCCAGTGATGTTCATGTGGGTGGAGTTTGTGTTTGTGATGTCACTTGTGGCTCAGTTCCTGATAGGCCAGTGCTGGTCATATGGGTTCAGTTTGTGTTTGTGATGTCACTTGTGGCTCAGTGCCTGATAGGCCAGTGCTGGTGTTGTGGGTGGAGTTTGTGGTTGTGATGTCACTTGTGGCTCAGTGCCTGATAGGCCAGTGCTGGTCCTGTGGCTGCAATTTGTGATTTTGAGGTCACTTGTGGGGCAGTGCTTGATACGCCAATGCTGGTGATGTGGGTGGAGTTTGTGTTTGTGATGTCACTTGTGGCTCAGTGCCTGATAGGCCAGTGCTGGTCATGTGGGTTCAGTTTGAGGTTGTGATGTCACTTGTGGCTCAGTTCTTGATAGGCCAGTGCTAGTCCTGTGGGTGGAGTTTGTGGTTGTGATGTCACTTGTGGCTCAGTGCCGGATAGGCCAGTGCTGGTGATGTGGCTGCAGTTTGTTCTTTTGATGTCACTTGTGGCTGAGTGCCTGATAGGCCATGCTGGTCCTGTGGGTGGAGTTTGTGATTGAGATGTCACTTGTTGCTCAGTGCCTGATAGGCCAGTGCTGGTGATGTGGGTGCAGTTTGTGATTCTAAGGTGACTTGTGGCTCAGTGCCTGATAGGCCAGTGCTGGTCATATGGGTTCAGTTTGTGTTTGTGATGTCACTTGTGGCTCAGTGCCTGATAGGGCATTGCTGGTGATGTGGGTGGAGTTTGTGGTTGTGATGTCACTTGTGGCTCAGTGCCTGATAGGCCAGTGCTGGTCCTGTGGCTGCAATTTGTGATTTTGAGGTCACTTGTGGGGCAGTGCTTGATAGGCCATTGCTGGTGATGTGGCTGCAGTTTGTGGTTGTGAGGTCACTTGTGGCTCAGTGTCTGATAGGCCACTGCTGGTCACATGGCTGCAGTTTGAGGTTGTGATGTCACTTGTGGCTTAGTGCCTGATAGGCCAGTGCTGGTGATGTGAGTGCAGTTTGTGATTCTGAGGTCCCTTGTGGCTCAGTGCCTGATAGGCCACTGCTTTTCCTGTGGGTGGAGTTTGTGTTTGTGATGTCACTTGTGGCTCCGTGCCTGATAGGCCAGTGCTGGTGATGTGGCTGCAGTTTGTGGTTGTGATGTTACTTGTGGCTGAGTTCCTGATAGGCCAGTGCTGGAGATGTGGCTGCAGTTTGTGGTTGTGAGGTCACTTGTGTCTCAGTGCCTGATAGGGCAATGCTGGTAATGTGGCTACAATTTGTGATTGTGAGGTCACTTGTTGCTCAGTGCCTGATAGGCCATGCTGGTCCTGTGGGTGGAGTTTGTGTTTGTGATGTCACTTGTGGCTCAGTGCCTGATAGGCCAGTGCTTTTCATGTGGGTGCAATTTGTGGTTGTGAGGTCCCTTGTGGCTCAGTGCCTGATAGGCCATGCTGGTCCTGTGGGTGGAGTTTGTGGTTGTGATGTGACTTGTGGCTCAGTGCCTGATAGGCCATTGCTTGTCCTGTGGGTGGAGTTTGTGGTTGTGATGTCACTTGTGGCTCAGTGCCTGATAGGCCAGTGCTGTTCATGTGGGTGCAGTTTGTGATTGTGATGTCACTTGTGGCTCAGTGCCTGATAGGCCATGCTGGTCATGTGGGTGCAGTTTTTGTTTGTGATGTCACTTGTGACTCAGTTCCTGATAGGCCAGTGCTGGTCATATGGGTTCAGTTTGAGGTTGTGATGTCACTTGTGGCTCAGTGCCTGATAGGCCAGTGCTGGTGATGTGAGTGGAGTTTGTGGTTGTGATGTCACTTGTGGCTCAGTGCCTGATAGGCCAGTGCTGGTCCTGTGGCTGCAATTTGTGATTTTGAGGTCACTTGTGGGGCAGTGCTTGATACGCCAATGCTGGTGATGTGGCTGTAGTTTGTTCTTGTGATGTCACTTGTGGCTCAGTGCCTGATAGGCCAGTGCTGGTCATGTGGGTTCAGTTTGAGGTTGTGATGTCACTTGTGGCTCAGTTCTTGATAGGCCAGTGCTAGTCCTGTGGGTGGAGTTTGTGGTTGTGATGTCACTTGTGGCTCAGTGCCTGATAGGCCAGTGCTGGTCATAGGGGTTCAGTTTGTGTTTGTGATGTCACTTGTGGCTCAGTGCCTGATAGGGCATTGCTGGTGATGTGGGTGGAGTTTGTGGTTGTGATGTCACTTGTGGCTCAGTGCCTGATAGACCAGTGCTTTTCATGTGGGTGCAGTTTGTGGTTGTGATGTCAGTTGTGGCTCAGTGCCTGATACGCCAATGCTGGTGATGTGGCTGTAGTTTGTTCTTGTGATGTGACTTGTGGCTCAGTGCCTGATAGGCCAGTGCTGGTCATGTGGGTTCAGTTTGAGGTTGTGATGTCACTTGTGGCTCAGTTCTTGATAGGCCAGTGCTAGTCCTGTGGGTGGAGTTTGTGGTTGTGATGTCACTTGTGGCTCAGTGCCTGATAGGCCAGTGCTGGTCCTGTGGGTGGAGTTTGTGGTTGTGATGTGACTTGTGGCTCAGTGCCGGATAGGCCAGTGCTGGTGATGTGGCTGCAGTTTGTTCTTTTGATGTCACTTGTGGCTCAGTGCCTGATAGGCCATGCTGGTCCTGTGGGTGGATTTTGTGATTGAGATGTCACTTGTTGCTCAGTGCCTGATAGGCCAGTGCTGGTGATGTGGGTGCTGTTTGTGTTTGTGATGTCACTTGTGGCTCAGTGCCTGATAGGCCAGTGCTGGTCCTGTGGGTGCAGTTTTTGTTTGTGATGTCACTTGTGACTCAGTTCCTGATAGGCCAGTGCTGGTCATATGGTTTCAGTTTGTGTTTGTGATGTCACTTGTGGCTGAGTGCCTGATAGGCCAGTGATGTTCATGTGGGTGGAGTTTGTGTTTGTGATGTCACTTGTGGCTCAGTTCCTGATAGGCCAGTGCTGGTCATATGGGTTCAGTTTGTGTTTGTGATGTCACTTGTGGCTCAGTGCCTGATAGGCCAGTGCTGGTGTTGTGGGTGGAGTTTGTGGTTGTGATGTCACTTGTGGCTCAGTGCCTGATAGGCCAGTGCTGGTCCTGTGGCTGCAATTTGTGATTTTGAGGTCACTTGTGGGGCAGTGCTTGATAGGCCATTGCTGGTGATGTGGCTGCAGTTTGTGGTTGTGAGGTCACTTGTGGCTCAGTGTCTGATAGGCCACTGCTGGTAATGTGGCTACAATTTGTGATTGTGAGATCACTTTTTTCTCAGTGCCTGATAGGCCATGCTGGTCCTGTGGGTGGAGTTTGTGTTTGTGATGTGACTTGTGGCTCAGTGCCTGATAGGCCATTGCTTGTCCTGTGGGTGGAGTTTGTGGTTGTGATGTCACTTGTGGCTCAGTTCCTGATAGGCCAGTGCTGGTCATGTGGGTGCAGTTTGTGTTTGTGATGTCACTTGTGGCTCAGTGCCTGATAGGCCAGTGCTGGTCCTGTGCCTGCAGTTTGTTGTTGTGATGTCACTTTTGGCGCAGTGCTTGATAGGCCAATGCTGGTGATGTGGGTGGAGTTTGTGGTTGTGATGTCCCTTTGGCTCAGTGCCTGAGAGGCCATGCTGCTCCTGTTGGTGGAGTTTGTGGTTGTGATGTCACTTGTGGCTCAGTGCCTGATAGGCCAGTGCTTTTCCTGTGGATGCAGTTTGTGTTTGTGATGTCACTTGTGGCTGAGTGCCTGATAGGCCAGTGCTGGTCCTGTGGGTGCAGTTTGTCGTTGTGATATCACTTGTGGCTCAGTGAGTGCTAGGCCAGTGCTGGTCACACAGCTGAAGTTTGTGTTTGTGATGTTCACTTGTGGCTCAGTGCCTGATAGGCCAGTGCTGTTCATGTGGGTGCAGTTTGTGATTGTGATGTCACTTGTGGCTCAGTGCCTGATAGGCCATGCTGGTCATGTGGGTGCAGTTTGTGTTTGTGATGTCACTTGTGGCTCAGTGCCTGATATGCCAGTGCTGGTGATGTGGGTGCAGTTTGTGTTTGTGATGTCACTTGTGGCTCAGTGCCTGATAGGCCATTGCTGGTGATGTGGCTGCAGTTTGTTCTTTTGATGTCACTTGTGGCTGAGTGCCTGATAGGCCAGTGCTGGTGATGTGGGTGGAGTTTGTGATTCTAAGGTGACTTGTGGCTCAGTGCCTGATAGGCCACTACTTGTCCTGTGGGTGCAGTTTGTGTTTGTGATGTCACTTGTGGCTCAGTGCCTGATAGGCCAGTGCTGGTCCTGTGGGTGCAGTTTGTGATTCTAAGGTGACTTGTGGCTCAGTGCCTCATAGGCCAGTGCTGGTCCTGTGGGTGCAGTTTGTCGTTGTGATATCACTTGTGGCTCAGTGAGTGCTAGGCCAGTGCTGGTCACACAGCTGAAGTTTGTGTTTGTGATGTTCACTTGTGGCTCAGTGCCTGATAGGGCATGCTGGTCATGTGGGTGCAGTTTTTGGTTGTGATGTCACTTGTGACTCAGTGCCTGATAGGCCAGTGCTGGTCATATGGGTTCAGTTTGTGTTTGTGATGTCACTTGTGGCTCAGTGCCTGATAGGGCAGTGCTGGTGATGTGGGTGGAGTTTGTGATTTTGAGGTCACTTGTGGGGCAGTGCTTGATAGGCCATTGCTGGTGATGTGGCTGCAGTTTGTGGTTGTGAGGTCACTTGTGGCTCAGTGCCTGATAGGCCAGTGCTGGTCCTGTGGCTGCAATTTGTGATTTTGAGGTCACTTGTGGGGCAGTGCTTGATAGGCCATTGCTGGTGATGTGGCTGCAGTTTGTGGTTGTGAGGTCACTTGTGGCTCAGTGTCTGATAGGCCACTGCTGGTAATGTGGCTACAATTTGTGATTGTGAGATCACTTTTTTCTCAGTGCCTGATAGGCCATGCTGGTCATGTGGGTGGAGTTTGAGGTTGTGATGTCACTTGTGGCTCAGTGCCTGATAGGCCATTGCTTGTCCTGTGGGTGGAGTTTGTGGTTGTGATGTCACTTGTGGCTGAGTGCCTGAGAGGCCAGTGCTGGTCACATGGCTGCAGTTTGTGTTTGTGATGTCACTTGTGGCTCAGTGCCGGATAGGCCAGTGCTGGTGATGTGGCTGCAGTTTGTTCTTTTGATGTCACTTGTGGCTGAGTGCCTGATAGGCCATGCTTGTCCTGTGGGTGGAGTTTGTGGTTGTGATGTCACTTGTGGCTCAGTGCCTGATAGGCCAGTGCTGTTCATGTGGGTGCAGTTTGTGTTTGTGATGTCACTTGTGGCTCAGTGCCTGATAGGCCATGCTGGTCATGTGGGTGCAGTTTTTGTTTGTGATGTCACTTGTGACTCAGTTCCTGATAGGCCAGTGCTGGTCATATGGGTTCAGTTTGTGTTTGTGATGTCACTTGTGGCTCAGTGCCTGATAGGCCAGTGCTGGTGATGTGAGTGGAGTTTGTGGTTGTGATGTCACTTGTGGCTCAGTGCCTGATAGGCCAGTGCTGGTCCTGTGGCTTCAATTTGTGATTTTGAGGTCACTTGTGGGGCAGTGCTTGATAGGCCATTGCTGGTGATGTGGCTGCAGTTTGTGGTTGTGATGTCACTTGTGGCTCAGTGTCTGATAGGCCACTGCTGGTCACATGGCTGCAGTTTGAGGTTGTGATGTCACTTGTGGCTTAGTGCCTGATAGGCCAGTGCTGTTCATGTGGGTGCAGTTTGTGATTCTGAGGTCCCTTGTGGCTCAGTGCCTGATAGGCCACTGCTTTTCCTGTGGGTGCAGTTTGTGTTTGTGATGTCACTTGTGGCTCAGTGCCTGATAGGCCAGTGCTGGTGATGTGGCTGCAGTTTGTGGTTGTGATGTCACTTGTGGCTGAGTTCCTGATAGGCCAGTGCTGGTGATGTGGCTGCAGTTTGTGGTTGTGATGTCACTTGTGGCTGAGTTCCTGATAGGCCAGTGCTGGAGATGTGGCTGGAGTTTGTGGTTGTGAGGTCACTTGTGGCTCAGTGCCTGATAGGGCAATGCTGGTAATGTGGCTACAATTTGTGATTGTGAGATCACTTGTTGCTCAGTGCCTGATAGGCCATGCTGGTCCTGTGGGTGGAGTTTGTGTTTGTGATGTCACTTGTGGCTCAGTGCCTGACAGGCCAGTGCTTTTCATGTGGGTGCAGTTTGTGGTTGTGATGTCACTTGTGACTCAGTGCCTGATAGGGCCATGCTGGTAATGTGGCTACAATTTGTGATTGTGAGGTCACTTGTTGCGCAGTGCTTGATAGGCCAATGCTGGTGATGTGGGTGGAGTTTGTGTTTGTGATGTCACTTGTGGCTCAGTGCCTGACAGGCCAGTGCTTTTCATGTGGGTGCAGTTTGTGGTTGTGAGGTCCCTTGTGGCTCAGTGCCTGATAGGCCATTGCTTGTCCTGTGGGTGCAGTTTGTGGTTGTGATGTCACTTGTGGCTCAGTTCCTGATAGGCCAGTGCTGGTCATGTGGGTGCAGTTTGTGTTTGTGATGTCACTTGTTTGTCAGTGCCTGATAGGCCAGTGCTGGATATGTGTGTGCAGTTTTTGTTTGTGATGTCACTTGTGGCTCAGTGCCTGATAGGCCACTGCTGGTCACATGGCTGCAGTTTGTGGTTGTGATGTCACTTGTGGCTTAGTGCCTGATAGGCCAGTGCTGTTCATGTGGGTGCAGTTTGTGATTCTGAGGTCCCTTGTGGCTCAGTGCCTGATAGGCCACTGCTTTTCCTGTGGGTGCAGTTTGTGTTTGTGATGTCACTTGTGGCTCAGTGCCTGATAGGCCAGTGCTGGTGATGTGGCTGCAGTTTGTGGTTGTGATGTCACTTGTGGCTGAGTTCCTGATAGGCCAGTGCTGGTGATGTGGCTGCAGTTTGTGTTTGTGATGTCACTTGTGGCTCAGTGCCTGATAGGCCAGTGCTGGTCCTGTGCCTGCAGTTTGTTGTTGTGATGTCACTTGTGGCGCAGTGCTTGATAGGCCAGTGCTGGAGATGTGGCTGCAGTTTGTGGTTGTGATGTCCCTTTGGCTCAGTGCCTGAGAGGCCATGCTGCTCCTGTTGGTGGAGTTTGTGGTTGTGATGTCACTTGTGGCTGAGTGCCTGATAGGCCAGTGCTTTTCCTGTGGATGCAGTTTGTGTTTGTGATGTCACTTGTGGCTGAGTGCCTGATAGGCCAGTGCTGGTCCTGTGGGTGCAGTTTGTGGTTGTGATGTCACTTGTGGCTCCGTGCCTGGTAGGCCAGTGCTGGTTTACGTGGGTGCAGTTTGTGGTTGTGATGTCACTTGTGGCTGAGTGCCTGATAGGCCATTGCTGGTGATGTGGCTGTAGTTTGTGTTTGTGATGTCACTTGTGGCTCAGTGCCTGATAGGCCAGTGCTGGTCAGGTGGGTGCAGTTTGTGTTTTTGATGTCACTTGTGGCTCAGTGCCTGATATGCCAGTGCTGGTGATGTGGGTGCAGTTTGTGTTTGTGATGTCACTTGTGGCTCAGTGCCTGATAGGCCATTGCTGGTGATGTGGCTGCAGTTTGTTCTTTTGATGTCACTTGTGGCTGAGTGCCTGATAGGCCAGTGCTGGTGATGTGGGTGGAGTTTGTGATTCTAAGGTGACTTGTGGCTCAGTGCCTGATAGGCCACTACTTGTCCTGTGGGTGCAGTTTGTGATTGTGAGGTCACTTGTGGCTCCGTGCCTGATAGGCCAGTGCTGGTCCTGTGGGTGCAGTTTGTGATTCTAAGGTGACTTGTGGCTTAGTGCCTCATAGGCCAGTGCTGGTCCTGTGGGTGCAGTTTGTCGTTGTGATATCACTTGTGGCTCAGTGAGTGCTAGGCCAGTGCTGGTCACACAGCTGAAGTTTGTGTTTGTGATGTTCACTTGTGGCTCAGTGCCTGATAGGCCATGCTGGTCATGTGGGTGCCGTTTTTGGTTGTGATGTCACTTGTGACTCAGTGCCTGATAGGCCAGTGCTGGTCATATGGGTTCAGTTTGTGTTTGTGATGTCACTTGTGGCTCAGTGCCTGATAGGCCACTGCTGGTGATGTGGGTGGAGTTTGTGGTTGTGATGTCACTTGTGGCTCAGTGCCTGATAGGCCAGTGCTGGTCCTGTGGCTGCAATTTGTGATTTTGAGGTCACTTGTGGGGCAGTGCTTGATAGGCCATTGCTGGTGATGTGGCTGCAGTTTGTGGTTGTGAGGTCACTTGTGGCTCAGTGTCTGATAGGCCACTGCTGGTAATGTGGCTACAATTTGTGATTGTGAGATCACTTTTTTCTCAGTGCCTGATAGGCCATGCTGGTCATGTGGGTGGAGTTTGAGGTTGTGATGTCACTTGTGGCTCAGTGCCTGATAGGCCATTGCTTGTCCTGTGGGTGGAGTTTGTGGTTGTGATGTCACTTGTGGCTGAGTGCCTGAGAGGCCAGTGCTGGTCACATGGCTGCAGTTTGTGGTTGTGATGTGACTTGTGGCTCAGTGTCTGATAGGCCACTGCTGGTAATGTGGCTACAATTTGTGATTGTGAGATCACTTTTTTCTCAGTGCCTGATAGGCCATGCTGGTCCTGTGGGTGGAGTTTGTGGTTGTGATGTGACTTGTGGCTCAGTGCCTGATAGGCCACTGCTGGTGATGTGGGTGGAGTTTGTGGTTGTGATGTCACTTGTGGCTCAGTTCCTGATAGGCCAGTGCTGGTCATGTGGGTGCAGTTTGTGTTTGTGATGTCACTTGTGGCTCAGTGCCTGATAGGCCAGTGCTGGTCCTGTGCCTGCAGTTTGTTGTTGTGATGTCACTTTTGGCGCAGTGCTTGATAGGCCAATGCTGGTGATGTGGGTGGAGTTTGTGGTTGTGATGTCCCTTTGGCTCAGTGCCTGAGAGGCCATGCTGCTCCTGTTGGTGGAGTTTGTGGTTGTGATGTCACTTGTGGCTCAGTGCCTGATAGGCCAGTGCTTTTCCTGTGGATGCAGTTTGTGTTTGTGATGTCACTTGTGGCTGAGTGCCTGATAGGCCAGTGCTGGTCCTGTGGGTGCAGTTTGTCGTTGTGATATCACTTGTGGCTCAGTGAGTGCTAGGCCAGTGCTGGTCACACAGCTGAAGTTTGTGTTTGTGATGTTCACTTGTGGCTCAGTGCCTGATAGGCCAGTGCTGTTCATGTGGGTGCAGTTTGTGATTGTGATGTCACTTGTGGCTCAGTGCCTGATAGGCCATGCTGGTCATGTGGGTGCAGTTTGTGTTTGTGATGTCACTTGTGGCTCAGTGCCTGATATGCCAGTGCTGGTGATGTGGGTGCAGTTTGTGTTTGTGATGTCACTTGTGGCTCAGTGCCTGATAGGCCATTGCTGGTGATGTGGCTGCAGTTTGTTCTTTTGATGTCACTTGTGGCTGAGTGCCTGATAGGCCAGTGCTGGTGATGTGGGTGGAGTTTGTGATTCTAAGGTGACTTGTGGCTCAGTGCCTGATAGGCCACTACTTGTCCTGTGGGTGCAGTTTGTGTTTGTGATGTCACTTGTGGCTCAGTGCCTGATAGGCCAGTGCTGGTCCTGTGGGTGCAGTTTGTGATTCTAAGGTGACTTGTGGCTCAGTGCCTCATAGGCCAGTGCTGGTCCTGTGGGTGCAGTTTGTCGTTGTGATATCACTTGTGGCTCAGTGAGTGCTAGGCCAGTGCTGGTCACACAGCTGAAGTTTGTGTTTGTGATGTTCACTTGTGGCTCAGTGCCTGATAGGGCATGCTGGTCATGTGGGTGCAGTTTTTGGTTGTGATGTCACTTGTGACTCAGTGCCTGATAGGCCAGTGCTGGTCATATGGGTTCAGTTTGTGTTTGTGATGTCACTTGTGGCTCAGTGCCTGATAGGGCAGTGCTGGTGATGTGGGTGGAGTTTGTGGTTGTGATGTCACTTGTGGCTCAGTGCCTGATAGGCCAGTGCTGGTCCTGTGGCTGCAATTTGTGATTTTGAGGTCACTTGTGGGGCAGTGCTTGATAGGCCATTGCTGGTGATGTGGCTGCAGTTTGTGGTTGTGAGGTCACTTGTGGCTCAGTGTCTGATAGGCCACTGCTGGTAATGTGGCTACAATTTGTGATTGTGAGATCACTTTTTTCTCAGTGCCTGATAGGCCATGCTGGTCATGTGGGTGGAGTTTGAGGTTGTGATGTCACTTGTGGCTCAGTGCCTGATAGGCCATTGCTTGTCCTGTGGGTGGAGTTTGTGGTTGTGATGTCACTTGTGGCTGAGTGCCTGAGAGGCCAGTGCTGGTCACATGGCTGCAGTTTGTGTTTGTGATGTCACTTGTGGCTCAGTGCCGGATAGGCCAGTGCTGGTGATGTGGCTGCAGTTTGTTCTTTTGATGTCACTTGTGGCTGAGTGCCTGATAGGCCATGCTGGTCCTGTGGGTGGAGTTTGTGGTTGTGATGTCACTTGTGGCTCAGTGCCTGATAGGCCATTGCTTGTCCTGTGGGTGGAGTTTGTGGTTGTGATGTCACTTGTGGCTCAGTGCCTGATAGGCCAGTGCTGGTCCTGTGGCTGCAATTTGTGATTTTGAGGTCACTTGTGGGGCAGTGCTTGATAGGCCATTGCTGGTGATGTGGCTGCAGTTTGTGGTTGTGATGTCACTTGTGGCTCAGTGTCTGATAGGCCACTGCTGGTCACATGGCTGCAGTTTGAGGTTGTGATGTCACTTGTGGCTTAGTGCCTGATAGGCCAGTGCTGTTCATGTGGGTGCAGTTTGTGATTCTGAGGTCCCTTGTGGCTCAGTGCCTGATAGGCCACTGCTTTTCCTGTGGGTGCAGTTTGTGTTTGTGATGTCACTTGTGGCTCAGTGCCTGATAGGCCAGTGCTGGTGATGTGGCTGCAGTTTGTGGTTGTGATGTCACTTGTGGCTGAGTTCCTGATAGGCCAGTGCTGGTGATGTGGCTGCAGTTTGTGGTTGTGATGTCACTTGTGGCTGAGTTCCTGATAGGCCAGTGCTGGAGATGTGGCTGGAGTTTGTGGTTGTGAGGTCACTTGTGGCTCAGTGCCTGATAGGGCAATGCTGGTAATGTGGCTACAATTTGTGATTGTGAGATCACTTGTTGCTCAGTGCCTGATAGGCCATGCTGGTCCTGTGGGTGGAGTTTGTGTTTGTGATGTCACTTGTGGCTCAGTGCCTGACAGGCCAGTGCTTTTCATGTGGGTGCAGTTTGTGGTTGTGAGGTCCCTTGTGGCTCAGTGCCTGATAGGCCATTGCTTGTCCTGTGGGTGCAGTTTGTGGTTGTGATGTCACTTGTGGCTCAGTTCCTGATAGGCCAGTGCTGGTCATGTGGGTGCAGTTTGTGTTTGTGATGTCACTTGTTTGTCAGTGCCTGATAGGCCAGTGCTGGATATGTGTGTGCAGTTTTTGTTTGTGATGTCACTTGTGGCTCAGTGCCTGATAGGCCACTGCTGGTCACATGGCTGCAGTTTGTGGTTGTGATGTCCCTTGTGGCTTAGTGCCTGATAGGCCAGTGCTGTTCATGTGGGTGCAGTTTGTGATTCTGAGGTCCCTTGTGGCTCAGTGCCTGATAGGCCACTGCTTTTCCTGTGGGTGCAGTTTGTGTTTGTGATGTCACTTGTGGCTCAGTGCCTGATAGGCCAGTGCTGGTGATGTGGCTGCAGTTTGTGGTTGTGATGTCACTTGTGGCTGAGTTCCTGATAGGCCAGTGCTGGTGATGTGGCTGCAGTTTGTGTTTGTGATGTCACTTGTGGCTCAGTGCCTGATAGGCCAGTGCTGGTCCTGTGCCTGCAGTTTGTTGTTGTGATGTCACTTGTGGCGCAGTGCTTGATAGGCCAGTGCTGGAGATGTGGCTGCAGTTTGTGGTTGTGATGTCCCTTTGGCTCAGTGCCTGAGAGGCCATGCTGCTCCTGTTGGTGGAGTTTGTGGTTGTGATGTCACTTGTGGCTGAGTGCCTGATAGGCCAGTGCTTTTCCTGTGGATGCAGTTTGTGTTTGTGATGTCACTTGTGGCTGAGTGCCTGATAGGCCAGTGCTGGTCCTGTGGGTGCAGTTTGTGGTTGTGATGTCACTTGTGGCTCCGTGCCTGGTAGGCCAGTGCTGGTTTACGTGGGTGCAGTTTGTGGTTGTGATGTCACTTGTGGCTGAGTGCCTGATAGGCCATTGCTGGTGATGTGGCTGCAGTTTGTGTTTGTGATGTCACTTGTGGCTCAGTGCCTGATAGGCCAGTGCTGGTCAGGTGGGTGCAGTTTGTGTTTTTGATGTCACTTGTGGCTCAGTGCCTGATATGCCAGTGCTGGTGATGTGGGTGCAGTTTGTGTTTGTGATGTCACTTGTGGCTCAGTGCCTGATAGGCCATTGCTGGTGATGTGGCTGCAGTTTGTTCTTTTGATGTCACTTGTGGCTGAGTGCCTGATAGGCCAGTGCTGGTGATGTGGGTGGAGTTTGTGATTCTAAGGTGACTTGTGGCTCAGTGCCTGATAGGCCACTACTTGTCCTGTGGGTGCAGTTTGTGATTGTGAGGTCACTTGTGGCTCCGTGCCTGATAGGCCAGTGCTGGTCCTGTGGGTGCAGTTTGTGATTCTAAGGTGACTTGTGGCTTAGTGCCTCATAGGCCAGTGCTGGTCCTGTGGGTGCAGTTTGTCGTTGTGATATCACTTGTGGCTCAGTGAGTGCTAGGCCAGTGCTGGTCACACAGCTGAAGTTTGTGTTTGTGATGTTCACTTGTGGCTCAGTGCCTGATAGGCCATGCTGGTCATGTGGGTGCCGTTTTTGGTTGTGATGTCACTTGTGACTCAGTGCCTGATAGGCCAGTGCTGGTCATATGGGTTCAGTTTGTGTTTGTGATGTCACTTGTGGCTCAGTGCCTGATAGGCCACTGCTGGTGATGTGGGTGGAGTTTGTGGTTGTGATGTCACTTGTGGCTCAGTGCCTGATAGGCCAGTGCTGGTCCTGTGGCTGCAATTTGTGATTTTGAGGTCACTTGTGGGGCAGTGCTTGATAGGCCATTGCTGGTGATGTGGCTGCAGTTTGTGGTTGTGAGGTCACTTGTGGCTCAGTGTCTGATAGGCCACTGCTGGTAATGTGGCTACAATTTGTGATTGTGAGATCACTTTTTTCTCAGTGCCTGATAGGCCATGCTGGTCATGTGGGTGGAGTTTGAGGTTGTGATGTCACTTGTGGCTCAGTGCCTGATAGGCCATTGCTTGTCCTGTGGGTGGAGTTTGTGGTTGTGATGTCACTTGTGGCTGAGTGCCTGAGAGGCCAGTGCTGGTCACATGGCTGCAGTTTGTGGTTGTGATGTGACTTGTGGCTCAGTGTCTGATAGGCCACTGCTGGTAATGTGGCTACAATTTGTGATTGTGAGATCACTTTTTTCTCAGTGCCTGATAGGCCATGCTGGTCCTGTGGGTGGAGTTTGTGGTTGTGATGTGACTTGTGGCTCAGTGCCTGATAGGCCATTGCTTGTCCTGTGGGTGGAGTTTGTGGTTGTGATGTCACTTGTGGCTCAGTTCCTGATAGGCCAGTGCTGGTCATGTGGGTGCAGTTTGTGTTTGTGATGTCACTTGTGGCTCAGTGCCTGATAGGCCAGTGCTGGTCCTGTGCCTGCAGTTTGTTGTTGTGATGTCACTTTTGGCGCAGTGCTTGATAGGCCAATGCTGGTGATGTGGGTGGAGTTTGTGGTTGTGATGTCCCTTTGGCTCAGTGCCTGAGAGGCCATGCTGCTCCTGTTGGTGGAGTTTGTGGTTGTGATGTCACTTGTGGCTCAGTGCCTGATAGGCCAGTGCTTTTCCTGTGGATGCAGTTTGTGTTTGTGATGTCACTTGTGGCTGAGTGCCTGATAGGCCAGTGCTGGTCCTGTGGGTGCAGTTTGTCGTTGTGATATCACTTGTGGCTCAGTGAGTGCTAGGCCAGTGCTGGTCACACAGCTGAAGTTTGTGTTTGTGATGTTCACTTGTGGCTCAGTGCCTGATAGGCCAGTGCTGTTCATGTGGGTGCAGTTTGTGATTGTGATGTCACTTGTGGCTCAGTGCCTGATAGGCCATGCTGGTCATGTGGGTGCAGTTTGTGTTTGTGATGTCACTTGTGGCTCAGTGCCTGATATGCCAGTGCTGGTGATGTGGGTGCAGTTTGTGTTTGTGATGTCACTTGTGGCTCAGTGCCTGATAGGCCATTGCTGGTGATGTGGCTGCAGTTTGTTCTTTTGATGTCACTTGTGGCTGAGTGCCTGATAGGCCAGTGCTGGTGATGTGGGTGGAGTTTGTGATTCTAAGGTGACTTGTGGCTCAGTGCCTGATAGGCCACTACTTGTCCTGTGGGTGCAGTTTGTGTTTGTGATGTCACTTGTGGCTCAGTGCCTGATAGGCCAGTGCTGGTCCTGTGGGTGCAGTTTGTGATTCTAAGGTGACTTGTGGCTCAGTGCCTCATAGGCCAGTGCTGGTCCTGTGGGTGCAGTTTGTCGTTGTGATATCACTTGTGGCTCAGTGAGTGCTAGGCCAGTGCTGGTCACACAGCTGAAGTTTGTGTTTGTGATGTTCACTTGTGGCTCAGTGCCTGATAGGGCATGCTGGTCATGTGGGTGCAGTTTTTGGTTGTGATGTCACTTGTGACTCAGTGCCTGATAGGCCAGTGCTGGTCATATGGGTTCAGTTTGTGTTTGTGATGTCACTTGTGGCTCAGTGCCTGATAGGGCAGTGCTGGTGATGTGGGTGGAGTTTGTGGTTGTGATGTCACTTGTGGCTCAGTGCCTGATAGGCCAGTGCTGGTCCTGTGGCTGCAATTTGTGATTTTGAGGTCACTTGTGGGGCAGTGCTTGATAGGCCATTGCTGGTGATGTGGCTGCAGTTTGTGGTTGTGAGGTCACTTGTGGCTCAGTGTCTGATAGGCCACTGCTGGTAATGTGGCTACAATTTGTGATTGTGAGATCACTTTTTTCTCAGTGCCTGATAGGCCATGCTGGTCATGTGGGTGGAGTTTGAGGTTGTGATGTCACTTGTGGCTCAGTGCCTGATAGGCCATTGCTTGTCCTGTGGGTGGAGTTTGTGGTTGTGATGTCACTTGTGGCTGAGTGCCTGAGAGGCCAGTGCTGGTCACATGGCTGCAGTTTGTGTTTGTGATGTCACTTGTGGCTCAGTGCCGGATAGGCCAGTGCTGGTGATGTGGCTGCAGTTTGTTCTTTTGATGTCACTTGTGGCTGAGTGCCTGATAGGCCATGCTGGTCCTGTGGGTGGAGTTTGTGGTTGTGATGTGACTTGTGGCTCAGTGCCTGATAGGCCATTGCTTGTCCTGTGGGTGGAGTTTGTGGTTGTGATGTCACTTGTGGCTCAGTGCCTGATAGGCCAGTGCTGTTCATGTGGGTGCAGTTTGTGTTTGTGATGTCACTTGTGGCTCAGTGCCTGATAGGCCATGCTGGTCATGTGGGTGCAGTTTTTGTTTGTGATGTCACTTGTGACTCAGTTCCTGATAGGCCAGTGCTGGTCATATGGGTTCAGTTTGTGTTTGTGATGTCACTTGTGGCTCAGTGCCTGATAGGCCAGTGCTGGTGATGTGAGTGGAGTTTGTGGTTGTGATGTCACTTGTGGCTCAGTGCCTGATAGGCCAGTGCTGGTCCTGTGGCTGCAATTTGTGATTTTGAGGTCACTTGTGGGGCAGTGCTTGATAGGCCATTGCTGGTGATGTGGCTGCAGTTTGTGGTTGTGATGTCACTTGTGGCTCAGTGTCTGATAGGCCACTGCTGGTCACATGGCTGCAGTTTGAGGTTGTGATGTCACTTGTGGCTTAGTGCCTGATAGGCCAGTGCTGTTCATGTGGGTGCAGTTTGTGATTCTGAGGTCCCTTGTGGCTCAGTGCCTGATAGGCCACTGCTTTTCCTGTGGGTGCAGTTTGTGTTTGTGATGTCACTTGTGGCTCAGTGCCTGATAGGCCAGTGCTGGTGATGTGGCTGCAGTTTGTGGTTGTGATGTCACTTGTGGCTGAGTTCCTGATAGGCCAGTGCTGGTGATGTGGCTGCAGTTTGTGGTTGTGATGTCACTTGTGGCTGAGTTCCTGATAGGCCAGTGCTGGAGATGTGGCTGGAGTTTGTGGTTGTGAGGTCACTTGTGGCTCAGTGCCTGATAGGGCAATGCTGGTAATGTGGCTACAATTTGTGATTGTGAGGTCACTTGTGGCGCAGTGCTTGATAGGCCAATGCTGGTGATGTGGGTGGAGTTTGTGTTTGTGATGTCACTTGTGGCTCAGTGCCTGACAGGCCAGTGCTTTTCATGTGGGTGCAGTTTGTGGTTGTGAGGTCCCTTGTGGCTCAGTGCCTGATAGGCCATTGCTTGTCCTGTGGGTGCAGTTTGTGGTTGTGATGTCACTTGTGGCTCAGTTCCTGATAGGCCAGTGCTGGTCATGTGGGTGCAGTTTGTGTTTGTGATGTCACTTGTTTGTCAGTGCCTGATAGGCCAGTGCTGGATATGTGTGTGCAGTTTTTGTTTGTGATGTCACTTGTGGCTCAGTGCCTGATAGGCCACTGCTGGTCACATGGCTGCAGTTTGTGGTTGTGATGTCACTTGTGGCTTAGTGCCTGATAGGCCAGTGCTGTTCATGTGGGTGCAGTTTGTGATTCTGAGGTCCCTTGTGGCTCAGTGCCTGATAGGCCACTGCTTTTCCTGTGGGTGCAGTTTGTGTTTGTGATGTCACTTGTGGCTCAGTGCCTGATAGGCCAGTGCTGGTGATGTGGCTGCAGTTTGTGGTTGTGATGTCACTTGTGGCTGAGTTCCTGATAGGCCAGTGCTGGTGATGTGGCTGCAGTTTGTGTTTGTGATGTCACTTGTGGCTCAGTGCCTGATAGGCCAGTGCTGGTCCTGTGCCTGCAGTTTGTTGTTGTGATGTCACTTGTGGCGCAGTGCTTGATAGGCCAGTGCTGGAGATGTGGCTGCAGTTTGTGGTTGTGATGTCCCTTTGGCTCAGTGCCTGAGAGGCCATGCTGCTCCTGTTGGTGGAGTTTGTGGTTGTGATGTCACTTGTGGCTCAGTTCCTGATAGGCCAGTGCTGTTCATGTGGGTGCAGTTTGTGTTTGTGATGTCACTTGTGGCTCAGTGCCTGATAGGCCATGCTGGTCATGTGGGTGCAGTTTTTGTTTGTGATGTCACTTGTGACTCAGTTCCTGATAGGCCAGTGCTGGTCATATGGGTTCAGTTTGTGTTTGTGATGTCACTTGTGGCTCAGTGCCTGATAGGCCAGTGCTGGTGATGTGAGTGGAGTTTGTGGTTGTGATGTCACTTGTGGCTCAGTGCCTGATAGGCCAGTGCTGGTCCTGTGGCTGCAATTTGTGATTTTGAGGTCACTTGTGGGGCAGTGCTTGATAGGCCATTGCTGGTGATGTGGCTGCAGTTTGTGGTTGTGATGTCACTTGTGGCTCAGTGTCTGATAGGCCACTGCTGGTCACATGGCTGCAGTTTGAGGTTGTGATGTCACTTGTGGCTTAGTGCCTGATAGGCCAGTGCTGTTCATGTGGGTGCAGTTTGTGATTCTGAGGTCCCTTGTGGCTCAGTGCCTGATAGGCCACTGCTTTTCCTGTGGGTGCAGTTTGTGTTTGTGATGTCACTTGTGGCTCAGTGCCTGATAGGCCAGTGCTGGTGATGTGGCTGCAGTTTGTGGTTGTGATGTCACTTGTGGCTGAGTTCCTGATAGGCCAGTGCTGGTGATGTGGCTGCAGTTTGTGGTTGTGATGTCACTTGTGGCTGAGTTCCTGATAGGCCAGTGCTGGAGATGTGGCTGGAGTTTGTGGTTGTGAGGTCACTTGTGGCTCAGTGCCTGATAGGGCAATGCTGGTAATGTGGCTACAATTTGTGATTGTGAGGTCACTTGTGGCGCAGTGCTTGATAGGCCAATGCTGGTGATGTGGGTGGAGTTTGTGTTTGTGATGTCACTTGTGGCTCAGTGCCTGACAGGCCAGTGCTTTTCATGTGGGTGCAGTTTGTGGTTGTGAGGTCCCTTGTGGCTCAGTGCCTGATAGGCCATTGCTTGTCCTGTGGGTGCAGTTTGTGGTTGTGATGTCACTTGTGGCTCAGTTCCTGATAGGCCAGTGCTGGTCATGTGGGTGCAGTTTGTGTTTGTGATGTCACTTGTTTGTCAGTGCCTGATAGGCCAGTGCTGGATATGTGTGTGCAGTTTTTGTTTGTGATGTCACTTGTGGCTCAGTGCCTGATAGGCCACTGCTGGTCACATGGCTGCAGTTTGTGGTTGTGATGTCACTTGTGGCTTAGTGCCTGATAGGCCAGTGCTGTTCATGTGGGTGCAGTTTGTGATTCTGAGGTCCCTTGTGGCTCAGTGCCTGATAGGCCACTGCTTTTCCTGTGGGTGCAGTTTGTGTTTGTGATGTCACTTGTGGCTCAGTGCCTGATAGGCCAGTGCTGGTGATGTGGCTGCAGTTTGTGGTTGTGATGTCACTTGTGGCTGAGTTCCTGATAGGCCAGTGCTGGTGATGTGGCTGCAGTTTGTGTTTGTGATGTCACTTGTGGCTCAGTGCCTGATAGGCCAGTGCTGGTCCTGTGCCTGCAGTTTGTTGTTGTGATGTCACTTGTGGCGCAGTGCTTGATAGGCCAGTGCTGGAGATGTGGCTGCAGTTTGTGGTTGTGATGTCCCTTTGGCTCAGTGCCTGAGAGGCCATGCTGCTCCTGTTGGTGGAGTTTGTGGTTGTGATGTCACTTGTGGCTGAGTGCCTGATAGGCCAGTGCTTTTCCTGTGGATGCAGTTTGTGTTTGTGATGTCACTTGTGGCTGAGTGCCTGATAGGCCAGTGCTGGTCCTGTGGGTGCAGTTTGTGGTTGTGATGTCACTTGTGGCTCCGTGCCTGGTAGGCCAGTGCTGGTTTACGTGGGTGCAGTTTGTGGTTGTGATGTCACTTGTGGCTGAGTGCCTGATAGGCCATTGCTGGTGATGTGGCTGCAGTTTGTGTTTGTGATGTCACTTGTGGCTCAGTGCCTGATAGGCCAGTGCTGGTCAGGTGGGTGCAGTTTGTGTTTTTGATGTCACTTGTGGCTCAGTGCCTGATATGCCAGTGCTGGTGATGTGGGTGCAGTTTGTGTTTGTGATGTCACTTGTGGCTCAGTGCCTGATAGGCCATTGCTGGTGATGTGGCTGCAGTTTGTTCTTTTGATGTCACTTGTGGCTGAGTGCCTGATAGGCCAGTGCTGGTGATGTGGGTGGAGTTTGTGATTCTAAGGTGACTTGTGGCTCAGTGCCTGATAGGCCACTACTTGTCCTGTGGGTGCAGTTTGTGATTGTGAGGTCACTTGTGGCTCCGTGCCTGATAGGCCAGTGCTGGTCCTGTGGGTGCAGTTTGTGATTCTAAGGTGACTTGTGGCTTAGTGCCTCATAGGCCAGTGCTGGTCCTGTGGGTGCAGTTTGTCGTTGTGATATCACTTGTGGCTCAGTGAGTGCTAGGCCAGTGCTGGTCACACAGCTGAAGTTTGTGTTTGTGATGTTCACTTGTGGCTCAGTGCCTGATAGGCCATGCTGGTCATGTGGGTGCAGTTTTTGGTTGTGATGTCACTTGTGACTCAGTGCCTGATAGGCCAGTGCTGGTCATATGGGTTCAGTTTGTGTTTGTGATGTCACTTGTGGCTCAGTGCCTGATAGGCCACTGCTGGTGATGTGGGTGGAGTTTGTGGTTGTGATGTCACTTGTGGCTGAGTGCCTGATAGGCCAGTGCTGGTCCTGTGGCTGCAATTTGTGATTTTGAGGTCACTTGTGGGGCAGTGCTTGATAGGCCATTGCTGGTGATGTGGCTGCAGTTTGTGGTTGTGAGGTCACTTGTGGCTCAGTGTCTGATAGGCCACTGCTGGTAATGTGGCTACAATTTGTGATTGTGAGATCACTTTTTTCTCAGTGCCTGATAGGCCATGCTGGTCATGTGGGTGGAGTTTGAGGTTGTGATGTCACTTGTGGCTCAGTGCCTGATAGGCCATTGCTTGTCCTGTGGGTGGAGTTTGTGGTTGTGATGTCACTTGGGGCTGAGTGCCTGATAGGCCAGTGCTGGTCACATGGCTGCAGTTTGTGTTTGTGATGTTCACTTGTGCCTCAGTGCCTGATATGTCTGTGCTGGTGATGTGGGTGCAGTTTGTGTTTGTGATGTCACTTGTGGTTCAGTGCCTGATGGGCCAGTGCTGGTGATGTGGGTGCAGTTTGTGTTTGTGATGTCACTTGTGGCTGAGTGCCTGATACGCCAATGCTGGTGATGTGGCTGTAGTTTGTTCTTGTGATGTGACTTGTGGCTCAGTGCCTGATAGGCCAGTGCTGGTCATGTGGGTGCAGTTTGTGTTTGTGATGTCACTTGTGGCTCAGTGCCTGATACGCCAATGCTGGTGATGTGGCTGTAGTTTGTTCTTGTGATGTCACTTGTGTCTCAGTGCCTGATAGGGCAATGCTGGTAATGTGGCTACAATTTGTGATTGTGAGATCACTTGTTGCTCAGTGCCTGATAGGCCATGCTGGTCCTGTGGGTGGAGTTTGTGTTTGTGATGTCACTTGTGACTCAGTGCCTGATAGGCCAGTTCTTGTCCTGTGGGTGGAATTTGTGAGTGAGATGTCACTTGTGGCTCAGTGCCTGATAGGCCAGTGCTGGTGATGTGGGTGCAGTTTGTGATTCTAAGGTGACTTGTGGCTCAGTGCCTGATAGGCCAGTGCTTGTCCTGTGGGTGCAGTTTGTCGTTGTGATATCACTTGTGGCTCAGTGAGTGCTAGGCCAGTGCTGGTCACACAGCTGAAGTTTGTGTTTGTGATGTTCACTTGTGGCTCAGTGCCTGATAGGCCATGCTGGTCATGTGGGTTCAGTTTTTGGTTGTGATGTCACTTGTGACTCAGTGCCTGATAGGCCAGTGCTGGTCATATGGGTTCAGTTTGTGTTTGTGATGTCACTTGTGGCTCAGTGCCTGATAGGCCAGTGCTTTTCATGTGGGTGCAGTTTGTGGTTGTGAGGTCCCTTGTGGCTCAGTGCCTGATAGGCCATGCTGGTCCTGTTGGTGGAGTTTGTGTTTGTGATGTGACTTGTGGCTCAGTGCCTGATAGGCCATTGCTTGTCCTGTGGGTGGAGTTTGTGGTTGTGATGTCACTTGGGGCTCAGTTCCTGATAGGCCAGTGCTGGTCATGTGGGTGCAGTTTGTGTTTGTGATGTCACTTGTGGGTCAGTGCCTGATAGGCCAGTGCTGAATATGTGTGTGCAGTTTTTGTTTGTGATGTCACTTGTGGCTCAGTGCCTGATAGGCCAGTGCTGGTCACATGGCTGCAGTTTGTGGTTGTGATGTCAGTTGTGGCTTAGTGCCTGATAGGCCAGTGCTGTTCATGTGGGTGCAGTTTGTGATTCTGAGGTCCCTTGTGGCTCAGTGCCTGATAGGCCACTGCTTTTCCTGTGGGTGCAGTTTGTGGTTGTGATGTCACTTGTGGCTGAGTGCCTGATAGGCCATGCTGGTCATGTGGGTGCAGTTTTTGTTTGTGATGTCACTTGTGGCTCAGTGCCTGATAGGCCAGTGCTTTTCATGTGGGTGCAATTTGTGGTTGTGAGGTCCCTTGTGGCTCAGTGCCTGATAGGCCATTGCTTGTCCTGTGGGTGGAGTTTGTGTTTGTGATTTCACTTGTGGCTCAGTGCCTGATAGGCCAGTGCTGGTCCTGTGGGTGCAGTTTGTCGTTGTGATATCACTTGTGGCTCAGTGAGTGCTAGGCCAGTGCTGGTCACACAGCTGAAGTTTGTGTTTGTGATGTTCACTTGTGGCTCAGTGCCTGATAGGCCAGTGCTGTTCATGTGCGTGCAGTTTGTGATTGTGATGTCACTTGTGGCTCAGTGCCTGATAGGCCATGCTGGTCATGTGGGTGCAGTTTTTGTTTGTGATGTCACTTGTGACTCAGTTCCTGATAGGCCAGTGCTGGTCATATGGGTTCAGTTTGTGTTTGTGATGTCACTTGTGGCTCAGTGCCTGATAGGCCAGTGCTGTTCATGTGGGTGCAGTTTGTGATTGTGATGTGACTTGTGGCTCAGTGCCTGATAGGCCATGCTGGTCATGTGGGTGCAGTTTTTGTTTGTGATGTCACTTGTGACTCAGTGCCTGATAGGCCAGTGCTGGTGATGTGGGTGGAGTTTGTGGTTGTGATGTCACTTGTGGCTCAGTGCCTGATAGGCCAGTGCTTTTCATGTGGGTGCAGTTTGTGGTTGTGAGGTCCCTTGTGGCTCAGTGCCTGATAGGCCATGCTGGTCCTGTGGGTGGAGTTTGTGGTTGTGATGTGACTTGTGGCTCAGTGCCTGATAGGCCATTGCTTGTCCTGTGGGTGGAGTTTGTGTTTGTGATGTCACTTGGGGCTCAGTTCCTGATAGGCCAGTGCTGGTCATGTGGGTGCAGTTTGTGTTTGTGATGTCACTTGTGGGTCAGTGCCTGATAGGCCAGTGCAGGTCACATGGCTGCAGTTTGTGGTTGTGATGTCACTTGTGGCTTAGTGCCTGATAGGCCAGTGCTGGTGATGTGGGTGCAGTTTGTGATTCTGAGGTCCCTTGTGGCTCAGTGCCTGATAGGCCACTGCTTTTCCTGTGGGTGCAGTTTGTGTTTGTGATGTCACTTGTGGCTCAGTGCCTGATAGGCCATGCTGGTCATGTGGGTGCAGTTTTTGTTTGTGATGTCACTTGTGACTCATTTCCTGATAGGCCAGTGCTGGTCATATGGTTTCAGTTTGTGTTTGTGATGTCACTTGTGGCTCAGTGCCTGATAGGCCAGTGCTGTTCATGTGGGTGCAGTTTGTGTTTGTGATGTCACTTGTGGCTCAGTGCCTGATATGCCAGTGCTGGTTTACGTGGGTGCAGTTTGTGTTTGTGATGTCACTTGTGGCTCAGTGCCTGATAGGCCATGCTGGTCCTGTGGGTGGAGTTTGTGGTTGTGATGTCACTTGTGGCTCAGTGCCTGATAGGCCATTGCTTGTCCTGTGGGTGGAGTTTGTGGTTGTGATGTCACTTGTGGGTCAGTGCCTGATAGGCCACTGCTGGTCACATGGCTGCAGTTTGTGTTTGTGATGTCACTTGTGGCTGAGTGCCTGAGAGGCCAGTGCTGGTGATGTGGCTGCAGGTTGTGGTTGTGATGTCACTTGTGGCTGAGTTCCTGATAGGCCAGTGCTGGTGATGTGGCTGCAGTTTGTTGTTGTGAGGTCACTTGTGGCGCAGTGCTTGATAGGCCAATGCTGGTGATGTCGGTGGAGTTTGTGGTTGTGATGTCCCTTTGGCTCAGTGCCTGAGAGGCCATGCTGCTCCTGTTGGTGGAGTTTGTGGTTGTGATGTCACTTGTGGCTCAGTGCCTGATAGGCCATGCTGGTCATGTGGGTGCAGTTTTTGTTTGTGATGTCACTTGTGACTCAGTTCCTGATAGGCCAGTGCTGGTCATATGGGTTCAGTTTGTGTTTGTGATGTCACTTGTGTCTCAGTGCCTGATAGGCCAGTGCTGGTGATGTGGCTGCAGTTTGTGGTTGTGATGTCACTTGTGTCTGAGTTCCTGATAGGCCAGTGCTGGTGATGTGGCTGCAGTTTGTGGTTGTGATGTCACTTGTGGCTGAGTTCCTGATAGGCCAGTGCTGGAGATGTGGCTGCAGTTTGTGGTTGTGAGGTCACTTGTGGCTCAGTGCCTGATAGGGCAATGCTGGTAATGTGGCTACAATTTGTGATTGTGAGATCACTTGTTGCTCAGTGCCTGATAGGCCATGCTGGTCCTGTGGGTGGAGTTTGTGTTTGTGATGTCACTTGTGACTCAGTGCCTGATAGGCCAGTTCTTGTCCTGTGGGTGGAATTTGTGAGTGAGATGTCACTTGTGGCTCAGTGCCTGATAGGCCAGTGCTGGTGATGTGGGTGCAGTTTGTGATTCTAAGGTGACTTGTGGCTCAGTGCCTGATAGGCCAGTGCTTGTCCTGTGGGTGCAGTTTGTCGTTGTGATATCACTTGTGGCTCAGTGAGTGCTAGGCCAGTGCTGGTCACACAGCTGAAGTTTGTGTTTGTGATGTTCACTTGTGGCTCAGTGCCTGATAGGCCATGCTGGTCATGTGGGTTCAGTTTTTGGTTGTGATGTCACTTGTGACTCAGTGCCTGATAGGCCAGTGCTGGTCATATGGGTTCAGTTTGTGTTTGTGATGTCACTTGTGGCTCAGTGCCTGATAGGCCAGTGCTTTTCATGTGGGTGCAGTTTGTGGTTGTGAGGTCCCTTGTGGCTCAGTGCCTGATAGGCCATGCTGGTCCTGTTGGTGGAGTTTGTGTTTGTGATGTGACTTGTGGCTCAGTGCCTGATAGGCCATTGCTTGTCCTGTGGGTGGAGTTTGTGGTTGTGATGTCACTTGGGGCTCAGTTCCTGATAGGCCAGTGCTGGTCATGTGGGTGCAGTTTGTGTTTGTGATGTCACTTGTGGGTCAGTGCCTGATAGGCCAGTGCTGAATATGTGTGTGCAGTTTTTGTTTGTGATGTCACTTGTGGCTCAGTGCCTGATAGGCCAGTGCTGGTCACATGGCTGCAGTTTGTGGTTGTGATGTCAGTTGTGGCTTAGTGCCTGATAGGCCAGTGCTGTTCATGTGGGTGCAGTTTGTGATTCTGAGGTCCCTTGTGGCTCAGTGCCTGATAGGCCACTGCTTTTCCTGTGGGTGCAGTTTGTGTTTGTGATGTCACTTGTGGCTGAGTGCCTGATAGGCCATGCTGGTCATGTGGGTGCAGTTTTTGTTTGTGATGTCACTTGTGACTCAGTTCCTGATAGGCCAGTGCTGGTCATATGGGTTCAGTTTGTGTTTGTGATGTCACTTGTGGCTCAGTGCCTGATAGGCCAGTGCTGTTCATGTGGGTGCAGTTTGTGATTGTGATGTCACTTGTGGCTCAGTGCCTGATAGGCCACTGCTTTTCCTGTGGGTGGAGTTTGTGTTTGTGATGTCACTTGTGGCTCCGTGCCTGATAGGCCAGTGCTGGTGATGTGGCTGCAGTTTGTGGTTGTGATGTTACTTGTGGCTGAGTTCCTGATAGGCCAGTGCTGGAGATGTGGCTGCAGTTTGTGGTTGTGAGGTCACTTGTGTCTCAGTGCCTGATAGGGCAATGCTGGTAATGTGGCTACAATTTGTGATTGTGAGATCACTTGTTGCTCAGTGCCTGATAGGCCATGCTGGTCATGTGGGTGGAGTTTGAGGTTGTGATATCACTTGTGGCTCAGTGCCTGATAGGCCAGTGCTTTTCATGTGGGTGCAATTTGTGGTTGTGAGGTCCCTTGTGGCTCAGTGCCTGATAGGCCATGCTGGTAATGTGGCTACAATTTGTGATTGTGAGATCACTTGTTGCTCAGTGCCTGATAGGCCATGCTGGTCCTGTGGGTGGAGTTTGAGGTTGTGATGTGACTTGTGGCTCAGTGCCTGATAGGCCACTGCTTTTCCTGTGGGTGCAGTTTGTGGTTGTGATGTCACTTGTGGCTCCGTGCCTGATAGGCCAGTGCTGGTGATGTGGCTGCAGTTTGTGGTTGTGATGTCACTTGTGTCTGAGTTCCTGATAGGCCAGTGCTGGTGATGTGGCTGCAGTTTGTGGTTGTGATGTCACTTGTGGCTGAGTTCCTGATAGGCCAGTGCTGGAGATGTGGCTGCAGTTTGTGGTTGTGAGGTCACTTGTGGCTCAGTGCCTGATAGGGCAATGCTGGTAATGTGGCTACAATTTGTGATTGTGAGATCACTTGTTGCTCAGTGCCTGATAGGCCATGCTGGTCCTGTGGGTGGAGTTTGTGTTTGTGATGTCACTTGTGACTCAGTGCCTGATAGGCCAGTTCTTGTCCTGTGGGTGGAATTTGTGAGTGAGATGTCACTTGTGGCTCAGTGCCTGATAGGCCAGTGCTGGTGATGTGGGTGCAGTTTGTGATTCTAAGGTGACTTGTGGCTCAGTGCCTGATAGGCCAGTGCTTGTCCTGTGGGTGCAGTTTGTCGTTGTGATATCACTTGTGGCTCAGTGAGTGCTAGGCCAGTGCTGGTCACACAGCTGAAGTTTGTGTTTGTGATGTTCACTTGTGGCTCAGTGCCTGATAGGCCATGCTGGTCATGTGGGTTCAGTTTTTGGTTGTGATGTCACTTGTGACTCAGTGCCTGATAGGCCAGTGCTGGTCATATGGGTTCAGTTTGTGTTTGTGATGTCACTTGTGGCTCAGTGCCTGATAGGCCAGTGCTTTTCATGTGGGTGCAGTTTGTGGTTGTGAGGTCCCTTGTGGCTCAGTGCCTGATAGGCCATGCTGGTCCTGTTGGTGGAGTTTGTGTTTGTGATGTGACTTGTGGCTCAGTGCCTGATAGGCCATTGCTTGTCCTGTGGGTGGAGTTTGTGGTTGTGATGTCACTTGGGGCTCAGTTCCTGATAGGCCAGTGCTGGTCATGTGGGTGCAGTTTGTGTTTGTGATGTCACTTGTGGGTCAGTGCCTGATAGGCCAGTGCTGAATATGTGTGTGCAGTTTTTGTTTGTGATGTCACTTGTGGCTCAGTGCCTGATAGGCCAGTGCTGGTCACATGGCTGCAGTTTGTGGTTGTGATGTCAGTTGTGGCTTAGTGCCTGATAGGCCAGTGCTGTTCATGTGGGTGCAGTTTGTGATTCTGAGGTCCCTTGTGGCTCAGTGCCTGATAGGCCACTGCTTTTCCTGTGGGTGCAGTTTGTGTTTGTGATGTCACTTGTGGCTGAGTGCCTGATAGGCCATGCTGGTCATGTGGGTGCAGTTTTTGTTTGTGATGTCACTTGTGACTCAGTTCCTGATAGGCCAGTGCTGGTCATATGGGTTCAGTTTGTGTTTGTGATGTCACTTGTGGCTCAGTGCCTGATAGGCCAGTGCTGTTCATGTGGGTGCAGTTTGTGATTGTGATGTCACTTGTGGCTCAGTGCCTGATAGGCCACTGCTTTTCCTGTGGGTGGAGTTTGTGTTTGTGATGTCACTTGTGGCTCCGTGCCTGATAGGCCAGTGCTGGTGATGTGGCTGCAGTTTGTGGTTGTGATGTTACTTGTGGCTGAGTTCCTGATAGGCCAGTGCTGGAGATGTGGCTGCAGTTTGTGGTTGTGAGGTCACTTGTGTCTCAGTGCCTGATAGGGCAATGCTGGTAATGTGGCTACAATTTGTGATTGTGAGATCACTTGTTGCTCAGTGCCTGATAGGCCATGCTGGTCATGTGGGTGGAGTTTGAGGTTGTGATATCACTTGTGGCTCAGTGCCTGATAGGCCAGTGCTTTTCATGTGGGTGCAATTTGTGGTTGTGAGGTCCCTTGTGGCTCAGTGCCTGATAGGCCATGCTGGTAATGTGGCTACAATTTGTGATTGTGAGATCACTTGTTGCTCAGTGCCTGATAGGCCATGCTGGTCCTGTGGGTGGAGTTTGAGGTTGTGATGTGACTTGTGGCTCAGTGCCTGATAGGCCACTGCTTTTCCTGTGGGTGCAGTTTGTGGTTGTGATGTCACTTGTGGCTCCGTGCCTGATAGGCCAGTGCTGGTGATGTGGCTGCAGTTTGTGGTTGTGATGTCACTTGTGTCTGAGTTCCTGATAGGCCAGTGCTGGTGATGTGGCTGCAGTTTGTGGTTGTGATGTCACTTGTGGCTGAGTTCCTGATAGGCCAGTGCTGGAGATGTGGCTGGAGTTTGTGGTTGTGAGGTCACTTGTGGCTCAGTGCCTGATAGGGCAATGCTGGTAATGTGGCTACAATTTGTGATTGTGAGATCACTTGTTGCTCAGTGCCTGATAGGCCATGCTGGTCCTGTGGGTGGAGTTTGTGTTTGTGATGTCACTTGTGACTCAGTGCCTGATAGGCCAGTTCTTGTCCTGTGGGTGGAATTTGTGAGTGAGATGTCACTTGTGGCTCAGTGCCTGATAGGCCAGTGCTGGTGATGTGGGTGCAGTTTGTGATTCTAAGGTGACTTGTGGCTCAGTGCCTGATAGGCCAGTGCTTGTCCTGTGGGTGCAGTTTGTCGTTGTGATATCACTTGTGGCTCAGTGAGTGCTAGGCCAGTGCTGGTCACACAGCTGAAGTTTGTGTTTGTGATGTTCACTTGTGGCTCAGTGCCTGATAGGCCATGCTGGTCATGTGGGTTCAGTTTTTGGTTGTGATGTCACTTGTGACTCAGTGCCTGATAGGCCAGTGCTGGTCATATGGGTTCAGTTTGTGTTTGTGATGTCACTTGTGGCTCAGTGCCTGATAGGCCAGTGCTTTTCATGTGGGTGCAGTTTGTGGTTGTGAGGTCCCTTGTGGCTCAGTGCCTGATAGGCCATGCTGGTCCTGTTGGTGGAGTTTGTGTTTGTGATGTGACTTGTGGCTCAGTGCCTGATAGGCCATTGCTTGTCCTGTGGGTGGAGTTTGTGGTTGTGATGTCACTTGGGGCTCAGTTCCTGATAGGCCAGTGCTGGTCATGTGGGTGCAGTTTGTGTTTGTGATGTCACTTGTGGGTCAGTGCCTGATAGGCCAGTGCTGAATATGTGTGTGCAGTTTTTGTTTGTGATGTCACTTGTGGCTCAGTGCCTGATAGGCCAGTGCTGGTCACATGGCTGCAGTTTGTGGTTGTGATGTCAGTTGTGGCTTAGTGCCTGATAGGCCAGTGCTGTTCATGTGGGTGCAGTTTGTGATTCTGAGGTCCCTTGTGGCTCAGTGCCTGATAGGCCACTGCTTTTCCTGTGGGTGCAGTTTGTGGTTGTGATGTCACTTGTGGCTGAGTGCCTGATAGGCCATGCTGGTCATGTGGGTGCAGTTTTTGTTTGTGATGTCACTTGTGGCTCAGTGCCTGATAGGCCAGTGCTTTTCATGTGGGTGCAATTTGTGGTTGTGAGGTCCCTTGTGGCTCAGTGCCTGATAGGCCATTGCTTGTCCTGTGGGTGGAGTTTGTGTTTGTGATTTCACTTGTGGCTCAGTGCCTGATAGGCCAGTGCTGGTCCTGTGGGTGCAGTTTGTCGTTGTGATATCACTTGTGGCTCAGTGAGTGCTAGGCCAGTGCTGGTCACACAGCTGAAGTTTGTGTTTGTGATGTTCACTTGTGGCTCAGTGCCTGATAGGCCAGTGCTGTTCATGTGCGTGCAGTTTGTGATTGTGATGTCACTTGTGGCTCAGTGCCTGATAGGCCATGCTGGTCATGTGGGTGCAGTTTTTGTTTGTGATGTCACTTGTGACTCAGTTCCTGATAGGCCAGTGCTGGTCATATGGGTTCAGTTTGTGTTTGTGATGTCACTTGTGGCTCAGTGCCTGATAGGCCAGTGCTGTTCATGTGGGTGCAGTTTGTGATTGTGATGTGACTTGTGGCTCAGTGCCTGATAGGCCATGCTGGTCATGTGGGTGCAGTTTTTGTTTGTGATGTCACTTGTGACTCAGTGCCTGATAGGCCAGTGCTGGTGATGTGGGTGGAGTTTGTGGTTGTGATGTCACTTGTGGCTCAGTGCCTGATAGGCCAGTGCTTTTCATGTGGGTGCAGTTTGTGGTTGTGAGGTCCCTTGTGGCTCAGTGCCTGATAGGCCATGCTGGTCCTGTGGGTGGAGTTTGTGGTTGTGATGTGACTTGTGGCTCAGTGCCTGATAGGCCATTGCTTGTCCTGTGGGTGGAGTTTGTGTTTGTGATGTCACTTGGGGCTCAGTTCCTGATAGGCCAGTGCTGGTCATGTGGGTGCAGTTTGTGTTTGTGATGTCACTTGTGGGTCAGTGCCTGATAGGCCAGTGCAGGTCACATGGCTGCAGTTTGTGGTTGTGATGTCACTTGTGGCTTAGTGCCTGATAGGCCAGTGCTGGTGATGTGGGTGCAGTTTGTGATTCTGAGGTCCCTTGTGGCTCAGTGCCTGATAGGCCACTGCTTTTCCTGTGGGTGCAGTTTGTGTTTGTGATGTCACTTGTGGCTCAGTGCCTGATAGGCCATGCTGGTCATGTGGGTGCAGTTTTTGTTTGTGATGTCACTTGTGACTCATTTCCTGATAGGCCAGTGCTGGTCATATGGTTTCAGTTTGTGTTTGTGATGTCACTTGTGGCTCAGTGCCTGATAGGCCAGTGCTGTTCATGTGGGTGCAGTTTGTGTTTGTGATGTCACTTGTGGCTCAGTGCCTGATATGCCAGTGCTGGTTTACGTGGGTGCAGTTTGTGTTTGTGATGTCACTTGTGGCTCAGTGCCTGATAGGCCATGCTGGTCCTGTGGGTGGAGTTTGTGGTTGTGATGTCACTTGTGGCTCAGTGCCTGATAGGCCATTGCTTGTCCTGTGGTTGGAGTTTGTGTTTGTGATGTCACTTGTGGCTCAGTGCCTGATAGGCCAGTGCTGGTCATGTGGGTGCAGTTTGTGTTTGTGATGTCACTTGTGGCTCAGTGCCTGATAGGCCAGTGCTGGATATGTGTGTGCAGTTTTTGTTTGTGATGTCACTTGTGGCTCAGTGCCTGATAGGCCACTGCTGGTCACATGGCTGCAGTTTGTGGTTGTGATGTCACTTGTGGCTTAGTGCCTGATAGGCCAGTGCTGTTCATGTGGGTGCAGTTTGTGATTCTGAGGTCCCTTGTGGCTCAGTGCCTGATAGGCCACTGCTTTTCCTGTGGGTGGAGTTTGTGTTTGTGATGTCACTTGTGGCTCAGTGCCTGATATGCCAGTGCTGGTGATGTGGCTGCAGTTTGTGGTTGTGATGTCACTTGTGGCTGAGTTCCTGATAGGCCAGTGCTGGTGATGTGGGTGGAGTTTGTTGTTGTGAGGTCACTTGTGGCGCAGGGCTTGATAGGCCAATGCTGGTGATGTCGGTGGAGTTTGTGTTTGTGATGTCCCTTTGGCTCAGTGCCTGAGAGGCCATGCTGCTCCTGTTGGTGGAGTTTGTGTTTGTGATGTCACTTGTGGCTCAGTGCCTGATAGGCCATGCTGGTCCTGTGGGTGGAGTTTGTGGTTGTGATGTCACTTGTGACTCAGTTCCTGATAGGCCAGTGCTGGTCATATGGGTTCAGTTTGTGTTTGTGATGTCACTTGTGGCTCAGTGCCTGATAGGGCATTGCTGGTGATGTGGGTGGAGTTTGTGGTTGTGATGTCACTTGTGGCTCAGTGCCTGATAGGCCAGTGCTGGTCCTGTGGGTGCAGTTTGTGTTTGTGATGTCACTTGTGGCTCAGTGTCTGATAGGCCAATGCTGGTCACATGGCTGCAGTTTGTGGTTGTGATGTCACTTGTGGCTTAGTGCCTGATAGGCCAGTGCTGGTGATGTGGGTGCAGTTTGTGATTCTGAGGTCCCTTGTGGCTCAGTGCCTGATAGGCCACTGCTTTTCCTGTGGGTGCAGTTTGTGTTTGTGATGTCACTTGTGGCTCCGTGCCTGATAGGCCAGTGCTGGTGATGTGGCTGCAGTTTGTGGTTGTGATGTTACTTGTGGCTGAGTTCCTGATAGGCCAGTGCTGGAGATGTGGCTGCAGTTTGTGGTTGTGAGGTCACTTGTGTCTCAGTGCCTGATAGGGCAATGCTGGTAATGTGGCTACAATTTGTGATTGTGAGATCTCTTCTTGCTCAGTGCCTGATAGGCCATGCTGGTCATGTGGGTGGAGTTTGAGGTTGTGATGTCACTTGTGGCTCAGTGCCTGATAGGCCAGTGCTGTTCATGTGGGTGCAGTTTGTGATTGTGATGTCACTTGTGGCTCAGTGCCTGATAGGCCATGCTGGTCATGTGGGTGCAGTTTTTGTTTGTGATGTCACTTGTGACTCAGTTCCTGATAGGCCAGTGCTGGTCATATGGGTTCAGTTTGTGTTTGTGATGTCACTTGTGGCTCAGTGCCTGATAGGGCATTGCTGGTGATGTGGGTGGAGTTTGTGGTTGTGATGTCACTTGTGGCTGAGTGCCTGATAGGCCATGCTGGTCATGTGGGTGCAGTTTTTGTTTGTGATGTCACTTGTGACTCAGTGCCTGATAGGCCAGTGCTGGTCATATGGGTTCAGTTTGTGTTTGTGATGTCACTTGTGGGTCAGTGCCTGATAGGCCAGTGCTTTTCATGTGGGTGCAGTTTTTGGTTGTGATGTCACTTGTGGCTGAGTTCCTGATAGGCCATGCTGGTCCTGTGGGTGGAGTTTGTGGTTGTGATGTGACTTGTGGCTCAGTGCCTGATAGGCCATTGCTTGTCCTGTGGGTGGAGTTTGTGGTTGAGATGTCACTTGTTGCTCAGTGCCTGATAGGCCAGTGCTGGTGATGTGGGTGCAGTTTGTGATTCTAAGGTGACTTGTGGCTCAGTGCCTGATAGGCCACTGCTTTTCCTGTGGGTGGAGTTTGTGTTTGTGATGTCACTTGTGGCTCCGTGCCTCATAGGCCAGTGCTGGTGATGTGGCTACAATTTGTGATTGTGAGATCACTTGTTGCTCAGTGCCTGATAGGCCATGCTGGTCATGTGGGTGGAGTTTGAGGTTGTTATGTCACTTGTGGCTCAGTGCCTGATAGGCCACTGCTTTTCCTGTGGGTGCAGTTTGTGTTTGTGATGTCACTTGTGGCTCAGTGCCTGATAGGCCAGTGCTGGTGATGTGGCTGCAGTTTGTGGTTGTGATGTCACTTGTGGCTGAGTGCCTGATAGGCCAGTGCTGGTGATGTGGCTGTAGTTTGTTCTTGTGAGGTCACTTGTGGCTCAGTGCCTGATAGGCCAGTGCTGGTCATGTGGGTTCAGTTTGAGGTTGTGATGTCACTTGTGGCTCAGTTCTTGATAGGCCAGTGCTAGTCCTGTGGGTGGAGTTTGTGGTTGTGATGTCACTTGTGGCTCAGTGCCTGATAGGCCAGTGCTGGTCCTGTGGGTGGAGTTTGTGGTTGTGATGTGACTTGTGGCTCAGTGCCGGATAGGCCAGTGCTGGTGATGTGGCTGCAGTTTGTTCTTTTGATGTCACTTGTGGCTGAGTGCCTGATAGGCCATGCTGGTCCTGTGGGTGGAGTTTGTGATTGAGATGTCACTTGTTGCTCAGTGCCTGATAGGCCAGTGCTGGTCATATGGGTGCAGTTTGTGATTCTAAGGTGACTTGTGGCTCAGTGCCTGATAGGCCAGTGCTGGTCCTGTGGGTGCAGTTTGTCGTTGTGATATCACTTGTGGCTCAGTGAGTGCTAGGCCAGTGCTGGTCACACAGCTGAAGTTTGTGTTTGTGATGTTCACTTGTGGCTCAGTGCCTTATAGGGCATGCTGGTCATGTGGGTGCAGTTTTTGGTTGTGATGTCACTTGTGACTCAGTGCCTGATAGGCCACTGCTGGTCATATGGGTTCAGTTTGTGTTTGTGATGTCACTTGTGGCTCAGTGCCTGATAGGGCATTGCTGGTGATGTGGGTGGAGTTTGTGGTTGTGATGTCACTTGTGGCTCAGTGCCTGATAGGCCATGCTGGTCATGTGGGTGCAGTTTTTGTTTGTGATGTCACTTGTGACTCAGTTCCTGATAGGCCAGTGCTGGTCATATGGGTTCAGTTTGTGTTTGTGATGTCACTTGTGGCTCAGTGCCTGATAGGGCATTGCTGGTGATGTGGGTGGAGTTTGTGGTTGTGATGTCACTTGTGGCTCCGTGCCTGATAGGCCAGTGCTGGTGATGTGGCTGCAGTTTGTGGTTGTGATGTTACTTGTGGCTGAGTTCCTGATAGGCCAGTGCTGGAGATGTGGCTGCAGTTTGTGGTTGTGATGTCACTTGTGTCTCAGTGCCTGATAGGGCAATGCTGGTAATGTGGCTACAATTTGTGATTGTGAGATCACTTGTTGCTCAGTGCCTGATAGGCCAGTGCTTTTCATGTGGGTGCAGTTTGTGGTTGTGATGTCACTTGTGGCTCAGTGCCTGATAGGCCATGCTGGTCCTGTGGGTGGAGTTTGTGGTTGTGATGTCACTTGTGGCTCAGTGCCTGATAGGCCATTGCTTGTCCTGTGGGTGGAGTTTGTGTTTGTGAGATCACTTGTGGCTCAGTTCCTGATAGGCCAGTGCTGGTCATGTGGGTGCAGTTTGTGTTTGTGATGTCACTTGTGGGTCAGTGCCTGATAGGCCAGTGCAGGTCACATGGCTGCAGTTTGTGGTTGTGATGTCACTTGTGGCTTAGTGCCTGATAGGCCATTGCTGGTGATGTGGGTGCAGTTTGTGATTCTGAGGTCCCTTGTGGCTCAGTGCCTGATAGGCCACTGCTTTTCCTGTGGGTGCAGTTTGTGTTTGTGATGTCACTTGTGGCTCAGTGCCTGATAGGCCAGTGCTGGTGATGTGGCTGCAGTTTGTGGTTGTGATGTTACTAGTGGCTGAGTTCCTGATAGGCCAGTGCTGGAGATGTGGCTGCAGTTTGTGGTTGTGAGGTCACTTGTGTCTCAGTGCCTGATAGGGCAATGCTGGTAATGTGGCTACAATTTGTGATTGTGAGATCACTTGTGGCTCAGTGCCTGATGGGCCAGTGCTGGTCCTGTGGGTGGAGTTTGTGTTTGTGATGTCACTTGTGACTCAGTGCCTGATAGGCCATGCTGGTCCTGTGGGTGGAGTTTGTGGTTGTGATGTCACTTGTGGCTCAGTGCCTGATAGGCCAGTGCTGGTCACATGGCTGCAGTTTGTGTTCGTGATGTCACTTGTGGCTCAGTGCCTGATAGGCCACTGCTGGTCACATGGCTGCAGTTTGTGTTTGTGATGTCACTTGTGGCTCAGTGCCTGATAGGCCAGTGCTGGTGATGTGGCTGCAGGTTGTGGTTGTGATGTCACTTGTGGCTGAGTTCCTGATAGGCCAGTGCTGGTGATGTGGCTGCAGTTTGTTGTTGTGAGGTCACTTGTGGCGCAGTGCTTGATAGGCCAATGCTGGTGATGTCGGTGGAGTTTGTGGTTGTGATGTCCCTTTGGCTCAGTGCCTGAGAGGCCATGCTGGTCCTGTGGGTGGAGTTTGTGGTTGTGATGTCACTTGTGGCTCAGTGCCTGATAGGTCACTGCTTTTCCTGTGGATGCAGTTTGTGTTTGTGATGTCACTTGTGGCTGAGTGCCTGATAGGCCAGTGCTGTTCATGTGGGTGCAGTTTGTGTTTGTGATGTCACTTGTGGCTCAGTGCCTGATAGGCCATGCTGGTCATGTGGGTGGAGTTTTTGTTTGTGATGTCACTTGTGACTCAGTTCCTGATAGGCCAGTGCTGGTCATATGGGTTCAGTTTGTGTTTGTGATGTCACTTGTGTCTCAGTGCCTGATAGGCCAGTGCTGGTCCTGTGGCTGCAATTTGTGATTTTGAGGTCACTTGTGGGGCAGTGCTTGATAGGCCATTGCTGGTGATGTGGCTGCAGTTTGTGGTTGTGAGGTCACTTGTGGCTCACTGCCTGATAGGCCACTGCTGGTCACATGGCTGCAGTTTGTGGTTGTGATGTCACTTGTGGCTGAGTTCCTGATATGCCAGTGCTGGTGATGTGAGTGCAGTTTGTGATTCTGAGGTCCCTTGTGGCTCAGTGCCTGATAGGCCATGCTGGTAATGTGGCTACAATTTGTGATTGTGAGATCACTTGTTGCTCAGTGCCTGATAGGCCATGCTGGTCCTGTGGGTGGAGTTTGAGGTTGTGATGTGACTTGTGGCTCAGTGCCTGATAGGCCACTGCTTTTCCTGTGGGTGCAGTTTGTGGTTGTGATGTCACTTGTGGCTCCGTGCCTGATAGGCCAGTGCTGGTGATGTGGCTGCAGTTTGTGGTTGTGATGTCACTTGTGTCTGAGTTCCTGATAGGCCAGTGCTGGTGATGTGGCTGCAGTTTGTTGTTGTGATGTCACTTGTGGCTGAGTTCCTGATAGGCCAGTGCTGGAGATGTGGCTGGAGTTTGTGGTTGTGAGGTCACTTGTGGCTCAGTGCCTGATAGGGCAATGCTGGTAATGTGGCTACAATTTGTGATTGTGAGATCACTTGTTGCTCAGTGCCTGATAGGCCATGCTGGTCCTGTGGGTGGAGTTTGTGTTTGTGATGTCACTTGTGACTCAGTGCCTGATAGGCCAGTTCTTGTCCTGTGGGTGGAATTTGTGAGTGAGATGTCACTTGTGGCTCAGTGCCTGATAGGCCAGTGCTGGTGATGTGGGTGCAGTTTGTGATTCTAAGGTGACTTGTGGCTCAGTGCCTGATAGGCCAGTGCTTGTCCTGTGGGTGCAGTTTGTCGTTGTGATATCACTTGTGGCTCAGTGAGTGCTAGGCCAGTGCTGGTCACACAGCTGAAGTTTGTGTTTGTGATGTTCACTTGTGGCTCAGTGCCTGATAGGCCATGCTGGTCATGTGGGTTCAGTTTTTGGTTGTGATGTCACTTGTGACTCAGTGCCTGATAGGCCAGTGCTGGTCATATGGGTTCAGTTTGTGTTTGTGATGTCACTTGTGGCTCAGTGCCTGATAGGCCAGTGCTTTTCATGTGGGTGCAGTTTGTGGTTGTGAGGTCCCTTGTGGCTCAGTGCCTGATAGGCCATGCTGGTCCTGTTGGTGGAGTTTGTGTTTGTGATGTGACTTGTGGCTCAGTGCCTGATAGGCCATTGCTTGTCCTGTGGGTGGAGTTTGTGGTTGTGATGTCACTTGGGGCTCAGTTCCTGATAGGCCAGTGCTGGTCATGTGGGTGCAGTTTGTGTTTGTGATGTCACTTGTGGGTCAGTGCCTGATAGGCCAGTGCTGAATATGTGTGTGCAGTTTTTGTTTGTGATGTCACTTGTGGCTCAGTGCCTGATAGGCCAGTGCTGGTCACATGGCTGCAGTTTGTGGTTGTGATGTCAGTTGTGGCTTAGTGCCTGATAGGCCAGTGCTGTTCATGTGGGTGCAGTTTGTGATTCTGAGGTCCCTTGTGGCTCAGTGCCTGATAGGCCACTGCTTTTCCTGTGGGTGCAGTTTGTGTTTGTGATGTCACTTGTGGCTCAGTGCCTGATAGGCCATGCTGGTCATGTGGGTGCAGTTTTTGTCTGTGATGTCACTTGTGACTCAGTTCCTGATAGGCCAGTGCTGGTCATATGGGTTCAGTTTGTGTTTGTGATGTCAGTTGTGGCTCAGTGCCTGATAGGCCAGTGCTGTTCATGTGGGTGCAGTTTGTGATTGTGATGTCACTTGTGGCTCAGTGCCTGATAGGCCACTGCTTTTCCTGTGGGTGGAGTTTGTGGTTGTGATGTCACTTGTGGCTCAGTGCCTGATAGGCCAGTGCTGGTCATATGGGTTCAGTTTGTGTTTGTGATGTCACTTGTGGCTCAGTGCCTGATAGGGCATTGCTGGTGATGTGGGTGGAGTTTGTGGTTGTGATGTCACTTGTGGCTCAGTGCCTGATAGGCCAGTGCTGGTCCTGTGGGTGCAGTTTGTGTTTGTGATGTCACTTGTGGCTCAGTGTCTGATAGGCCAATGCTGGTCACATGGCTGCAGTTTGTGGTTGTGATGTCACTTGTGGCTTAGTGCCTGATAGGCCAGTGCTGGTGATGTGGGTGCAGTTTGTGATTCTGAGGTCCCTTGTGGCTCAGTGCCTGATAGGCCACTGCTTTTCCTGTGGGTGCAGTTTGTGTTTGTGATGTCACTTGTGGCTCCGTGCCTGATAGGCCAGTGCTGGTGATGTGGCTGCAGTTTGTGGTTGTGATGTTACTTGTGGCTGAGTTCCTGATAGGCCAGTGCTGGAGATGTGGCTGCAGTTTGTGGTTGTGAGGTCACTTGTGTCTCAGTGCCTGATAGGGCAATGCTGGTAATGTGGCTACAATTTGTGATTGTGAGATCACTTGTTGCTCAGTGCCTGATAGGCCATGCTGGTCATGTGGGTGGAGTTTGAGGTTGTGATATCACTTGTGGCTCAGTGCCTGATAGGCCAGTGCTTTTCATGTGGGTGCAATTTGTGGTTGTGAGGTCCCTTGTGGCTCAGTGCCTGATAGGCCATTGCTTGTCCTGTGGGTGGAGTTTGTGTTTGTGATTTCACTTGTGGCTCAGTGCCTGATAGGCCAGTGCTGGTCCTGTGGGTGCAGTTTGTCGTTGTGATATCACTTGTGGCTCAGTGAGTGCTAGGCCAGTGCTGGTCACACAGCTGAAGTTTGTGTTTGTGATGTTCACTTGTGGCTCAGTGCCTGATAGGCCAGTGCTGTTCATGTGGGTGCAGTTTGTGATTGTGATGTCACTTGTGGCTCAGTGCCTGATAGGCCATGCTGGTCATGTGGGTGGAGTTTTTGTTTGTGATGTCACTTGTGACTCAGTTCCTGATAGGCCAGTGCTGGTCATATGGGTTCAGTTTGTGTTTGTGATGTCACTTGTGGCTCAGTGCCTGATAGGCCAGTGCTGTTCATGTGGGTGCAGTTTGTGATTGTGATGTCACTTGTGGCTCAGTGCCTGATAGGCCATGCTGGTCATGTGGGTGCAGTTTTTGTTTGTGATGTCACTTGTGACTCAGTGCCTGATAGTCCAGTGCTGGTGATGTGGGTGGAGTTTGTGTTTGTGATGTCACTTGTGGCTCAGTGCCTGATAGGCCAGTGCTTTTCATGTGGGTGCAGTTTGTGGTTGTGAGGTCCCTTGTGGCTCAGTGCCTGATAGGCCATGCTGGTCCTGTGGGTGGAGTTTGTGGTTGTGATGTGACTTGTGGCTCAGTGCCTGATAGGCCATTGCTTGTCCTGTGGGTGGAGTTTGTGTTTGTGATGTCACTTGGGGCTCAGTTCCTGATAGGCCAGTGCTGGTCATGTGGGTGCAGTTTGTGTTTGTGATGTCACTTGTGGGTCAGTGCCTGATAGGCCAGTGCAGGTCACATGGCTGCAGTTTGTGGTTGTGATGTCAGTTGTGGCTTAGTGCCTGATAGGCCAGTGCTGGTGATGTGGGTGCAGTTTGTGATTCTGAGGTCCCTTGTGGCTCAGTGCCTGATAGGCCACTGCTTTTCCTGTGGGTGCAGTTTGTGTTTGTGATGTCACTTGTGGCTCAGTGCCTGATAGGCCATGCTGGTCATGTGGGTGCAGTTTTTGTTTGTGATGTCACTTGTGACTCATTTCCTGATAGGCCAGTGCTGGTCATATGGTTTCAGTTTGTGTTTGTGATGTCACTTGTGGCTCAGTGCCTGATAGGCCAGTGCTGTTCATGTGGGTGGAGTTTGTGTTTGTGATGTCACTTGTGGCTCAGTGCCTGATATGCCAGTGCTGGTGATGTGGGTGCAGTTTGTGTTTGTGATGTCACTTGTGGCTCAGTGCCTGATAGGCCATGCTGGTCCTGTGGGTGGAGTTTGTGGTTGTGATGTCACTTGTGGCTCAGTTCCTGATAGGCCAGTGCTGGTCATGTGGGTGCAGTTTGTGTTTGTGATGTCACTTGTGGCTCAGTGCCTGATAGGCCAGTGCTGGATATGTGTGTGCAGTTTTTGTTTGTGATGTCACTTGTGGCTCAGTGCCTGATAGGCCACTGCTGGTCACATGGCTGCAGTTTGTGGTTGTGATGTCACTTGTGGCTTAGTGCCTGATAGGCCAGTGCTGTTCATGTGGGTGCAGTTTGTGATTCTGAGGTCCCTTGTGGCTCAGTGCCTGATAGGCCACTGCTTTTCCTGTGGGTGCAGTTTGTGTTTGTGATGTCACTTGTGGCTCAGTGCCTGATAGGCCAGTGCTGGTGATGTGGCTGCAGTTTGTGGTTGTGATGTCACTTGTGGCTGAGTTCCTGATAGGCCAGTGCTGGTGATGTGGCTGCAGTTTGTGGTTGTGATGTCACTTGTGGCTCAGTGCCTGATAGGCCAGTGCTGGTCATGTGGGTGCAGTTTTTGTTTGTGATGTCACTTGTGACTCAGTTCCTGATAGGCCAGTGCTGGTCATATGGGTTCAGTTTGTGTTTGTGATGTCACTTGTGGCTCAGTGCCTGATAGGGCATTGCTGGTGATGTGGGTGGAGTTTGTGGTTGTGATGTCACTTGTGGCTCAGTGCCTGATAGGCCAGTGCTTGTCCTGTGGGTGCAGTTTGTGTTTGTGATGTCACTTGTGGCTCAGTGTCTGATAGGCCAATGCTGGTCACATGGCTGCAGTTTGTGGTTGTGATGTCACTTGTGGCTTAGTGCCTGATAGGCCAGTGCTGGTGATGTGGGTGCAGTTTGTGATTCTGAGGTCCCTTGTGGCTCAGTGCCTGATAGGCCACTGCTTTTCCTGTGGGTGCAGTTTGTGTTTGTGATGTCACTTGTGGCTGAGTTCCTGATAGGCCAGTGCTGGTGATGTGGCTGCAGTTTGTGGTTGTGATGTTACTTGTGGCTGAGTTCCTGATAGGCCAGTGCTGGAGATGTGGCTGCAGTTTGTGGTTGTGAGGTCACTTGTGTCTCAGTGCCTGATAGGGCAATGCTGGTAATGTGGCTACAATTTGTGATTGTGAGATCTCTTCTTGCTCAGTGCCTGATAGGCCATGCTGGTCATGTGGGTGGAGTTTGAGGTTGTGATGTCACTTGTGGCTCAGTGCCTGATAGGCCAGTGCTGTTCATGTGGGTGCAGTTTGTGATTGTGATGTCACTTGTGGCTCAGTGCCTGATAGGCCATGCTGGTCATGTGGGTGCAGTTTTTGTTTGTGATGTCACTTGTGACTCAGTGCCTGATAGGCCAGTGCTGGTCATATGGGTTCAGTTTGTGTTTGTGATGTCACTTGTGGCTCAGTGCCTGATAGGGCATTGCTGGTGATGTGGGTGGAGTTTGTGGTTGTGATGTCACTTGTGGCTGAGTGCCTGATAGGCCATGCTGGTCATGTGGGTGCAGTTTTTGTTTGTGATGTCACTTGTGACTCAGTGCCTGATAGGCCAGTGCTGGTCATATGGGTTCAGTTTGTGTTTGTGATGTCACTTGTGGGTCAGTGCCTGATAGGCCAGTGCTGGTGTTGTGGGTGGAGTTTGTGGTTGTGATGTCACTTGTGGCTGAGTTCCTGATAGGCCAGTGCTGGTGATGTGGCTGCAGTTTGTGGTTGTGATGTCACTTGTGTCTCAGTGCCTGATAGGGCAATGCTGGTAATGTGGCTACAATTTGTGATTGTGAGATCACTTGTTGCTCAGTGCCTGATAGGCCATGCTGGTCCTGTGGGTGGAGTTTGTGTTTGTGATGTCACTTGTGGCTCAGTGCCTGATAGGCCAGTGCTTTTCATGTGGGTGCAGTTTGTGGTTGTGAGGTCCCTTGTGGCTCAGTGCCTGATAGGCCATGCTGGTCCTGTGGGTGGAGTTTGTGGTTGTGATGTGACTTGTGGCTCAGTGCCTGATAGGCCATTGCTTGTCCTGTGGGTGGAGTTTGTGTTTGTGATGTCACTTGTGGCTCAGTTCCTGATAGGCCAGTGCTGGTCATGTGGGTGCAGTTTGTGTTTGTGATGTCACTTGTGGGTCAGTGCCTGATAGGCCAGTGCTGGTCCTGTGGGTGCAGTTTGTGTTTGTGATGTCACTTGTGGCTCAGTGCCTGATAGGCCACTGCTGGTCACATGGCTGCAGTTTGTGGTTGTGATGTCACTTGTGGCTTAGTGCCTGATAGGCCAGTGCTGGTGATGTGGCTGCAGTTTGTGGTTGTGATGTCACTTGTGGCTGAGTTCCTGATAGGCCAGTGCTGGTGATGTGGCTGCAGTTTGTTGTTGTGATGTCACTTGTGGCGCAGTGCTTGATACGCCAATGCTGGTGATGTCGGTGGAGTTTGTGGTTGTGATGTCCCTTTGGCTCAGTGCCTGAGAGGCCATGCTGGTCCTGTGGGTGGAGTTTGTGGTTGTGATGTCACTTGTGGCTCAGTGCCTGATAGGCCACTGCTGGTAATGTGGCTACAATTTGTGTTTGTGATGTCACTTGTGGCTGAGTGCCTGATAGGCCAGTGCTGGTGATGTGGCTGCAGTTTGTGGTTGTGATGTTGCTTGTGGCTGAGTGCCTGAGAGGCCAGTGCTGGTCACATGGCTACAGTTTGTGGTTGTGATGTCACTTGTGGCTCAGTGCCTGATATGCCAGTGCTGGTGATGTGGCTGCAGTTTGTGTTTGTGATGTCACTTGTGGCTCAGTGCCTGATAGGCCAGTGCTTGTCCTGTGGGTGCAGTTTGTGATTGTGAGGTCACTTGTGGCTCCGTGCCTGATAGGCCAGTGCTGGTCCTGTGGGTGCAGTTTGTCGTTGTGATATCACTTGTGGCTCAGTGAGTGCTAGGCCAGTGCTGGTCACACAGCTGAAGTTTGTGTTTGTGATGTTCACTTGTGGCTCAGTGCCTGATAGGCCAGTGCTGTTCATGTCGGTGCAGTTTTTGTTTGTGATGTCACTTGTGGCTCAGTGCCTCATAGGGCAGTGCTGGTGATGTGGCTGCAGTTTGTGGTTGTGATGTCAGTTGTGGCTGAGTGCCTGATAGCCAAGTGCTGGTGATGTGGGTGCAGTTTGTGTTTGTAATGTCACTTGTGCCTCAGTGCCTGATAGGCCAGTGCTGGTCACGTGGGTGCAGTTTGTGGTTGTGATGTCACCTGTGGCTGAGTGCCTGATAGGCCAGTGCTGGTCAGGTGGGTGCAGTTTGTGTTTGTTAGGTCACTTGAGGCTCAGTACCTGATAGTCCAGTGCTTCCTTTGTGAGTGCAGTTTGTGGTTGTGATGTCACTTTTGGCTTAGTGCCTGATAGGCCAGTGCTGGTCATGTGGGTGGAGTTTGTGTTTGTGATGTCACTTGTGGCTCAGTGCCTGATAGGCCAGTGCTGGAGATGTGGCTGCAGTTTGTGGTTGTGAGGTCACTTGTGGCTCAGTGCCTGATAGGGCAATGCTGGTAATGTGGCTACAATTTTTGATTGTGAGATCACTTGTTGCTCAGTGCCTGATAGGCCATGCTGGTCATGTGGGTGGAGTTTGTGTTTGTGATGTCACTTGTGGCTCAGTGCCTGATAGGCCAGTGCTGGTCCTGTGGCTGCAATTTGTGATTTTGAGGTCACTTGTGGGGCAGTGCTTGATAGGCCATTGCTGGTGATGTGACTGCAGTTTGTGGTTGTGAGGTCACTTGTGGCTCAGTGCCTGATAGGCCATTGCTTGTCCTGTGGGTGGAGTTTGTGGTTGTGATGTCACTTGTGGCTCAGTGCCTGATAGGCCAGTGCTGGTCCTGTGGGTGCAGTTTGTGTTTGTGATGTCACTTGGGGCTCAGTGCCTGATAGGCCACTGCTTTTCCTGTGGGTGCAGTTTGTGTTTGTGATGTCACTTGTGGCTCAGTGCCTGATGGACCAGTGCTGGTCCTGTGCCTGCAGTTTGTTGTTGTGAGGTCACTTGTGGCGCAGTGCTTGATAGGCCAATGCTGGTCCTTTGAGTGCAGTTAGTTTTTGTGATATCACTTGTGGCTCAGTGCCTGATAGGCCAGTGCTGGTCCTGTGGCTGCAGTTTGTGTTTGTGAGGTCACTTGTGGCTCAATGCCTGACAGGCCAGTGCTGGTCCTGTGAGTGCAGTTTGTGTTTGTGAGGTCACCTGTGGCTGAGTGCCTGATAGGCCAGTGCTGGCTATGTGAGTGCAGTTTCTGGTTGTGAGGTCACTTGTGGCTCAGTGCCTGATAGGCCAGTGCTGGTCCTGCGGGTGCAGTTTGTGTTTGTGAGGTCACCTGTGGCTGAGTGCCTGATAGGCCAGTGCTGGCTATGTGAGTGCAGTTTCTGGTTGTGATGTCACTTGTGGCTGAGTGCCTGACAAGCCAGTGCTGGCTATGTGAGTGGAGTTTGTGGTTGTGATGTCACTTGTGGCTGAGTGCCTGGTAGGCCAGTGCTGGTCACGTGGCTGCAGTTTGTGGTTGTGATGTCACTTGTTGCTCAGTGCCTGATAGGCCATGCTGGTCCTGTGGGTGCAATTTGTGGTTGTGATGTTCACTTGTGTCTGAGTGCCTGATAGGGCAGTACTGGTCACATGTTTGCAGTTTGTGCTTTTGATTTCACTTGTGGCTCAGTGCCTGATAGGGCAATGCTGGTGTTGTGGGTGCAGTTTGTGGTTGTGAGGTCACTTGTGGCTCAGTGCCTGATAGGCCAGTGCTGGTCACATGGCTGCAGTTTGTGTTTGTGATGTCACTTGTGGCTCAGTGCTTGATAGGCCATGCTGGTCATGTGGGTGGAGTTTTTTTTTGTGATGTCACTTGTGGCTGAGTGCCTGATAGGGCAATGCTCGTGATGTGGCTGCAGTTTGTGGTTGTGATGTCACTTGTGGCTCAGTGCCTGATGGGCCAGTGCTGGTGGTGTGGGTGCAGTTTGTGTTTGTGAGATCACTTGTGGCTCAGTTCCTGATAGGCCGCTGCTTTTCCTGTGGGTGCATTTTGTCTTTGTGATGTCACTTGTGGCTGAGTGCCTGATAGGCCAGTGCTGGTGATGTGGCTGCAGTTTGTGTTTGTGATGTCATTTGTGGCTCAGTGCCTGAAAGGCCAGTGGTGGTGATGTGGGTGCAGTTTGTGGTTGTGAGGTCACTTGTGGCTCAGTGCCTGATAGGCCAGTGCTGGTCCTGTGGGTGCAGTTTGTGGTTGTGATGTCGGTTGTGGCTCAGTGCCTGATAGGCCAGTGCTGGTCCTGTGGGTGCAATTTGTGGTTGTGATGTTCACTTGTGGCTGAGTGCCTGATAGGCCACTGCTTTTCCTGTGGCTGCAGTTTGTGTTTGTGATGTCTGTTGTGGCTCAGTGCCTGATAGGCCAGTGCTGGTGCTGTGGGTGCAGTTTGTGTTTGTGATGTCACTTGTGGCTCAGTGCCTGATAGGCCAGTGCTGGTCACATGTCTGCTGATTTTAACCTGTCAGGTTATTTCTGCCTTCAGCACCACATAATGCCATGGTAGGCGCATGGCTCCTCTTTGTCGTTGTGAGGTCATTGTGCCCCTGTACCTTATAGGGCAGCAGGAAGCACATGGTGTCGATGCAGACCTGATTTCAGTTCTGCCTTTGCGTCTGATAGGCCAGTAGCAGGTACAAGGCTTTACAGCTTAGTTGGAAATCCCTTTTTCTCACTACCTGGCTGAGAGCATAAGAAGGACCTTATTGCCAGCAATAATACTTAAAAACTTAGAAATATGACTCCTGCTCCTCATTACCAGTACCCGAGAGCAAAGAAAACAGAACAGATTATCTTACTTGTTTGGCACCCCAGATAGAACACAGCGAGGTTCTCATCTGGTGAGCACTGGCACTGGTCTTGCGTGCCTGCGTTTATTGGCCGTGGGCTCCCAGAGATCTACTTCAATGGGCACAGCAAATGCCCCGGGTGTGGGATGTTAGAGAATATCAGACTGAAGCTGTCTAGAATTAATTGCTTAGCATAACTTGCTTAGCATTAGTAGCTAAATTTGCTGAAGCCTTAGGCCTCAGGCTGTGAACTTGCTGTGAACTTTTACTTAGATAAGTAAAAGGGGGCCCCAGAGCCGGTTCAAGCTGGAGAGATAAAGAAGCTACACTGACAGCAGGAGCAGCCAACCTTGAAGATAAGCAGCAGCCTGCCTAGAGACAATGAAGGGGCCCAGTGAAGAAGGGGAAGACCCCAGACCTAACTATTACTATTGGTCCAAACTATCGCTAGAGGAGTGGGGAATTTAGATTGTAAGGGTATAATTGCCCAGGGATTTCTTTGTTCGGGGTCCCTCTTCGGAGGCACCCAGCTCGAGCTGTAATTACCGCACGTATGTCATTAAATTTTATTTTTCTTCAATCTGACTCCGAACTTCTGCCTCAGCAGGAACCTAGGGTCGGACCCTGTTATGGAGGCCGGCGAGCCTGATTTTCCATAACAGTTTGGCGACTCTGGTGGGACCCTAGGCGACCACTGTCGGGGCCTCTCGTCTCCAAACAATCATCTGGCGCCATCCGGTGAGTTCACCTGGGATCTTTGGCAACGGGAGGCACCGAGAGGGTGAGTCTTAAATTCCTGCCTAAATTCTAAATTCTGGTTTGGTAACAAAGTGCACTGTAAGGGGTACGCAGGCTGATCACCGTAAGGCGTACCAGGTTTTGGGGTGGGTTCGAGTCCCACGCCCAGGTTTGGAGTGGGTTCGAGTCCCACTCCCGGGTTTTGGGGTGGGTTCGAGTCCCATGCCCAGGTTTTGGGGTGGGTTCGAGTCCCACGCCCAGGTTTTGGGGTGGGTTCGAGTCCCACTCCTGGGTTTTGGGGTGGGTTCGAGTCCCGTCTCACTCTGGCCGGAAGGGGGGAGCGCGCAGCCTGATCAGCGTAAGGCGCACTGCAAGACTAACTTAGAGTTACTGTGACTGGTGTGAGTGTGGATACCAGTACTGTGACTGGTGTGAGTGCATATGACCTGGGAACCGAAAGGGGCACCCGTCGGCTGACAGAGCTGCCCACTGCGAAGGGACGGCAGTCCTAGCAGTCAAAGACTCGGGTGGTGTGAGTGCGGTTCCCAGAGAGAGAGAGTGAGAGAGAGAAAGAGTGTAATCATGCCGGCTGCAGGGGGTAATGAAAATTTAAATTCTGGTGTTGCTGAGAAAAAAAAAAGAAAAAAAAAGTATATTATAAGGAAGTGTGCTGCCTGATCAGCATAAGACGCACTTTTCAGGAACTCAATATGGGAAATAAGTTCGGCATAGAAAAGGGGACGCCCTTAGCCGAAATTCTGCAAAAATAGAGTAAGATTGATGGTACCAAGAACCTAAGAGGGGAAAAAAAAAAAAAAGGGGGGGGGGGTTGATCCAACTATGTCAGGAGGATTGGCTGTTCCTGACAAAGGATGGTAACCCGGCAGAACGATGGCCACCACAGGGAACCTTTGATCATCAGGAGTTAACTTTCCTGCGTCACCATTTGCAGGATAGGTTCCCCGGACAAATGGATTATTGGTATGTATGGGACAGTTGGGCAAAGAAAAATTTTCTCAGAGTATTGAAAGTAGTGCAGCTGCTAAAACGCTTGTGGAAACTGCTCCACCCTATGCGCTGTCCTCTGCTTCAACTTCTCTATACCCCCCCCTTGCCTTCCCCCTCTGCCTTTCAAGCCCCTTTGCACATCATTCCTGTGCCAGGAGTGCCCCCGCCAGGTCCGGACGGGGCACCTCGGGTAGCTACAACGCGAATTTACCGACCCTGGGGGCCCCAAGATTTGATTGCATGGAGTCAACAAACTCCCAGGCTTAGGGAAGATCCAGAGAAAGTGTTACAAATTGTAAAAGGAATACTGTGGGCGTATGATCCTGCCTGGGGAGGATGTGCAAATGCTCCTTGAAGCCTTGTTCACTCCAGATGAAAAACACTCAATTCTGGATGTAAACCGTCGTTGGGCAGGAGAGGGGGGTGTTCTGGCTGCTCAAACGGCCTGGCCAATTGTGGACCCCGGGTGGAATCATAATGTAGAGGCAGATTGCTGGCAGTTGCAATTAGCCAGACAAGGCTTAGAAGAAGCTATATGGTTGGCAGGACAAAAGACTGCGAATTGGTCTAAAATAAGGGAGTGTCAGCAACAACCTGAGGAACAGCCCTCAGCTTTCCTTTCTAGACTATTTAAACAAATCAGAATGTTTGGAGGGTGGATAGACCCAGAAGCCGAGGCTAAGAGGCCTCTGATAGTTTCCACATTTGTGGATCAAATGGCCTCTGACATTAAAAAGTATTTTTCTAAACATGTTCCTGACTGGCCAGGGAAGTCTATGGATGAAATAGTACGCTTAGCCACATTTGTATATAACGGTCAAGATGAAGAGAAGGTGAAAGAAAAGAGACGACAGAAGAAAGGAAGTGAGTGTGTTAGCGGCTGTGTTAAGAGACGAGTTTAAAGAAACTAGAGGAAGGGGACGAGCAAGGGTCAGAGGAGACAGGCGGAACCAAAGCGAACGTATTGTACGCTTAAGAGTTAATGATTATTGCCATTATTGTGGTGAACAAGGGCACTGGCAGCAGGAATGCCCAGTGAGACCCCGCATGCCTAGGAATAGAAGGGATGGCATGAGACAGCCGAGTACTGGGAATGACACCAGGCAATTCCCAGCCAGTCCACAATGACAGGAGATGGGAGACCCAGAAAACACCGTGGGAATTGGGGTAAATTTATGGGATATAGATTTGGATTTCAGGGGGCAGGTAATGGCAAATATAGCAGGTCAAGAAATTCCCTTCTTAGTGGATACTGGAGCTACCCTTTCTCTTCTGAATTTTGAGCCTAAAGGATGTAAGTCATCAGATAAAATAACAATACAGGGAGTAATGGGAAAAGGCGAACGAACATTGACTAAGCCCTTGTTGCTCACTATTGGAGGAAAAGGAGTGTGGGGACGTTTCATAATTTCCATGGATTCACCCTTTTGCCTTTTAGGGAGGGATCTCTTACAAGCCCTGGATACCCAGATTTGCTTACAGCCGGAAGGGATGAAATTAATAATAATGGGCTCACGTGTTCTGGCTGAGACACCAGAACCAGAGTCAACTAATCTGCAAATTCCGACAGGTTTAGAATCAGTTCCTGGAAAGTTATGGAGCTCTTCAGGAATGGATGTTGGACTATTGAAATCAGCTAGTCCAGTCTCAATCAAAACAAGGGGAGGATTACCTCCCGTGGTTAAACAATACCCTATCCCAAAGGAAGCAGAGAAAAGTATCCAAAAGCAAATTGATCACTATCTAAAACTGGGTATCCTTAGAGTTTGTGAATCCCCATACAACACCCCAATTCTGCCAGTTAAAAAGAATAGGCAGGATTCTAAATGGCGATCTGGAGTATCAGTTTGTACAAGACCTAAGAGCTGTAAACCAAAATGTAATCGCTCCCCATCCAGTAGTTCCTGACCCATCAACTATATTACCACAGATACCCCACTGGGCAACTTATTTTACTGTGATTGATTTAACAGCAGCCTTTTTTAGTATACCAGTAGCTGAGGACAGCCAAGATCTTTTTGCCTTCACTTGGAAGGGACAACAATTGACTTGGACTAGGCTACTACAGGGATTTACTGGGTCTCCGACTATTTTTTCACGTATACTTAAAAATGATCTGGCAGATATCAAACTTCCAGGACATTCAGTGTTAATACAGTATGTGGATGATTTGTTATTAGCAAGTAAAGATTACGAGACATGTTTGAAAGACACTATTTCTCTATGTAACGCTCTTGCAGAGAAAGGGCATCGAGCATCTCCGTCCAAACTCCAGCTGCGTCAACAAGAGGTAAAATATTTGGGGCTTATCTTGAAGGAAAGACACAGATTAATTGATCCAGAATGAGTAAAGACAATTCTCAATATACCCCGTCCTATATCAAAAAAGCAATTTAGGGGATTTTTCAGGAGCTGTAGGATTTTGTCAGCCATGGATTCCTGGGTTGGGAGGGCTTACCAAACCTTTGGTCCAGGCAACAAAAACGGAGGAGGCAGAGCCTTTGACCTGGACTCCAGAAAAAGAGAAAGCTTTTACATCTGTAAAAAGGGTGTTGGTCTCAGCGCCGGCTCTAGGACTACCAGATTATAGTAAGTCATTTGAATTATTTGTTCATGAACGACGGAGTAGCAAGTGGAGTATTCAGTCAAAAACTAGGTCCTCACCGTAGGCCAGTGGCCTATTACTTCACCCAACTAGATGCGGTAATCAAAGGCACTCCAGGATGCATCAGAGCATAGTAGCTACAGCAGCCCTTATTAGAAAAGCACGACCTGAAGTTTTGGGTCACCCAATGACTGTGTATATGCCACAGAAGAAGAAAGAGAATTGGAAAAAGCGTGAAGTGGTTCAAGACGAAAAAGGAATTTGGACTATCAGGGGTAAGCCCATCCTTTCCTTAAGGTATTTACTTTCTACGGATAGGTGATATCATGATCGTGGACATGGAGGAGCATTGACTGTCGCCTCATGTACTCTACAAACCTGGGCAGCTCCCGAGTGCATGTGGTTGCAAAATGCATAACAACAACCTGCCCAACTTGCCAAAAATTTAACGATACTTATCCTAAGATTAACAGAAGAGGCCTCCCACGGGCTTATTTTCCATTCCAGCGTCTACAAATTGACTATGCTGACATGCCAGCAGCAGAAGGATTTAAACATCTTCTTGTGACAGTTGATCAACTAAGCAGATGGGTGGAAGCCTTTCCTACCTGCAAAGCAGATACGGCTGCAGTGATTAAAGCCTTGTTAAAGGAAATTGTCCTTAGGTCTGGAGTCCCAGAAACTGTAGATTCAGGTAGGGGTTCACACTTTTCAGCAGGAGTTTTAGGGAAATTGTATCAACTGCTAGGAATTCATAGAGAATTGTACACACCTTATCATCCCCAGTCTTGAGGACAAACTGAGAGAATGAACAGAACTATTAAAAACAAGTTAGCATGGGTATGTACACAGGCAAGTCTCAAATGGCCTAATGCCTTAAACTTAGTGTTGTGGGAAATTAGAACAACCCCTATACAACAGGTAGGATTATCCTCAGCAGAAGTCTTATTTGGGCATCAATTGGCTACAGGAACTTATATCCCAGCTAAGACCAGCCTGTTGGACGGAGATGAACAGCTAACCCAGTATGTTCTAGGTATGCAAAAAAGGTTTGAAAATCTTAAAATTATATATATATTTATTTGTGAGATAAACACTGTCAAAGCTCAAGACATTTGTCTTGATACTGAACAAAATGTTTGTCATTTTGAAATACATCCTGATGAAACCCCTGAAACTGTACTTGTATATATTGGAAAAGGATGTGTCTGTATGAGAACTCTCTGTAATCTTATATTCGTAGAGAACATTACTGTAGACACAAGTAATCATTCAAATATTTGTGTTTGTAATTTTTCTAAAGTTATGGGCTGTGACTTTAATTATTCAGCTCCTGTTGTGTCTTATCAATTGATACAATCTAATTATACCTTAAGTCAAGATTTATTGCCTACCCCCATTGGAATGAACCTTACATTGGTACAGAAACTACTACAACATGATGACCTGTGTCAACTGTTAAAACGCATCTGAAACAATGGACAAAAAACTCTAATCACTGTTCATCATGATACAGAAGAGATACACCACATCTTGGAAAGAGTGAAGAAGGATGGAGAATATCATTGGTGGGAGACTCTTCTGGGATGGTCACCAACCGCAACAGGGATCTATAATCACATGTTGCACCCAGTAGTAGTTGTGTTAAGTTTGACCATGTTATGCCTATTGCTTACAACCATATTGTATAGAAGATTATGGAGAGTGATAGTACGCCTCGAAAGGCTTCGAGAACTCTGCTTAACATATTAGCAGGGATGCTTAATAAAAACAAAGGGAGGACTGTTAGAGAATATCAGACTGAAGCTGTCTAGAATTAATTGCTTAGCATAACTTGCTTAGCATTAGTAGCTAAATTTGCTGAAGCCTTAGGCCTCAGGCTGTGAACTTGCTGTGAACTTTTACTTAGATAAGTAAAAGGGGGCCCCAGAGCCGGTTCAAGCTGGAGAGATAAAGAAGCTACACTGACAGCAGGAGCAGCCAACCTTGAAGATAAGCAGCAGCCTGCCTAGAGACAATGAAGGGGCCCAGTGAAGAAGGGGAAGACCCCAGACCTAACTATTACTATTGGTCCAAACTATCGCTAGAGGAGTGGGGAATTTAGATTGTAAGGGTATAATTGCCCAGGGATTTCTTTGTTCGGGGTCCCTCTTCGGAGGCACCCAGCTCGAGCTGTAATTACCGCACGTATGTCATTAAATTTTATTTTTCTTCAATCTGACTCCGAACTTCTGCCTCAGCAGGAACCTAGGGTCGGACCCTGTTATGGAGGCCGGCGAGCCTGATTTTCCATAACATGGGAGGACCCGGAAAAGGCAGCTCGACTGTTTTGTACAAGAGTAGAGGGACATCCCATTTGTTAGGGGGATGTTCAAGTATTGTTTCAACAGATATTTCAGCCAGGGGATAGAGAATGGATACTGAAAAAAGGATAGGGAATTGGCAGACTGAGATGATAACCGACAGCCTTGCCCACGAGGAGATCTGAATTGGGATTATAATAATACAAATGATTGGGCAGCGTGTCAAATGGCATGCCAAAATCTGGTTTTAGCTATACGAACTGCAGGGCAAATGGGTGTTATCTCAGAAAAGGTACTATCGTTAGCAAAAGTCTGAGGAACACTCGATTTTTGGACTATTTGCTTGTGGCAAATTATGCTCTTATGCTATGGAGGGACGTCTGTGGAAAATGTTAATGAAAGGCTGGCAGTGAGCCTATTGGTCCAGCAAGCGGCACCAGCTATCCGTGAGTATTTCAGAAACCATGCTCCAGGGTGGCAGGGAGAGAATTTACAGAAGATTCACTGTATTACAGCAGCTGGACCTTTACTAGAAACATTTGAGAGCTGTGACAGTATGGGCACACATGTTACATGGTTGAGGGCTCATCTGTCACACAAGAGGAAGATCTCCATTTGGGTTATCTGATGGTTGCCTCTCTGGTCATCTACCAGTAATGTCTAGTCAGTGCCCACATGTACCACCAGCATGTGCTAATGTGCTTGAGGCACCACGTACAGGCAATGGCTTGTGATGTTCCTGAGCAAGAAACCTGGTCTGAAGGAGCCTCTGGAAATGAGGCAGCAGGCTGTGAGCTGGGGAGCTCTTCAGACAGCTTGAAGGCTGGTCACCTCTTCCAAAATGACCTTTGAAATTATGATTCATGACCAGGCAAACAGGACAGTGCCTGCCCTCACCTTTCCTGCCTTGTGCTCCAGACTGACTTGGGCACAAGTCCATCCTGAGCTGAAAACTCAGCAGTCCCGGGGGTGCAGCAGTGCACCCAGGCTCATCCACCTTGCTGAAGGGCTCGGCTTCTTTTCTCAAGCACGCCCCACACAAACCGAGCTGCGAGGCTCCTTAGGAGTGACTTACATCTCAGTAGCTCTGAAGTCAGGCAGAGGTTAAGGTCCTTTTCTGTCTGTGTAGCTAGGTCTGTAATTTAAGCGGAGCAGAAATTATACCCTATTATTAAGTCATCGGTTTGTCTTGGTAGGTGTGTTCTGACACTTTGTCTCTAGGTACTATCTATCTGGTTGATACAGTTTTCATCAGTTTACATTTTACATCCTCTTTACATGTGTTCACATGTGTTTGTTTGCATAGATACAGAGTTATTAGTTACATAGCAGCCTATTCTACATGGCTCAATATTCTCATACAAACTTCCTTTTCACCAGCACACAGGCAGGCCAGAGGACAACACCAACTCTCATTTATGTTCCACATGTCCACGTAAGGTGGAGGCTTTTGGAGTCTCCTGGGAAGCTCCATTTACAACATTACTACAGAACAGTCCAGCATATGCACAAGTTTTGTTGCTTGCCGATTCAGATGGATGGATAGGTATTGTTTTGAGTTTCCTTTTCCAGTTTCAAGGGCACTTAAGTGAAGATGAAGCACCTGAATGCTGTGCTTTCCCAAGCAACTGGATACTGTTATCACGAGGGCACCCTACCTGAACCTATTAACATTTGCTTAGCCGGAAAACAATACTGAAAACTTTTTTCTGAAGTGTTTTCGGAGTCAAGATTCACTCGGACCCAGCCTTCCCCACATTCTCACACACACAGGCTTACTCGACAGATCTGGAAGTTTGCCTAGGGGAATCACTGCGGTGACTTTGAGATGGCTGTTTATATCCTGCGCCCAGTGTATGCAATGAGTGCAATGTAAAAGGCAATCAAGATGTGCTCACTAAAAGCATACCTTCCCACAGTCTGCCACTGCAAAGTAGAGTTGTTACATTGTTCAGCAGAGAAATCAGTTGAGCACTTCAACGCCTTAACTACAGTGTCAGCTCTTGCTTCATAAAGGCCAAAGCTTGAAAAATTACGAAGCTCAATCCCATCTTGTGTTTCAGCGACTTTAGGAAGACAACTACCTCCATTTCCATCAGCAGACTTCAGGAGGAGTACAGCCTTCACTTTCCAGGCTTCTGAGAGTTGGCCTTACAGGAAGGTGTTTAAAAGATGAAACAGGTTACTCTCCAGCTGATGATGTCTTCCTGAACATGGAAACACAAACCCTAACTGGATGCGTTTACCATCAAAGGCTTTGAAAGTGCTTAACTTGGATGCTGTTGGTAAATTCCTTCTAAAATTGAATACTGAAATTCCAGCACGTCAAGAGTTTCTGGCAGCAAAGCAGGTCCCTTTTCTCACAGAAGGCTCCAGTAGTTGAGGGCTAAGCCCCCAGGTCAGGGGTCACTGCTGGCCCTGGAAACAGTCCTCCATTTCCTCAGGATGGGGGGAGCCATGTCGCTCTCTGATGTCCAGGAGCCAAGGTGCAAAGGTTCCACCTTATCTTTCCAAAGAGGATGAGAAGAAAATGGATTTAGGATATAACAATGAACGTAGGCCTCCTCAAAGAGTTCAAAGCCTTCAGCCCAAGTAGCAGTACCTCAGACATTGACATCTTTGAGGCTCTACCTGAAGCCTTTCTTGCCGTTCCTTCAAATGACATCATCAAATATCACGACTCATGCTGTCCTGCTATCTAAAGCCTTGCAGCTTCTCCACAAACTTTTGCTGCTTCCTTCCCCCCAGTCCATCTGCCTCCTCCCATTTCCACTTCATATCTTTAACAGTTCACTAAACTCAGTCTACTAGTCCATGGATCTGATCTATCTCCAGATAGACAAGCAGGACTTGATAGCAAAGCCTTTCATGCCTTCTTAAAAAGTTGCAAGTTATTGGATTTTGTCTCCCAGAATTGGTCGGCAATAGCTGAGGAGAAAGGGTAAAGGTGGGAGGAAGAAAAAGGTATTCTGCATTTCCAGATAATACTTAAATACCAACTAGCAAAGCTAACCTGCTGTTGTTTAGAAGAGAATGTCAATGAATAAAGCAGCAAAACATTTGAAGGTTTTGGTTTCCTTATTTGCAGTACTTTTAACCTTATTGGAAGAGAAGAATTTACAGTTCTATTTCATCATGCTGTGAATTGAGTTTTCCTGATGATAGAGAATATATACAGCTAACTCTTAAATCTTCGGATATTGTGCCCACAAAGGGAAACACCTGGTCTTTCAAGCAAAAGATTACAATTGACTTCTAACAGATAACCCTCTCCTGCTTATACACTAATCAAGGTCACATGTACATGAAACACTCAAAGACAACAAAACCCCAAAGCACCTTTTTAAACCAGGACACTTTTGGAGCATACTTTCCTTTGATCACACAAGTCACTAAGCCTTTAACTATGGCAAGGGATTCCCTCTACCTTGAATCTCCATATAGTTTGCATTTTAAAAATTCTTAAGAAATGGCTTTTTACTACTACTATAAAAGCTCAGCTCAGTGTTGGCAGAAGTTTTTCAAGCACACAAATGTATTGATGCCTCAGTTTACCTAAAGATAAATTCAACAGAACCCATGTCCTAGGTTAAAGGAAGGCAAAGAAACCCCATCCTTGCCTCTATTTATACATTTTCTGTTGGGGGGGTTCTTTCTGAATAGCCTACTGTAAAGCGCAGGGGCAGCAGAATTTTACATTAAACTATTTAGAGTTTATGCCTAACCTCTCCAAAAAAATCCAGTTGCTCTTAAAGAATCAATTCTAAAAGTCCAATGGTAGAGAGCCCAGTTAAGAGCCACCGGTGCCAACAACTTACATATTATGCCAACGCATTAAGTATTGCCACCATTTAGACTCTGTACAAGAGCAGGGAGGAGAATGCTTCACAGTCAGGCACTTGCTCCTCCTCTTCAGTAGATTCCTGGGCAGAATGTTGCTCATCATCATCAGCGGAGGATGGGGAATCGCTGCTGTAGACTGCGTGTTTCCACCTGCAAGCATTTCAAAGGCAATAACAAAAACAAGATTAGGTCGCACTAAGTCAAAAATCAAGTGCAGTCTACCCTGGAAGGTACTGTGAGATCTAGGAAGTTTCCAGCCCATTATATGTATTTGTCATGCATCTGATTTCAAACTGCATTACATGTTCTTCCTTGTGAGAGCAAAATTCCATCTTTGTTGGGAAGTTAAAAAAAAAAAAAAAAAAAGGCACATGGTACTTATATGCAGCTTGACTTTGGCATATGATAGGCCAGAGCCTTGCAAAGTAACTGTAAAGCCTTGCAAAGCAGCTGTATTTGTGAATCTATTGCCCCTGATTTCCCCTGAACTTCGTATTCACAGCTGTTACCAAAAACAGCAGGACAAGTCAAGAAGGGAGCTCCTGAGAGAGCTTCAATTAATTACGATGCATACAGGATGATAATTATGATGCATACAAGTTTTGGCTTGAACCTTTTTATAGGTTTTTATTCCCCTTGTTCAAGTCTTGCACAGGCTGCGGAACATGGGCGAGGTACTGCCTTCACGAGGTATTGCATAATTACCCCTCTTCCTCAAGGCATGATCAGCAAAACTACTGCAACATCCTCTTCTGTCCTGAAGTACAGCCTTGCCCCACTCAGATCCATTCAGAAAGTTGCTCTAAAGGTCATCTTCTGAACTTATTCCCTTCATCACAAAGCGCATTCTCCTGAAACCCTTCAAGTGTCTTCTCTCTCAGCAAACAGAGTTGCTAAGGCCTTTCATGAATTACCCTCCTTCCTACATTAGTTCCCACTGAGTGCCCAGAAAACAGCTCTGAATTCTGAGCTGGCCCTGACAGCTCCTCTCACTGACTAACCCCTCAATACAAAAATGCAGAAGCATGTTCTCTTCTCAGCTGCCACCTTCACGCTTGGGAGAAGATTTTCATATGCACCTGGCAGTCTTCCTTGCCTCCTGAAAATTCTTGCTGGGCTGCTCAAAACCCATGAAAACTGTCAGGCTACTGCTGCAGTGAGAGCAGTGCTCATCATTCAGAGTAGGACTGTGCATTTCCTTGTATTCCCACCTCTTGACAGCCATCTCTTGCCTTTTCTCTTGTGCTCGGTTATAAGCATTTGGGAAAAGGACTGGTTTTGTTTGCTGACTCTCTGTCCAGAGCTTACCGGCAGGGCCCTGGAGTCCCTGACTATGGCTTGTAAGCACTAAGGCTTCTAGTAGTTCAACTCATTTCAGCTGTTTCAGAGGAGGCTTTTGGCCAGAACACAGTAAAGAAAATTGAAAGCCAGAACTAACCTGCACTGCCATCTTGAGTGTCAGCGATTTCCTCATCAGTTCTCCTCGGGAGGACATATCCAAGTTTTCCTAATGACAAGAAACAAGAAGGGTCAGTCACAAACACGCAGAAAATCTGACATATGCACACTTGGTGCCTACACAGTAACTTTATCAAGGCTCTGCATGGACACAAAAGATGAGCATGCAGTTCTACGATGCAGAAAGCAAGGAAGCATTGCTGGAATCCAACCATCTAGTTTTACCTATTTTCACAAGAGGCACCTTCTGGTTTAGGCCTATATCTGTCAGTCTAAGAGAGATGAGAAAATGGATGCATATTTTAAGACAAGAAGAAAACCTGTACTTTTAAATTCAGTTCATGGCCTACTTTGTCTCTCTGTTAACATGTTGATTCATGGCCCAGGACAAGTTTTTTTTAAAAAAAAAACAAAAAACCCAGACATCCACAGAGATTCCTGAAGTATATGAATTTATCTTTGCTTTTTATCCTAGAGTTCACAGAATCACAGAATGGTTGAGGTTGGAAGGGACCTCTGGAGATCATCTAGTCAGACCCTCCTGCTCAGGAAGGGTCACTTAGCACATGTTGCCCAGGACTGTGTCCAGATGGCTTGAATATCTCCAAGGAAGGAGCCAACCACAGCAGGCATTGCCCACACCAAGGCACCTAGGACAGGAGCCTGGAAGGTCTTGAAGGTGGTGAGCTTCAAAGGGAGCTGAGCTGACAACACAAGGGGAAACAGATGACAACACGAATCAGGCAATCGGAACACCATGGTGTGCGTTCGACTGGCTGCAAGATGGCTGTTGGCATGCAAGCGTGCTTAAGGAAGGCAAAGTGTTAAGAGAAAAAGCACGAGTCAGCTTTCAAGGACAATTAGATGTACGGGGCTGCCAGTTTATGGGGGACAGTGCAGGCAGCTTCCTATCACTCACTGCTGAGCAGGAAGCCCGAACTCTGACAAACAGGCCTTTCAAGTATCCTGTGAAAGTCCATGAGCACAGAAGCAAGGCAGCTGCTAGGGGTTTCATGTCGAGACTCCACACTGGACCAAATTAGGCCCCTAATTCCAGCACCTACTCAAAAATAATTACAAAGCCCATATATCTGCATAATAACATCAGACACGTAAAAAGAAGTACTTGTGAACTATTCTTTAAATAACAAACAGGGTTAAAAAAAAAAAAACTCTTTGGGGCAATAGTAAATGCGTACACATGACATTCTTACAAACTGGAGGATACAGAAGAAAATTGTTTGTCAGCAAACCAATTTAACCTGACCTCTCTGCAGGGCACAGTTCAGGACACCCTCACAAGTTACATACCTCCAATTTTCTAGAGAAGGTCCAGAAAAGAAACTACCTTGATAAAAACAGTGGAACGGGGCTTGTCCAGAAAAGATGTGATTTGCTTACTTGGTTTGGAAGCTCTGCCAGCATAAAACAAACAAACAAGAAAACAAACCAAAAAACCATACACACACACCAAAGAGTTACAAAGGGATTATTTAAGAGTCTTGTCTAAACTCTACCTTAATTTAAGTAAAGGGCTCCTAAGGGTGCACAAGGAATTTATCTTCCACCGTTACTGCAAACGGCAGGACACTACAAAGGTCACCCCTAGGAGAAGGGCGTTCAGACTACGCCTAAAAGAGCCACGGGCACACTGAAGGCTCTCATTCACTTTCAACATGCATTTTCCCTTTCATGAAAACCTTACAAAGCCACTTCAGCCAGTAACTAGCCAGGAGGGTTGGTTCCACCCCAACCCCCTTTTTTTTCTTTCTTTCCAGAGAGAGCTTGTTGTATTCTACAGCTTCCGACAGAAGCTATATTAGCATAAATGCTCCAGCTGATTTAGACCTCCTCAACCAAAAGATCTTAGACTTTCGGCTGAAATGCCCTCGCTGCTGCCCATGGGGAGAGGCACAGAGCCAGAAAACAATGCCTGGAGTCCAGGGCACTCTGCTGACGTGGGCATCTCTCCTGCTGGCACTAGAAATAGAGCATCCCGTCACATTCGCTTCGCACAGATTATATGTGACCTCACAACCACAAATTGCAGGCACATGACCAGCACTGGCCTATCAGGCACTGAGCCACAAGTGACCTCAAAACCACAAACTGCAGCCACATCACCAGCACTGGCCTATCAGGCACTCAGCCACAAGTGACATCACAACCACAAACTACAGCCATTTGAGCAGCACTGGCCTATCAGGCACTCAGCCACAAGTGACATCACAAACACAAACTGAACCCACAGGACCAGCACTGGCCTATCAGGCAGTGAGCCACAAGTGACATCACAAACACAAACTGCACCCACAGGACCAGCACTGGCCTATCAGCCACTGAGCCACAAGTGACATCACAACCACAAACTGCACCTAAATCACCAGCACTGGCCTATCAGGCACTGAGCCACAAGTGACCTCACAACCACAAACTCCACCCACAGGATCAGCACTGGCCTATCAGGCAGTAGAGGAACAAGTGACCTCTCAACCAAGAACAGCAGCCCTGGACCTAGCACTGGCCTATCAAGCACTCAGCAGAAGTGGCCTCACAGATACAAAGAAGTAGCAACGTGGCTGCTGGTGGCCTAGCAGGTACTGAGGCCAAATAACTGCACAAACACAAACAGCAGCAATATGCATCGAGGTGGACTCTCAGGTGCTCATGCTGAAGTGACCTCACAGGCAGCCATGAAGCCAAATAGCTGCTCCTGGCCTCTTTCCAACTGAGGCACAATTGACCTAAACAAGCACAAACAGCAGCAATGTCCATGCTGATCGCCAGTCATACTGATGCACAACTCACCACAAAAGCACCAACAGCAGCAAAGGGTCTGCTCCCCGTTTATGAGGCACTGAGACACAAGCATCACCAACGCTACATGCATGCTGTTGGCCTACCAGCTTCAGAGGCACAACTCACCTCACAAGCACAAATGGCATCGACCTGCCTGCTGCTGCCCTATCTTTGACTGAGTCACAAGGGATCTCAAAAGTGCAAACCTTCACAGAGGAGAAGCTCATCTGGGCCACTCGCACGTCCCTTGATTACGCTGTGATCATTCCGTACAGAACAGTCTTCTGCAAAAGGCCTTCATCTCCTGACAAGACTCTCTCCAGATCATGGGACAGCTCCACTCTGGCACCCTGGCGACAAATCACAAAAGGAACAATTGGTCTTGCTTTTCCTTTAGTAACATCAAGTCCGAGCTGGGAGCCTTCGCACTGCAGCACCTACACAATGACAGCAGCATGCCACTTCCATTTCTAGTGCATTTCTAGGGACAGAGATCAGCTGAGGGAGCAGCTGCACTGCAAAGGCTTTCTGACACTCTCAGATCAACTCGGCACTGCACCAGGCATCAGCCTGATGCCAGACCTCTGCTCTGCCACCTACTCTACAAACACACTGCCTCTGCCCCACACAGCTGCTTCTTCTGCTACATACAACCAAGTGCCAGCAAGAAGAGATGCGTGCAGGACACTCGCCACTTGCACACTCCCCAGCCACTGCTCTGCTCGCTGCCTTCCCTTGGCTCCTCAATCCAGACACTCAGGCAAGCTCTTGCGGTAACACCACAAGGTGGCCAAGGCACTCTAGGCTCACAAGGCCTGTGCAAATGAGCAGCACAAGATCAGGCACAGAGCTGCCTCCTTGGGTGATGCTGCTCTTTTCAGAGGGAAGGATCCTGCTTGCTTTGGGCACAGCATGCTGCTGCTTTCCACCCCCATCCCCTCATGAACCTCCTGCTAGGGATGGGGACATGGGGATTTTCTGTAGTAATACAAAAGTTACAGATACAACACAGAAACACTTGAGAGTCCGGAAGGCCTCCTGAGCCCAAAGGAACCTCCCTTCCTTTCCTTTAGTTACTTGGACAAGGAGCTTGGACGGGGAAGGGAAAAAGGGTGCAGAGGCTTTGAAATGAGGCCCAAGCAATGAGACAGCCCCACACTGGACGGCTGCTGAAATGACAGCTCTCCTGGCTGCGCAGCCTCTGCAGCACCAGTCTGCGCTCCACAGCTGGCTTCACAGAGCACGGAGGGCTGCGTGCCACGGGCAACCTGGCCCTGGGCACATCTTCACCCCTCGCAGAGCCGGGAGCCCAAGAGCTCTGAGACTTCCACAGGTCAAGCTATGGACGCTTTGGGGCACTCACACAAAGGCACTCAAGACATGCTGGCATCTATTATAAGGGTCTTGGACTCGTCCTATATGGCACCACAACCTCCTAGGAAAAGGAGGGGGCACTGTAGCATTTGTTGAGCGGGCTGGCAATAACAGCACTTGTGGGAGGCGGAATTTGCAGCACAGCAGAGGTACCAGGAGCTGAACCCACAACCCAAGTCACCCAGGGAAGACAGGCGCATTTATGGAAGCCTTCGCATCCACACGTAGCCTCTTCTCAGTCACTTGCAGCTGCTTTCACAGAGGGCTCACGACGCTGGCCAAGATGTTGACAGGTACAGGGACACAGCCTGGCATCCTGCCTCCATCCTCAGTGGCTCTAGCACTGCACTGGGAACCTCCATGAGTGGAGCAACCTAGAAAGAAAGAAAGAATCGGAGTGTTACTGGCAGTTCTGCTGGCCTTACAGAGTCGCAACAGGCAGGGGCAAATGTCTCCCCTCTGTGCTGAGCTCTATTGGGGAGAGCACAGCCAGCAGGGCCACCAAGACGTTCTACCCCTCTTTTTGGCACAGGTGACACCATGTCTGTATACCAGGTCCTGTTTGGGCTCTCCAGTTCTGCACAGGCACTAACACACTGCAGGGAGTCCAGCACAGGGACACCAAGATGGTCAGGGGCTGCAGCGTGGCGCATAAAAGGAGAGGCTGCGAGAGCTGGCTTTGTTCAGCCTAGACAAGAGAAGGCCAACGGGGATCTTCATGCTGTGCACAGCTACCTTATGGAGGGCACAGAGAAGATGGAGCCGGATTTTCTTGGAGGTGCACACTAGTAGCATGGGAGACAACAGGGACAAATCGGACAATGGGAAATGCTTCCGAGACATTAAGAAGAAACCTTTTTCTCCGTGACGGTGGCCAAACTGCGGCACAGGGATCCAGAGAGGTTCCCAGATCTCCATCCTTGGAGGTAATCAAAACTTCACTGGAAAAGGCCCCAAGATACCTCCTCTACTGGCACCTGCCTGGAGCAGCGCGTTGGAGCCCTGCTACCTCCACACGGCTCCCCCATTGCAGCCTCAAGGAATATGCTATTGTGAGACTCTTGCCAAAGGCACCAGAGGCTTTGCAGATGCCGCCTCCACCGCTCAACAAGGACAGGTGTCTCAGAGCCACCCATCGCCCTCACAGGCCTGACTTCTTGTGAGGGGGCATCTCCCCTCTCTGCAAGGCTCTGCGTAGGCACAACGTGCAGAAATGCCTCTGACTGCTTTCATTAACTACCCATCTCGCTGAGGGACTGGAATGGATTAGCGTCTGAGATGGGAAGATGCAATGAGGGTCCAGATTCAGCAGAAAGCCTTTAAGGAGGGAGAAGAGAACTCTCTCCAGCAGTCAGTAAAATCCCAAAGACTCACGGAAGCATCAAACCCTTCCGAAACTGCAAGCCTGAACCTCAGCTGACACAAACCACCAAACTGGGAGCAGCCCTGCCTCGCACCACGATGCTCCAAGGAGGCAACACGGTCACCAACAGTCCTCACCCACGTCTCCCAGAAGGACACCGTGATGGCAGGCTGGGCCTTGGGAGCAGAGCACTGCTCTCTCCAGACACCTCCTCCCACGCTGAGCACCAAAACACTGGCGCCACCACCCGGCTCCACCACAGGGCATCTCGCACTGTAACACGCCGTTACCTCCACACCTCACAGAGGGTTGGCAACCAACACACGCCTCTGCATCAGCGACACACAGCCCACAGCACCACACAGGGCACCCCAAGCACCCCACAACACACAAAGCCCAACTCTCCAGACCTTCCATTCCTTTCTAGTCCTCCAAGGCCTTGCAACAGGCTCTGCCTCTGAACAGCCACTCACAGCCCGGGGCCTGCTCAATTCCCACCTTCCCACCAGGAAGCAGACAAGAAGTGCTCTCACAGCAGCTGATCAGGCCAGCTTTTCCCTCTTGCTTGTGTCTCAACTTCTCTGAACAAGAAATCTCTTTCAAAATGTGGCCCATACCCTTTTTGGGGGGGTGACATTCCTTCCGTCTCCTCCAACAGCCTTTGCACCCATTCTCCAGTGACTGCATACATGGACAGAAAATCAGAGACCCCTAAAGTGTTACAGTTCCAAATGTGTCATAAAAGCAGCTGGACACCTCAAAGACAGAGACAGCATGCAGACCTTGCAGGAAAATCTCACAGGCTCCCTGCTCTTTTGACAGGGGCAACTTCTAAAGCACACACACACACACACACCCTGGCAATAAGAGATTACTCACACCACTGCTCACACCAGCACTACATTCACTTAGCAGCCTCAAAAGTCTAGCTGGACTCCCTAGCTGACCAGGAGGACGCTGCAAGCTTCTACTTAGCAACAAGCAGAAAGGCAAACTCCATGTCCATGTTCACCACAGAACATCATCCACATTTGAAATGTAGCAGTACTAACTCATGATGATGGAGTGGAATAAAATTTGTGTCAGATGATGTGGAATATCGACTTCTGCTTGATTAATGAGTTGCATTTCTGTATTGCTGTAGAGCTCTGCAGGGGTCAATCCCTCCTCTGAGCACATGCAACAAACCCAGAAGTGACCTCACCACCAGCATCCAGGCCATGCATCTTCTCCTGACCTGTCAGCTGCTCACATAGAGGTGTCATCACATCACAGATTCACATCATGGCCTCATAATACTCACAATGCTCTCAAACACCCATTGCCTACCAGTTACTACACCAAAAGATTAGCTTCTGCTATGCATTATCAACACCTAGCCTATGAAATTTAAGAATTGCAGAACAGCCTGCAAGTAATTCTTGGCAACATTTTCTAACGGGAGGATTGCATGGGAGCAGCGATCATGAAACTGAAGACAGCAGGGCCTCATGTCCCAGGCACAGGCAGAAGCCTTCCCACAACTCAGAACTCTGGTTCCTTCCCCAGTGCTGAACAAAACCAGAAAATCCTCCACACATCCAGGACAACAAGCATTCTCCTATTTTAGGCCCTGACAACTGGAGACACGTGGAAGGACTCAGGCCAGGGCATCTCAGTTGGTGAAACCAGCAGAGACACAATTCAGCAACTCTTCACCCTGACCTAGGAGCATGGAAAGAACAACGGCAAGTGCAAGCACTGGCCGTTCATCAACTTTCAAGGCCCCTGACAAGCTGACGGGCGAGTGAAGAGTTAACAGGACTGAAGTTTGTCAACTGATATGCAGAAGAACTGATAGCACAAGAGCTGAGGTGCACAAAGCTGTTGAACAGAGGACTTAACAGGACTAAAGTCGTCTACCAACCTATATGCGCAAGGACTGATATGCGCAAGGCTGCGGAATGGAAGCATTAACAAGACTGAAGAAGTCTGCCACCTGGAATCTGCACGGACCCCCGGGGAGCGAAGAAACAATACGGAGGTCCTGTGGTCTTGCCTCGCTAGCAGGGTCCTCCCAAGCAGACAAACAAACAGTCCTGTGATTGTGAAACTCGCAGAGGTCAGCAAAAGCGTTGTTTGCCCAGAGCCCCAGCCATATAAAAAGAGACTTGGGAGCTAGGAGAGTTTGAGCAGGGACGGGAACGTGACCTGACCATCCTCTCCGGCTGGACCGTGAGTATTCCCCCCCCTCCCCTTTTCCTGGGACGCTGGGTTAAGGGAACTCCTCGAGGTTGAGAGCCCTCTCACTAGGAGAGTGAACAAGAAAGCTTTCAAGTAGGGATAAGCAGTCCTTCCAATTAATAACGCAGTAATCGACGGTTTCAGGTTATCCTTTCTAAATTAGTAACTGATGGTTTTGTGTTATCCTTTCTAAATTAGTAATCGCATTATTTTAATGGATGTTACTAATCCAAGAACTTGTGTGAGGAAATAAACATCTTTTTTATTATTATTATATTACTGTCTCAGTCGTTGCTATCGAACCTTCATAGCATGACAGCATGACACAAGCAAAACAGCTCACACTTACAGAGCTCTTCTGCAAACACCCTTCACCCTGCTGCCAGGCTCACAGGTCGCGGCGCAAAGCAAGAGGCAGGGAGAAAAAACAACAGCTAAGGCACGGCATCACATGCGGGCACAGCCTCTCTCAGAGCCACTCGGAAATGCAGTTTTCACAACAAAAGACACCATCGGGAAGGGCACCTCGCGACGACACCAGCAGCCTGCTCACACTTTGCCCAGCACCTCCCAAACGCACCTCAAAGCAGCACCTGGGGCTGCGCTGGCAGCAGCAGCTCAGGGAAACGCTTTAACAGGGATCCCAGAGCCACCACAGGGCCAAAGCTTCCTGCCCCCAAACCCCACCGAGCCGCCCCGGCCCAGCTGCTCGCGGCAGGCCGCCACGTCTGGCTGCAGGGCAGCTCCCCCCTCTGGCCCACGTCGCTCTGGCCCCTGCTCACGGCCCCACCAGCCCCTGCTGCAGCTCCTGCAGCAAAGCAGCCTCGTCGCCAGCACCACTGCCCCGCCCCGGCGGGAGGGCACCCGCCGCCATTTGAACGCGCCCGCAGCCCCCACCAAACCCTCTCGCCCGCTCGCTTCTCGCCTGCTTTGCTCCCGCTCCTCTTCCACCTCTTTCTTTGACGTCTTTTTTTTTCCCCACATGTTGGACTGCAATTGGCTGGCAGAGCCATCAGTGAAATCGATGCCCGCCCTCCTCCTCCTGACAGCCAATAGGAGGGCTGCACTGGGGCGATGCCATGGCAACATTGGGCACTCCTGCCCTGGCGGCCAGCTCCACCCCCTCCCCCGCAGTCGGGCGCCATGTTGTGGGCGGCAGCGCGGGGCGCGGCGGGGCCTGGGGGCAGCGCGGCGCCGTGTGGGCGGGCAGTGTGGGGTCCCGGGGTGCGGCCGCTGCCCCGGCGGTGCTGGGCTGTGGGGCAGGGGCCCCGCGGGGCTGCTGGCTGCCCTGCGCCCTGGGGGCCGTGCGGGGCGTGGGGGGGCAGCGGTGGGGCCTGTGCTGGTGGCAGCCCTGGCGCCAGCGTGGGGGCCCTGGGGCTGGCCGTGGCGCCGGAGCCCACAGGCAGCATCCTGCTGCCCCCAGGGCAGGGCAGGGCAGGGCAGGGCAGGGCAGGGCAGTGTCCTCTCGCCCTCCTGCCCTGGCCGCCTGCCCACGGCAGCCCTAGGGCTCGGCTAGGGAGCGGTGGTGTGGGGTCGTGAGGGGGCTGGTGGAGATGGCTGTGTTGGTCTCACCCCAGCACTGCCCACCCCAGCTCAGAGAAAAAACCTTGGGGTCAGCCAGGACCTGTTGAATGGGGATTGCACCTCCCCCTGTTTCCAATCTGCTCTCTCCAATGTATTTTCTTTCGGGTGCAGAGGTTTGAGCCCAATTTGCAGGAGGACAGGGTCTGTGGCCATCTGAAGGTGGCATCTCTGAGCCCAAAACATGCTGCGCCAAGCTGGAAGCATAAAAGGATCGAGGGGGAAGGAAGAGAGATTTTTCCCAAACACCCAGAGGACTTGGGGTTATTGAAAGGTGAAGGTTTTATTATCATATACGGACATTTCCAGCAGGGTCTTGAGAGCCCCATGGAGCTGCAGGCCACCTCAGCGTCTGGGATGCAGGACCCCTTTCCTCTCAGAGCCAGACCCCAAAGAGGACCCACTCCCAGGAAAACCTGTCATGGATTCCCATGCCCCCCCCCACCCTAAGAGGCGATGGAGCTGGCTGCACAGAAGCCTTGGGGCTCAGGACAGCCCCATCCCCAGGACCCAGGAGTCCTGGTGTCGCGTGAAAGGGAGGGACGGAAGGCCCTTCCTTATCTTTATAATTTACGTTTGCCTGCCAGAGCCCCCCTGTTTGAGGACTTTCCCTGAGACAGTTTCGCAAAGTAAAAAGAATCTGTGTAATTTACATTTGCCTGCCAGAGCCCCCCTGTTTGAGGACTTTCCCTGAGACAGTTTCGCAAAGTAAAAAAGAATAAGATTTTATTAAAGCGACAGATACAACAGGTTCGGAATTGCCGTTGATAAATGCACTTGCTGCTACAAATGTTCTTTCTATGAGCTCAAACTAACAATTAAGCGCTTTCAATAATAATATATTTTCCCGGGTAACGTCCGACGTTTGTCGGAGGCGCAAGTCTTACCAAAGAGGCGTCCCTGTTTGGGGGGAGGGAGAAGGAGGCTCGCTCGTCAGCAATCTCCAGTGAACAGGTCAGCGGTTCAATTTTCTTCCCTTCCAAAAACTTTAGTGAGCTATCCTCTGTTTTATAGTTGCTGAAGGTGGGATGTGGAAGCGCGGCAGACATACTTCATTGGCCAGGTTGCCATTTGCGCGGTTGTTGGGGGTATGCCCCCCTTATTTACATATCGTTATGCAGCAAAGGGCGTGATTTTTAATATGGTAAGCAGGGATAATGAGGCTGGGGGTACTATAGGTCAACAGTTAGTCTGTGAGCAGCAATTATTTTTTGGGATGCAACCCTTTGTGGTCAGGGGCGGACCGTGATACCTCCGTATCGCTCCCTCCTCCGCCGTGCAGCTGGAACAAACTGTCTGGCCTTCACCAGCTAGTTCGTTACTCATGTTGCAAAAGGGTGGTGTGCTTTGGCTGCCACGTACTGTTTTTCCCGTGTGCCCCCTTATCTTTCTCCCTGAATTCTCTCTTGTTCCCACATCATCCACCCCGTGGCTGCTGCCACTTTCACATCCCACTCTCAGTCACAGGTGTATCGATAACTTGTTGGAGGGGTGATGCGTATGTGTCTGGACTGACCTCCACTAATGGGGTATAGGAAGTGGTGAGTGGACGCAACTCTAGGGCACGGCTTATGAAGGTTTTTAGGCAGCTAACAGTAATGCATAGTAATATTACCACAATGATAATGATAACCCCAGTCTGTAACAAGCTTTGGATCCATCCGGTGACACTGAGTCCAAACCAGCCGAACAGTTTCGACAGCCAGCTGTTGTTCATCGACTCTCGGAGCTCGCGAGTATCTTTGGCCACCTGTCGTATGGTTTCTAGTTGGGTGTTGAGGTCCTGTGTGACGTTTGGGATGTAAACACAGCAGTCCGTGCTTGAGAGATTGAGGTAGCCACACAGTCCATTTTGGTGCAGTAACATCAGGTCCAGTGCCATGCGATTCTGGAGAGCCATCTTAGTCGTAGCTTGCAATTGTGTGTTGATCAAGGACAAGCTGTCTCGCGTGGCGTTGGCTAAAAGTTCTACCTGGTAGGCTAATTTACTTATCCACAACCGCGTTCGTACTGTAGCGGACCCAAATCCCCAAAATCCTTCCATTCCCCATGCTATTCGGACGGCTGCTCCTGGGTCCTGCCACCCCTCAACCTTACCTCCCAGCTCCCTTCTTGTGCGAGCAAACCAGTGGGGCTGGACTGGGGTCCTCTTCCATACAGGGCACAAAGTGGGGATGCCTAGTGTACATTGGGGGTTAGGTAGTCTAGCAGATAAGGTAGTATACATGTGACCATCACTACAGGCCCAAATTAGGCCTGCTGGTGCATCGCCGGAGGTGATGCGGCAGTCGTTGTGGGGTGCGAATTCTGATCCTACGTATGCATAAGGCACGCTGTGGTTTCGGCACAGGCAGCCCATTTTTAGGGTCGTGTAAACTGACCAGTAATACTGTACCCATTTGTATTGTTCCCAGTTGGAGCAATTTATCACCGTTCGGCAAGACCACAGTGTTGATCCATTTGATGTGGGAATAAAAGGGGACCCATGATCAAAGGGTATGAAGCCCCTATCAGGATCGGACCAAGAGCAACTATAAGGACAATTTACAGCCAGTGTAGCATCGTGGCATTGTTTTGGACATCCCTGGCCCATTCCATCGTCCCATTGTATGCACCAGGACGTGTTTACAGGCTGGGTATATTGCAGGATGTTGACTGCACGTCCCCAAGACCATGAATTTAAAGCACCCCAAGGCAATGCACTACAGCGTGTAGTCCATCCGCCTGGGTTCCAGATCATTGAGCCATTAGGCTCCTCTGTGTAGTTCCAACTAAGGGTGCAGTCAGTTTTGGAAATTGTTGAGAAATTGAAAGCTCCAGTAGGTGTTACAGTTAGTGGTGCCTGATGTGGGGCATGCGGATTTACAAATGGTATGGGTCCACTTTGATTCCAGAGATGTAATAGACTGGTTTCTATATCCGTTGGAATTATTCCCATAGGCAGGGGATCCTCAACTGATTTGGGTAGGGGCAGGCAAGCAGTGATGCTGGACTCGTTAAGCATTGCTGCAAAGCCCCTTATCAAGGCTAAAATCAGATTACCATTCAAATCATGAGGGAACTGATCGCGACAAGTTCTCGTACTGTTCTGCCAATTATTCTCTCGGTTTACACATGTGATTATCATTATACCTATTAAGCATATACACGTTAAACTAAAGGATATTTTCTCGGCGCGGCCTATATATAATATTAGGTTCATGTTGACAGTGGGTTACAAACGACAGTGCAAGCGAGGCTTTGATTACAATTTTGGCCTACAGACAATTACAAGCATTAGAAATACAATTACCCAGCAACAAACAATTAGTAATCCTTGGGGGCACTCCCAGTCAGTGTAAGGGAGTCCTTGATCCCAGGTGCAATTTCCTGGCATGTGGGATACCTGTGGAAACATAAAGAAAAGATGCTCGGTTGTCGTCCAACCGGCAAAATTTATGTTAGAAGGTGGGTACTATCCATCTAGTACTGATCCGATGTCTTTTCCCGGAACTGTCTTTTGCTTCCCAGGCATAAAGGTTTTTGGGGGTTGTTAGTACCATTGCTACAGTTCCAATTTGGGGCATTCTGACCAGCACAGGCTGTCCTGCATAGAAGCCAGTCGGGTGTTGCCCTGGCTTGGCATCTGCTTTTGGCACTGAGGTTGTGGCAGAAACACAAAAGGCCTTCATTTTCGGGCAACCATCCCCGCTCCATCTGTTATTCAATTGGTAGATGGCTTTGGACAGTCGCAGGTGCCACCCAGACTCATGGGTTTTAGCAAATCGTTTGACCAGTCCATTGGTACGCTCAACAATACCGTTGGCTTGGGGGTAGTATGGAGTGTGAAATACCCACCGGATTCCTTCATCTTTGGCCCAGTTTTGTACTATTATAGCCGAAAAATGTGACCCGTTGTCACTTTGAATCTCCTCCGGCAGGGGGAGTACACTAAACCATTCCTTTAAGCTACGGACTGTATTTTCCCCAGTGGCTGTTGCAACGGCCGTAGCCATGGTAATTCCTGAAATGACCTCCACCCCCACCAGTACATACCTCTTGCCCCCTGAGGGTCGTAGTGGGCCTATATAGTCAATTTGCCAGGTTTGCCACAATGTTTTCCTGTCTCGAATATGCAGGGGAGGTGCTTTGCTCGGGTGGTCCTTGTTGAGTCGAAAACGGCATTGTGAACAGGCAGTTACAATCTGTTCACACAGTTTTACTGATACGGGCCATCCACGGGCGATTCCTTCCCTATATAGATCAGCTCGTCCAGTGTGGCCGCGTTTTACATGCAACCACTCCAGCAAGCGTTCCCACTCCTGGCCATCATTCGTGACGTCGATTTGTCGTAATCGGGTAAGGCTGTCTACTTGCTGATTGAACTGGGCAGCGATAGAAGTTGATTTGTCATGTCCTTTTACCCAGCCAAGGTACAACGGCCTTTGCTTCCCTATCTCTAATAATTGCTTCCAGCTGTCAGTTTGCCACACCGGGGTTCCGTTTACCTGCCAGCCATTGGCTTCCCAGTGGCCTATCCACTCTGTGGCTCCCTTAAAAACAGCATACGAGTCGGTGTAGATATAGCTGGCACCCTGCTGTGCGGCTAGTAGGACAGCTCTAAGCTCTCCTACCTGTGCGCTTCCCTTGCCTATTTCACTTGACCTTTCCCCTGTGGCCACTTCCAGTGCCACAGCCTTATACCTCCATTCATTATTTTGTCTGTAGGATGATGCATCGGTGAACCACACTCCCTTCAGACTACTGTTCTCTTGCAGGAGCGGTGCCTCCTGAATTGGGGAGCGTGTGGTTGGTGGGATTTGGAATAATAGGGTGCTGTCTATATCTTTTTGCAATTTAGATACCTTGATATTGCCTTCTGTGATGGGCATAATTTCACTGATACCTTCCAGGTAGGCATACCACTTACGGACTGTGGGCTTTTGAGCAATGCCCGCAGGGGGTGCCATACCCTTGTGAACTACATCTAGGAGACGGAAAGGTCCCCGGATGATCACACTTTGTTCTCTCCTTATTTGTTCTGCTCGTCTTATTGCTCGTACCAGTGACAATAAGCCTTTCTCGAGGTCCGAGTATCTCGTTTCGGTGTCATTGAAAGAGTGGGAACTAAACTCCAGTGGTCTCTCTGGACCTTCAGGTCCCCTTTGCCATAAGTTACAGTGGGAACCGTGTTCGCTGAACCCCCATTCCACATGGATAGGGTCAGTTGGGTGTATAGGACCTAGCTGTTGGAATAGCCTCAACTCCCTTGTCAGTAGGTTTAGGGCGTTTGTGTGTTGTTCTGTCCATTCCCACAGTTTCCTTTTTTTAATTAGGTTATACAAAGGACGGGCAACAATAGAGAAACCTGGGATATGCTTGCGCCAGTAGCCAATAGTTCCCAAAACCTGTTGTAGTTCTTTTACATTAGATGGGTTCTGTCCCTGTTCTATCTTCTCCAAGGTATCTGGGGGAACAGAGGCAGCTCCCTTAATCCACCAAACTCCTAAGAATTTAACCTCCTGTGCAGGCCCCTGGCACTTGGATGGGGGAATGTCCAGTCCTAAAGCCTCCAACCTATCTTTCACATTCGTCACTGTCTGTTCCACCTTGGCAGGGTCTTCCCCCCCTATCAGTATATCATCAATGTATTGGTATATGGTGATTCCTTTGGGGATGGGAATGTCAGTTAGGGCCTTTGCCAGGGCGTTGTGGGCAATAGTGGGAGAGTGCTTATACCCCTGGGGTAGTCGGTTAAATGTATACTGCACTCCCTTCCAGGTGAAGGCGAACTGGGCCTTGTCCTGGTCCTGAAGTGGGATCATGAAAAACATATCCTTTACGTCTAGGGTCGCCATCCATGAATGGGAGGCTCCTTGGATCTGGGTTACCAGTTCCGCGATATTTGGTACAGCAGCAGTTAAAGGTGCAGTGTTAGCATTTAATCGCCTATAGTCAATTGTGAGTCGCCACTGCCCATTCGGCTTCCTTACCGGCCAGACAGGGGAATTATAAGGGGAGTGCGTACGAGTGATAATACCCCTGCTTTCTAAATCCATTACCACCCCGTCAATTCCTGCCTGTGCTGCTGCAGGTAGGGGGTATTGTCTTACATTGGTAATTCCCGAGGGAGGTAAGGACATGGATGTGTCCAATAGATTTATGGCCTTAGGCTGGTTGTCATTATCCAGCTGTGCTGCTTCATCTCCTCCCCGCACAGCAAAACTCCAGACTGACCCGTCAGGGAGTTTCCAAGTCCTGCCGTACAACAAATCATACCCTAGAATGTTAATATTAGCAGCACCAACCAGTACCTCGGCATGGGTTAATCTCCGCTCACCCGGGAGCCACAATGTAATCTTTGCTGTAGGGCACTCTCTTATATTCCCATCAATACCAGTAAATTTCATTCTACGGCGGCCACATTTAAGATCCAGGTGTTTTGCTGTCTCTTTGGTGATTACAGACATCTGTGCCCCTGTATCAATGAGGAAGTTCACAAAAATTTTCCTAGGCCCTAGGGGAATGGCAATGACAGGGTCACGGTGTTTATCAGGGAGCCACTGTATAGCTAGCACCCGCCGGGCAGGGTGGCTCACTGCCCTCCCCGGGGTTGCACGTTTTTTGATGGGGTATCTGGTAAGTCAATCAGGTCCTGTTGCGGGGCTGAGGGCTCGGATCTGCCAGGGGCCGGGTCGTGCCTTATGGGCAGGGTCCCCCCCCTGTTTGCATCAATCCTTCGGCTCAGAGATTGTACCAGAGCCCGAAGGTCAGACGTGGGGGTGCTGTGCAGTAACTGCCGCGGTACTCCCAGTGCCAGTGCTCTGCGCCAGAGGTCGTTACGCTCCTTGTCGAATTTCTGGTGGGGTTCAGGCCGCAAGTTGCGAGCCTGTACCTGACGGACCCGCCTGTGAGGTTCAGTCGATCCTCCGGGCTTAGTTCCAATCCAGCCCATACGGCGTCCGTAACTTATTATTTCTTGCACAAATTCATTCCAGGTGGTCACATGAGCCTGATCTCGCGGGGGCTGCGCAGCAGCTGCGCCAGCGTTCATTGTGCGAGCGGTTTGTATGCGATCCTGAGCATTGGCCACATAAGTTTTCAGGCTATCAGGGAGACCGCGGATAAGGGGGGTTAACCTTGCTGGATCAATTGGAGCTAGCATGGGAGATCTCCTTAACGCCTCCCTCTCATGCATTGCTTGTATGCAGGCTGCCTTCTGCACAGACGCAGCAAGGTCTGAGAAGCCAGAAGTCTTGATAACGAGGGGGTCCCCTCGCTCCTGTGGGTCTATGCCACCGGCCCAATAGACAGCTCGGGCGGTTAATGAATAGTTCTGGTCACCCAGAGGGGTGGTTAGAAATACTCCGGGGCCCCAGTAGCCCTCTGCCTCTCCTTCACTCAGCAAGATACGATCTCCCCCCGTGAGGGAGACTCGCCATACATATTCAGTCTCAGATTCTTCCGGCCGTCTAGAGTACTTTTCTTGCAGCTTGGCCAATTCAGCCGGGGACCAAGGGATTGAGCGTACAGTAGTACGAATGTTATCCTCTCCCTCAGCTGCAACCTCAGTTTTAATCAGTGGTCGTACTGGCACAGGCTCTGGGGGGGGAGTACAGCAATCGGAGCTTTCCAGAAAATCGTCATTATCGTCATTGTCATACCAGATATCCCCATCCCAGGTCTCAGGGTCAGCGCAGCGTACTAGTTTACGAATTTGCTGAGCTGAGACTGTGGATGGCATTTGGTTTAGGAGTAAGTCTAATTTTGCCTGCAGCTGCTTCTCCCGCCTTTCTGCTGCAGCTAGCAGCATTTTCATCTCCCTAACTTCTGTCTTTAAGTTCTGGTTTTCAACTGTGAGACCATTTACTTGTGTCCCCAACTTTTCTCGATTCTCTTTTTCAAAGGCTAGTGAGGTTTCCAGCACCTCGTTAGCTGATTTTAAAGCAGCATATTCTGCGTCTGCAACTTTTTCGGGGGGAGGGGACTCTTTATATTCTTTCTGCGCGCAAGATAAGCAAGCCCCCAATACCGCACAAACAATTCCTTTTCCTTTACCTTTCCTGATCTTTTGCTGGCTTCTACACTGCTCTATTCGCTCTACCACTTTATCTTCATCTTTCCAAAATTTATGGGCCCATTCTTTCCCTGCTTGGGATGGTGCACACTTATATTTATGCAGCAGTTTATCCATGGCAATCCTGCCGACTACGCCAATTTACTGTCGCGTGAAAGGGAGGGACGGAAGGCCCTTCCTTATCTTTATAATTTACGTTTGCCTGCCAGAGCCCCCCTGTTTGAGGACTTTCCCTGAGACAGTTTCGCAAAGTAAAAAGAATCTGTGTAATTTACATTTGCCTGCCAGAGCCCCCCTGTTTGAGGACTTTCCCTGAGACAGTTTCGCAAAGTAAAAAAGAATAAGATTTTATTAAAGCGACAGATACAACAGGTTCGGAATTGCCGTTGATAAATGCACTTGCTGCTACAAATGTTCTTTCTATGAGCTCAAACTAACAATTAAGCGCTTTCAATAATAATATATTTTCCCGGGTAACGTCCGACGTTTGTCGGAGGCGCAAGTCTTACCAAAGAGGCGTCCCTGTTTGGGGGGAGGGAGAAGGAGGCTCGCTCGTCAGCAATCTCCAGTGAACAGGTCAGCGGTTCAATTTTCTTCCCTTCCAAAAACTTTAGTGAGCTATCCTCTGTTTTATAGTTGCTGAAGGTGGGATGTGGAAGCGCGGCAGACATACTTCATTGGCCAGGTTGCCATTTGCGCGGTTGTTGGGGGTATGCCCCCCTTATTTACATATCGTTATGCAGCAAAGGGCGTGATTTTTAATATGGTAAGCAGGGATAATGAGGCTGGGGGTACTATAGGTCAACAGTTAGTCTGTGAGCAGCAATTATTTTTTGGGATGCAACCCTTTGTGGTCAGGGGCGGACCGTGATACCTCCGTATCGCTCCCTCCTCCGCCGTGCAGCTGGAACAAACTGTCTGGCCTTCACCAGCTAGTTCGTTACTCATGTTGCAAAAGGGTGGTGTGCTTTGGCTGCCACGTACTGTTTTTCCCGTGTGCCCCCTTATCTTTCTCCCTGAATTCTCTCTTGTTCCCACACCTGGCTGCCACATTGTCCCCCGAGCCAGAGGGGACCCTCAGGCAGGGCTCTCGCAGCAGCCCCCAGCCCTGTCCAGGCACCCCCACAGCCCGAGATCCACAGCAGTTTTGGCAGTTAACAGTCTCTGTGCGACACCTCGGGAAGGATCTCCCAAAGCCCTTACCCTCGGTGGAGAGCCGCAGGAGCGCAGGGGACAAGGAGCTGTGGTCCTGGCTGATGGTGTCCATCCAGCAGTCCTCCATCTCGCTTGCCCTCTTGCTCTCGTTTCACCTCTCCAGCCAGAGAAACAGGACGCTCTTCCCATCTCATTACCCAAAACTCCTTTCCAACATGCCCCTGCTCCTCCATCTGTTGGTGAGGGCCCCCAACGTGGTCCCACTGCCTCCTGTCCCCTCTCCTTGCCGTGGAGCCACTACGAAAGGCAGCCGTGGGGAGGGTGTGAGCAGTGCCCAGGAGTGCCTGGGCCTCACAGGGAAGTGAGGGTCCCCACCCACGACACCGGGGAGACCTCCCTGTGATGTGGCACGTCCCATTGTGACCTCAGCTCGTGTCATCTGGGGGCTCTGTAGGTCACTGCCATGGAGATGGCACAGCCAGGGAGAGAGCAGAGATATTTCCCCTCACGTCCTGGAAAGCCATCACTTCCCTTCACTGCAGTTATTTTCCATAATTTTCTGATAAATCCTTCAGGAATGTCTCCAGACAGTGTCAAAGACTGTGAAATATCTCAAACGGGGCACTGGAGAAGTCACTTCTGCGCCCCTGCACTGACAGGTCACTGCACTGGGCAGACCTGTGCAGGAATCTGGGGTTTGGGGGTTGGCGTTTTTACAGGATCCAAGGCATGTGGGATGAACCAGCACAAAGCATGGCCACAGGCTGAGAAATGCTTTGGTGAGCCTCAAAACTGGTTTCTGCTGTGGGCCACTCTTTTTGTGGAAGCAGGATGTAGGACAAGACGTAGCTTTCCTCCTTTAGGCACCAGGGCAGGCTCTTTGCTTTTAGAAGTGCTCGGCAAGGTTTCTCAGTCGGCAGTGCTTGAGCTAGAGATGCTATGCCAGAGAAGAGCAAACATAGCCTTAACGCACATCATCCAGAGGCCCTTATCCAGGACCCTGGAGCCTGCCAGGCTCCAAAGCCATGGGCGAGGCCAGGTAGCAAATGTGGGGAAGTTTTCCCATTTCCCATGAAATTTGCCCATCTTTCCTTCTGGCTGAGCCTGAGGAAAGCCATTTCTCATCCCTGGGCCTCATTTGGTCCTTGTGCTTTTCAGTGTCACCTTGGGGCTGTGCTTCTCCCCTGGGTACGCTCCTCAGCCCCCTGCCCTCCTCCTCCCCAAAGGCACCCTTGCTCTCCCAGGTCTGTACAGCCCTGACATCCTGGATCTCCCACATTTTATGACTCTGGGCTTCTCAGGACACGCCCACACACTGCAGTGCTGCTGTCCAGGCTCCGGTGCAGAGTCTAGGAGGCAGTGAAATGCCTCAGGACGTGCATTTTGACTCACTCCCAAGTTTGTGAGATGACCAGCTCCCAGCTCTGCAGCTGCTGAAGTTTGAGAGCATCCCTACAACCAGCCTTCCTGCTCTTCCTAATCTCTGCACAGTTTTGGGGCAAATCTTGCAGAAGGGAGACTCCATTTGCCTTGAATACTGTGAGAGATGTGGCTTTCCAAGTCACTGCAAAAGGAAGGACTCCTTTACTTCTTTGGGTTGCTTCTTGAGCCTGTGGCACCCCCTCTGTGATGCTGGGAGCCCCAGCTCTGCACTCTGATTTCTCTGCTCTTTCTCTCCCTTGTCTCCTGCTTGACTACCCAAAGTCTTCTCTCCACACCAGGGGCATGGGAAGTGCTGCTTTAGAGAGCTCATTTGAAGCTGTGACACGTTGTGAATCTGAAGGCCTGAAGGAGGCTAGTCTGGGATGTGGCCGTGCCCACAGACCCCCTCCTGCTCCCAGCCCGAGGATGCAGGAAGGTCTCCAGTGAGAGCAGTGGGTCTGGGGGTGGGTGAGATGGGTTTCCCTCAACATCCCTGGGTCCTGCATGGGTTTCTCTAAGCGCCCAGGAAAATCCCTCTTCTCTAGGGGCTTGCATCAAGGCTTTTCCAGACTTTTGTACAGAAACACAGCCTGGTCTGGGATCCCCAAGAGCAGCACGGCCCCCAGCATCGCCCGGGACCCCCAGGAGCTGTCTGGCTCTCTCTTCTGTTCCCACATTCCCCGATTAAATGGACACTTTGTAACCTCACCTTTACAACACACCACCTGGACACTGCAACACTGTGACTCCTCCCCCAGCTCATTCCCATAGGCAGCTGCTGATTTGCGACCTGCCTATTGGCTGGCAGGAGGAGGGGGGCGGGTCTGGATTTCACTGACGGCTCTGTCAGCCAATCGGAGTCCACCATGTGGAAGAAAAACAGACGTGAAAGAGAGAGGTGGAAGAGGAGAGGGAGCGAAGCAGGGGAGGCTTTGGGTGGAAAGCAGGACCGGGCTTGGGCAGCTTGTTTCTCACAAGACCGTGAGAAACGCTCTGCCCCCCCTGGCCAGTATAACTGCTCTGCCTGGCACTGAGGCACAGGAGGACTCAGGGTGGAGATCGGGCTCTGCAGATAAGAGCCCCAGGGGCAAAGTTAGGAAACAAGAAAAGACCTCGAATGCGAAAAAACAGCATCTTTAAGTACACCAGAAACCAGCAGAGGCTGGAAAATGCCCCAAGCTGTAGTAAAAGTTTCTGAGCATAAAGAAAAATCAATGAAAAAAAAAAAACCCCTGTTCAAATGTGAATAATAGATGGATGTAACCGAGTAACCTTAAAAGAAATAGCTTCGGCAGTTACAGTTAAAACCAAACTATAACAACCGAATTGCCTCGGTAGGCTTTTCTTTTTGTCTGGGTTTTACAGAGTGACCCTCTGAAGAGCAACAACTTGAAAAGAAGCAGCCAGAAAGAGTGGTAGAATTGTTAGGCTAAGTAATGTGTTTTTTAAAAGTATCTAAATAATAGAATGAATCTGGGAGCCAGGAGAGAAGTAACATCAAAGGAAGATGGCAGACCTAAGAATGAGAGGATACTCATACCAGGCTGATAACGAAACTCAACAGCTGTATTCTAGTGTTTGTAAAAATTGATGATCCTAAGGAAGGGGCTAACACCTTCCCTTGATGAAAGGAAAGGAAAGAAAGAGAAAAAGATGGTAAAATCTATGCATAAGTGTAACAGCTGTTGATCTGAAGTTAAAGTTGTCTGTTTCCTATAGAGAAGACAGGGAAATACGGAAAAAGAATAATAAAAAGAAGGTGACCAACTCTATTTGAAGCTCCTCTAAAGGGAACTATTCCAGCTTGGGGAACAAACTGATCTTTCGGTGCAGGAAAGAAATGCCTGCAATTAAAGGAAATAAGATTTCTGTGTTAACATATTGAACTGCAACAACACTCGGATTCACCGAATTTGGGTCAATAGGCCAGACCAATCATGTTGCTATTAGGATTAAGACTGTTATTTTTAACAGTTGTTTACGTGTTACTGCAAATGGGCATGCTTTGCTTTTGGCGTCTATTAATAGCAGTGCGCATTTCCCCAGTACACTGTGCTTACCCAAAAGCCGCCCACTGCACACCAAGGGGAATTAGCTGACTTCTGAAATAAATGCGTGTGTCTGGCGGTGTCAAGGGGTGGAGTGACAGGCGCCACACAGGCAAGCGTGGGACTCTGGATGGTGCAGCCCACAGAAGAGGGGTTTGCTCTGGGGTGATCCCAGGAGTTAAGGAACCCCGGGTGCATCACGGCTGGAGCCACCACACTGTGGGGTTGCTGCAGCCTGGGGGCAACCATCTAACGACCCCTCGACTGACAATTCCAGACAGAGGAGAAGTGACACCACAGACTCACCCCATAAACATCTAGGTGCTGTGGAACCATTCCCCACAGAAAGACCTGTTAGTGGGCAAGTTGTTACTAACTGAACAGTGCTGTGGGCTGAGCACTAGGTTACCTGTTGATGTGCATGCTGTTATTGACTGAGGCCATACAGCTTTTGTGTAACTGCGGTCTGGCGTTGTTTTGACTCGCTATAGAAAAGAGTAAGCCACAGAAGTTGGTGTGGACTCTGACCGACCATCAGCTGGCCTGTGGATGTCAATGGCGTGGTGAGGAGAATCCAGGCAAACTACCAGGTTTGTTATAAGCTCTTATCTCTAATAAATTCTCATACTTGACAAATGATGATCTCTTGGAGTTCAGTGCAAATAAACCCCGAATCTGAAAGAATCCCAGAGGCCCCTCTATTGGCGTGTCACAGGTAACACTCACAAGGGGCATCAAATCTCTTGAACGGGATGGTTGGTTACTGTCCAGATGGTGGTGGCAGTCTCCTTTGCCAGGGTCCTTCCAACAGTGGCTTCCACTGGATCAGATGAGACTCCCCGAACTGTTCTTCTGGGGAATTTTTATAGTCCAGCTGGCTTGTGGTCCTGTGTGACCTCTCCAGCATATGCATGAGCCACTGCTACTGATTACCTTAAATTGCATATCAAAGCATCTCCTAACTCTCCTAAGAATGCACAAAAGACTGTCCTACATAGCCGCTTCTTCATTTGCAGGAGCAGTTTGTACTGTCGATTTTCAAGGGCCTTAAGTATTTACAGTTTAATCAGTTCTGCAGCAGGAGCTGCTGCAGAGATTCTGAAACAGCCAGATACTCCACCTGAGGTGGTACTCACCACATTTAAGCACAGGAATTGGTCCAGGCACAGCAGGATCTGCCTCTAGAAATCTCTAGAACTGTCTGAAATACCCACTTGGAGAGGTTCTGCACCAGTCAGTCCAACACTTAATTTGGAAAGTGGTAGGAGTTCAGTCAATCTCCTAGTTTCAAGTCTGAAACTGCCTGTCTCAAACCTGCCCATCAGCTCACCTGTGTGGATTACTAGATGGGGGAGTTCCTGGGCCACCCAGGGGATTAATGACTTGAGTGCTCTGAGTGCACATACAGGCACAGGCCTGATAGCCTGTTGCCCACCCACACCACAATTCTAACTGTAAGAGAAACCTGAATTTCATACCTGGAACTTGATTTCCAGAGCTTTTGCCACAAGTACTGGCTCTTAGCTAGCACTCTGGCCTACCTCTGCAAGCAAGTGAGGCAGGAGAGTTGTTTCCTGTGTCTAAAGACAGGCGGGATGAATCAACCTTTTTTTCATGGCATTGGATATAAACAAAGAGAAAATGAGAATCCCTTGTGCAGTTCTGGTCTCCCACCTCAAGAAAGAAAAGTAGGACTAGGAAAAGGGAAGGGAAAGTTGATGAAGGCAGCAAGGCGAATTTCACCACACATGACATTAGTTACTCTTGTCCCACCTTCAACTGACTGGCTTCTGAAATGGATCCTCCCAACCATACCATAGCGGGAAAATTCTTCCTCAAGGCCTTTTCAGTCACTCATGAAATGCAAATCCTCTTCTTCACACTACCGTGGGTGATTTATCTGCTCATTGCCACGGGGCATATGGTCATGATAGCCATCATTTGACTCAACCACCAGTTCCGCCCCTAGAGTATCTCTTCCCCAGCAGCTTCTCCTTCCTAGATATTTGGTTCCTTTTGCCCCTAAAAGGTTTGTCAGCCTCATCTTGGAGATTAAGACCATCCCACAGCTGCTTGCCAGTTCCAGACCGTGCTTTCCATCTTCCTGGGCACCGCTGAGTTCAGCCTGCTTGTTGTGCTGTCTTTTGATTGCTGAGGGGCCATTTGCAATCCATCGCACTGTACCATCTTTATGAAGCCCTCGTTGGACTCCACACTCATCTTTATCCATCGGCTGATGGCATCTCTATCCTTGCTCAGCCCCACCATCTTATATACCAAGGTACCCTGTGTCCCCAGTAAAGAGACTCTTTCTTCTGTGGCCTCATCCCTTTGATGAGAGCAGCCTGCATGGGCACCAGCTACCTTCAAACATGAGCTTTGCTCTCTCCTCTGCTGTGTTGCTGAGCTCCTTCACATTGACCCCTGTGTCTTATGCCTGCACTAGATGCACTATCCTGAGAATACCCTCTGGGAAAGCCATATGAAGCCTTCTTCACCAGCATAGCCGGTGACACTGCCATCGTCACTACTGCATATGGTAGCTCCATTTTTGGCTACGAGGGGCCTGAATACAGCAAATCCTTTGAACCAACCAAAGCCTGATGAAAGGGTTCAAGACGGTTACCTCCATGGTGAGCAGAGAAGCTGCTTTGCTGTAAGCTCTCAGCAGCTTTGCAGGTTCCTCTAAGAAAGTACATTGAGGAGAAGCATGATTTTAGCTGACATCCAGCAGACTAAGAACACAGTCTGTGGATAACCTCTGGTTCACTCCTTGAAATCCATCATCTCCTTCTCCCCTCTGCCCCTGCATTTTTGAAGCATCCTATTTGTGGAGTCATCTGCTCCTTTCCTTTATATGTCTAAAACCAAATGCAAAGGTGGAGGGAAAAATGTCAGTATTTATTGCCTATGTTTTCCTTGGACTTCCTTCTGTTAGACGTGTTCTTTGGTTTGAAAAAGAAATTAGCTACTTAGTAAATTAAGAGGTTTGAGACAGAAGTAGTGAGTTTCATCAGCTTCATTAGAGGTGCCTGTGCGCAGCTGGTGTCTGCACTTGTTTTCCCTTGGTCCCTATTTTGTTAATGGAGGCAAAGAGAGAGCTCTAGAGAGAGGCTGGGTCCTCCCAGACTATAACTGGCATGTGAAAGAAGTGTTACCAGTCTCTTCCAGACACTCTTCTCCCTCTCTGCACTGACAAGATGGGAGGAAGCTAACTTGCTCAAACTGAAGTGCCTGACTTTTAGACATCTAAAACATCAGCCTGCTTAGTATTATTTTGTTCCAGATGCTTCCTATGTCAAATAATCAAAAGGACGGCCTTTAAGTTCTTTAAGATGAGAAGATTCCCCCCCTCCCCTAAAGGGAAAGCAAGGCATTTAGGTCAGGATATTTAATAACAATGTTTCCTCAATGTTTCTGGAGAAACAGAGAGGAAGAAGATGTGGAAGAAAGCAGGGGATTAGAGATTAGAAGAGATGCTCAGTACTGGCTTGTTTTGAAAGCAACAGCCTCACAGAAGTTCCAAGTCAAAAAAGGCAAGCACCGAAAAGTAGAAGGAATAACTTTCCAAATACTTATCTAAATGGATGGACTGGCATCTGCAGATAATAGTAAGTACTTTTGCTGGGAGATTAGGTTGGCTTTTGAAAGTGGCCCGCTTTCCACAAGGAATAACCCTCCTTGAAATGATTTTGACAGATAGATAGGAAAGGATAGATAGAAACAGAACTAAGGAGCTGGCTAAAGAGATAATTAGACTCCTGAACGAAGAGGCTGGCTTCAGACGCCCTGAAGCTCAGAGCAGCAGCTGGAGAGTTGAGAGGTACCTGATGGATAAAGAGTAAGATATGTCCAGATAGTCTGATGCAAAGATGCCTTTAGATGCCTCAATTTAATCAGGACATGTGAAAATATGTGAGAAATTACTGAGATTACATCCACAGCATAATAGACAGAGCAGTGGTAACAAATTGAGGGGCAGATCAATATTTCTTCTCCTGAGATTCATACCCTGCCTGAAGATTTCCACTATTTTATCATGGGAAAAATGGACATTAAAATTAGTCATTCATTTTAGCTGATGAAAGTGTGTTCATATTTTTTACAAGTTGAAAACAGTTCTTCACCTTTTCAGGCAGAGCTCTGTTCTAACCACAAGCACCCAGTGGCACGTGGAGAGTCCCTGGTGTATCAGAGGTACTTGCCTGGGCCTGGCAGCTCTCACAGGGGACCTGCGGGAGACCGGAGCCCCTTGAAGCTGCAGATAGAGGGTGGGTAGAGTGGACCAGGACACCTACAATGGCACCAGACATCAGTGACCCTGTGACTGCATCCCACCCCAATTCTGGAAATCGCTTTCCTTTTCAAAAAAAAAAAAAAGACCAGTCTATTAAAAAAAAAAAAAAGACAATAAAGCAAAGACAGACAACAAGAACACAAAAAAAATTTAAAAGCTGAGAAGTGTTACAAAACATTTCTTCATTTTATATCATTTTATTAATTTCTTTCTTGTTTCATTTTTTATTGACATTTTCTAAATATCTCTGGTATTATCAGGCCTGCACCATTAAAAAATATATTTCTGTGTCTTGCACAGAGCCCAGTGGTCCAAAACCACTCGCAGCCCAGGGCTGTCCATGCCACTCCTCACTCTCTGCACAGACCAAGTCGCACCCACCAGAGACAGGAGTGACCACTAAACCCACATCCTAGCCCTGTGCCTGTTGGTGGCCTAGCAGGTACTCAGGCAGGCAGGACCTCGCAACCTCTTATCCCAGACAGGAGTCAAGTGCTGGCCTATCAGCTTCACCCATAGAAGTCACCTCAAAGCTACTTTCCCACCCGTATGCCTGCTCCTGGTCCATCACCTGTAGAGGCAGAAGTGACCTCACTTTCATCTTTATGGTCATGGGCCTCCTACTCTCCTATGAGCTTCTGAGAAACAACTAATCTCATAAAAATGTCCCCAGCCATCAGCTTCCTGGTGGCCTATCAGACACAACTGACCTCATAATCACCTACCAAGCCAATGGGCCTGCTGCTGGTCTTTTACCTTGCCTTATGGAAATCACCTCAGCATGTTTTTGGCTTCTATCCAGTCAGGTATTCATGCAGGCAATGATTTTCAGGGTCCAAAAGCAATGTTGTGATTTTCTTTGTTTTCAGCACAAAAAATAAGCTCTGAGCCCTTGAAACATCACTCACTGTTGTATGTGCATCTGGGAGAACTGTTGTAAGAGGCCAATTCTTTTCTGAAGAAATACTTTGTCTTTGGAAGTTTTCCTTATGTGCCCATTCTGAAAGGTAATGACTGTGGCACTGCTGCTCAAAAGAGTACCTCTGAGAGCTCTGTCACGGCAAGACCATTTCCTTGTTCACTATGCCAGAGAAAAAAGTCCCACCATGTCAAAACTGCTCTCTGCCGCCTCCTCCTGGAAGTCAGCCCCTGGATGTCTTGTTTCAGGGCCCAGGGCAGTGCATGGTGTGCAGGTTGCAGCAGAGATCCGCAAGGCAGCGAGCCTTTTGGCAGGGAGAGCTCAGAACCCTGCCCCACCTCCCCCCCCCCATTTCACTGGATTGGGAGGTTACTTGGATGGTTAATTAAGAGCAAAGAGTTTCTAGGATACTGCTATATTAGAAGAAAAGAGAGTCCGCACCAATTATGCTTATTGGTAGTGCCCCCCCCCCCCATAAGACAAAGTGAATAAAAAAAGCTGTTGTCTGCATGCTATCACGGGCAAATCAGTGAGGCTGTCTTCATCACACTAATGAAACTGAGAAGTGTTTTATGGATTTGAATCCAGTGAATCTGAACCCATTGTAATGTCTGAGCTTAATTTTTGTGCTTAGCATCTTCTGTTATTCAGGGAGAGAAGGTGTTTTGAGCTTTTCTCAACAACCCTTGGACATTGTGCCCCGAGTTTTCAGCTAAATTTCCTGAGATGACTTATGAAAACTTCCTTGTGTCAGCATGCACTGGCAGTCTATGTCCCACTCCTAACAAGTGTGTGTGTGTGTGTGTGTGTGTGTTCAGCATTTTATTAATATTTTTTAGATTTTGTTTATAAGAAACCCCTGTAACCAAGACACACAATTCACATTGCTTCCTTTCACCACTACAATCCAATGAGAAAATAAATCTCCCGAGGCACCTGTATTTAGTAGCTACATATATATGTGTGTGACATGATATATGATACATAATCAGAATTGCTGTCATGAAAAGCATCATGACTGGGGAAAAAGCCGAACCTTTGCACGACCAATGGCTTCCTTCAGGGCCACCTTCACAGTCTCGTTTCTGAGACTGTAGATGAAGGGGTTTAAGAATGGGTACAGGACAGTGTTCAGCAAAGCTACAATTCTGTTGTTCTCCAAGGAAACCCCTTCTGAGGGCCGTGCATAGAGAACAATGCAGCATCCATAGACAATGGCTAAGGCAGTGAGATGGGAAGAACATGTAGCAAAAGCTTTCTTCCTCCCAGATGCTGCTGGCATGTGCAGAACACAGTGGAAGATGCACATGGAGGACACTATGATTAGACATAAGGAACCCAGCACTACAAGTGATATGAAAATGGTGTCTACTTTCCAAAGCGGGCTGGCATCAGAGCAGGACAGTTTGAATAAGGGGGAGTTATCACAAAAAAAGTGGTGGATCTTGTTGGGGCCACAGAAAGTCAGCTTTGAGAGCAAGACCAGGCGGTAGCTGAAGAGTGTGAAGCCTAGGACCCACGCAGCAGCAACCAGGTGGGTGCACAGCTGCCACTTCATGACAGCAGCATAATGCAAAGGTTGGCAGATGGCAACGTAGCGATCAAAGGACATGACAACAAGGAGAGCGAACTCTCTAAAAGCCAGGGCAAAATAGAAATAGGATTGGGCAAAGCAGCTGCTTAATGAGATTGGTCTCCTTCCAGAGCTCAGAATCGCCAACAATGTGATGGTTGTGGAGGATGTGAACCAGATTTCCAGGAATGCCAGATTGCTGATGAAAAAGTACATGGGAGTTTCCAGGCGGTGATCTACATACACGAGGAAAATGATCATTGTGTTCCCTGTCACTGTTGTCAGCTATATGAGTAGAAGGAGCAGGGAGAGAAATTGCTGTAGTCTTTGATCAAGCCCTGAGAAACCCTCCAGGATGAACTCAGCAACTATAGTCTCATTTCCTGGTCCCATGTCTAATTTCAGTACATCCTGCTGAGACAGGAGTACGAAGAAACAAGTGTGAGAATTTCACAGTCTCAACGGGAAGGTAGATCCTTCCTTCTTTGCTCCCTTGCTTGCTTCCTAGGTAGCACAGACAGAAATATTCCTCTCAGCCATTCATCGCACCCTGATTTCTCCACTTCACATTTACAGTCCTCAGAGATTTTACTGTCTTCTTTCTACCTTTTCCAGCCACTCACAAAGGATTCTTTCTCACAAGCACAGTATTGTAAAGAGGTTGTGAACTAGTTCATGCCATGCCTGGGAAATTCCCTGTTCACTTAGACCTATTGCAAACATCCATCACATCTGTGCTTCAAAATCCAACCTAATCACCTGGCAAAAATAATTACTAGTATCTACAAGTATCTACAACTCTCCTGCCTCACTTGCTTGCAGAGGTAGGCCAGAGTGCTAGCTAAGAGCCAGTACTTGTGGCAAAAGCTCTGGAAATCAAGTTCCAGGTATGAAATTCAGGTTTCTCTTACAGTTAGAATTGTGGTGTGGGTAGGCACCAGGCTATCAGGCCTGTGCCTGTGTGCACACTCAGAGCACTCAAGTCATTAATCCCCTGGGTGGTCCAGGAACTCCCCCATGTAGTAATCCACACAGGTGAGCTGATGGGCAGGTCTGAAACAGGGGATGGACTTGAAACTAGGAGATTGACTGAACTCCTACCACTTTCCAAATTAAGTGTTGGACTGACTGGTGCAGAACCTCTCCAAGTGGGTATTTCAGACAGTTCTAGAGATTTCTAGAGGCAGATCCTGCTGTGCCTGGACCAATTCCTGTGCTTAAATGTGGTGAGTACCACCTCAGGTGGAGTATCTGGCTGTTTCAGAATCTCTGCAGCAGCTCCTGCTGCAGAACTGATTAAACTGTAAATACTTAAGGCCCTTGAAAATCGACAGTACAAACTGCTCCTGCAAATGAAGAAGCGGCTATGTAGGACAGTCTTTTGTGCATTCTTAGGAGAGTTAGGAGATGCTTTGATATGCAATTTAAGGTAATCAGTAGCAGTGGCTCATGCATATGCTGGAGAGGTCACACAGGACCACAAGCCAGCTGGACTATAAAAATTCCCCAGAAGAACAGTTCGGGGAGTCTCATCTGATCCAGTGGAAGCCACTGTTGGAAGGACCCTGGCAAAGGAGACTGCCACCACCATCTGGACAGTAACCAACCATCCCGTTCAAGAGATTTGATGCCCCTTGTGAGTGTTACCTGTGACACGCCAATAGAGGGGCCTCTGGGATTCTTTCAGATTCGGGGTTTATTTGCACTGAACTCCAAGAGATCATCATTTGTCAAGTATGAGAATTTATTAGAGATAAGAGCTTATAACAAACCTGGTAGTTTGCCTGGATTCTCCTCACCACGCCATTGACATCCACAGGCCAGCTGATGGTCGGTCAGAGTCCACACCAACTTCTGTGGCTTACTCTTTTCTATAGCGAGTCAAAACAACGCCAGACCGCAGTTACACAAAAGCTGTATGGCCTCAGTCAATAACAGCATGCACATCAACAGGTAACCTAGTGCTCAGCCCACAGCACTGTTCAGTTAGTAACAACTTGCCCACTAACAGGTCTTTCTGTGGGGAATGGTTCCACAGCACCTAGATGTTTATGGGGTGAGTCTGTGGTGTCACTTCTCCTCTGTCTGGAATTGTCAGTCGAGGGGTCGTTAGATGGTTGCCCCCAGGCTGCAGCAACCCCACAGTGTGGTGGCTCCAGCCGTGATGCACCCGGGGTTCCTTAACTCCTGGGATCACCCCAGAGCAAACCCCTCTTCTGTGGGCTGCACCATCCAGAGTCCCACGCTTGCCTGTGTGGCGCCTGTCACTCCACCCCTTGACACCGCCAGACACACGCATTTATTTCAGAAGTCAGCTAATTCCCCTTGGTGTGCAGTGGGCGGCTTTTGGGTAAGCACAGTGTACTGGGGAAATGCGCACTGCTATTAATAGACGCCAAAAGCAAAGCATGCCCATTTGCAGTAACACGTAAACAACTGTTAAAAATAACAGTCTTAATCCTAATAGCAACATGATTGGTCTGGCCTATTGACCCAAATTCGGTGAATCCGAGTGTTGTTCCAGTTCAATATGTTAACACAGAAATCTTATTTCCTTTAATTGCAGGCATTTCTTTCCTGCACCGAAAGATCAGTTTGTTCCCCAAGCTGGAATAGTTCCCTTTAGAGGAGCTTCAAATAGAGTTGGTCACCTTCTTTTTATTATTCTTTTTCCGTATTTCCCTGTCTTCTCTATAGGAAACAGACAACTTTAACTTCAGATCAACAGCTGTTACACTTATGCATAGATTTTACCATCTTTTTCTCTTTCTTTCCTTTCCTTTCATCAAGGGAAGGTGTTAGCCCCTTCCTTAGGATCATCAATTTTTACAAACACTAGAATACAGCTGTTGAGTTTCGTTATCAGCCTGGTATGAGTATCCTCTCATTCTTAGGTCTGCCATCTTCCTTTGATGTTACTTCTCTCCTGGCTCCCAGATTCATTCTATTATTTAGATACTTTTAAAAACCACATTACTTAGCCTAACAATTCTACCACTCTTTCTGGCTGCTTCTTTTCAAGTTGTTGCTCTTCAGAGGGTCACTCTGTAAAACCCAGACAAAAAGAAAAGCCTACCGAGGCAATTCGGTTGTTATAGTTTGGTTTTAACTGTAACTGCCGAAGCTATTTCTTTTAAGGTTACTCGGTTACATCCATCTATTATTCACATTTGAACAGGGGTTTTTTTTTTTTCATTGATTTTTCTTTATGCTCAGAAACTTTTACTACAGCTTGGGGCATTTTCCAGCCTCTGCTGGTTTCTGGTGTACTTAAAGATGCTGTTTTTTCGCATTCGAGGTCTTTTCTTGTTTCCTAACTCTGCCCCTGGGGCTCTTATCTGCAGAGCCCGATCTCCACCCTGAGTCCTCCTGTGCCTCAGTGCCAGGCAGAGCAGTTATACTGGCCAGGGGGGGCAGAGCGTTTCTCACGGTCTTGTGAGAAACAAGCTGCCCAAGCCCGGTCCTGCTTTCCACCCAAAGCCTCCCCTGCTTCGCTCCCTCTCCTCTTCCACCTCTCTCTTTCACGTCTGTTTTTCTTCCACATGGTGGACTCCGATTGGCTGACAGAGCCGTCAGTGAAATCCAGACCCGCCCCCCTCCTCCTGCCAGCCAATAGGCAGGTCGCAAATCAGCAGCTGCCTATGGGAATGAGCTGGGGGAGGAGTCACAGTGTTGCAGTGTCCAGGTGGTGTGTTGTAAAGGTGAGGTTACAAAGTGTCCATTTAATCGGGGAATGTGGGAACAGAAGAGAGAGCCAGACAGCTCCTGGGGGTCCCGGGCGATGCTGGGGGCCGTGCTGCTCTTGGGGATCCCAGACCAGGCTGTGTTTCTGTACAAAAGTCTGGAAAAGCCTTGATGCAAGCCCCTAGAGAAGAGGGATTTTCCTGGGCGCTTAGAGAAACCCATGCAGGACCCAGGGATGTTGAGGGAAACCCATCTCACCCACCCCCAGACCCACTGCTCTCACTGGAGACCTTCCTGCATCCTCGGGCTGGGAGCAGGAGGGGGTCTGTGGGCACGGCCACATCCCAGACTAGCCTCCTTCAGGCCTTCAGATTCACAACGTGTCACAGCTTCAAATGAGCTCTCTAAAGCAGCACTTCCCATGCCCCTGGTGTGGAGAGAAGACTTTGGGTAGTCAAGCAGGAGACAAGGGAGAGAAAGAGCAGAGAAATCAGAGTGCAGAGCTGGGGCTCCCAGCATCACAGAGGGGGTGCCACAGGCTCAAGAAGCAACCCAAAGAAGTAAAGGAGTCCTTCCTTTTGCAGTGACTTGGAAAGCCACATCTCTCACAGTATTCAAGGCAAATGGAGTCTCCCTTCTGCAAGATTTGCCCCAAAACTGTGCAGAGATTAGGAAGAGCAGGAAGGCTGGTTGTAGGGATGCTCTCAAACTTCAGCAGCTGCAGAGCTGGGAGCTGGTCATCTCACAAACTTGGGAGTGAGTCAAAATGCACGTCCTGAGGCATTTCACTGCCTCCTAGACTCTGCACCGGAGCCTGGACAGCAGCACTGCAGTGTGTGGGCGTGTCCTGAGAAGCCCAGAGTCATAAAATGTGGGAGATCCAGGATGTCAGGGCTGTACAGACCTGGGAGAGCAAGGGTGCCTTTGGGGAGGAGGAGGGCAGGGGGCTGAGGAGCGTACCCAGGGGAGAAGCACAGCCCCAAGGTGACACTGAAAAGCACAAGGACCAAATGAGGCCCAGGGATGAGAAATGGCTTTCCTCAGGCTCAGCCAGAAGGAAAGATGGGCAAATTTCATGGGAAATGGGAAAACTTCCCCACATTTGCTACCTGGCCTCGCCCATGGCTTTGGAGCCTGGCAGGCTCCAGGGTCCTGGATAAGGGCCTCTGGATGATGTGCGTTAAGGCTATGTTTGCTCTTCTCTGGCATAGCATCTCTAGCTCAAGCACTGCCGACTGAGAAACCTTGCCGAGCACTTCTAAAAGCAAAGAGCCTGCCCTGGTGCCTAAAGGAGGAAAGCTACGTCTTGTCCTACATCCTGCTTCCACAAAAAGAGTGGCCCACAGCAGAAACCAGTTTTGAGGCTCACCAAAGCATTTCTCAGCCTGTGGCCATGCTTTGTGCTGGTTCATCCCACATGCCTTGGATCCTGTAAAAACGCCAACCCCCAAACCCCAGATTCCTGCACAGGTCTGCCCAGTGCAGTGACCTGTCAGTGCAGGGGCGCAGAAGTGACTTCTCCAGTGCCCCGTTTGAGATATTTCACAGTCTTTGACACTGTCTGGAGACATTCCTGAAGGATTTATCAGAAAATTATGGAAAATAACTGCAGTGAAGGGAAGTGATGGCTTTCCAGGACGTGAGGGGAAATATCTCTGCTCTCTCCCTGGCTGTGCCATCTCCATGGCAGTGACCTACAGAGCCCCCAGATGACACGAGCTGAGGTCACAATGGGACGTGCCACATCACAGGGAGGTCTCCCCGGTGTCGTGGGTGGGGACCCTCACTTCCCTGTGAGGCCCAGGCACTCCTGGGCACTGCTCACACCCTCCCCACGGCTGCCTTTCGTAGTGGCTCCACGGCAAGGAGAGGGGACAGGAGGCAGTGGGACCACGTTGGGGGCCCTCACCAACAGATGGAGGAGCAGGGGCATGTTGGAAAGGAGTTTTGGGTAATGAGATGGGAAGAGCGTCCTGTTTCTCTGGCTGGAGAGGTGAAACGAGAGCAAGAGGGCAAGCGAGATGGAGGACTGCTGGATGGACACCATCAGCCAGGACCACAGCTCCTTGTCCCCTGCGCTCCTGCGGCTCTCCACCGAGGGTAAGGGCTTTGGGAGATCCTTCCTGAGGTGTCGCACAGAGACTGTTAACTGCCAAAACTGCTGTGGATCTCGGGCTGTGGGGGTGCCTGGACAGGGCTGGGGGCTGCTGCGAGAGCCCTCCCTGAGGGTCCCCTCTGGCTCGGGGGACAATGTGGCAGCCAGGACTCCTGGGTCCTGGGGATGGGGCTGTCCTGAGCCCCAAGGCTTCTGTGCAGCCAGCTCCATCGCCTCTTAGGGTGGGGGGGGGCATGGGAATCCATGACAGGTTTTCCTGGGAGTGGGTCCTCTTTGGGGTCTGGCTCTGAGAGGAAAGGGGTCCTGCATCCCAGACGCTGAGGTGGCCTGCAGCTCCATGGGGCTCTCAAGACCCTGCTGGAAATGTCCGTATATGATAATAAAACCTTCACCTTTCAATAACCCCAAGTCCTCTGGGTGTTTGGGAAAAATCTCTCTTCCTTCCCCCTCGATCCTTTTATGCTTCCAGCTTGGCGCAGCATGTTTTGGGCTCAGAGATGCCACCTTCAGATGGCCACAGACCCTGTCCTCCTGCAAATTGGGCTCAAACCTCTGCACCCAAAAGAAAATACATTGGAGAGAGCAGATTGGAAACAGGGGGAGGTGCAATCCCCATTCAACAGGTCCTGGCTGACCCCAAGGTTTTTTCTCTGAGCTGGGGTGGGCAGTGCTGGGGTGAGACCAACACAGCCATCTCCACCAGCCCCCTCACGACCCCACACCACCGCTCCCTAGCCGAGCCCTAGGGCTGCCGTGGGCAGGCGGCCAGGGCAGGAGGGCGAGAGGACACTGCCCTGCCCTGCCCTGCCCTGCCCTGCCCTGCCCTGGGGGCAGCAGGATGCTGCCTGTGGGCTCCGGCGCCACGGCCAGCCCCAGGGCCCCCACGCTGGCGCCAGGGCTGCCACCAGCACAGGCCCCACCGCTGCCCCCCCACGCCCCGCACGGCCCCCAGGGCGCAGGGCAGCCAGCAGCCCCGCGGGGCCCCTGCCCCACAGCCCAGCCCCGCCGGGGCAGCGGCCGCGCCCCGGGGCCCCGCACTGCCCGCCCACACAGCACCGCGCTGCCCCCAGGCCCCGCCGCGCCCCGCGCTGCCGCCCACAACATGGCGCCCGACTGCGGGGGAGGGGGCGGAGCTGGCCGCCAGGGCAGGAGTGCCCAATGTTGCCATGGCATCGCCCCAGTGCAGCCCTCCTATTGGCTGTCAGGAGGAGGAGGGCGGGCATCGATTTCACTGATGGCTCTGCCAGCCAATTGCAGTCCAACATGTGGGGAAAAAAAAGACGTCAAAGAAAGAGGTGGAAGAGGAGCGGGAGCAAAGCAGGCGAGAAGCGAGCGGGCGAGAGCGTTTGGTGGGGGCTGCGGGCGCGTTCAAATGGCGGCGGGTGCCCTCCCGCCGGGGCGGGGCAGTGGTGCTGGCGACGAGGCTGCTTTGCTGCAGGAGCTGCAGCAGGGGCTGGTGGGGCCGTGAGCAGGGGCCAGAGCGACGTGGGCCAGAGGGGGGAGCTGCCCTGCAGCCAGACGTGGCGGCCTGCCGCGAGCAGCTGGGCCGGGGCGGCTCGGTGGGGTTTGGGGGCAGGAAGCTTTGGCCCTGTGGTGGCTCTGGGATCCCTGTTAAAGCGTTTCCCTGAGCTGCTGCTGCCAGCGCAGCCCCAGGTGCTGCTTTGAGGTGCGTTTGGGAGGTGCTGGGCAAAGTGTGAGCAGGCTGCTGGTGTCGTCGCGAGGTGCCCTTCCCAATGGTGTCTTCTGTTGTGAAAACTGCATTTCCGAGTGGCTCTGAGAGAGGCTGTGCCCGCATGTGATGCCGTGCCTTAGCCGTTGTTTTTGCTCCCTGCCTCTTGCTTTGCACCGAGACCTGTGAGCCTGGCAGCAGGGTGAAGGGTGTTTGCAGAAGAGCTCTGTAAGTGTGAGCTGTTTTGCTTGTCAGGGCCCTGAAAGTTGATGAACGGCCAGTGCTTGCACTTGCCATTGTTCTTTCCATGCTCCTAGGTCAGGGTGAAGAGTTGCTGAATTGTGTCTCTGCTGGTTTCACCAACTGAGATGCCCTGGCCTGAGTCCTTCCACGTGTCTCCAGTTGTCAGGGCCTAAAATAGGAGAATGCTTGTTGTCCTGGATGTGTGGAGGATTTTCTGGTTTTGTTCAGCACTGGGGAAGGAACCAGAGTTCTGAGTTGCGGGAAGGCTTCTCCCTGTGCCTGGGACATGAGGCCCTGCTGTCTTCAGTTTCATGATCGCTGCTCCCATGCAATCCTCCCGTTAGAAAATGTTGCCAAGAATTACTTGCAGGCTGTTCTGCAATTCTTAAATTTCATAGGCTAGGTGTTGATAATGCATAGCAGAAGCTAATCTTTTGGTGTAGTAACTGGTAGGCAATGGGTGTTTGAGAGCATTGTGAGTATTATGAGGCCATGATGTGAATCTGTGATGTGATGACACCTCTATGTGAGCAGCTGACAGGTCAGGAGAAGACGCATGGCTTGGATGCTGGTGGTGAGGTCACTTCTGGGTTTGTTGCGTGTGCTCAGAGGAGGGATTGACCCCTGCAGAGCTCTACAGCAATACAGAAATGCAACTCATTAATCAAGCAAAGTCGATATTCCACGTCATCTGACACAAATTTTATTCCACTCCATCATCATGAGTTAGTACTGCTACATTTCAAATGCAGATGATGTTCTGTGGTGAACATGGACATGGAGTTTGCCTTTCTGCTTGTTGCTAAGTAGAAGCTTGCAGCGTCCTCCTGGTCAGCTAGGGAGTCCAGCTAGACTTTTGAGGCTGCTAAGTGAATGTAGTGCTGGTGTGAGCAGTGGTGTGAGTAATCTCTTATTGCCAGGGTGTGTGTGTGTGTGTGCTTTAGAAGTTGCCCCTGTCAAAAGAGCAGGGAGCCTGTGAGATTTTATTGCAAGATCTGAATGCTGTGTCTGTCTTTGAGGTGTCCAGCTGCTGTGGTGATGCCTTTGGAACTGTAACACTTTAGGGGTCTCTGATTTTCTGTCCACGTATGCAGTCATTGGAGAATGGGTGCAAAGGCTTTTGGAGGAGACAGAAGGAATGTCACCCCCCCAAAAAAGGGTATGGGCCACATTTTGAAAGAGATTTCTTTTTCAGAGAATTTGAGGCACAAGCGAGAGGCAAGAGCTGGCCTGATCAGCCACTGTGAGAGCACTTCTTCTCTGCTTCCTGGAGGTGGGAAGTGAGCAGGCCCCGGGCTGTGAGTGGCTGTTCAGAGGCAGAGCCTGTTGCAAGGCCTTTGGAGGACTAGAAGGGGATGGAAGGTCTGGAGAGTTGGGCTTTGTGTGTTGTGGGGTGCTTGGGGGTGCCCTGTGTGCTGCCATGTGTGGTGCTGTGGGCTGTGTGTCACTGATGCAGAGGCGCATGTTGGCTGGCAACGCTCTGTGAAGTGTGGGGGTAGCGGCGTGTCACAGTGTGGCGTGCCCTGTGGTGGAGCCGGGTGGTGGCGCCAGTGTTTTGGTGCTCAGCGTGGGAGGAGGTGTCTGGAGAGAGCAGTGCCCTGCTCCCAGAGCCCAGCCTGCCATCACAGTGTCCTTCTGGGAGACGTGGGTGAGGACTGTTGGTGACCGTGCTGTGTCCTTGGAGCATCGTGGTGCAAGCCAGGGATGCTCGAAGTTTGGTGGTTTGTATCAGCTGAGGTTCAGGCTTGCAATTTCTGAAGGTCTTGATGCTTTCGTGAGTCAATGGGATTGTACTGACTCTGCTGGAGAGAGTTCTCTTCTCCCTCCTTAAAGGCTTTCTGCTGAATCTGGACCCTCATTGCATCTTCCCATCTCAGACGCTAATCCATTGCTATCCCTCAGCGAGATGGGTAGTTAATGAAAGCAGTCAGAGGCATTTCTGCACGTTGTGCCTACGCAGAGCCTTGCAGAGAGGGGAGATGCCCCCTCACAAGAAGTCAGGCCTGTGAGGGCGATGGGTGGCTCTGAGACACCTGTCCTTGTTGAGCGGTGGAGGCGGCATCTCCAAAGCCTCTGGTGCCTTTGGCAAGAGTCTCATAATAGCATATTCCTTGAGGCTGCAATGGGGGAGCCGTGTGGAGGTAGCAGGGCTCCAACGCCCTGCTCCAGGCAGGTGCCAGTAGAGGAGGTATCTTGGGGCCTTTTCCAGTGAAGTTTTGATTACCTCCAAGGATGGAGATCTGGGAACCTCTCTGTATCCGTGTGCCTCAGTTTGGCCACCGTCACGGAGAAAAAGGTTTCTTCTTAACGTCTCAGAAGCATTTCCCATTGTCCGATTTGTCCCTGTTGCCTCCCATGCTACTAGTGTGCACCTCCAAGAAAATCCGGCTCCGTCTTCTCTGTGCCCTCCATAAGATAGCTGTGCACAGCATGAAGATCCCCGCTGGCCTTCTCTTGTCTAGGCTGAACAAAGCCAGCTCTCACAGCCTCTCCTTTTATGCGCCACGCTGCAGCCCCTGACCATCTTGGTGTCCCTGTGCTGGACTCCCTGCAGTGTGTTAGTGCCTGTGCAGACCTGGAGAGCCCAAACAGGACCTGGTATACAGACATGGTGTCACCTGTGCCAAAAAGAGGGGTAGAATGTCTTGGTGGCCCTGCTGGCTGTGCTCTCACCAATAGAGCTCAGCACAGAGGGGAGACATTTGCCCCTGCCTGTTGCGACTCTGTAAGGCCAGCAGAACTGCCAGTAACACTCCGATTCGTTCTTTCTTTCTAGGTTGCTCCACTCATGGAGGTTCCCAGTGCAGTGCTAGAGGCGCTGAGGATGGAGGCAGGATGCCAGGCTGTGTCCCTGTACCTGTCAACATCTTGGCCAGCGTCGTGAGCCCTCTGTGAAAGCAGCTGCAAGTGACTGAGAAGAGGCTACGTATGGATGCGAAGGCTTCCATAAATGCGCCTGTCTTCCCTGGGTGACTTGGGTTGTGGGTTCAGCTCCTGGTACCTCTGCTGTGCTGCAAATTCCGCCTCCCACAAGTGCTGTTATTGCCAGCCCGCTCAACAAATGCTACGGTGCCCCCTCCTTTTCCTAGGAGGTTGTGGTGCCATACAGGACGAGTCCAAGACCCTTATAATAGATGCCAGCATGTCTTGAGTGCCTTTGTGTGAGTGCCCCAAAGCGTCCATAGCTTGACCTGTGGAAGTCTCAGAGCTCTTGGGCTGCTGGCTCTGCGAGGGGTGAAGATGTGCCCAGGGCCCGGTTGCCCGTGGCACCCAGCCCTCAGTGCTCTGTGAAGGCAGCTGTGGAGCGTGGACTGGTGCTGCAGAGGCTGCGCAGCCAGGAGAGCTGTCATTTCAGCAGCCGTCCAGTGTGGGGCTGTCTCATTGCTTGGGCCTCATTTCAAAGCCTCTGCACCCTTTTTCCCTTCCCTGTCCAAGCTCCTTGTCCAAGTAACTAAAGGAAAGGAAGGGAGGTCACTTTGGGCTCAGGAGGCCTTCCGGACTCTCAAGTGTTTCTGTGTTGTATCTGTAACTTTTGTATTACTACAGAAAATCCCCATGTCCCCATCCCTAGCAGGAGGTTCGTGAGGGGATGGGGGTGGAAAGCAGCAGCCTGCTGTGCCCAAAGAAGGCAGGATCCTTCCCTCTGAAAAGAGCAGCATCACCCAAGGAGGCAGCTCTGTGCCTGATCTTGTGCTGCTCATTTGCACAGGCCTTGTGAGCCTAGAGTGCCTTGGCCACCTTGTGGTGTTACCGCAAGAGCTTGCCTGAGTGTCTGGATTGAGAAGCCAAGGGAAGGCAGCGAGCAGAGCAGTGCCTGGGGAGTGTGCAAGTGGCAAGTGTCCTGCATGCATCTGTTCTTGCTGGCACTTGGTTGTATCTAGCAGAAGAGGCAGCTGTGTGGGGCAGAGGCAGTGTGTTTGTAGAGTAGGTGGCAGAGCAGAGGTCTGGCGTCAGGTTGATGCCTGGTGCAGTGCCGAGTTGATCTGAGAGTGTCAGAAAGCCTTTGCAGTGCAGCTGCTCCCTCAGCTGATCTCTGTCCCTAGAAATGCACTAGAAATGGAAGTGGCATGCTGCTGCCATTGTGTAGGTGCTGCAGTGCGAAGGCTCCCAGCTCGGACTTGATGGTACTAAAGGAAAAGCGAGACCAATTGTTCCTTTTGTGATTTGTCACCAGGGTGGCAGAGTGGAGCTGTCGCATGATCTGGAGAGAGTCTTGCCAGGAGATGAAAGCCATTTGCAGAAGACTGTTCTGTATGGAGTGATCACAGCGTAATCAAGGGACATGCGAGTGGCCCAGGTGAGCTTCTCCTCTGTGAAGGTTTGCACTTTTCAGCTCCCTTGTGACTCAGCCAAAGATAGGGCAGCAGCAGGCAGGTCGATGCCATTTGTGCTTGTGAGGTGGGTTGTGCCTCTGAAGCTGGTAGGCCAACAGCATGCATGTAGCATTGGTGATGATGGTGAGGTCTCTTGTGTCTCCATGCCTCCTAAAGGGGGAGCAGTTCCGTTGCTGCTGTTGGTGCTTTTGTGGTGAGTTGTGCATCAGTATGTGACTGGCGATCAGCATGCACATTGCTGCTGTTTGTGCTTGTTGAGGTCAATTGTGCCTCAGTTGCAAAGAGGCCAGGAGCAGCTATTTGGCTTCATGGCTGCCTGTGAGGTCTCTCAAGCCTGAGCACCTGACAGTCCAGCTTGATGGATATTGCTGCTGCTTGTGTTTGTGGAATCATATGCACAGGATCTGCTAGGCCACCAGCAGCCACGTTGCTACTTCTTTGTATCTGTGAGGCCACTTCTGTTCAGTGGCTGATAGGCAACTGCTAGGCCCATGGCTGCAGTTTGTGTTTGTGAGGTCACTTGTGGCTCAGTGCCTGATAGGCCTGTGCTGGTGATGTGGCTGCAGTTTGTGGTTGTGATGTCACTTGTGGCTCAGTGCCTGATGGGCCAGTGCTGGTGGTGTGGGTGCAGTTTGTGGTTGTGATGTCACTTGTGGTTCAGTGCCTGATAGGCCAGTGCTGGTGATGTGGGTGCAGTTTGTGGTTGTGATGTCACTTGTGGCTGAGTGCCTGCTAGGCCAGTGCTGGTCCTGTTTGTGCAGTTTGTGTTTGTGATGTCACTTGTGGCTCAGTGCCTGATAGGCCAGTGCTGGTGATGTGGGTGCATTTTGTGATTGTGATGTCACTTGTGGCTCAGTGCCTGATAGGCCAGTGCTGGTGATGTGGGTGGAGTTTGTGTTTGTGATGTCACTTGTGGCTCAGTGCCTGATAGGCCAGTGCTGGTGATGTGGGTGGAGTTTGTGGTTGTGATGTCACTTGTGGCTCCGTGCCTGATACGGCAGTGCTGGTGATGTGGGTGGAGTTTGTGGTTGTGATGTCACTTGTGGCTCCGTGCCTGATAGGCCAGTGCTGGTCACATGTCTGCAGTTTGTGTTTGTGATGTCACTTTTGGCTCAGTGCCTGATAGGCCAGTGCTGGTCACATGTCTGCAGTTTGTGGTTGTGAGGTTGTTTTAGGCAAACACGACCACTCTAATTGGTTTGCATAAAATCCAATTTAATAGAATAATTGAGCAAGTTACAAGTAAGCAAAACAGCGCTGGGCGGCCGGGGAGTCTCCTGCTCCACCAGCGGCGCGCAAAATTCCCCCGCTCACAGTCTCCTTATATGCGGTTCTAGTTCCGGGTATATGTGGCACTTCCTGTAACTTCTGCGGTTGCGCCGACTGTTCTTAGGGGGTCTTCTTCAGCCCTCTTGTGGTCGTGGGGATGAAGGCTGGAGTCTTCCTCGGCGTTGTGAGTGATGACCTTCAGGTCGTGTGCACACATTTCACAATACAGTTTTACAATATTACCATTTCAGGTAATCTAAACTAACATTGCAGTTTCGCTAGCTCAGTGGAATCACCTTGGGTGGGGGACATGTTCTCGTTACAGGATGTTGTAGTTTAGCCTGTACTTAGCGCCTAGTTTCATCGTACAATCACTTCCCGAGTTGATGAAACAAATTAGCACATATCACAATCCCCCCTTTCTTTTTTGGTCCCTTTTAATTTGTTCATCAAATCGGACAACAGTCTCTTGTGCTAGGGAGAGCATAGGGTTATGCTTACCCTTGTCTTCACCTAGTTGTTCATATTGGCTTCTTATCAATAGCAGGTGTGCGGCTTCAAGTCTGCCCTTTGTTAAGTTAATTATTTTATTTACTATACATGGTCCAAAGGTCAACACAAGTACTAACAAAGCCAATGGACCCGCGATTGTAGACAATAGGGTTGTTAGCCAGGGAGAATGACCGAACCATGATTCATACCACCCTTGCTGGGCTTCTCTTTCCTTTTTACGTCTTTCAAGGCCTTCTCTCAGTTTCACCATAGTATCCCTGACAACTCCTGTATGATCCACGTAAAAACAACATTCTTCTCCTAGGGCTGCACACAGTCCTCCCTGTTGCAAGAATAAGAGGTCCATCCCTCTTCTGTTCTGTAACACCACTTCTGATATCGATGTCAACGACTTTTCTAAGGCTGTAATGGATTTTTCTGTTCATTCCAAGTCCTCATCTACAGCCGCCTGTAGGGTGCTAAGGCTTTGCTGTTGCTTCACTAGGGAGGAAATTCCAGTTCCCGCTCCCACTGCCCCAAGACATAGTAAGGTGGCTATAGTAACTGCGGTAAATGGTTCTCTTTTTACTCGAACCGGGTGAGGGGTGTCCCAATGGTCATACATCACATTTTCTGGATGGTACAAGATTTTTGGAACTATTTCTACTTGTATGCAATACTCTCGGGACTCATTAAGTACCCTTAAGGAGACACAAGGAGTTAGGCCTGTTTTTGAGCATATCCATCTAGTTCCTTTGGTGGGAATAACCCATCCATTTTCAGGGGTGTGGTTTTGCAATGATATAGACCCACACAGCTTTTTCTTTGATTTTGGCACTTTGCCAATACACATTCCTATTCCTGTAACTTGTTCCATAGTCAATCCCTTCTTCTTATCTTCCCATTGGCAAGGTGAGGTGGAATCATCGCTTAAGGTATATGTCATATTTATTCCTATTGCTTCATAAAAAGGGGTCTTATGTCATAGCATAGCCAGCAATGGGCAGTTATATTAGGTTTTGTGGCATTTAGTACTTTGTAGGTTGCTTGCACAACCTTCCACAGGGGATTATCTACATTATCTGTAGTTTCACTTTCTGGGATTATAACAGTGCTATTCAGGGCAGAGTAATTCATGGGAATACTTGTTGAATTGATGATTGTGCCCGTTGGTTTGATTCTTGATTTTACTCCCTTAATAATTAGATTCAGCCCTATTGCTTGAGGAGTAGGTCGCACACTTTCTTTCTTTATGAAAATTAATCCACCTCTATCGGTCCCGGTCTCCCAGTACCGGACTCCCCAGGTCTTTCCCAAAAACCATCCCGGATCTTCCGGACGGGTGATATTTATCATTAAATGTTTACAAGTTCCCGGGGGGGTATAGTGGGGACTTCCCCGATACCCCAGCTGGAAATCCTCTTTAGGGGGGGTATACCCAGAAGGCCCCCATTTTACTGATAAAAACTTATCTGATCCTGCTCCTGGAGTCCAATCAGAGGCTATAGTTTCACATCCCCAATAAGCACAATAATAAGAGTTTGGGTAGTTACAGTATCCTTGCCCAGGATTAGAACTAGGGCAAAAGTAAAACCCTTTTCCGTGCTCCTTTTGACTCAAACATGGCTCAATGGGTACCAATTCACACAAGGTAGGTGTGAATGTAGGGCTCCCGGGTACACTTCGTACTTGGATCACTTTTTGATCTTCCCATCTTATTAATGACCATTTAAAGGGTTGGTGTACATTATGTTCCCCTTTGATTCGTCTTCCTAATAAGCCTAGCACAGTCATCTTCCAGAGGAGTAGTAGACCCATGGTTTGGTTAACGGATATTTTACGAACTCTTAATGCCTTGGAGGGGCGACCCGTGATGCCAAGTGTCTCTGGGACTTTAAAGAGTCTGGGTCTTATAACTTTAGGTATTCCTGCTTAGGAGGTGGCTTGTCGGCCTCGATCCCCACAGTTTCTATACGTCTCTGTCTCCTCTGCCTACTCTTTTGCTCAGAGCAGCAGGGTGTACCGTCTTCTCGACAGCAGCCGTATTCTTCAGGGGAACCTCCTTTATGAGCCTTTCTGATTTTAAAGGCTTCCCAGTTCTCAAGAGTGACACTCAACATATGGCACGGTCCGCCTACAATTGGTGTTTTCAATTTTAGCCTTATGTGATCGGGGTGGTTGGCGTGGGTACCACCTTTCTCTGGTTGTACTCCCTTAGCAAAAGCTTGCCACCATTCTACCGATCTTTTCTTAAGATCTTTTAATGTCCAATAAGTCAATTTGTCGTAACAAGGGCGGCAAATGCCGCTAGGGAAATACCCGTACTAACAATGAGTCCACTACTTCCCTTTACAAACCCTACATGCATAACACACAAAGGGATAACAAATACAATGTGGGGTTTTACAAAATGTGGTCTCACTTATTGAGGTTTCTAGGTTTCTTCTTAAAGGTTACTTTTAAATTGTCCGGATTTCCAAAGGCTTCCCACAATGATTCTGAGATCGGTCCTTTAATTCTGCTGGCATGTGTCCATCCTTGCTCTGCTGTACGAACAGCAGTGTCTGTGGTAAGTAAGACAAGAAAAGGTCCCTCCCAGTGGGGAGTCAAGGACGTGTCTTTCCAGGTTTTAATTAAAACCTTGTCTCCAGGGTTAACTCGGTGAATGGCTACATCTAGTGGAGGTCTCTGTACTATTAGTCCTTTCTTTATCAATTCTTGTCTTCATAAGCTCTGTAATATATTTCTGTAATAATCTCTCTTCTACTTTAGGATGTTCTTTTGGTATTTCTAAATCGTATGGCATCCCATATAACATTTCAAAAGGGGAGACTCCTGTGTCAGTTCTGGGCTGAGTTCGTATATTCAGCAAAGCTAAGGGTAGACACTTGATCCAATTCATCTGGGTTTCCATCATTAGCTTCATTAACTGTTTTTTTATTTCCCCATTCATCCTCTCTACCTTTCCTGAACTTTGAAGATGCCAAGGAGTGTGATACTCCCACTTGATTCCTAAAGGATCTAATGTTTCTTTAATGACTTTGGATGTGAAATGTGGTCCCCTGTCTGAGTCTATGACCAATACATTCCCATACCGGGGTATAATATTTTCTAACAATATCTTGGCTACCGATTTCACAGTTGCTCGGGCTACGGGAAAAGCTTCTACAAAGTAAGTTAAATGATCTACTATAACTAATAGGTATTTATACCTGCCCACTTTTGGGAGTTCTGTAAAGTCAACCTGTATTTTCTCAAACGGCCTCTTGGCTATTGATCGTCCCCCTGGGACTTTTTCTCTGAGGTGCTGCTTGTTAACCTTCTGACAGGTCAAACATTCTCCCACTAGTCTTTTTGCTATGTCATATATTCCAATGCACATATACTTGGTCCCAAACTGGTCTACTAATGCTTGCACTCCCCAATGAGTCTGTTGGTGGAATTCTTTCATGATTCTCCAAGCCACGCCTTTGGATACAATTTCTCTGTCATTGGGCAGCACCTATTTACCTTCTTTTTCTATGGCTCCTATTTGTCGTAACTTATCTATTTCCTGTTTAGTAAAACTCATCCTGGTATCTAGCTTATCTTGGCCCTCTTTCCTTTCAGACAATAGGTGTAAAGCTGCCTTTTTTGCTTCTTTATCTGCTAGATTATTTCCCCTTATGTGGTAAGATGTGCCTTTTTGATGGACTACTGCAATTCTCCGGGGTCCCCGCAAAGCTTCTAAAGTTTTTTTTTTTTTTAATTTCTCTTAAATCTTGTACCAATCTATAAGTACTGTCTGATTTCTTTACCGGTAGTATGGGGGTATTATGCGGAGACATACAAGGCTCCAGTAACTTTTGATTTATTAGCCTCTGGATTACTGGTCAGAGTCCTTGCCTCCCTTCCTGTGACATTGGATATTGCTTGACTCTAACAGGGATTTCTGGATTCTGTATATTCACTTCAAAAGGAGCAATATCTAGTTTCCCTACTGATTCTGGGGTATACCAAACTTCAGGGTTGATTTTGGCCTCATCTTCAATAGTAAGGGTGCATAATTTTATAACTAATTCTTGATTCTCTACTTCTAAATTGACTCCTAATTCAACCATCATATCTTGGCCCAGTATATTATATTCAGCTTCGGGAACTAATAAAAAGGATCCAACACTTAATCGAGAGTCTGATTCTATTTTCACATTTTTAATTACTGGGACCTTAAAGGGTTCTCCCTTAGCTCCTATCACTTGTAATTTCTCTGGGGATGGTTTACACCCCCAGGGTACCGTTTGGACAGTAGATCTTTCTGCCCCAGAATCCACAAGGAATTCTACTTCTTGTCGCTGGGGACCCAATTTCAATTTTATCAAGGGCTCGGTTCCTTTATGAGTCCCCAGCAGATAGAGCCCCTGACCCCCCTAATCTTCTTGGAACATTTGCTCATCCTGCATTCGTTTCCTGCAATTTCTCTTCAGATGCCCTTTCTTCTGGCAATAAAAACACTCAACCTGCCTCAAGTCCCTCGTCACAACTTCTCTGGGTTGTCCTTGGTGAAGTGGCTTTCTTTTAGGTCTATTATACGACCTAGGGGGTTGCGCCTGAATTCCTCTCTGTCCTTCTCGGACTGCTGCCACCAGAATCTTTGCCTGCCGCCGATGGGTTTCCTCTTCCCTTCGCACATGCACCTTCTGAGCTTCCCTCAGCAATTCATCCAGTCCTCTGTCTTGCCAACCATCTAACTTTTCTAGACAAACTGTGTTTTCAATAGAGCCTGTCCCACAGGGGTACTGGGGTCTACCCCAGAATAAAGTTGCAGATTTTTCCTAAGTCTTTTGAGCCATTCTGTTGGTGTCTCGTCCTTCTTCTGTTGTTCCATGAAGGCCTTATTAATATTTTGCCCCCTGGGAACAGATTCCCTGATTCCCTGAACTATTATGGTTCTTAGATCAGACATATGTGTCCAATGTTTGGCATTCTGATTGTCCCAGTCCGACCGTTGGGTGGGCCATTTGATATCTGCTGCGGGACCTTGTTGGTGTTGTTGATCCCAAATCCGCATCCCGGCCCTACGGATCATTTCCCTTTCTTCCACTGTAAATAATATGCTCAGGATGGATTGTAATTCCTCCCATGTATAAAGGCTAGGACCTAAGAACTGATCTAATTTTTCAGCCACCCCTAAAGGGTCTTCTAATAAATTCCCCATCTCTTTCTTAAAATCCCGTACGTCCCCTGAACTCAGGGGCATGGACACAAATCCCATCCCTGGTTGTGGTCCTCCCATGGGGAGTTCTTGCAAGGGGTACAGCTGATCAGGTTGCCCACCTCCCCTCGTTTGACTCCTCGTGACCCTTCGGGTTTCTTCTGGGGAACTAGGAGGGTCTAGATCCCAGTCTGGGGTCGTTGGGGAGGGGCTACGAGAAGGGGCTGGTGTTGGGTTTTGAGCCGGAGCTGAGGGAATATAGGGGGGAGGAGAAACGGGAAGTTCCTCCAGTATTTTGCTTTTCTTCCTCGAACCCTTCTCTTTCAGGGTAAATATCATGGTCCGAGTATCTGGTCTTATCCATAAACTAGCATACTCACTTTCTTCTAAACTAAAGGGCTCCTTTGAATTCACATATATATTTAGGGCCTGACATATCCAATTTTCAAAAGACCCGTATACTGGCCAATAAAGGTGGTCTCTTCTAATCTGCTTCCCACCCCATACTTGCATGCAGTAATGTACCATTTTCTCTCGACTTTTGCCTTTTCTGGAGGGCCAATCGTTCCAATACTTAATCATTAGTCCTAAAGGGCTATCGGGCAGTATATCTGGTAACCATACTGTAAAGCCCTCTATGGGATCAGAAGACTTGCTCTTTTTCTGTCCCATCTTCCGGAGCACACACGCACACACGCTCAACCGCTCCCCTAGGTCGCGGCCCACGCCCTCGCGGGCAATGGGAACCGCACTACTGTAGGGTCCGCACTCGCTTCATCCCCTGGGGACGTCTCACGCAGACGTGCTCCAGGTATCCCACCCCAACCGAACGGAACCACTTACCAATACTTACTCAATCCTGAGTCTTCGTTCGGATCTTCGTGCACAAAGTTTACGGGGTACTGCAGTTCTTTTGCTTACTTGTCCGATTTAGGGTTCGGAAGTACAGGTTGTGGTAGGGGAACTACCCACTCAAGGGCCATCCGAAGATGGGGCGCCTCCCCTGAGTCAGAGTCCCGAAACCAGGGAAACCTGCATCCAAGTCACGGCACCAAAATTGTTATAGGCAAACATGACCACTCTAATTGGTTTGCATAAATTCCAATTTAATAGAATAATTGAGCAAGTTACAATTAAGCAAAACAGCGCTGGGCGGCCGGGGAGTCTCCTGCTCCACCAGCGGCGCGCAAAATTCCCCCGCTCACAGTCTCCTTATATGCGGTTCTAGTTCCGGGTATACGTGGCACTTCCTGTAACTTCTGTGGTTGCGCTGACTGTTGCTAGGGGGTCTTCTGTAGCCCTCTGGTGGTCGCGGGGATGAAGGCCGTAGTCTTCCTCTGCGTTGCGAGTGGTGACCTTTAGGTCGTGCGCACACATTTCACAATGCAGTTTTACAATATTACCATACTAGGCAATCCAAGCTAACATTGCCGTTTCGCTAGCTCAGCGGATCAGTTTGGGTGGGGGACATGTTCTCGTTACAGGATGTTGTAGTTTAGCCCGTACTTAGCGCCTAGTTTCATCGTACAATCACTTCCCGAGTTGATGAAACAAATTAGCACATATCACATGTGCATGCATGTGTGCACTGGGGGTGTGTGGGATGCAAGCAGGCATGTCTATATGTGCACAGGGGTGTGCATGTGTGCACTGGCATGCATGTGTGCACATGCATGTGTGCACGGAGGGGGCCGTGCGCATGCCTGTGCGCGCTGGAGTGTGCATGTGCGCACATAAGCATGTGCATGGGGGTGGGCGCATGCGTGAGCAGGCACATGGATGTGTGTGCACTGGGGTGCAGGACTACGTGCGAACTGGTGTTTGTGCACGTGCATTGGTGTGGGGGGGGGGGCCTGGGCACATGCGTGGGGGGCGGTGCACGGACACACGCGTTGCGCGTGGGGCCGCCAGGGCAGCATGCGGGTCTCAGCGTGCTCCCTGGGTGCACTGGGGGCCCCTGCCTCCCTCCGCTCTTGTGGAGGGGGAGGACGATGTAATCGGGGGTTCTGACATCATCATAGCTGCTCCTGACGGGCGAGTGAAGAATTAACAGGACTGAAGTTTGGCAACTGATATGCAAAAGAACTGATATGCACAAGAACTGATGCGTGCAAAGCTGTTGAACAGAGGAGTTAACAGGACTAAAGAAGTCTACCAACCGATATGCACAAGGATTGATATGCGCAAGGCTGCGGATTGGAAGCATTAACAAGACAGACTGAAGAAGTCTGACACCTGGAATCTGCACAGACCCCCGCAGGGAGGGAAGAAACAATACAGAGGTCCTGTGGTCTTGCCTCGCTAGCAGGGTCCTCCCAAGCAGACAAACAAACAGTCCTGTGATTGTGAAACTCGCAGAGGTCAGCAAAAGCGTTGTTTGCCCAGAGCCCCAGCCGTATAAAAAGAGACTTGGGAGCGAGGAGAGTTTGAGCAGGGACGGGAACGTGACCTGACCATCCTCTCCGCCTGGACCGTGAGTATTCCCCCCCCTCCCCTTTTCCTGGGACACTGGGTTAAGGGAACTCCTCGAGGCTGAGAGTCCTCTCACTGAGAGAGTGAACAAGAAAGCTTTCAAGCAGGGATAAGCAGTCCTTCCAATGAAGAGCACAGTAATCGACGGTTTTGGGTTATCCTTTCTAAATTAGTAACAGATGGGTTTGTGTTATCCTTTCTAAATTAGTAATCGCATTATTTTAATGGATGTTACTAATCCAATAACTTGTGTGAGGAAATAAACATTTTTTTACTATTATTATGCTACTGTCTCAGTCGTTGCTGTGGAACCTTCATAGCGTGACAGTGTAACAGCTCCTTCTGCCATCACCCCAGTTCTGCTCCCGGCTTCCACGCCGGGGTGCACCGCAGGGCGCAGCAGCACCTCGAGGTGCCGGCTGCCAAGCGCTGCCCAGAGCCCCCGGGCTTCCCAGCACGGGCTGGGAGCCCGAAACGCCCGCCGGCACCCGCGACACACCCCGGGGCCAGCCCCCGCAGCTGCCCCAGCCCTCCTGCCACCAGGTACCGGCGCCTGTATATGTACCAAAAGTCCGAGAAGACTCTTCTTCAGAGCCAGGAAAGCACTTCTCAAGATTGTAAACCCCACTGAAGCATGGCTGTAATAGGCATCACATGTCTAGGGCCCATTTGCCACCATGGTTCAGATGGCATTTTCTTTACAACAGAAGCCTCTACAGGGATTTCAGTGAGACACTGAACCCTTGCAACATCAAGAAGTAGCATAACTGTGGTCAAGGACTGATGCCTGTCACTGGTGCATCTCCTTAGGAGGTCCATATGCGCTACTTGTTCCTGTGCAAATTCACTTGGAGCTGACTGTCAGCAAGCCAAGCTGTGATATCATTTGTTGCAGCATTAAAGTGTTGTCCGTACATTGCCACTTTGTAACAAACATAGAGCAGGGAATTTAGTGCCTGAACAGCCTGTAATTGCCTTTACAGGTGACAAGTGGAGAGAAGAAAAAACAAGTGGCTTTCTTTCAAATTCTCCATGCCACTGGATACCATATCTTTGTGATGTCCACCTCCTGGCTGCCAACAGTATCTGACTATAAGAGGCTAACGATATCACAGGAGGAATATAGCAGTGAAAGAAGCCAGATCTGGCATGCCTTATGTGTATAATGTACACTAGATGTGTAAACATTTCTCTCTAAGAAAAGAGATGCAAACCAGTATTTAGGCAGTGAAGATGAAAAGGCAACGATGGCCTAAAAACAGGCATGACGTGAATCAACAACCTGACATGACAGTTGCACCTGCAGGGCCAACCCTAAACAAATGCCTCATCAAACTGGAGTTAAAACAAATTTTTTATCTCTAGCATAAGGGAAATGGCCTTAAAAGGACTGGCATAGCAACTATGCCAGAATTGCCAAATTCACACTGGAGGCTAATACCCGCTCCTCCCACCTCCCCACGAGATATGAAGATTTATTTTTGCTAATGGAGGAGAAGGGAGCCACCCATTATAGCCTGAATCCATAGACTGGACCTACTCAAAGTTCAGTGATGCCCATGAGAAAAGGCCTGGTTTGGATTTACCACTAATCAGAACAGAAACTTTTTTTTTTTTTTTGAGTTGCAAATCTAGCGCTACAGCCCAAGACCAGTCTCTCTGTTAGTGTAAACTGGTGTAGTTTTGCTTATAACTACAGAGCTATCCCAAACTACAGCTGGACACCAGCACAGAGTGGGTTTGTACCAAGGATCTGCACCACGTCAGTCGGCCTTGGGTGACGCTGAGTGTCAGGCTTCCCCGGGGATGCTGCATCCTGCTGAGTGCCTTCAACCAACCAGAAATTATCCTGGACTCACATGTGCTTTGTAGCTGACATCATGTCAGATGAGAGACTCTCGCTGATGTGGAAACATAAGGGTTGCTGCATGGCTGCAACTACTATGACACTTTTTTACCAAAAAAGTAGCGTGTTTCATGTTGCTGCTTCTGTCCAGTGGCAAGGGAAGACTTTGGGTGTCTATTTCACTGCAGTATCCTTGACAAATTAGGAACTGGAGGCAGTGTCATTAATTTTGTTTTCAAGGAGGTTAAATTTCTCCTCAGGTCCAGGAGATACCTTTGATAAGTTTGCATAACTAAAACATATATATAAAAAAATTGTTAACTGTGTACAATATTTGCTTTACATTAAACCTATCCAGAATAAGTATAGCACTATGTGTAATTTATTAAGAAGCAAGGCCATTCTGGCAGATCAAACAAAGGGTATCTGTGTCGAGTAAAAGTATTCCTAACAAAAATCTGGCCTATACATCTCTTAAAAGAACTAATAAGAGAATATTTTTACCATCCAGTGCTTTCTGGGAACTTGACAGTAGTAAGAACATTTGCTTAGCTATGTTACAGTCAATAACTTGTCCATGTTGCCTCTCTCTCTCACGCACAATGCATGTGTATGCATGTGCGTGTACGCACACACTTCTACCTTGGTGTACATCCGTGTAAAGCCCCCCGCACCCATTTGTCGCTTTGCTGGTGAATACCAGGGTGAAAGGAGTAAAACCGTTCTCAGTTTCGCTACCATTCCCAACAGAGAGGGCTACCACAAAAGTAGGAAATTGTGTTAACTGCAGGCTGCTCCTGCTGGAGAGAGATGCAAGGGTCAGGGAATGACACAGGGAAGAGGAGGCGCTGTCCTGTCTTCTTACGAGGCTTTGCGGGGAAGAAGATAGAGAAAGTCTGTATCTGTCCAGCCGCTAGAAGGGGGTGTAGTAGCCTTCAGCCTGTCACTTCCTTCCTCTGACTGACAGGCGTAAATAAACGTTAAACCTCAAAACAGCAACTAGAGACAGTACCCAGTATTTCATCAAGCCTATCACCTCCAAGCTACTTTGGGCAGGTTTTGTAACACGGGACCTCCTTTTGCCACATCCAAGCTCCCCTCTTCTCTGATTTATCTCCCTGCCCACATCCCTTGATTTCACATACACATGTGGTATTAACTATACTGCTCTGACAAGAAGGTGTCTGGTTAGTTTTCAAGCTCTGCTGAAGTGGTAAATAAAATGGTCATAGGTCTTTTTCTTTCTTTCTTTCTTTCTTTCTTTCTTCCTCTCATTCTTTATTGATTATGTTACAAAGGTTTTATGAGAGCTATGGAGGCTTTTCAAGAAGCAGCATTGTGATCATCCGAAAAGTTGCCTGTTGCTAAGTCTGCAGCATTTCCTTGGGCCATGAGTTGACACAGCTTCATCACACATTCCACAAGCTGGCCAATGAATTGCTCATTTACTTGAGCTATACCATTGAACTGATCCATGGATGAATGTGTCTGGCCAGACAAAACTTGTTTCTGGGACTCACTTGCATTGCCGTACTTGTTAGAGCTCGGATGTGTTTCACTGGAGCTATCATCCATATTGGAGCCTGCCTCACATAAGATCTCCTGTATGAGGCTTAAGAGTTTATTTCTTATGTCTCCCTTTACAATAGTCAGTTGTTCTTGGAGATCATTTTTTGTTCCTGAATATGTTGAAAGGGATTTTGAACTTTGGCATGTCCCAGCATTCTCTAAGTGAGAATCTCGATGAACAAACGCAAAGGAAGCGCTGCCAAACTCAGAAGAGTTTTTGTTACCATTTGTCTGCTGCAGTAAATGTTGTTTTATCAGCATTGATGCAGTCATGATGAGGTCTTTCGCATATTTATCAATTGAGCGATTTTTTTCTGAATACTTGTTTGATGATGAGTGAGACGTACTGGCTCCTCTGTCCTTATCCTTACCTAGGTTATGCATTTCACCCTTCATTGCTGCAATTCGCATGCCTTGAGATTTGAAGTCTGATTGGGATCTAGCTTTAAGTGCTGTAAATGCTAGGCTTTGACCTCTGGCATGCCCTTTATCATCTGATAAATCCTTAAGCAGGTGTTTCACCATTGCTTCCAAAATTTCAGTAGCCTTCTGGCTTCCTACATTGAACAGATTCTTCTTCCGTGTGGAAACAAAGTCAGAGTCTGTCATGAGCACTCCAGTGACACTGTGTAGATTTTTCATGGTCGAGTCTATCAGATCTGATATGACTTCCTTGGTGTGTTCCAGAAGAACTTTCTTCAGAAATACACAGGCTGGCATTTTTTTATCTCCTTTCTTTTGTACTTGCATGGTTTCAAGCAAAGAGAATACCATGTCTGAACCAGTGCAGTTTGCAGACACCATTAGAGCCTTGCTTCCAGAAGTACCATCATCTGATTTTTTTCCTTGATGATTCATTTGTTTTTCTCCTCGCTTGCCGCTATTTTGATTAGCCATCTTACCTCAGAAGGGTGAAGTTTCCTTGGAATATGGGTTGTCTTTGCTCTTATTAGCCTTCTCTAGCTATGACTTGGGGATGGTTGCTTAGTATTTGGGTTGTGTTCTTGCTTCAGCAGCTTCACTCACCTTCGGCAATGCGATTTTGCTCACAGAAACTTGATGAATCTTCCCACCGTTAATTGGTGTATGCGCTTGCTGGCTCTACTTGCAGATTTATCTCTGACTTTGCCTGCCACTTGCACAGCCAAAGGATGGACTTTATTTATGCAGTATGAGACTTTATATTGCTGTTATTTCCTGCTTGGCCACTGGAGCACGTTAGTGAAGTCTCTCTGGCATGGCTTAGGGACTGGTCACTACCTTTGTGCTTCCAGTGACCATGTGAACAGGCCAGAACAGGCTGGAAACAACTGCCTGTTTCGGAAGGTCCTTCTTGAACTGGCACACAACGTGAAGTTCACCAGCTGAACCTTGTTTGAAAGGACAGACCACTCCTTCAGCCCTTGAATTACCTCGCCGCCTTTAGTATGGTTATATGTCTGTATCTTATCTTGCCTCCTTTATGGCAATTACCTCTTTGCTCTGCCAGATTCTCCAGGTGAAGTTTGTTTCAAGGTTCAGAGATGCTCCTGCACTGGCTAGCAGCTTTTTTTTTGCTGGTGAATGTTTGGCTTCTTTGCTCAAGCTGGTGACAGTAGCAGAACATCACTTCACGTTCCTCATCCTTCGGCCCAGCTGGGTGGCGGATGTCCCCTTCGCACACGCCTGCCAGGCTGGGACCACCCAGCTGCCTCAGACTCCTTCTCAGACTCAAAGCAGAGTCTTTAACAGGACCATGAAGAATCAGTTTCCTTCTGCTGGTTGAGCTGCTGCCAGCGCCGATGTTGCTTCTTCTCTCATCTGTCCATGCTCCCTGAGTGGCAGGTGTTGCTCCCCTGCGTTGGTTGGCAGTTCCTATAGCAGCGGTGACATCACAGAGCTATAGCCAGCAATGTCACCTATAGTCAGCAATGCATCACAAAGCCTTAACCCGGCTCAGCTCCCTATATGCTGATAAATGTGTCCCGAGGTTTCAATCAGCTGGTCCTGGCGAAAGAGGAATGTCTTTGTCTCCCGCATAAGCAAACGTGAGCATGGGGGCAATGCCGTGTGCTCTGCCCCCCTCACTGGGACCAGCCTGTCAGGGAGGCCCCTGTCTGGTGGCCTCACTGCCACACAGCAGCAGCCCTGCCTGCGCCCTTATACGTAGCTGCAGTGGAAACTGGTGGTATTTCCATCCAGCTGAGCTTCATGCCACCTGCTATTCATTTGGTTGAATGGTGCTCCAGTTACAGGTCCTGAGAAATTTCATCTCCTGTAGCTATTATATTCCTGGTGCGGCTAAAACTGGTCTAACAGGACAAGTCAGAATATTGTATAGAGCATAATTTTCTGTCAGCCATGTCATGCTTTGGAGCCGCTCATTGTGCAGCTCTTCAATAAAACTGTCAATTTTCTGAATGGTCTCCAAGTAACTCATTCCCAGCACAAATTTCTGTTCTTGTCTTTCCCACTTCCTTTCCCAGCTTAACCTAAGTTTGTCCATGAATTGTTCATTCAGCTCTGAGTGTAATTCTTGTAATTCTTCTGTGTCAACATGCTAAGGGAGTTTATTTTCCTTTTTCATTTGTATCATCTAAGTATACTGATATTTCAAAAATACTGCTTAATTGCTGTACTGTTGTTATATTCTCTTCCTCTCTCCATGTATAACAGTACCTGAAGTTGCACTGTGAAGCTGAGAATAAACAGAATAAAAATAAACTAACTGGACATATTTTTTTTTTAAATAGAATTCAAAGTGTCAAAAATCTACTGAGTTAAATTTTGCTGATATGCACATATTATATATGTTTTGCACAAACTATTTTTTTCTAGCTAAAATACCTAATTTTGACCCTTTTTCCTAAAGACAACTTATTAGTATTAACACTGCATCCCAAATTAATAGTAATTCTTGAGATGTACACCAGTCATGAAAGCAAATTCTTTTAAGTCATTTGAAATTACAAGGGACAGAGGGGAAGAAAAGTTTGGGTTCTTGAAATGGAAAAAATCATTTCCCTTAGTGTACAGGTTAATGAAATGAGGTTAAGGTCAAAAGGTGTGCCACATTCTTACTGTCTAAGTGTAAAATATTGTTGATATCCCCTTGTATTCCAAACAGGAATATTTTACAAAAGTGAGAGAAAGCTAACAAGCAATTTTTAGGAAAATAACCAGTGCTAGCGTTAGTGTTTGATTCCTATATTTTGAATTTAATCTTTCAAGCTGAAAACTTGAAAAGCTAGAACATCTAAAATTTTATGACTGTCCCCCTTTTTGAAACATTTCTCTTGCCCACGTCAGTCGTTGCTTACTTAAATCCTTTAAGCAGCCCATACTTGCAGTAGATAAAAGAAGAGATATCACAGAGTCATCTTCCTTCACCAGTTTATTTTAAGACTGAGATGCTTCCCACCTATTTGGGAAGAACTCAAGGGTACTGGAAGAGATGGCTGTAGAGGAAACTGAGGTGACTTAGTTACTGGTTCCATGAGGAAGAAATTTGTGTTTTTAATTTTGAACAAAACCCAATCCTTTATAAATAACATGCTTTCTCACTGAAAGCTTTCTCTATATTCCATGCCATTTGCCGTCATACAATGTCTGTCTTCTTACTTTTTAACTCTGCAAACTGTGGTGCTAGAAACATAACTTCTGTAATTAAAAAGTATCCCACGCATTTTGGGTGCTAATTTAGAATATGAACATTTTAAGTTGTATTGCGTAGCTTCATCCATATTATCAATTACAAAAACATTCAGAAAGGCTTGCGGTCACTTTCTTAGAAAAGATAGAAGCAAAATGTATTTACCAGCCTTATCCAACTGGATTCTTATTGAATGATCGCCATAGCATAAGGGTTTTTTTTAATCTCATCCTAAGAAAATGTTAACATGATATAGAGAAAAACAAATGGGATTTCCACAAGCAATCATCAGTTAGACTATTGCTATAGGACTAGTTCTTAGAAACTAGATAAGAACTGTATTTAGATTACCAGTCAGAAGAACTAAAAAAACATACATATACTACATGTAGAAATTATACAGTGTTTTAAAGGTAATGTCTCATCATGAAGTCTCTGAAGACTTATATTAAGCATTTTGCCGTATGCTATCATATCTCCCTTTCTTCCAAGACTCTTAGGGATACTGAAACTCAATTTTAATGATGTTTACAATGTGCACTTTTAACTGAAGCAAAGCTCTCTAAAATTTCCCAGTGTGATCAGGAAGCTTACTCTGAATGTATCTATTTAACTTAATTTCCCCAGGATGTATGCTTTCTTTTTTCAAATAATTAACTTCTAACTCTCCCTCTCTCTCAGGAAAAAGACCTAAAACAGATGAGTGATATTTAGGGGTACTTACTAGTAATTCCAAATATTTTGAAATGATCGTGTTAGTTTTAATTATATCAAAAACTCCCAATAAAACAACTGGTTTGTCTTCCAACTGCACATACAAACGTAATTTGACTTATGGTGCTCTTATGAAAGCAACGCACAGCTGTCATTCTGGGCCCAAAGAGTAGAAGCAAAAGAAAAACTAAACACTCAGAAAAGGCTTTTTTGATCTAATGATATGGGGAGCTAATGGTCACTGGAAGCTGGGGCAGATCAAGAGGTCTCCTTTGTCTTTCCTATCCACTCGCAGCCAAATGCACTTGGCCCTGCTTGTGTCCAGCTAAACTCTGAAGAAGCGGGTTACATGCTGCCTCCCCGAGACGGGTGTGCACGACAATGGCATAGCTGTCCTGGGCGGCGGTGTGCTCTGCAACACCAGCCCCTGGTGCACACCATGCTCCCAGGCCACCCGTCCAGTGCCTGCCTCAGGATCACACCAGCGCATGCTAGAGAAGGTGCCAAGTGCAGTGCACACCATTAGGCATGCATTTACAGCTCCTGCTTAGTCACTACTGCTGCCACTGAGAGTGAGATCAGGACCCCAGAGGACCCCAGAGACAAATTAAGTTTGATGCTATCTCCAAGCTTCAGTCAGGCTGTATAGAGACAGAATCACAGAATCAGAGAATGGTTGAGGTTGGAAGGGGCCTCTGCAGATCATCTAGTCCAACCCCCTTGCTCAAGCAGGGTCACCTAGAGCATGTTGCCCAGGATTGTGTCCAGACAGCTTCTGAACATCTCTAAGGAAGGAGACTCCACAGCCTCTCTGGGCAACCTGTGCCAGTGCTCTGTCACCCTCACAGTAAAGAAGTTTTTTCTCATGTTCAGATGGAACTGTCTATGTTTCATTTTGTGCCTGTTGCCTCTTGTCCTATTGCTGGGCACCACTGAGAAGAACCTGGCCTCATCCTCTTCATACCGCTCCTTTATTTATAAACATAGGTAAGATCCCCTCTCAGTCTTCTCTTCTCCAGGCTGAAAAGTCGCAGCTCTACTCAGCCTTTCCTCATAAGAGAGATGCTCCAGTCCCTTCATCATCTTAGTAGCCCATTGCTGGACTTGTTACAGTAGCTCCACGTCTCTCTTGTACTGGGGAGCCCAGAACTGGACACAGTGCTCCAGATGTGGCCTCACCAGGGCTGAGTAGAGGGGGAGGATCACCTCCCTCCACCTGCTGGCAATGCTCTGCCTAATGCATCTCAGGATACCATTGGCCTTCTTGGCCACAAGGGCACATTGCTGGCTCATGCTTAACTTGTTGTCCACCAGCACTCCCAGGTCCTTCTCCGCAGAGCTGCTTTCCAGCAGGTCAGCCCTCAACCTGTACTGGTGCATGGGGTTATTCCTCCCTAGGTGCAGGACCCTGCACTTGCCTTTGTTGAACTTCAGGAGGTTTCTCTCCGCCCACCTCTCCAGCCTGTCCAGGTCTCTCTGAATGGCAGCACAGCCCTCTGGTGTATCAGCCACTCCTCCCAGTTTTGTATCATCTGTGAACTTGCTGAGGGTGCACTCTGTCCCTTCATCCAGGTCATTGATGAAGAAGTTGAACAAGACTGGACCCAGTCCTGACCCCTGGGGGACACCGCTAGCTACAGGCCTCCAACTAGACTTTGTATCACTGATCACAATGTTCTGAGCACTGCCGTCCAGCCAGTTTTCAGTCCAACTCACTGTCCACTCATCTAGCCCACACTTCCTGAGCTTACCTATGAGGATGTTATGGGACACAAGTCTTTTCTACATCTCATATATAAATTGCATTTGTTAGCTATACATGCCATGTATGTTCTTATATAAACTATACTTGCAAAACTGTTTTGTTACAGACATCAAAACAAATTTTCTTCCCACAGAGAGAATCACATGAATATTTTGCACTTGTGTTACTACAGGAAAAAGCTGGAAAATCCTTAGAACCCAAAGGAAATTCTACATACAAAAGGTCAGTCCCCGCAAAAGAAAATTCCAGATGGAGATCCTATAGCTCCTACCAGACTAGCTGACCTTGATAGGGAAATAAAGAGAAAAAAGAACATGTCAACTTCAGACACTGGACAAAATATGAGAAATACCTATAGGTGCATGGAGCACAGCTAGGAAACAGGAGAAACAGCAGAATACATATAGGACACATATAGGACATCACCCCAGGAAAATGCTTCAAGGAAGGTGTGATGAATTTGGACTTTGGAGGCTTCTTTGAGGTTTCTATGCCTGTGAGACTGAGTATTTGAATGAATGAATACAAAAACAGTTGTGAAATTCTTGGCTATGTTATCATTTATGTTAACATAATGACCCAAGATGTGATCATACTGTGTCTTACAGTGACCAATACAGAGTCCCTGATCTCAGCTGGGTCACCAGGCAGCAAATATGATAAGTTTCTAAGATTCCTTTCCATCACAGTTACTAAACTTTCTCCACCACACACAGAGACATTTTTATTTGACCTTACACTGGAGGCCAACCTGTCTCTGAGTATTTTGGCCTGTTGAACAGCCAGCATCTGTAGTCTTCTGGCCTTGCTTAACCTCGAAGACCGCGGATGTTTTTAGCTGGACTGGGCCCAAATTTTCACCTTCCAGTTTTTAAGGTTTTCTGCCAAAACGTCTACTTTGTTCATGCACCAGTATCATCAGTGAGATTGGCATGGCCCTAGGAATGTGTTACTTAACTAACACAGAAGATTTAATAGAAGGGAGATAAAACATACCTTGTATGCTTCTGCAGAACCTAGATATTAAGAGTTTGATTTTACTTCTGTTTACGTGGTTGAAAATTGGGAACAAGTCCACTAAAGTCAACAGTTATAGAGGATACAGGTGGTGTTAAGTGAGATCAGAAACAGGCTCTTAATTTCCTCTGGTCTTTCATAGTCTCATTATACCTTTAACATACAGCTTTAGGGTTATAAAGCCATGCGGGTTCTATTAGAGCTAAGTGTTGTCCTGTCAGCATCACATCTGGCAGAACATTTCTGAAATCTGCTGGGGTTACAAGCACTACCAAAGTTCCTTATTACTTAGAGAAGCCTACTTCTAATTACTGTTTTTTTTAACTCTCTCTGTTCACTTTGAGAGTCTGTGAGCACTCTAGATAGAATCAGTTTTATTATTTAACTGTGTAGCTACTCCTCTTCCTTCTATTCTGCCTATCCCAGTAACTGTTAAAAGAAATATCTTTAAAACAGGCCTTATTAGAAAAACAGAAAAGCTGGCAGGGAATTTGAGAATAGTTCATATCCCTAGCATTATTTTACCTGTTTTTTAAAGTCTAAACTTCAAATTGTTCGTGTCCTACTGGCAACTTGATTTTGAATGAGAAAATTGAAGAATATGAGATGACACAGTCATCTAGCCCTGGTGGAAGTTAATGAGAAGACTGGCACTGGTTTTGAAGGCAACTGATCAGATCTTTATGATAAATGGTTCATTTGAGGAGGTCTAGAATTTAAACAAGGAACTTCACCATGAAATTATCTTACTTACATGTGCTGAGAAATGTCTTGGCCTGTCAAAGTTGATAGATACACTCCACAGAATCTACATTCTGGCTATGTCCTATCACTGAAAGCCCCAAGACTTGTTTCAGAGGGGTATCACAGTATGAGCCAACCAAAGTTTGTGGGTAAAGTATGCACCTGCCTCTGTTGGTGTCTGCCTCTTTATATGGCCTATTTGCATTCTTCACTGGCACTCCCCCAGTATGCCAATCCGTATCTCTCAGCCCTTTTGCATATCTGACAATAGCTATAACTCCTTGTTTAGTGTTTTTTTCTCTTTAGTTAGTCCTTACTCTGTCAGCCTCATGGTCCTGAAATGAAGCTATCTATCTGTTTAAAAAAACATACTGTCTTTAGTCAAACAATGGAGTCAATACTGGCTGTAGCAGGAGTGCAGTTTAAAGCCATCGTACTTAACTGAGAAGAGGACAGGATAGAACTGCAGTACAGCGATAGAACAAATGCCTCAAACAAAAAATACAAGCCAGAAGTCTGGAAACATCTCTCACTACTTGGCCCCACTATACAGAAATCACAATAGTACTTCAGGTCCCAATCCCATTCCCTCCTTCTTCAGAAGCACTGGGCAAAAAGAGGTAAAGGAAAGCCATACCTTACTGATCTCTATTTAGAACAAGTAAGAGAGTGAGAGCTTATCCCATCCCTAAGCTTATGCCATCCTTACGTTTATCCCATCCTTCTCACTGCCCTCAGCTGGCTTTTGGGGAGGATCAACTTGCAGCAAATTCAAGAGCTTTTTTTCCTGATATTCTTTCAGGAGTTTAATAAAAACTGTGTTTTTTAAAAATAGTTGTTATTTTCCATTTACATTCAATTATTAGTAAGGAAATGGGAAGCTGCAGCTATGTCAAAAGGTTTTATTTAAATATTAAGAAAAGCCAGCAAGCAAGCTACATCAGGCAATAAAATAGCACCCCTTGCAAGCACTCTAGCATGTACTGAAACTTACAGTTAAATAGATATTTAATTCAAAAAGTAAATCAACCTTATCCAATGCAATTCATAACATTAATCAGGCTCTAAATACCTCATATAGATTAGCATTCTTCTTAAATCAGAACTAAAACAAATAGCAGCCATGAGCAAAGCAGGCATTTTAAATCTCTAGTACCTATCAGTGCAAGGTGTTCCATGGCAGTTCACCGTCTGCAAAACAGCAGTTAAGCATGCAAGCTATACCATTAAAGGCCCAATGTGGCAAGGCTATAAGCACATGTGCTATTCTTAATCTGCTTTTTGTATTCTGTAATATTATCTTGCAGTGGCTTTACGCACCCCAGGGATATATATTATAGCGTTCAGGGTCATACAGCCGAACCACTGCACTGTTTCAGGGAAACGAAATGAGCAGCGTACACTGATCAGTGGTATATATTCATTTTCCAAAGTAAGTCCAAAACTCTGCTGGGAGCAGGATTATCAGGGTCCAGGCCCCTTTGGAAAAGCTGCATTCCTTGGAATGGATCTATTCCGTGTTAAGATATTAATATGTAGATTTTATAGCTTGCCCAGATGCAGCTCCAATTTCTTGTCTTACCTCCAGTATAAACACTTTGATGCGGTAAAAACCCAGGACCCATAACCATCACCCCCAGTCATGCCATCTCCTTAGTGAAAGGCGGAGGGGGAGGGGTAGAGGACGGAATCGTATTTTTTTATGAACAAATTTATATTGTGTGTCAGGAAGGTATTATAACCAAGTGATGAGTAATTGGCATAATTTGTAACTTTTATAACAAGGGAACTTCTGGACACTACCGTAAATGAGATAATTTGTCATTGCAGTAAGTCTGTCCCATATAAACATTACTGTTAATAATGCTGACACTGGTCGGCTGAAGGGAATAAACTTTTCGATAAGTTCAGAAATAAATTTTATTGATGAAAACTGCAATACAAAAATCATGATTTTGTCCTTTTATATTAGAATTTTTTAAAGATGTTTCTAGCTCTTTATAACTCTGCTGGGCCTTGTCTTATACTAAAACATGAAAAAGACTACTTTTCCATCTAGACAGGTGCAGAACTCAGATTAACATTACTGGAATTTTCGTACTTGCATTAAAAGAAAATAGGCCTTAAATTCAAAAGCTGGATTCAACATTCATATTTTAGAGATAGTCCATGTAGAGAAGGTCTTATGCATACTTCATCTTCTTTTCAGTATGATTAGCAGAAACAGAGGACCAGAAAAAGAAACAAAGAAAAAAAATTTTCCATTTCTACAGGGTCACCTGCAGGTGATTTAATTGTCAATTGTTTAATTGTTATTACATCTTCCACGTCAGGAAATAATCCTGTCACGCTGTCATGCTATGAAGGTTCAATAGCAACGACTGAGACAGTAATGTAATAATAATAAAAAAGATGTTTATTTCCTCACACAAGTTCTTGGATTAGTAACATCCATTAAAATAATGCGATTACTAATTTAGAAAGGATAACACAAACCCATCTGTTACTAATTTAGAAAGGATAACCCAAAACTGTCGATTACTGCGCTCTTCATTGGAAGGACTGCTTATCCCTGCTTGAAAGCTTTCTTGTTCACTCTCTCAGTGAGAGGACTCTCAGCCTCGAGGAGTTCCCTTAACCCAGTGTCCCAGGAAAAGGGGAGGAGGGGGAATACTCACGGTCCAGGCGGAGAGGATGGTCAGGTCACGTTCCCGTCCCTGCTCAAACTCTCCTCGCTCCCAAGTCTCTTTTTATACGGCTGGGGCTCTGGGCAAACAACGCTTTTGCTGACTTTTAGCAAGTTTCACGATCCCAGGACTGTTTGTTTGTCTGCTTGGGAGGACCCTGCTAGCGAGGCAAGACCACAGGACCTCCGTATTGTTTCTTCCCTCCCCGGGGGTCCGTGCAGATTCCAGGTGGCAAACTTCTTCAGTCTTGTTAATGCTTCCAATCCTCAGCCTTGCGCATATCAATCCTTGCGCATATCGGTTGGTAGACGACTTTAGTCCTGTTAAGTCCTCTGTTCAACAGCTTTGTGCACCTCAGCTCTTGTGCTATCAGTTCTTCTGCATATCAATTGACAAACTTCAGTCCTGTTAACTCTTCACTCGCCCGTCAAATCCTATCACAGTAAATGGAGAGAAAAAACTGTATTTGGAAACATTTAAATGTTTGAAATGTACCTTTCTTTCAGTGGTACTGCCTATGAAAAATTCCTTTAGCCATGCTTTTCATTACTGCAAATAAACTAAAACTGAGGATAAGCAGAACTAAATTCTGCTTTCAGAGACAGCAGTGTAAATTCAGAGCAAATCTGGTGAGAATGTCATTTTTCTCGATTTATTTCTACTCACTGCGAGTAGAATATAGCTATCTGTTATGGTCAAATCCTGTTTCAGCTTTGATAGTGGGAAAGCTCCTTTGACATCAGCTGAAATAGGTTGTGCTTTTAAATGCATGGGTAGTACTATATGGCTGCTTCTGTTTAGTCCCCTGTGCTAATACAACATCAGACCCATTTATATGGTGAAAAGACAAGCTTACTAGAGAATTGGTGCCAAACAAAGACAAATGACACCCTGACATAATCTGAAAATGCATGAACCTCTCAATAGTTTTTAAATTGGTATGGAGAGTATGAAACCTCTGTTATCTCACTTCCATTTACTTTATTTCCTGGACTTCTTGAGCCACTGAGTGAAAGGCATGGATAAGAGGTATATTATTATTCTGTGGGGTACTTCTCAAACCAGCTTTCCTAAGGTATCATGAAATTAGACTCGTTAGTAACTCAGTAGTCTGTAGTGCTTGTTTAGGTTCTTAAACCACATGCTCGATGTATCTGTGTACTGAATTAATCAGCAGAACTAACATCTGTCTTGTGTTTGCCCTCTTGTCTTCCCTTTTGGGGAAACGAGCAGCGTGGCGTGGTTTGGCTTGAAGGATGCACAGAGGAACAATAGGTTTGGGCGAGTGCAGGCGAGGAAGCAGAGCACAGCTTGCATTTCGAAGGGAAGGTTGTGCAGTATTTGATGGTCCTTAATTTCCTGGGAGACCATTCTGCAATATTAGGCCAAGCTCACAGATGTCTGCACTGATATACTTTTTAATACAGAAGATTTCTTAGCACCAAAGGAACAGGGTGATTATGTGTTGTCTTTCTCACAGTGCTTTAATCTGTGCTTTGGTCCCCTGGGTACGGGCAACTGAGATCTTGAGGGTGAGGGTTGTGGCACTGCATTTGTTTCTTTGGGTGGGCAGGGGCAGGACCTGTGGTTTGTTCATAGTGCCTGTGTCTGGGAAGATGCACTGCTGATTTTGCACTGATGGGAATATGTGAAGTGCTGAAGACCAAAAGCCCAGGTATACAGCTCTGCTCTAGCTCAACCGAAAGGTGATAAAACTTGAGCAACAAACAGAAGGTCACTGCTTGCTGGTGTGAGGAATAGAGAGTGTAGAAAAAATGCTCAGGGATGGTGGTCTCAGGGACTTTATCATCAATAAGAAACTGAGGAACAATTCTAGAGTATAGACTGACCTGACAATTTTAAGATGTGTACTTTTCACTGAAAAAGATTCTAAGCATGGCTGCAGATTCTCAGGCCGTTTTCTGTCATCAACATAATTCAAATCTTGCTTGTGTTCAGGTTCAACTGGTATTCTTCATCAGGAGCTGATCCTCTCCGAGTGTTTTGCTGATAGCGACAGAGTCATTTGTGGTGAAAGTTAGGTGGAACATGTCTGTCCTATCTCTGTGTTGTTCTTTTACAATAGAAAACCTCAAGAAAAGCTAACCTCAGTAAAATCAGCTCCATGACCTAGGTTTTGAAGAATGAAAAACTATTTAATGTTCAATATTTTAGTTTGGTAGAACAGCAAATATGACAGTTAATAACACTGAGAATGTACTGAGATGTTCTTCTGTCTGTTACTTGGAGACTAAACTATCCTTTTTGCTGTATTGTGGCAGGATTAATTACACTGATTTCACTCTTTCATTGCAGTTTATTTTTATCAAGAGGTCATCAAAATACTTGACTATCTGAACAGTCATATCTAACCAGGTGCCTGATTCCACAAACTACATTTAAACACATATGAACTTCCATTTAAATGTAATGAGATAACTTGCCTCCTGAGGATATGTACGTGCTTAAACACCTTGCTGAAGCAGAGCACAAATCAACACAACTTGCAAATACCAACTATTGATATGGAATATCAAATACTTATGGAGAACTTTAGGGAATACCTTAGATTAGTCCCAAAATAATTATATCAAATGATACATTTTCAGTAATCATGATTGCTCTCATATTCCCTAAGCACAAGAAGCTAAATCTGTCAGATTCATAATTAGTTGTGAATATATTCACTAAGCTTTTTTTTTTTTTTTTTAATCAAACCTAGTTAGTTTCCTAGTAAGAAATACCAAGTCATATGAATAATGTACACTAGACAGCCCACGGTCTAGAGGCTACTTCCCTCTCTACAAATAGCACCTGGAAGAAAGGGTCAGGAACGAGATAATCATGGGTCTTCTAGTGATACCAGTGCCTTGGGGCACAGCCTGGGCAATGAATAGACACCTTACATATGTGGAACAGTGTAAGAAACCAAGATGCAGTGCAAGCAAATAGCACGCCTTTCCCAAGGTCAAGTCAGGGCCAAAAGAGAGCACCTCCTGAGCTGAAGTGAGTAGAGTGAGGAGGACAAAAAGCAATCTGGTGAGCAAGCTTGGACCCTGTGGTTCCCAGCAGTGACAGCCAGAGGCACTACTCCCACCGTAGTTGTGGTCTGAAGGAGCACTTTGGTTTTAGATTTCTCTTTTGTATGGATAAGCCACAATTTCCTTTTTTCTTTTCATTTTTTCCCTAACATCACAATAGTGAGCATGAACTGGGTGGGTATATAACTCATAGCCACACACACAGAAGTGTGTGTATTTTAGGAGAGCTGCCACTGGTAAGAAAACCCACAGAGCATTTCAATTCTTAAAGGTCACACATATGATGGCTGTTAGATACCTTGAGGCATCTAAGTGATTGGAATTGGTTTTGGTCACTTGGGGTCAAAGTTACATTTTTCTATTTATTAGGCTCCTGTGAATATGTCTGAGAGGTGGAATAAAATTACAGAAAGGTTAATCGAGATGTGATCACTGTTTTTTAATGTATAAGAAAGGGGGAAAGTAATATGCAGTAGTTTTACAAGTACAAAATCAACTTTTCTGATAAGACTCAGTATTCAGTTGCTGAACTACTGTTAGCAAATTAAAGAATTTTTGCTTCTCAGTGTTAAATACAGCTCTATATTATATCACACAGAGGGCAAGGCAAGTTTTAAATAATTTCTACTTTGTAATGAAAGTCAGCTCTTTAAAATATTAAAGTAACCTCTCCCATTTAATGAAGCATATTCCTTTAAGTAAAGTAGAAATTGAATTATGTTTCTTTCAATACAAAAGTAAATAAAACTAGCTGGAACAATTTTCTGTATTATTTAAAAAGTATATTCAAAGAATATAGCTTTTCCACTTAATATAATCAGGGCAGAATCAACTGCATAGATGGCAAATGAAGGTAGTAGAAACGGATGTAATTCAAACTACTTTATCTGTGTATAATAACTAGATATTGACTTGTTAGGAGACCAACATAGAGATTTATTTGTTGAAAGTAAGAAATTATTATTGAGGGAGCCAAAGCCTTTGTAAATATTAGACCATTATGGTCAATAAATCTCAGTAACAGTGGCCAATACTTCAAATTATGTATTAGTTCAGCACACTACTTCTGGAATGAATAATATTAAAACTGTAAAGCAAACTGGTTGAGAGACTGTTGAATGTTCACCCTTTCAGTCCAGTCCTGTGCAGTTCGTATGAAGTGAGAACCTGAGCATCTCTTTTTTTTTTTTTTTTTTCCCCTCCCATGCATAAAGTCCTTCTCATACCATAGTTTCTGGATGCACTAACTTTAGGGAAAGCAGAATCTTACTCTTGAACAAGAGCCTAAGGGAACTTCAGGAGCTGAAGAACTCCAGTGTTGGTTGGCCAAGAACATAAGGATATCTGCTCAAAAAGCTTCACTAAACCATTTCTGATCTAAACTAATACTAGAATGAATGGAATGGATGAACAGATACCTAAGATCACCTTAAATCACATCTGAATTTGTTTACTTACTGTTTCCCATTAATTCCATCCAGGTTTTCAGAGATGTTAACCAGACGAGTTACCAATGTTTGACTTAGATTAACCTCAGTGGAATTTAGGCCACCTGTTCATGGCTTCTGAGTCCCAATTTCAGTGTATGATGTAAGTTGAATTCTCTCAAAGGTATTTCTGTCAGCTACAATAGTTTGTCTTCTAAAACATTGATGTGTTTTAGTTTCAAATATTCCATATATCTAGGGCAAATTGAAAACGCTGAACATTTATTCAGCAGGAAAATTTTGCAATTTTTTTTTTCCTCAACAGTATTCCCCCCACCCCCACCCCCCAGACAAACTTCCCATGTTTCCATTATAGATCTGAGTGACTTAACTGCATTTTGTTTATGAGAAATATTATCTGGGCAAGATCTGCACCCATACAGTCATGAAGGAACTGGAAATGCATTTAATTGGGAAAAACATCGTGTCAGAAATTAAAGGTAACTTGAAATGAGATTTTTCATTTCAGGCCCACAACATAAAAGTCAGTCTTTCTATTTTGGGAATACTACAAGTTTTATGTTAGTATTTTCTAAAAATTTTGTTTTGTTTCTTTGCAGAAAATTTCAATATTTTTACTTCTTTTTAGCGTGAAATAAAGGAAAATGTGATAGATAACGGAAGAAAAGTAAAATGCGACTTTGTCAGATAAAGAAGTCTATTTTTCAGTCTGCTATAGGTATTTGTAACATTATTTGCTTTCTATGGCTCTGTTTATTTATGCCCTTCTACTTATCTATGACATCTCAGACAACATATGCATAACAAAATCAGGGAACATTAGATTTCCAATGCATGAGTTAAAATAGTAAACTTCCGGGGCTATTTGGAACAGAAGGGGTCCAAATCAGCTTTTCTCCACCAGAAAGATCAATAATTGATAGTAACTGAAGAGTAGATAAATTTGCATCCATTACATATTATTTGCAAGTGTTTAATAATCACATTAAAGGATTTTTTTGAGGAATTAAAAATGTTGCTGGTTTCTATGAATTTGTAAAAAAAAATTTATGTTCCCATTCAAACCACACTGGTTTGAGATGGGAATGTGTTTGGAACCTTGGTTTGAATTACGTAAGTTTTACTGAGCTTCAGCTTTTCTGCAAGGATGTTTCAACCATTGAGAGCACTGTTTTTTTTAAATGCTGAAAAAATGAACTGACAGCACAGCACTTTTTAAAAACTTGTATATGTATGAATAAACTTAGCTTACAAAGTAACTGCAGACAATTTATTTATATGGACAGCCTTACACAGTGTCATGGTATTTATGGGGCAAGTATCATATCATTACAGAGTGAACACTGCAAATTATTGGTTTGGCCTTCTAACCCAGAGTTCAAGATAAATAATAATTTATTTTCTTCTCTGCAGTTGATTTTTTTTTTTTCTGAAGAAAAACTCATCTTAGGTGCAGAAGCTGATTTTCAGCGAGGTGATGTTTTCACCCAATTTTCCAGCTGGCTTGACTGATTTGCAGGAAGGTCAAGTGATTAGCCCAAGGTCACAGACTGAGTCACTGACTCAGGCAGATTAGAAACAAGGATTCTGCCTACTGGAGAACTTTGTTCAGGGAGATAAAGATTGTAATAAGACAGAGACATATTTCAGCACAGAATGGGATTTTTTTTTTCTCCTGGTTAATATAAGTTTCACTGTCTACTGCAAAACATTTTTATAAATCCAGGATCTTCAAGCCTCTGGGCATCCTACTCTTGCTGTGGCTACTGACACCTTCCAAAAGTTCTGGTGGCTTCTGCTGAGCAATAATTAAATACATTTGGATGGCTCTGTGCTCTGATTCAGATTACAGTTGGCTTCATTTCCTGGGCCCCCATTTGCTCCAGCAAACAGGATTTTTGGTACCTTATCTTCATTAGGGCCAGTTGCAGAGCTAGATTAATTACGCTGATTGGCCAGAGCAGACAGCGACATGAATTATCTGCCCTTTTAAACTGCTCTGCATCCTACCCCTCTTCTGTGTGGAGGCCTGGTGACAGGATGTGTTTCTGTAACTGTAGCTGGCTCTGCATAGGGTGAGATAATGTCCAGAAATACATCCCATATTCATCCTGCTTTTGCTTGTTTTAATTGCCTTTTTTTAGCCTTCTTACTCTGTTTTAGCTTAAGTGCAGTCACCTGTTGTGTTTTTATGTACCTGATGTGATTTGACTGACTTCTTGGCTTGTAAACTGCAGTGTAAGAGAGTTGCACTGAATGTTACTGTGATGTCTCCCAAATTAAGTGGCATCTGCCTTTGTGGCCTGCAGACTGTTTCCCCATTTGGGAACAAGGCACTCTTCTAATTTGCTGCGTGTCCTGGTCTCTGGCTTCCCTGAGGTGTGGGGCTCTGCGGCAGGAGATGGTGCCCTTGCCCAAAGGCAGGGGGTGGTGCCCCAGAAGATACCCCACACCTGCAATGTTCACATCTGTGACACTTCTGTGGGGTGTTTTTCTTTTTTAATAAGGGATGGAAGTGCCCCACCAGATAATACTAAACCTAACTGAAATAAAGGACAAAGAGGCTGGAGTGTCTCTGGGTTTTGACTGGCAAGAGCAGACCAAAGCTTGCTTTAGATAAGCATGTTAGCTGCAGCCTTTTGGTGTTAAAGCTTACGGAAAACAAGATCCTCATCGTTTTTACAAGCCCTTTTTGCAGTGGTCCATAGTACAATTCAACCTTTCTTTAAAGTTGCAGATGTGTAGTTAAACAGCATACTGCATGCTTCTGAGAGGAGTCTTTTCATAGATATAAGAAGAAATTCTCTGATGTATGAAAGAAAAAAATTACACTTACCTTGATATATGTGATTGCGCAAAAACAGACATGTATACAAGCTCTGGGCAAGACTAGCTCAGGCACGAAACAGTGCTGGGTATTTGGTTTCAGCATACTGATAAGAATTTGTGTATCTAAAATGCAATATAAATGCCTGTGCTGTTAGTGCATGTGTTAACTTAAAAGAGGGAAATTTTAATGAGAATTTTGCTCCTGAATGGTGTGGATACAGGATATATTAAAAAATATATATTTGTGATATAGGAGATTAAGCTTTTAAAAAGATACTCATTCTTTTATAACAGTTGAAAGATTAGAGACATGGAATAAATAATCCTTTTTTTCTATTACCTCTCTAAATACATGTGAGCCATAGCTAATGTCTGAAAAGTCTTGCTGTAATTTAAATAATATTGAATATGCATGTTTTGCGTACGGAATTCAGATGTCATGAATATTTTCCGGTATTATGTAAATGCTGTAGTATGCAGTAATATCTATATGTAATATGTGCAGGGTAGTATCTATTGTGCTTTTGATGCATTCAGTAAACAGATATTTTGCAAGTGTAAATTTTAAAATGTCTGAAGATACCTGACCACTTTTGCCTTGAACAGTTTTTAAACAATAATGGACAAGCTGTATGGGACCTGCACTATAGGTCAACGTATTAACTTGGCTGCAGACATGAAATAGCAGACTTTGTAAGCATGGGTTCTATTTTGCACATTAAATGCTGTTGATCACAGAAATTAAGGCTTGCTGAATAGAAGAGAATTTTAGGGTTTAATTTTTGATATATGTTTGGATATTTAAATGCTGAATAGATATTTAGAAAGTACATTTAGGGTTGGCGTGTTAGTTGACTTGCCGTTTTTACCGGAGAACTGATAATGTTTTTTCGGTTTTGGTCATTTTATCTAAATTACATGCAATAGTAATCTACTTCATTACATTTTCTACTGTTGCACATTGCATAACTTTACCTGCATGGTAGGTGTATTTTGAGGTACACTGGATGTAGGAATTACCTTCTGGTTAATTCAGTAGACTAGGGGATATTAATTAGCTACTTTGCCACAGACTTGCTTTGCAACCATAAGATAATTATTTAAAATCTGTGCTTCAATTGATCTCTAAATTAAGGATAACCCTCTTTTTCTACCTTCATGTTTTGTCCACTTAGATTGCAAATTCTTTGCACATGAAGTGAAATTGTATCACTTATCATATATTCTTTGCTTTCCTAACAAATATACCTGAGTATATATCTTAATATATATCCAAGGACACCAGATGGTTGTGTTACCATTTAGAGGAACCTTGACAGGCTGGAGAATGGGCTGACATGAAGTTCAGCAAAAGGAAATGCAAAGTCCTGCATCGAGATGAATGCACCATGCACCAATACAGGCTAGGGGCCGATCAGCTGGAAAGCAGCTTTGCAGAGAAGGCCCTGGGGGTCCTGGTGGTCAACAGGTTGACCATGAGCAACCAGTGTGGCTCAGCATCCTGGGATGCATTGGGAAGAGTGTCGCCAGTGGGTCGAGGGATGTGTTTCTTCCCTCCTACTCAGCACTGGTGAGGCCAAACCTGGAGTGCTATATCCAGTACAAGACAGACATGGACATACTGGAGCGAGTCCAGCAAAGGGCCACAAGGATGATGAAGGGACTGGAGCATCTCTCATATGAGGAGAGGCTGAGAGATCTGGGATTTTTCATCCTGGAGAGGAGAAGGCCCTGGGGGGATCTCATCAACGCTTATAAATAACTGATGGGGGGATGTTTCTCAGTGGTATCCAGTAACAGGACAAGAGACAATGGGCACGAATGGAAATACAGGAAATTCCACTTAAGCAGAAGAAAAAACCTTTTTTTCCAGGGAGGGTGGTCAGTCATTGGAACGGGTTTCCCAGAGAGCTTGTGGAATCTCCATCCTTGGAGATATTCAAAACCTGATTGGACATAGTCCTGGGCAACCCGCTGTAGTGGACCCTACTTTGAGCAGTGGATTGGACTAGAGGATATCCAGAGGTCCCTTCCAACCTAAGCAATTCTGTGATTCTGTGATTTATATTCTGATAATAGCAAGGCTGTCTATGCATAACTGTAATATCACCCACAGAAGAAGAATCAGGATAAAAACCCATGCTGCATATCAGTAGTAGGCAGTATAGACATTGGTTGTATGGTACACTTCAGTATTTTCATTTGTCAACATTGCTGTTTCAGATACTTCAGATACACAATCTTGCCATATTTTTTTAAGGTCTAGGGTTAAAAGCTTTGACAGGACCGCGTGAATCTGGTCATTATAGCATGGAGCTGACTTCAAAAATAAGGCCTGGCCAAACCTCCTGCAGCAGAACAGGGCTGACCTCTCAGCGATGCCTGGTTTGGCCTGGACCCACCAATGAGCTGTAGAAATGAGTGGGTTTCTTGTTCTGGTGGCTTTGGTTGGGAGGAAGCTTCCTTATTCTTAATATTTTTGCTTAACACAGCACTTTAATTATTCCAGTGCATTTGAAGCCTTAAGCAGAACTCTTAGCTCAAAATACAGTGTCAGCAAAGCCAGGTAGCTTTGCACTGCATTTTTATTAACACATATAAGTGATTGCCTCTCTTCTAAGACAGTGGTAATGAAAATAGGCTGCAAAGAATAAGTATTTCCAGCTCATTTTTTTTCAAAGGACTGCACACATGGGCTCAAACTATATGTGCTGACTTCAGTGGAAGCACCATTTCATCCACTTTTCTAATAATTTCTTGCATGAGGTCAGGATTTCAGTTCACTGTATTGCTTCAAAATGCCAACATAAAATCATGCAACAATGGTTACACTTAGTGTTTCAGCAAAATCCCATGTTCCCCAGCATGCTTATTTGGGTGATTTGTCTAAGATTAAGTTCTGTCAAACCTGCTTTTATTTCAACCAAGTCAGTAAGTCAGTTAATTTTGATGGCTGAAGTAATTTCCTAGTGGGGAAAAGCAAAGTCCCAGGTAAGAGTGTTAGGTACCAATTGCTCACAGGGCTTCTACTCCGAGATTCTACATTTTCACCCCAAATTCAATTGCTGCTTGTGAATACTTCCTCACCGTGCAAGTCCCCTGAAAGGTCACTTTCCTTGCAGGTATCATGTATTGGTACTTAGGACAGGTTGACTAAAATTCAGGCCAGTGAGGATAAAGCAGCTCACATTGGCGGCCTCCTGTTACTAAGGACTAGAAACTCTACCCAAAGCAAGAAGGCTGAGTTCTGCTAGGTGTGGGGGCAGCATGCTGCACTTTGGGATTCCACCCATTTGTTATAATCAAAATGAGGATGAAAACAAAGAATGTAAAAATTGAGCTTATGATACGAAATCCCTGGTCATTCTGAGTCTGCTCCCAGTCTCCTCAGATGAGGGAAGGTTTGCATTGCAGAGCTCTGTGTGCCACCTTGGTGGCAAAAAAAAAACAAAACCAAAAACCTCTTACACTCACACTGTGAGGGATCTTGGGAAACTGAGTAGGCAAAGATATTTGCATGAGAAGCGGTAGAGTAGGCGTAGCGGAAGATCATGCGGTGTGACGCGCAGACTAGGGGTGGGGGCGAAATGCAACCGTATATAAGCTTGAGCGCAGCTCACAATAAACGCCATTTTAGCATCTCTCACATTGAGGTCTGTGCTTTGTGGCCCTGCGGCGGGAAGCTGCAGTGCACTCCCGGTGGCACCATGAGACCGAGCTAGAGCGTGGCGACACTCACACCATGTTTACCTTGCTGTGGTGGAAGAACCTAACATGTGGACACATCTTTGCTGGCAGATGCGAACATATGTCAGCTTAGGTAATGTCATTCAGGTTTGTGCTATAATTATGGCAGCAGGAGAACCTTCTGTAGGCATCTGAGTAGCTGAGGAATCCTGCTTCTGGGACTCGAACACATTGAGCAAAATTAAAGTATAAGTGGTAATATAAAAAAGAACACATTGCTTACAAATAGTTCTCAAAATATTTAGTCTTCCAGAAAATCCAAAATATTGAACCCAAGTATAGACTTTTGACCAGTATGTCATTTTTCATGAAAATGTTGCTTTTTTTTCCTGAAAAGCAAAGTTGTTTAAGAAGTAACAGCTTTTCCTCACCATCTCCTCAAAAATCCAGCTGAATTCTATTTCTGAACAATAATACTTAATTATACTGAAAATTTGTCTTTAATACAGAAATCAACAGGCCTGCATAAGGAGTAAGTTTTTCTTCTTCTGCAGCTGAATGCCCTGGAAGACTATTCCTTAACTACTTTTCTACTGGTTACAATTTCAGATACTATGAAGAAAATCATATTTTGAAATCTTTTTTTTTTTTTAATAATTCTTCTTCAGTTTCTCCGTAGGTGTTGCTGTTACTTGATAGATAAACTAATTGCACACATGACATGACATAGGTAGCAATTTGGGTTTCTAGTCCACCTTTGTGTCATTCTTGTATGTGGGCTGTTTAATTTTGAATAACATGCATCTTCGCAAACATAGGAAGGTACAAAACTGCATCCTAGTTACATAAATAACATGATACAGTGGTAAATTGATTATGAATGATCCTGCCTGGGCTGGGTTTGATGTGGTTTGTCTGGGAGTTACTGCAATGTTTCAAAACTTGTCGGACAATTCAGTTTTTTTAATATAGCCAGTCATTTTCCATAGTGATTCTTTTCTTTTTTTCCAGATTTGTTTCCTCAGGATTTAATCCTTCAGCTGAAACTGTTGCAGTTAACTTTGCTTTTCAAGGAACTGAAAATTTGGCTGCAAATGTTAAAGAAAATGGGTCAATTTTTGCCTGGAATGTTTTTTCGCCTTTCATTAATGTGAAACCTTTCGTGTGTTTTACCTGCTCCTTAATTAAAATTGTTTTCAAAATCATTACTAAAGGTTTTGCTTTACTAAAATGTATAGTCTTTTCCTGAAAATCATGCCTATTACACATGAAAAATGCAAAATGTAGTTTTTATAGCAGCTTTGATCAACATTTCAATAATATGAAGTGATGTGTTACACAGAAAGAAAGAATGTTTTTTAACTAGTGTTGGCATTTTAAACAGGATGTTGCCCTTCAGGTGAAAAAAAAACATTTATTGGGGATAATATACTTTTTTCAGAAGCATTTCAATTATCTTCCAGATGGTGTTTTGGAAATTACTTCTCAACATTTTTTTTTAAATGGCCTCTATATATCATTATTCAAAAGCTCACTTCTATTTACCTATTTGTGGTATTGCTTTTGTCCTGGCCAATGAAAATAATTATGTACTTACAGTATTCTGTGTATTTGCAAATGGCTAAAAGAAGTCTCAGAGTCTAAAGGAAACTAATAAACTATTTTTGTTGATTGTGGCATTAACAAGACATATAATTTGATGTATAGCATTTGAGAAATACACCTTCATGCAGAAGTGTCTTCAATTAAATTCATCCAGAGTGAAGCTTTTATGTTCATTTAGATTATTGCAACTCATATTTTCACCTTTGACTACTGAGGTGTCCATCACTAGAATACTGTTTGCATGTTTCACTGCTTGCTCACTTATAATATCAAGGCTTTAAACATTACTGAAGTTTTAAATTCAACCAGTATTTGTAGTAATTGTTTTATTTTAGATTTATTCTGAACTTTTCACCAAAAAAATTGTTCCAATAGACTAGAAGCCACAACTCCTTTGTGCAAGAAACTTGGACAAAAGAGCTCAAAGATTGTAAAATGAGCTAAATTGATGTTCTGTTTGTTTTTACCTTCCAAAATCGAAAACATACTGCAATAATGACCTTTCCGACAGGAGAGGTCATTCTTCACTGCACTGCATCTGTGTTAATTTAAGGTAATCGTCACCAAGCATAACCACCCTAGGGGAAAAAAAAAGAAACACCAAACTAAAATACCAACCAGCCAACCAAACCTGGCACAGGGAAGGCTCCTGGAGCAAGGAGAGCATCCTAGAGGCAATGTTAGGGCAGTTTCTGTGCTTAAGCCAGAAACTTTACCTCTAAGTCAGGTCAAGCAGCTGGTGCTGTATTACTTGCAGTTCTGGTCTTACACTGGAGAGTTTTTCCCTGATCTCCATTACATGTAAAGATAACTGTGAACAACATGAATAGATGTGTTTTAGTACATCAGAGTGAAAGACACTTTGTCTGCATTATAAGCTGTGCAAGAAGGTTTGAGAATTTTGCATGCAAAATGAGCTTTTTCAGAAGTGTTCAGTATCTGGCTCCTCTTATGGAATCAGATTTTAAAACCAGTCAGGGGTATACCAAAAAATATATTATGCACACTTGAATATCTGAACTTGTTGGGCTCTCCTGAATTACATACCAAAACAGCCTACCAAGATAGAGTATTTCACATTTCCTGATAGTAGTAGAAGTGCAAAATGAAACAATAGCTATTTACGTGGCACATCTAAAAGACCAGCTGAGTATTGTTTACTTGGAGGTGTTGTAGGTGATATGCTATGGGGCAGAGAGGTTTGTGGTCTTAGAGCTGAGTGAACACAAACACAATTTCAGCAAAAGGAAATTAAACTTTTTTTTTTTTTGAACGATAGAATTAACAGTGACAGAAGCGACAGTAAAGACTTTACAGATTTTGCACACATAGCACAAGCACTAAACCTGATTCAAATAAAATGCCAAGGCAGTTTACTCAAGAAGATGTTTCTGCTTTAGAGAAGTTCATTTTTTACCTGTTTGTAAATTAATAATGATGGAGTGTCATAAATGCTTTGAAATTGGTGACTGCAAAGCTAGAGAATATTAAGGGGCATTTGCAGCCCCTCAAACTCAGCAGTGTGAACCAAAAAAGGGTAGGAAAAGGAAGAAACAAAGAGATCTTCTTATTGTCAGAGAAAAGAATGTAAAGGAGGATAATGTAAATATCAGATTTGGTCTGGAGAAAAGTGGAACCTTGCAAGTAGTAATATAAGGTCAAAATGAGTGCAGAGCAGGGCCTTTGGTGGCTGTGATCAATGACTGTAACTACCAGCAGTGCAAAGTCCCTAATGAATGCAAGAGTGACCCTGTTTACAGAGGCTGTGGCTCAGTTTTCTAGATTAGTTATCCCTTTCTACATAGGAGGTTTTGCAGGGTTGTGTGAGATGGTTGTAAAACCTGTAGTAAGCTAAAGGTGTGTTAACCACTGAGCCTGGAGCAGGAATTCAAGAAATTTGCCACTTATGCCAGCTCAGTATATTGCCATATGGGATACTGTCAGTGCTAGCAAATTTTCAGAGGTCCATGAAATTTGTTGAAAGGTATCCTCATGCTGTAGGAAGGACTGACAATGTTCTCAGCACAAGCAGAGGTTATGCTGAGTGTCTGTCAACACTAAGGAAGGTATTTCAAAAAATGGAAGCAAAAGAGCCTTGGGGGAAACAAAACCTTTTTTTTTTTTTTCCCCCAAATGAGACAAAGAATTGTGTAGCTGGACTACAGAGTAAGTCAGGAGAATATTTACCCTATGGCAAAAGTGTCAGTTCTCTGGATTGAATACACCTGAGTAAAAAGAATTCCCTCCTGTGTTGAATTATTATAACATATTCTTCTTAAATTTGTCAGTATCTTTAGAGCTTGAACATCACCTCCTGAGGAAGCAGAGCCTCTGGTATTTCAAAAGAGATGAGACAGAGATTTCTATAGGTCTGAAGAGCTACTCAAACCCTTCGACTCTTTATTTTGAACAAACAATTATATCTGTCATGTAACACTGCTTCTATAAAGAAGTTTACAGACTGATAACGTGCTAGATGTCACCTAAGAAAAGCTGAATATGCTATGTTCCCAAGTAATGATAAAAGCATTCCATAAAAAATATTATTTCCCAAATCAATTTGGGAAGTTGTAGCAGGATAAGGTTTGCTGCTGCTGTAAACTGGCTTTCTAGCACATAGATAAAGCCTTAAATATTACTAAAACCAGAATGTCTAACCTTCTGGACAACAGATACAGGCTCCACCTTGGCCTGGGAATCTCCAGTTACCCTGTTTGTGTGTAGTGGCACAGCTTCTGCGAGAGGCTGGAGAGTGGTGCTTTTCCTGTATCAAAGTAGTCATAGGGGTGGGGGGTAGAAGGTCCTTTCTTAAGCTGAAGAATGCCTCAAACACTGGTTTCCCTCTGCTAGAAAGTGTGGTCTTATCAGCAGGCTTCAAGGTGAAAGGAGGGTGCGTTGCCCCTTCCTCACATTTTGTTTTTGTATGACTGTCATCCTTTTTCTTCTGATGTTCCTCAAGGAATGGGGTCGGGGTTGGAGCTAATAGGGACATGGCTGCCAGGAAACTCGAGTTCTTGCCCAGGCTGGGGGCCTGTTGGTTTAGGCACAAAGGTGTAAGGATAATGTGTTAATTCCCTGGGCTGCTGTGTACTTCAGGAATTGAAATCTTGCTTGCTTCCATGTAGAAAATGGGTCATCAAAGAACAGTACAAATGGGAACTCAGCAAGTAAGAGGATACCTTTCACAGGCCTGTAGGCAGAAAAATTCTGCATGGGTCGATATGCTTAAAATACATGTCTTAAAGTATTTTCTGTTCCCCAGATGAAATGTGCTATGTGAGTTCAAGATATTATTGTTATGTTACATTAGAGCTCTATATAATGTACCTGATGGTAACTGTGTGCTTTACACAGACTTTTGGCAGAGGATGTTGGGGATTATTGAAGCCTTTCATCCTCTTTGAAAGCCTTAGTCTAAATGCTGAATGTCTAGCTGTGTTATGGAGAGCTTGACAAAGCACTATCATATAATAGTATTCTCTCTGTTTTAAATAATGTCATAGTTGTTGTATCTCTGCCTTGAATTTCTATATACTGTAGAATGGATTTATGGGATTCAGAGGGGTAACTGAATGATAATAACAGACTGTCTAACGTAGAAAACAGCTTTACCTGTGTCCTTCTTTCTGGTTTGATTTCAGATGTTTAGGTATTGGCCTGCCTTTTTGCAGTCGATTATAGACTTATTACATGATTTTGATAGACTATCAGACCCTGTGGCAGGGAAAAAGTTCTAAGGTTCTAGGGTGAAAAGTTCCTCTGCTAAGAGGCTGTTACATGTGCTCTGGCTTTGAGCCACAGTTATTCTTCAAAACCAGTAGTCAGGTGTTCAGTTCAGGATGACTGACCTTGTAGGATGGCACACAGTTTCTGAAGTCTAACTTTTCTGCCAGAAATTGTATGCCTTCTTAGTGGATTGTTGTTTTTAACAGAATAGTGGAGAGAACTTAATGAGGTGCCATATGTCAGGTCTGGAGTCAGATTAAAAACAAATAATTAAACTATATCCCTTCCCTATCAAAACAGATTGTGATATGTTTATGGAAGGAAACTAAATCTGACATATCATGTTTTGACAGTTTTTCAGGACAATCAGTCATACTTCAGCAGTATCATATTTAAAAGTTGCAGTTCTATTCATATGAAATACAAGTTTCAAACCATAACTAATTCATTTTTCCATAACTATATTCTATACTGGCAATAAAATCAGAGCCACGTACTTCTGGGCACATGACAGGGTTTGAAATACTTTTGTTTGTATATTGGTTTCACGTATGAAATATGATCACTCTGCTTTTGCAGGTAGCTTACAATCCACTGAATCCAGGTGAGAATGTTCTACAAAATATTTCTTGCCAAAAAATAATCACTTCCAAGTGTCCTATGTCAGTGAACGACATGCAAAGCCATCGGAAAATATAGTTTTTAATAACGAATTTTTTGACGATGTACCATATGTTGATTAACTAGCAGCTATGCTTTTAACACAATATATCAGGAAATACATGTTCAGGTAGTAAATAATGAGTTTCTGCCTATTCCCAGGTGATGACAATGGAAATTTACCTTTGTGTATCATCTCTGTTTACCTCTCCTGATGCTAGAATAGTTGTCACTTGAGGGCAGGATCATATTACTTCACCAAAATAGAAAGGGTACATACAAATGACTCAATAGATAGTTTGGTAAGCATAGATACCATCAGGAAAAACAGGGAAGTCTTTAACTAACAGACTTTGTGACCACAACACTTAAAAAAAATCTAAAAATCTCAACCAAACAACAAGAACAAACCCCAGAACAAGTACAGCCTAGTTCCTGCAAATGTGTAAACATGCCTTAGGTCTGTTTGGATGGCAGCTTGAATAACAGAACTTTTACAAGATTATCATTTCAACAGGCACATTCTTTCATTCAGATGGAACCCAGTTTATCTAAAACATTACCAATTTTTTGAGCGCTGTTATTAATCATTGGTTTGAATGTGCATGCAATTCAGTGTGAATTTTCTGAGTTTTTCAAGATATGAGCTGGCAATTGCTAAATTTAACTCCTGTACCTCTCACATCTCCCTCTAGCCAATAACTTTCTATCACTTAAAAAAATCAATTTTAACTGGCACTTCTTGTCTTCATGATCTTAGGCAGCTTGTTTTTTTGTAACAAATTATTCTTGTTTGTTTATTAAAAGTTATTCTTGGTTGTTTTATGGTTTTTTTCTTCTCATTTTTTGTCCTGTTACTTCATACAGAACTGAGGTTAGATTGTTTCCTGTTGTTATCTCCAGTCAGGACTTCCAATAGGAGCCATTCAGATTCTAAAGAAATGAGACTATACCATCTGATAAAGCAGAAGTTTTTCTAACAGAGCACATGAAATATCTGGGCCACCAATATGATAATTCCCCAAATGATTGCCATACCATAAAGTGTCTCCCTAGGTCGGATGTCTGATCTAGTCCTGGGCAGCAGGATCCTTCCATTTGCAATTAGGGCAAATACATCTTTTTATATTGTCTTAATTTATATCCACTGTTCAATAAGGATTTTGTGGTGTACATGCTGGTCCCCTTTAGCTACTTAATGGTTTACCTAGTGGTTAAGTATGAGACTAAACATAAGTTTTAGCAGCCAACATAATCCGAACAATACCAAAGAAAAAATCTGAATTCAATACCTTATTACCTTCAATACCTCATTTTACATTCTAATAGACAAAATCTATGAAATCATGTACACCACATGTACCTGTCTAATTTTTTTACATTGGACATTGCATGCCATAAGACCATGGTTTGGGTCTGTGATGAAGTGAATTCACTGAATAAGTTCTCCAGAAGTCAAATCTTCCAGCTTCACAAGCAGAGCTACCTTGAGGGAACCACAGGCTGTGAGTGCAAATGTGGATAGATGTAACAAATTGAGATGGCTTTAGGGAACACTTATACTGGACATACAGAAGTCAGTGGGCCCTGACGGGATGCTCCTGCGAGTTCTGAGGGAGCTGGCCAGTGTCATTGTGAAGCCACTCTCAATTATCTTTGAAAGGTCATGGCAATTAGGATAATTTCCTGAGGACTAGAAGAAAGCAAATGCCACCCCTCTCTTTAAAAAGGGCAAGGAGGAGGATCTGGGGAACTACAGGCCACTCAACCTTACCTCGATCCCTGGGAAGGTGATGGAGCAACTAATCTGGGATACTATTTCCAGAAACTTGAAGGACAAGAAAGTGATCGGGAGTAGTCAGCAAGGATTTATGAAGGGGAAATCATGCTTAGCCAACCAGATAACATGGTAGGATGAGATGACTGGCTTGGTGGTTGAGGAAAGAGCAGTGGCTGTTGTTTATCTTGACTTTAGCAAGTCTTGACACTCTTCCATAACATCTTCATAGATGAGCTGATGAAGTACGAGCTAGAGAAGTGGTCCATGAGGTGGATTGAAAACTTGCTTAACTGCCAGGCTCAGAGGGTTGTGATCAAAGTCCAGCTGGAGGCCAGTCACTAGTGGTGTTCCCCAAGGGTTCACAGTGGGGCCAATACTGTTTAAAATCTTCATTAATGACCTAGATGAAGGGACAGAGTGCACCCTCAGCAAGTTTGCTGACGATACAAAACTGGGAGGAGTGGCTGACACACCACAGGGCTGTGCTGCCATTCAGAGGGACCTCGACAGGCTGGAGAGATGGGAAGAGAGGAACCTCATGAAGTTCAATAAAGGGATGTGCAGAATGCACCTAGGGAAAAATAAGCCCAGGCACCAGTACACGCTGGGGGCTGACCTGCCGGAAAGCAGCTCTGCAGAGAAGGACCTGGGAGTCCTGGTGGACAACAAACTGACTGTAAGCCAGCACTGTGCCCTTGTGGCAGAGAAGGATAATAGTATCCTGGGCTGCATTAGGAAGGGTGTTGCCAGCACACTGAGGCAGGTGGTTCTTCCCCTCTCCTCAGCCCGCGCGAGGCCACACTTGGAGTACTGTGTCCAGCTCTGGGCTCCCCAGTATAAGAGAGAGATGGAGCTACTGGAGCGAGTCCAGTGAAGGGCCACTAAGACGATGAAGGGCCTGGAGCAGCTCTCATATGAGCAAAGGCTGAGAGAGCTGTGCCTGCTGAGCCGGGAGAAGACAAGACTGATGGGGCCTTCTATCAACATGCACAAATAGCTGAAGGGAGGGTGCAAAGAGGATGGGGCCAGACTCTCTTCAGTGGTGCCCAGCGATAGGACGAGAGGCAACGGGCACAAACCGAAACACAACAAGTTCTGCCTGGACATAAGGAAAAACCTTTTTTTTTACTGTGAGGGTGACTGAGCACTGGAACAGGTTGCCCAGAGAGGCTGCGGAGTCTCCAAAAAGCCGTCTGGATAGGCTCCTGGGCAATGTGCTCTAGGTGACCCTGCTTGAGTACGGGCGTTGCGCTAGATAATCTTTAATGGTCCTTTCCAAACTCAACTGTTCTGTGATTCTGTGATGTGGCGGTTGTTGGGGGCTTTGGGGCAGGATTTCTGGGTGCTTTAGGGGTTTTGGGGGGCTGGCTGGGGGAAGGGGGGCATCTGCAGGGCCCTCAGTGCGGGAGTGGGTTTGCAGGGTGGATGGGGTGCGGGGGGGGGGGGGGGGTCCCATTCCAGGACTGAGTGCTGCACATGGCTATCGGTGTTGCAGGAGGTGCCACAGAGGAGGAGGAGAAGGTGTCAAGGAACTTGTAGGGAACCCCACAGAAGACATCACAGAACTCCCCAAGGGCCCCGTGTCTCACAAGACCTGCGAGCAATGCCACGTCTCAAAGAAGGAGAAGACATCAGATTGCTGGGCCAATGCTAGAGACATCCAGACCTCCGTGTGGTGCATGGGGGACCCAGGGAGATGTCAAAGGCCATGTAGGACCCACTAACACAGAAAGGATTGGCGAGCCCCATGGCTTTGAGGCAATTGTACGCGGGGAACAGCACTTGGGGAGGACTGGTGTGGCTTTGAATCAGGTGGTACCCAGCTTGGCTGACACCCACAATCTCTGCCTGGGAGTGGAGGAAGCCTCAGGGTGCCCAGCTGTGCCTTACTGCTATCCCTCTTCTTCTTTCCCTCAGCACAATTCTCAAGTAACTTGCCATTACACTAACTGGGCCTTACTCACAGTGACCTTAAATCACTGCTCGGTCCAGTGGTTTTAAACTTCCTCGTGAGTAACTAGCACTCTGGGGCACACCTGCCACAACAGGAACCGCCCTTGTGGGATGCCCTGCCACAGCCCTGCTCCAGGGCCGGCCTGCCTCCGCGCTCCTCCAGGCTGCAGCCACAGGGGCGAGCGCACCCTGGGGAGGAACCGGGGCCTAAAGGCAACACACAGAAAAGGGAAGCTCAGCTCCGCGCCCCAGCACACCCTGCCCCGCACAGACCTTGTCCCGCCTCCCCACCCCTCGCCCCGCACCGCCGCCTCCACGCAGCGACGGCCCCAGCGCACACGACACAGCTTCATGCCTGCGGCCACCCCAAGAGAAGCGCTTGCCTCACCGGCGCCCCGCCTCCTCGGCGCCAGGCAGCCCCGGCCCTCACCCGCCACGGCCCAGGGGAACCCACACCCCGAGCTGCCGCCATGCTGCTCCACGCAGCGCGCATGCGCCGATCGCCAAGGCAACGGAACGGCGGCGCCGGCAGCTGCTGCCGAGCACCACGCATGCGCCCGCCACGACCTGAGCGGGAGGGGCCAGGGGAGCGGGGCGGTGGAGGAAGGGCAGGAAATGGCGCCCTCGAGTGCTCACAGCGCGCTACTGCAGCCGGGGCTTGCTGCTGCCGACGGCTGCTCTCAGAGCACTACCGCAGCCCACAACACGACATGAAGCCAGCTCATCAGCTTTGCCAGGAGAGGATGGGGAAGAGTTCTTCGGGCGAGAAGCGGCACCCTAAAAGCTGCATCTTCCCACAAGGCACTGCAGAGAGTGGCAGTTCCTCGCTGGCCTGAGACAGAGGCAAGTGAGGAAAAACAGGGCCGAGAGCTGGTGCCTTAAACCCCTGTCAGAGGGGCTGTCCCCCAAAGTCAGCATCCTTCCTGCTCCCCGAGCTGAGGAGGGCAACCACCTTGTCACCACTCAGGCGTTGCCTTTCGTTACGGTCGTTATGCCATCTTGGCGTACAGAAATGAGAGACCACAGAAACAATCTGACAGGGCGATTTACACACGCCTTAGAACAAGCTGCTTACAAGCCAGCTATAGCACAAGCTTTCCTCTGCTGTGGCAAATGGGGAACTCGAAGACCTGAAGGCCTGCTCCAACTCTGGAGTCTAACGTAAAGGCAGAAGCTGTCAAAGAAAGGCAGAGCACCGTGTTTACGCTACTGTGGCTCAATGAGGCTCGAACAGGCTATGGAGAATTCACACAAGCACTTCATTTGGCACATGTAAGGATGCAGTGCCTGCAGCAGAGGGGCAATAGGCGACGTGGGGACGTCCTGCCGCGCGCTCGCTCGCCGGCTGTCTCGCTCGCTGACGCAGGCGGAGCTGCTGGGAATGAGCCAGGCTCTCCGGCACTCTCGAGGGCCCCAGTGGGCAGAGCACCCTGGGATGGGAAGTGCTGCTCTTGCTCTGCTCAGAGAGCACTGTCTCGCGGAGGCGGGTGCCACCTCCTCCATGCTCTCCGGAGCCGGTAGCACAGCGTTCGAAGGGTGAATCCCGACGGTGCCTTTTCCCGTGGCGCTCTCAGGATCAGGATGGTCTGAACTGCCAGAGACCAGACGTAGGGGCTGGTGTCACTCACCACGCTTTGAAGGGCTGACATAGAAAGGAAGAGAGAAGAGATAAAACCCCTGTGTCTGCAGAGACCCCAGGCATGCCCCCTGGGCAGGGCCAAGCCCAAGCAGCCCTTGCCCTTGCCAGCAGGCAGAAGGGAGGACTAATGGGTCAGCTGGAGAAAGAGGCAGTTCACAAATGCCCCAAATGCCCCGGAAATAGTCTCCCTCTCCCGGTGCAGGGCAGCAGATTGGAGCTCGCTACCCAGGCTCTGCCCTCCTCCGTGCTGGAGCTAACACCACACTGGCCCCACTCACCCTTGCAGATGTCCTGCAGCTTCTCCTCACCCTGCTCGCTCATGTGCCGTCCGACGAGCCCTAGGTGCACACAGCCCGTCGCAACCCCCGCTGTGGGCACGCAGCCCCCGGGGCAGCCAGGCCCTGCATGAGGCAGCCGGGGCTCCGGCAGCCCCGCAGCTGCTTCTCGCTGCCAGCGCAGCAGCCAGGGCTGGGGCCAAGCTGCCCTGCGACAGAGAGGGAGCCCAGCAGGGGCTGTAGCTCACCGAGGAACCTCACGGCCACCTCCTGCAAGCACTCCTGTGGGCTCTCCAAGTAGGGCAGGCTCTGCCACAGGTATTCCTCTGCTCTGCTCCTGTCCCTCACCAGCTGCACAGAGCACAGGGGCCAGGGCTTGGTACACACCTTCACCACCCAGCCAGGCCAGTCCCTCCTGCCAGGGCCACCTGCCCTTACTTGCCGTGCCAGGACATTCGTGGCTCCTGGCCAGGAGCCATGTGGCACCAAGGTTCGGAGGGAGCAGAGGGCAGAGCGCTCCCCAGGCAGGCTGAGGTGCCATCCTGCTAGCAAGGCCCAGCTGGGCCAGGGGCTCTTTCTGCATCCTGGGGGCAGTGAGGGGACAGGGCCCTGGAGAAGAGCCTGCCGGGGCAGTGTGCTGGAGGAAGGGCAGTGCACGTGCAGCTCCAGAGCCTGCAGCAATGGGTTGGCAGGGGGGCAAGGGTGGCAGGCCTTGTGTGGGCCAGGTCTTGGGGACTTTGGGGCTGTCCTTACCAGGCACTTGCCAATCTGCCATGTCTGTGCTGTCTCGAGCAGGTGCCTGAGCTGCTCCCACTTCAGGAGCTTAGCAGCGCTGAGGAGGGCTTCCCGAGAGGCCTGCAGAGCAGCAGAGACTGGGAGATGCCACTGCAGCCCAGGCGGGAGATCCTGCATCCCCCGCACCTTGGCAAGGCTCAGAGCCTTTGCCAGCCCGTTATGGGAAGCTGCATCTGAGCAGCGAGTTGGGCTCTGACACCCTGGGCAGAGGCGTGGGGCAACCACCATCTCAGGGCAGCAGAAGCCAGCTCGCCAAGGCCCTGGCCTAGCATGCCTGCAAGGACAGCTGGGAAGCCCCTAGGGACGCCAGTGTTGGGGCCTTGCTGGGCATACCTGGCCAACAGAAAAAACAATCCGGGCCCCACACAACCAACCAATGTGGCCACACACCTGCGCCACGCTTGGGATCTCCTCATGCGCATGGATGAGCAGTGGGAGCAGGCTGCTGTGCACGTGCTTCCTCATCTGCTCTTGCTGGCTGCCCACCACAATCGCCATCACATGCTGGAAGAGCTGGATGGAGAGCTCTCGCACACGAGCAGCCTCCTGTGGGGAAGGAAGATGGGAGGACCTCAGCAACGGCTGCTCCAAGCCCATGGTGAGCAAGGGGGGGGGTCAGCGTGGCTGCTGTGCAGATGCCTGCTTCTGCCTCTGCCTCTGCCTCTGCCCCGAGGAGCTGCGGGCCAGATCGGCCACCAGCACAAAATGGCCCCCGCCCCAAGACGTGCAACACGGCGGGTTTCTCTAACAACTTGCAGCCAGAGAGAGCCCAGCCGTGGAGGTGCCTGTGCCCAGAAGGGCTGCTCTGGCCCTGGCCGCACTCCCACCAGACACCTCCTGGCCGACTTGCAGAGGAGCTCCCCTGGCAGACGTGTGGAAGAGGAGATGGGGGCCAGCCCTCGGCATCGGCTCCTGGGCTCATCCTACCTGCTCAAGGTCCCAGAAACGGGCTGCTGCAGCGTGAGGCCCCATCCCTGGGCCACGCGCCTATGCCCCCAGAGCCACACCAACAGAGCCCCTGCCTTTCCCGCCAGCCTTACGTCATCAAAGAGTGGCCGGAGCTCCTCAGCAAGCTGCAGGCCGATGGCGCTGGCCCTCTTCCTGTCCACGAGATGGAGCACGTGGCTGAGGATGGTGAGGGCCTTGGTGCAGAAGTTGCTGTCAGCACCCTGCAGTCGCTCCATGAGTGCGGGCAGCAGGTCTTGCAGACTTCTTGCCTACATGAAACACAGAAGGCCCCTTCTGTGAAGCAAGGGATGACTGCATTGGCACGAATGCTCTGGCTGTAACACTCTGCAGCTACGGGCCGGCAGGGCAGGTGGAAGCAGCTCCCCCAGCTCTCAATTCCTGCCGCTGCCTTTCCCTCCCACTGCCTTTCCCTCCACCTCCAGCCCCAGGCCGCTGGCCTGACTTTGCCCGGCTGCCCCCTGCTCACTGTTTGCCGTCTCTCAGAGAGCGTGACAAGGCCTGCAATCACCATCTCACGCATCGCCAAGCTCTGGTTGCACAGATGCAATTGCAGGAAGCCCAGGACATCCTCGTCAATCTCCTGCTCAAAGTCCGTGCAGTTCAGCAGCTGAAAGACACGCAGCTGCAGAGTGAGCGAGCAGCAGAGCCAGCAGCACTGCCCGTGTCCTCTGAACCATCTGCAGCCTCTCGCTGTTGGGCCTTTGTGAAGCGGTTGAATGTAGAGAGCTGGCGCAAAGGGTGCATGGCCTGCAAGTGGTTATGAGCATTACACCAGCAGAAATGGCCTCTTGGCGGGAATGAGCCCAGGCTGGGGTGGCTGAGGGGAGCCCAGCTGCCGCGGGAGAGCTGCCCAGCTCCACTGACCAGCAACCTGCCCCCTGGCCCATGGGGCAGGGAGCCCAGTGTTTGCAGGCACCGCCCAGAGGCACCGCTTGCCACCAGGCCCACCTCGGTGAAGACAGCCATGGCGGCGATCTCCCGCTGTTTGTCTCTGCAGCTGAGTACCGCAACCACGTGGTCAAACACCCAGGCACACTCGTCGGCCGCGTTCATCCACAGCTCCCTGGCCGGGGAAGGGAGAAGGCGCTGTGGGCATGGAGCTGGGCAGGCAAACCTCTTTGGGCCTGTGCTGCCAACTCGAGCCGTCGTCCCGCAGGCCAGGCCCCGCGGGGCAAGGCCGCCTTTGTGCTCAGCTCCAGCAGCCGGTGGCGTTGGCTCGAGCAGCGGCGGCCTTTCCCCACCACACCTTGCGCTCAGAAACCTGCTGTCTCACCCAGTCACCCTTGTTTCGGTGAGAGAGCGGAAAAGCACCCTTGCTACACCAAAGTCGTGGCCTTCCGGCACTCTGTCTCCAGGGCAGAAACGCTGGGGCAGACGAGGATGAAGGTGGCTCTCACCTAGTCAGCAAAGTGACTCCTGTGTGGTAGGTCTCCATGCTCATAAGCATGTCCCAGCCCCCCTGCCTCTCGACGGAGTCGGCCAGATGGGCATAGTCAGCACGGCAGAGCAGAGCTTTCATGGCCTGCACTGCGCTCCTGCATGTAGAGCAAAGGCGGGTCGCACACAGAAGCCAAGCCTGGGCTCTGCGCCCACGGCAGAGACCGGGGGAGAGGGACGGAGCACCTGACGGGGCTGACTGGAGGACACTCGTCTTCCTGGCTGCACATCTGGCTGTAGTCTTGGAGGTCCTGCAGCGTGTACTCCATGCTGAAGAAGATCTGGAAGAGCACCGCTAGGTAGAGCTGGGGGAAAATTAACTGCACCGGCACTTTGCTGGAGGGCAGCCGGAGAATCTCGTTCAGGGCCCTGATTGCCTGCAGAAAACACCCAGAGACAGCTCTTGCTGCAGAGAGATCACCTAAGCCAAGGCAAGCCACGCCAAGGCAAGCCAAGGCTCCCGTTTGTAACGCCAGCAAACGAGCCTTCCTGGGCCAGAAGGAAGGCCCCCCGGCAGGCCTCCTGGACCCTGCAGGTGGTCCTGGGCTCCCGGCCCCAGGCCGGGCAGCCTGCTCTGGCCAGGCTGTGCAGCCCTGCGCAAGGCTGAGTGAGGCCTCGCCTGGAAACTCACAGTCAGCGGAAGGATGTAGCTGTCGTTCGGCATGAAGCTGGCCCGCCTGAGCAGTGGCTGGTCCCACAGCCAAAAGAGCAGCTCCTTCAGCACCTCCTCTGCAGGGCAGTGCTCGGAGACCAGCATCCTCCACATGGCCCCGGCAACCCTGCAGGCCCAGAGCACGCCGTCAGGGGGGCTGCCTCGACCTGCAAGAGCCCCGGAGCTCCGGAGCTGTCCTCCAGGCTGGCAGGCCCCGTACCCGTCACACAGCAGGGAGGTGTTCAGCAGGCCCTCAACCACCTGATCAGGGTCCAAGCAGGCCATCTGGAAAAGGGTCCTGTTCAAGATGGCCTGGAGCGACGCCTCACTGATGCCCCTCAGCTTCTTGTGGATGCTGCTCACCACCTGTGGCACCTGGAGGGGGCACGGGTGAGAGCGGGACCGCCATGGGAGTGTAGCAATTACCCCAGGTGCCACTGAGAACTGCTTCCTTCCCATCGCTCTTTGCAGGCCTCAAAGGCTGTCGGGTGCCTGAGAGCCCTGGCCTTCACTCAGGGGGCTCAGAGCCCAGAGGACACGAGCACAGGACAATGCGGCTGCAAGCTGCTTACCCTGTCCAGCTCAGAGTCGGGGTCTCTCAAGACCACCTCCATCATGCGGGCAACCACCTCGGTGTCCGAGACCCTTGGGTCTGTCATGCCCTCGATGGTTGTCAGGAGGAAGTGTGTCCTCTCGGAGGGGAAGAGAAAGCTCCCAAACACCTGTGGGAGGAAAGACCCGTGGCACTGAGCACACACGCTGAGGAGCTGAGAGAGTGGCTTGCGAGAGAGCGAGCGGAGCAGCGCTGGCACAGTGCCCCCGGGAGAGCCGGGTGCGGGGCCTGTGCTAGGATGCGCTGACTGCAGCCTGGGGGCAGTGGGCAGCGAGCTGCTGGGGTGCAGGTGGATGGCTGGGGTCAGGGTGACGGTGTGCTGGCCCTACAGGGAAGCAGAGCATGCTGGTGGCCAGGACAGCTGGAGCTGCTGCTCTGCCACTGGCACAGCGCCTTTGGCTATGCCAGGCTCAGGGAGAGTGGGACACCCCTGCGCCCAAGGCCTGGGAGGCTGCCATGCCAGCCCCACTGATCAGGGATCCATTTGTTCCTGCAGGCCTCCTGCCAGCCCTGTGGCCAAGAATGCCAGCAAGGGAGGAGCTTCTCACCGTGCTCTTGTCAGTGGCGTTGCTGGGCCAGAAGGTGTTTGGGACTTCCCACTGCCACTTCATCTCTGGAGGCACTGGATTGTCAGCCGCCATCTTTCTACCTGCGCAGGAGGGGAAACAGAGCAGTCAGGAGGAATGATGGCGAGTTGGAGATGGCAGACCGAAGGCATCCAAGAGAGCTCTGTGGCTTGCAGAGAGGGGCTCTCACTACTGTGTGGGCAGCAGAGAGCCTCCTAGGGAGGACGTGGGCTTATTTCCAGGTGGCAAAGGGGAAATTGCCTATTAGGATGCAGAAAGGCAGAAGAGTTTGCTCTCTCTTCCTGCTCTGAAGCAGAACAGCAGCCCTGGGAGGCTGCTGCCACAGGCTCTCCAGTCTGCTGGTTTTCAGCACAGTTCCTAAACCACTGCTGCAAGGGACATAACAGCTCTGGGTCCCGTCAGCGAGGTGCCTGCCGTTTTTGTTTTTCACATGGCCGAGGCAACGTGGCGCGCCTTGCCTAGCCTTGCTTGGGCTGCGGTGTCTGGAAGGCGCCAGCCCGCCCCAGCTTCTCTTACTCCATCGCAGCAGAATGACCCTGTAGAAATCGTGAAGTGCCTCTGCCGCCCCATGGCTGATCTCCTGGTCTTCCTCGGCGCAGCACAGCGTGAGGTGCCCCATCAGCTGCCCCAGGAAGTCCAAAGGCCTCTTTTGGGAGAGGAAAGGGCTGGCACTGCTTCCTCCACAGCTGGGCGAGTCCTGGGGGGAGGCAGGAAGGCCTGGTAGCAAGGCTAAGCTGCGGCAGCGGGCACCAAAGGCCTGTGCCCTACACAAGAGCGGGCCCAGGCCTGAGTGCCACATGAGCCAAAGCTTTGGAGGCCTCTGGCCAGCCCTGCTCCCAACAGTGACCAGTGGGGTGCAGAGCTGTGTGTCCCAGCCTGCCCGCCCCGGCACGCTGCCAGGTCTGTTGCCCAGCCAAGGGCAACCTGCCCTCCCTTTGGGCAGCCCCCAGAGCTGGCATGTGGCAGCCATGACAAGGCGAGGAGCACGCTGCCTCCCTGCCTTGCCTTGCAAGGCTTTTGACTGCCGTCCCTGCGAGCCCATGCCACTGAGGGGCCTAAAGAACGAGTCAGAGCTTGGGTCTTCCCCCAGCCCGCGGCTCCTGCACATGCACACTCATCCTTCCCACGGCTGACGGAGTGCCTCCTTCTGCTCCCGCTGGCCTCCCCGTCCCCAAGAGCACATCAAGCCAGGTGCCCTCTCCTCCTGCCTGAGCCTGCCTGAGCCTGCCTGAGAGGAGGGTCGCCCACGGCCTGGAGCCACCCGCTTACCTCCAGCAGAGAAGAGCTGCCCAGGAGCCGACTCAGCCGCACAATCCTCCCCACAGCCCTCTGGCGCTCAGCCACTTTCTGGGACGCCGTGAAGGGCAGCAGCACCTGAGGAGACCAAAGCCGCCGGTCAGCGCTGGTGCCTGACGGCCACTCCGGGAGCGACAGCTCTGCTGAGCGCCCAGCAGGGTCGACGCCTCTGCTGCCTTCCAAGCACTCCTCCAGAAAGGGCCCTGCGTCCCCTCCTCGCGCCAAGCTCCTTCCACTGCTTTGGTGCAAGGGAAGGCTTTTGGGGGCGAGGATCTGAGGGGCAGAGGGCAAGGCTTTCCTGTGATGCTGGCAGAGGAAAGGACTCTGACTGCTGCCAGCAGAGACAGCCGGCTCAGCCGAGAGCACAGTGGGGCCCCTCCCTGCCTCCCCCCCACAGAGGTGGGCCCCTCCCCACAGCATGCTCTCTGCGCCTGCTCCCAGGCAGGGCTGGCCCCTCGACTCGAGAGGGTTGCTTCCCCTTGGGGTGAGGAAGAAGCCCTGCCACTGCCCCTCTAACTCTTTGCAAACAGCAGACCTGCACGATGTTCTGCAGCTGCCGGAGACCGGAGGCCTGCGACTCGAACACCAGCACCTTCAGCATCTCATCCAGAGCATTCAGGGTCTGCAAGGGGGGCAGAGGGTGGGCACCCCTTTGCCGGCCCCTCTTGCTTACAGGAGGCTGGCTCAAACCCCTTCTGCCCACGGCAGGCACCTACCTGAGGGTAGAGTGAAGCATCCAGGCTTTGCATCTGCTCTTGGGGAGGAAGAGAGAAGATGCTGGCAATGCAGGTGCAGAGCAGCCTGTTGTCCTGGGTGTCCTTCAGGAATGGCCACTCTTTGCTGACAGGAGAGAGAGGTGCCTGGCTGTGGAGTGCTGGGGCAGGGAGCAGTGCCCAGATGCCCCGGGAAGGTGGACGCAGCCACGGAGGGTGGCAGTGCCCGGGCTGGTAGCCATAGGAGGTGGGGAAGCCCTGCAGGGAGGCACCTCCTCCCTCTCCCATGACGCAGGCCCAGGTGCCGAGGCCAGTGCTGGCAGGTGGGGCGCCACACCCGCTCCATCTCCTGCCTCTCCCCTCAGGGGAAAAGCCCAGAGACACCCCTCTGCTCTCCCGCCTGCCCCACTGAGGGTGAGTGCAGCGGCCCGACAGACTGCACCGTCCAACGGGGCTCAGATGGCGTCATCAGGGCCATGCCTGCTACGGCTACACCGGTGGCTGGGGCAGGTACCTCATTGCGGCGATGGCCAGCATGGCTTGCTGCCGCACCACAGAGTCCAGGCGGTCAGGGCACTCTTCTTCCAGCAGCCCCTGGGGAGCACAGGCAGCATGGGGCACGGGAGCTGCCAGCCCCCAGCGAGCAGTTGGCAGCACCCAGCAGGCACCCCCACCCCACAACTGGCACCCTGGCTCCGCAGCCCCCCAGCAAGGAGGGCTGTGCCCACGGGGGCCTGCTCACCCCTCCCTGTGTCTGGCTGCCCGAGTCCTGTGCTCGCTCGGCTGGCTTTCCCCCTCCCACAGCCCCTCTGTCTGCCCCCTCACCTCCATCTTCTCCACCAGCATGCAGAAACCAGCCAGGTACCTGCCCATCACCTTGGCTCTGCAGAGGGTGCGGATGGAGGCCAGAAACCTCAGCTTCTGGGCCTCGTCCTGACAGCCGGGCACAAGAGAGACAAACAGGGCAGGTGAGACGGCAGAGGCACTGCCAGCAGCACCGCAGCATCGAGGGGGACGCAGTGACGGCATAGGACGCCCAGAGGCAGCAGCTGGGCACAGCCAAGAGCCCTCCCAGAGCCTCGCAGCAGGCAGCGGACACGGAGGCAGCCAGCTGGCAGCTGCAGGCACCGCCGGGCTGACAAGGTCTCTAGTCACCTGTTCAGGGCCTGTGGGAAAGGCCTGGAGATACTCCAGGGCTTCCTGCTCCTCTCCCTCCAACTCCAGGCAGGAGACAGAAGAGTCTGAATCTGAAGAAGGAAGAGAGCGGGGAGAGCTGTAGGCGCTGGCAGGAGGCAGAGGAATGAGCTGTGGCCTCTCTTCAGCAGCAGGCCTGCTCCCGTGGACACAGCAAGCCCCGGCTCGGGGCGCTGATGCCCCGTCTCACCCAGCGACACCCGGCAGAGGGGCAGCGAAGGTCCCAGCCCTGCAGCACACCGCTGCCTGCTGCCCGCTGCACTGCCTCTCCTGGCCTGTGCCACGGCGCAAGAGCCGGCAACCCCCTCTGCTGCTCTCGCTGCCTGGGGGTTGCCGGCTCCCAAGCCCGGAGCAGGCCCAGGCATTCAGGCAGCGCCACCTCGGGCCCTCCGACACCAGCGTGCGGGGGCAATGGGAGCTGGGGGCGGAGCAGAGCCGGCTCCTGACTCCCGACTCCTTGCTCCTGGCTCCTGGCTCCCGGCCCCTGGCTGCCAGCCCCGCGCTGCCGCTCACTCACCTGCCTGGAAGGTGTGCACCTTGCACAGCTCGCGCATTTCGCCTTGGCACCTGCTGTCGGTGAAGCCACCATCATCGTCATTGTCATCGTCGTCCCAGGCCAAGAAGGGAGAGCTGGGGCGCCCGTCCTCCTCCAGCACCAGCACGGGCTTGCTGGGGTCTGTGTCATCCAGGCGCAGGAGGAGGTTGCTGGTGGCTCCCGACTGCTCCCAAGCCGCAATGAGCGCCCTGAACTTCTCATCCTCCTCTGCCCAGGGGATGGGGTTGCTGCTGGGGCCTGCCTTCGCCATGCTGCAGAGCTGAGGAGAGGCGCAAGGCTGGGCAGGGGGTGCCCGCAGCCCGGGCTGGCCCTAGCTCTCCTCGAAGACTTCGGGCAAACGCCTCGGCACCGCAAGACCGCCCAGGGGAGGTGCGGGGAAAGACGTGGCAGCGCTCAGGGGGCTCCTCGGCCAGCCCAGCGTGCTCCTGCCCTGTCCCGTCACTGTCCTCCCGGACACTGCAGGAGCGAGGCCATGCCGGTGCCTGGCAGCACTGTGGGGGTGTCACAAAGGGAGGTCACAAAGGGCCGCGCTGTCACCCACTGTCCTGGGGAGGGGCAGGGCACTTCCCCCCGGGTGGCCCAGGGCCTACATTTGTTTGCCCTCTGCTTCCCTCTGAACCCATCCATTTCCCTTCCCGAGCACCCCAGGGCCCCCCCCCCCGGGGTGACTTTCCATGTCCCCCAGAGCCCTCCGAGTGCCTCCGGGTGCTTTCCAGCCACTGGACAAATCATGGCTGAAACGCAGAAAGCCTGCATGAGAAAACACTGCCAAAGTTCTAGTTTGGGTCGAAGGGCAGTTCCGGCTGCTGGGCACAAGGCTGCGGTAGCTCCTGGGCTTGCTGCACACGGCCACCCCCAGCCCAGAGAGACCATCGCGCCTCGGAGGAAATGAGCCTCATTGCACAGCGCCAAACTCTCCTACAGGACAGGCCGGGCTCCGGGACACTCAACAGCAGGCTCTCAAGCAGCTCCTGTCTGTAGGAGAGCTCAAAGCTTTGGAAGTCACCCGCTGCCTGGATGTCACAGCTGACCTCAGCAGTGCTTTGGATCAGGGGGAGCTTGAGCTCCAAGTGCTGAGTCCCAAGAGAGCAAAACACAGCAGAATCGATGAGGAACTGTTCAGAGGGCCAAGAGGGCTGGGAGGGGAGGATCTAACCTCAAAGCACATCACAAGGAGGCTGCAGTCTCCAGCAGCCCACCTTACCTCACCTCGGCATCTGTTTCAGAGCAAAGAAATCTCTTCTCCCCTCCTTAGGGTCAGAAGAGTTTCAAGAGAAAAAAACAAAAAACAAAAAACAACCCCCCCAAAACAGAAAACACCAGCGATGACAACAACAAGTCCCCAGGGCTATGCAGAAGGGATACAGGCATGGGTTTGGAAATGGAGATTCAAAACCAACCGTTCCTCAGGGGATCTTGAGAAAGAGGCAAGGCTTGTCGGGAAGCTCTAACTCTGAGCAGGCTGTGGAGCTGCTGGTACACGGCCATCTCTGACCTTTTGCACCCAGAACCGCCCCCTGGCAGCTGGTTTTGTAGTGCAACAGCATGCTCCTCACAAAGTCCCCCTCCCCGTGGACCAGCAGCTACTCCTCAGGGGCACAGAGCACAGTCTTGCTGTAGGGTAGTGTGTGTCCTCCATGTTTTTCCTGGCTCGTATTCCTGCATCATTTGAGGAGTCGTGAGATGCCTGTCCAACATTCCCAGTGTGCCCCTGAACTCCAGTTTGCTGCAGAGGAAGGAGCTGCAGCTGCACCAGCACCAGCTTCTCGTGTCACCCCAGCATCTCTCAGCAGTTCCCCAAGCCATGCCTTAAGCGCTCTGTGAGGTCTGGAGCTGCGAGCGGTTGTCCATCCCACAGGCTGGGCCTCTCAGGCAGGGAAGGGCTCAAAGGCAAAGCCTCCCTCACTAACCTTGCTGCCACTCTTACCACTGATTCAAGGGCTTAGGGATGAGGGCCGATGAGGAGCTAGAAAGGACGGTGCAGGGCCATGGAAAGAGATCTGAAGCGGCCCTTCATGGTCCTTCTCAGGGACTATTTGCTCGTCAGCTGTGTAGCCTAGCTTGCTCGCCTTCCCAGGTCAGGCTGCTGCCTTCTCTCTGCAGGCCCCTGTCCTGGGCCACAAAGGCTTCTCTGCGTCCCTGAAGGAAGTGCAACAGCCAAGAAGGTTGCACCAGTTTCCTGCCCTTCTCTCTAGAACCCCTCTAGGGAAGGGGGTAGTCCCTCACACACTGCCCGTCTCCTCGTTGCTAGCTCCCTACTGAATTTAGCTAATGGGCAACATGGCTGCCATGCAAACAGCCACCCTAGCTGCCCCGGTTGGGGAGCTCTGACCTGTGAAACATTAACACCCAGTCCTTCCTGAGAAAGCCTTAAGGGCCCAAACTCCAGCATGTCCCCTTTGAAGTGCAGGTCTCGGGAAGTTCTCATAAGAGGTCCCCAGTGCCTGCTTTCACCTCTTGTAGACTTCCTGTTTATGCTGGACTTTTGCCTGGAGCTCCTCGTTCCTCCCTGCAGGCCACCTTGGCTTGACTGCCTGCTTTTGGGGGTGGACCACTACTGAACGTGGAGGAGGGGAATCCTTGAACATCAGCCAACTCTCTGGAGCCCTCTTCCCTCCAGGGCCGTACCTCATGGGAGTCTCCCAAGCAGTTGCTGGCACAGGCACAAGGCTGCTCTCCTGAAGCCCGGCCTTGGGATTCAGCTTTTTGCTTTTTCCTCGCAGCATCTCTGTGTAGACCCACAACGTTAGCAAAGGCTGCGTTGGCAGGAGACTTCACCAGAGGCTTTCCTGAAGGCACGTGAAGGGCTGCGGCTGTGTTGCATAGTTTTCAAGATATTCTAAGCCAGCTCTCAGATCTGCCACCTTTCAAGAAGGACGCACGGTGGTGTTTCCCCAGTCCCGATTTCACAGCCTGCTCAAGTGCAGGCTTGCTGCCCGTGCCTGATCTACACCAGCGCAACAACCCTTGCTAAGATACTGCAGCCTCCCTCCTCATCTTACAAGACTTGCTTTGTGGAGCAATCTCAAATGCCTTAAGAAGGCATTCTTCTGACTAGAGAAAGGCTTTTCTGTGCCACCTTCCCTCTAAAACCAAGCCCGCAGCACCAATAGCGAGCTGACAAAACCAATGGTTTTTACATGAGACTGTCAATTTGCAGGGAAGTCCCAGGCCTCTGGCAGCCACTCCCTAACAGTGGGATTGCTTGCAAAACTTCATCATCTTCTTCCTCTCCCCCTCCCACTACCTGCCCACTGTCCTTCCATCCGCCTCCCCATCCTTCTGCCGCTCTCGTCTGTCTCTCTGGACCTCTCTTTGCCTTTCCAGCCCTCTGCCCTCCTCTCCAGCCTTCTCTTTCTATTTCCGTCCCTCTGTTCAGCTCCCCATCCATCCATTTGCCTCCCTATCGCTCTTTTCCGCTGTTCTATCCTATCTCTCTGCCTGACTTTCCCTCCCTCTTTTTCTCTCTCCACCTTTCTGGCCGGCTCTTCAACCTTCTCATTCCCTTCCCATCACTCTGACTGGCTCCCTGTCCCTCTCTTCCAGTCCCCGTTCCTCTCTCTGGTTCTCCCCCCTTCTCTTTTGCTGCCTGTCCCTCTGTCTGCCTCCCCGTCCCTCCTTTCCTCTCTTTATTCTTCTGTCCACCTCTGTATCCCTCTTTTTCCCTCTTCTGCTCCCCCGTCCTTTGTGCAGCCCTCCATCCATCTGTCTGGCCCTCTGTCCCTCTCTGCCTAGTCCTTTGTCCAGCACCCCTAAACCTGGGGCCAGGTCTCTAGTCTTCTCTTTCTTTCTCCATCCATCTGCCAAGTTCTCTATCCCTCTTTTCTTCTGTTCTGCTCCCTGTCCCTGTGCCCAGCTGAAGGTCTGTCATTCCTTTGTGTTTTGTCTGGCGTGGCAAGCGCCAAGAGGCTGTTGGTGCTCAGCGGAGATGATCGGCAGCGCCCAGAGGGTCCCATCGATCTGTCTGGCTCGGGTCACGTGAGACACCTCTGCAGGGACTCTGTGTGCAGAGGGCTGTGGATGTGCAGTGGGGGACGTAGTAGGCAGTGAAGAGGCTCCTGGGGAAGGAAGGTGTCACAGCGGCAGAGAGCAGCAGAGGCTCTGAGTACTTGGCTGTTAGGACAGGTGCTCGTGGTAGGGCGGTCTGGAGCTGCTGTCGTCGTCTGTCCTACTCGTCAGCGCGGCCTGCAGTTACTGCCTCTTGTCTGCCTGTGCGCAGACAGGGCTGCCGCGCGGTGCAGCTCGAGTCGCGGTTGCGGCGCTGGCATCGAGCCCACTTTTCTGTCAGGTCTGCCTTTATGCAAGCTGGTGTCTTCCCTACATCAGCCTTGCTCTGCTCCTCTTCCAGGAGCCTGCGCTCGACTCTGCTTTCTGGCACGCTGTCGTGTCATAGGGCTTTCCAGCAGGGTCTGTCTGACTTGGGCCACTTGTGTTGTCTGCTAGGCAGCCTGAGCGAGTGAAGCAAAATCCTCCTCCTGTCACTGTCCCGGCCAGAGTCAGTTTCCCATCAGCTCAGTCTCTCCAGAGTTTGGAGTTTTTGGAGGCTTTAGTTTTTATCCTGCCTTGGCTGGACAGTGCTTTCTGAGAGCGTCTGTCAGCGGCATAGTTTCCCTGAGGAGGATGATCTACTGAAGGCTGGAGGTGGCCAGGTGACTGAGCGAGCCTGACTGTACGTGAGGGTTGCTGTGACATCCCTGCGATGAAATGGAGCCAGAGAGGGTGAGTGAAGCAGCACAGAGGGTCAGTCATAATTGCGGAAACAATTCCGGGCCTTGGACTAGTGAGTAGTTCTAGGAGGGCTGTGCAGTTGCCAGGCCTCTCAGTAAGCGTTCTGGCCGCTTTGCAGGTGGCTGAAGCATAGTCTGGCAGGCGAAGGAGCGTTGTCACAGCTGGGAGCTCTGTGGAGATCTGCGGCTGGCCATGGAGGATGAGCTCTGACTTGCAGCATGGACACAGCTAAGTCCTGCGGCTGCACTGCGTGTGAGCAGGGCTGGGAGGTGGAAGGTGGTTTTGCCCTAGGTGGTTACTGGTGTCATTGGCTGTGGATGTTTGCCCATGGAGCTGAGCAGACCAAAAATATTAATTGTCTGTAGTGGTGATGAATTCATGCTTGCGGTGTTTCAGGTAGGTTCAGTGGAAGCGCAGCTTAGTGCAATCCAGTGGCATGATTCTTGCACATGCCCGTGTTTGAATGGTGGCTAAAACCAAGCCTATAAACAGCAGCTGTAACGTGATTCTGATGCGTGTCTTTCTGTTCTGCTGCCCTTCTAAAGGAAGGGGAAACTTCTTAAGCTGTGGGCAAAACCCCATGGCTTCTCTGTACTGTTCTCATGCTCATGGGTGCTTTGGTGTTTCTTGCTTAAAGCTGAGGGTTTGAAGTTTTTCACTTAAGGTTTATTGTTTAGTTTGTTATTGAGGGTCTGTCACTCAGCGGTTATGGTGTATGACTTCATTTTGTGGGGCTCAGTCTTTATCAGTCAGAGTTTACAGTTTGCTCATTTAGCGATCAGGGCGCAGAATTTAAAATCCAACCTCATCCATAAATTTGAAAGACTTGGCAACCATTTGCATTCCAAGATTTGCAGTTTGTCACTTAGGGTGCGGGGTTTACAGCTTACTGATCAACGAAAAGGGCTAAATCCTTGGATAATAAACTGGAAGCCCTGAAGCCTAAGCAGCAGGCTGTGAACCCTCCTTTGGGGTTTGTAACCTTCCCCTGTACCCAGCGTTCAGCTCTGTGCGCTGACCTGAGGTCTGGGTTTCATGTGGCGCAGGCCCATCACACCGAGACTGGCGATGCGATGGGTGAGCTGAGCACTGTGAGTGTGTCCTGCAGGGCTCTAGTCTGAGGTAGGGCAGAAGGGCAGGCAGGTGAGATCAGGCCTTTTGCTCTCAACTCTCAGAGCTGGATCCTATCCCTGAAGGAAAAAGCAGAGGGGGTAGGCTGTCGGCTACGCAGACACCTGCCACGTCAAGGGCAGCAGCAGGAGCTGACCCTTCCCCGACGGATGGATGAACCCTGGTGTGGTCATGACTCTTCAGGTGTCACAGGGTAAGGGGAAGCATGCTGGCACTGAGCCCCGTGGCAGACTCATGCCCAGGTGTTGTTTCTGTGCAGTAAAACAAGAAACAGTTGCTTTATTCTTTGCACTCATGTCTGTGGTTCCTGCCGTCGCTTTGCCTGAAGATGATGCCCAGGGGAGGAGGTTACACATTGTGTGTGGTGCTGGGAGCTGGTCCCCAAGTCCCTCGTGCTTTGGCATCCCTGCGGTTCCCAGGGAACCCAGTACCGTTCGCAGGGCTGTGGGGAATTTCCCTTGCATTGCCTGAAGCTTGGGGTGGTGTCGGTGGCATTTCCAATCATCCTGGGGGCAGCCAGGGCCCCTCCAGGGCTGCCTGAGGTCCCCAGACTGCTGCTGGATTTGCTTTCAGCACTTCACAATGTCCCTCGTGTGTCTGGGGATGGGGCCTGCGTGCCTGGAGCTGGGAGATAGTTTCCATGGGGATTGGAGGGGAGCTTGCAGGCACCGTCCCGTCAGCCGCATCGAGCCCTGTGATGTGCCTTATGGCCCCTTTGGTGTGCACCAAGGCCATTCATTTGTAGTTTGGTTTGCCCTCTGATGCCCTCAGGACTCCCCAGTTCACATTTTGGGTTGCCCCCAGGGCCCTTCCTTTGCCTTTTGGTGCCCCCAGAGTCACACTGTTTGCTCTGTCATTGCCTTTTCTGTACTTTTATTGCACCCACAGCTCTGGATTTGTTCTCTTGTCCCCTGAATGCTGCCTTGTCCTCTCTGTACACCCCAGGGGTCTCCCTTCAGCTCTCAGCAAGCTACTCTCAAGAGTGGGAGTTCCTCTGCTGGCCTGGCAGCCCCAGCTGTCTGTGATGGGGCTGATGGCCTTTCCCCTTCCCTGGTTCCTGATGGGCTGCAGCTGTGGGCCCTAGGGCTGGGACCAGCCCTAGGTGGGGCTGGGGGTGGCTGGGACAAGCCACAGGAGGGGGCAGGATGAGCCCCAGGTGGGGCTGATGGCAACAGTGGGCACGCACCAGGGTTGGGGCTAGCCTGCACTGAGGCCGGTCCAGAACAATGGAGCTGCCGCCGAGCAGCGCCCGCTAGGACCGGCACGGCAGCTGCACCGCGGAGGAGGTGAGCAGGGCAAGGGTGTCCGCGCTCGGGGCTGCGGGTCCCCCACGTACCGGGGGTCCCGGCAGACGGGAGCGTCCCGGGCAACGCAGCACAACCAGGGTGCACCAGGCCGGGAGAAACTGCACCGGGGCCGGGGCCAGCGGTGCACTGGGGGCCGGGCGAGGACGTGGTGGGGAAGAGCAGTGCGCTGGGGCCATGGAGAGTGGGGAGGAAGGGGCAGCGCCGGTGCTGTGGTGGTGCGGGGCGGGGAAAGGGGTGTGTTTGCGTTGGGGGGAGAGGAAGGGTGTGAGCCGGCGCTGCTGCTGTGCAGCGGGGCTGTGGTGGGATTTATTGCGCGGTCGGAGTAGAGCGGGGGGGGCCTGGGTCAGATTGGGTGCGTGTCGGGGAAGGGGAGGAGGGGTCCCAAGGGAATCCCTGGGGAGGATCGCGGGTTGGAGCAGGCGCAGTGTCCGAGCTGACCCAGGCCTGGTCGCGGCGGTGTCGTGGGAGTCCGGGGCCGGTGCTGGGGATCGCGGGGCCGCGCTCCCGGTTTTGCGGCGGTATCCGGGTCCCGAGGGGGGGAATAGGGGCGCGACGGAACGGAATCGCCAGAGGGTCAAACCTCACGAAGCGCTGCACAACCCCCCTCCATGGCATGCCGGGAGCAGTAGTCTTCCGACACTGGACTTCCGGGCGGCCATGTTGCTTTGCGCGGCATGCCGGGAGCAATAGTCTTCCGGCACGGGGCTTCCGGGAGGCCATTTTAGCCTGCACGGCATTCTGGGAGGTATAGTCTTTTGGCAATGGTTTTCCCGGTGGCCATTTTGCTCTGCAGGGCTTGCCGGGAGGTGTAGTCTTCCTATATTGGCCTTCTGGGAGACCATGTTGCGCCTCTCGAGGTGGCAGGAGGTGCAGGTCTCCGTCAGCGGGATTCCCAGCAGCCGTTTGCGTTGTGCTCTGTGGCAGGCCTGGAGCTGTAGTTCCAGGTGCCTGTGCCTTTTCTGCCCTGCAGCAGTGGCCTGCTGTGTCTGGTCCTTACTGGACATGTGCCGCTCATGCAAGAGTCCCCATAGGTCATCGGGGACAGTGGAATTTCCCAGTTTTTCCCTCGTACAGGTCAGGAAGTGTTTTGCATCTCTGGTGTGACCAGGCAGGGTTGTCCCCAGGGGCTGGGGCCGTTCCTCTCAGCAACGGGGAGGGCAAGGAGAGTGTGAGGGGCTGTGTGGACTGGTAGTCATAGCTTTGCTCGGGACTGGGGCTAGTTAGGCATCAGCTATGAGGAGCAGCGGTGCTGGGAGGGCTTGGTGCAGAGCTGTCCTGTTATGCAGCACAAGGGAAAGTCCTCAAGGAAACGTGATCAGCACTGTTTCTGTCCAAGGAGCCTAGAACAGCCTGAGAGACCCTGGAACAGCCACAGGTACCTCACAGCAGCCCCAGGGACACTGTGTCACTGCCTCCCAAGGTCATTGCATTCAGGTACCTTTAACTGTGTGGAAAGAGCCTGTAGGAGGCCTGGGCATGCATACAGAGAATCCCCAGTTGCCTCTAAGGACCTGGAACTATAAGTATTTTCTTTACAAAGATGCAATCTCTTTGATGCCTTGCTGCTGCTTCTGTGTTGCTTGGTACCCAGGTCTACTGTGTTCAGAGCCACCCTTCTTGCTGCCCTCTGCTCTGTCTCAGCTGCTGGCCAGAGCAAAAGGGGTGTGCGGCTAAACACGAGGCCAGGGTGTCTCAGCTGCCTGCTATAGGACAAACAGGAAGGGGAATCGGTGACAGGAAATGAAAGTACATGTGGATGAGAAACAGCTGCTTTAGAGGACTAAGATGCAACTGAGATACAACAGGGGCAACTGAGAGGAGTAGAAGTAATGGGGGAAAATGGTGATGAGGAAGGTGTGTTGTTAGACGCAGTACAGTGGAGAAGAGAGGGAAAAATTGCTCCTATGATGAAATAAAAACTGTTCTCAAGAGATATTTGCTTTTTGCCCTTCAGGTTATGAATCTGCATGACTTCCTGAGAGCTTTTCTGAGCATGTGGTGTTGTGGGTCACGACTGCCTGGGCAGCGGTCCCTAACTTGTCTGCCAAGACTATGCAACAGCTGACAGCTGCCTGTGGAATGAAAGCAAAGGCCAACTTCTCAGAGGTAAGAGATAGGGTCCAAGCAGGAAGATTATGGCGGGTGAGTTAATGCCCCAGAATCTTCAGTTTTCCCCCTTGTCTTCCCAGGACTCACACATTTGCTCCCTAGTTCCCTCAGGACCTATCTATTTGCCTTTAGGTGTGCTCCAAGGCACTACATTTGTTCTCCTGTCCGTTAAGAAGTCTTTGTTTCTCTCTAGATCCTGCAAGATTACAAGGATCGCTCTGGAGCCCTTCTTCATGCGCTGGAGCCCTCTGTCGGCCCTCCAGTCCCTTTAGCAGCCGTCCGTTCTGCTTTGGCCCCCTCCTTTGGCCTTTTAGTTTCCACCCGCAGACCTCTGTTGGCCCTCTAGACCCCTTAGCGCCCCCTCTAGTGCACTCTGGACTACTCTTTCAGCCTTCTTTTGTGCCCCAGAGCCATCTTCTGGCCTTCCAGCCCCTTTCACACCCCTCAAGTCCCTTCTGAACCCCTCTGGAGGCCTTTGTTGTGCCCCAGAGCCCTGCTTTGGTCACCCGGCCCTCTCAGCAACCCTCTAGTCTGCCCTGGACCCGTCTTTTGGCCAAAATTGTGCTCCAGAGCTGTCTTCTGGCCCCCCAGCCCTCTGTGGAACCCTGTAGTCTCCTCAGAGTCCTTCCGGAGCCCTCTGTTGGCCCTCCAGCCCCTTTAGCAGCCCTCTATTCTGCTTTGGCCCCCTCCTTTGGCCTTTTGGTTTACACCCACAGACCTCTGTTGGCCCTCTAGACCCCTTAGCACCACTCTAGTCCCCTCGGAACCCTTCCAAAGGCCTTTGTCATGCCCCAAAGCTGTCTTGTGACCCTAGAGTCCCCTTAGGACCCGTCTAGTCCACTCAGAACCCTTCCCAACATCTTTGTTGTGCCCCAGAGCCCTCTTTTGGCCCTCCGCTTCCCATAGGACATCTCCTGTCCCCTCAGAGCACCTCCAGAGATCTTTCTTGTTGCCCTGTTTTTATGTCTTGGCCATGTAGTCTCCTTAGGAGCCCTCTGGTCTGCTCAGAACCCCCCGTGCGGTGCTTGTTGTGCCCCAGAGCTGTCTGCTGCCCCCCCCCCCAGCCCCCTTTGGAACCCTCTAGTCTCCTCAGAAGCCTTCCAGGTTTCTTCCTTGTTCCCCAGAGTCATGTTTTGGCCGTGTAGAGCACTTAGCACCCTTCCAGTGCATTCTGGACTACTCTTCCAGCTTCCTTCTGCCCTAGAGCTGTATCTTGGCCCTCTAGACCCCTTAGGACCCCTCTCGTTCCCCCAGAACACCTCCAGAGACCTTGGTTGTGCCCCAGAGCTGTCTTCTGGCCCTCCACACCCTGCAGAACCTCTCTTGTCCCCTCAGACCACCTCTGGAGGTCTTCCTTGCTCCCCAGTTTTTACTTCTTTGGCCATCTAGTCCCCCTAGGACCCCTCTAGGGTGTTCCGGACTACTCTTTTTGCCTTTCTTGTTCCCTAGAGTTGTCTTTTGGTTTCTAGCTCCTTTAGGACTTCTGTAGTGTTCTCAGAATTGTTCCTGAGGCCTTTTTTATGCCCTAGAGTGCTCTTTTCATCATTCAGTTGCCTGAGCACCCCTGTTTTCCTCTGGGCCCCTTGGGAGGCCTTGGTTGTCTTCTTCTGGCTTCTTTTAGTTGCTCTCTAGTCTCCGTAAGAGATGTCTAATCTGTTCTGGATTCCTTTTCAGAGTTTTGTTGTTCTGCATGGATCTCTGTTTGTCCTGTAGAGCCCTGAGGAAGCCCTTTATTTTACTTTGAACTATTCTTTCAGCCTTTCTTTTGTTCCCAAGCTCTGTTTTGGCCCTTTAGACCTTGTAGGACCCCTCTAGTGCCTTCAGAACCTCTTTTGGAAGCCTTTTTTGTGCCCTAGAGCCCCGTGTTGGTTCTCCAGTCCTCTTAGCACCCCTCTTGTCTCCTTGTGTGTCTCATTCATCTAGAGAAACAGAGCTCGTGTTCCCCTGGAGATCTACCCATTCTGCCCACTGATCCTTTTTTCTAATTACTCTAGGTACTATATAGGAAACATCTCTCTTTGGAAGTACTCACATTACAGAAGCATACATGTTCCAGGAGTTTATTTTGATCTCTTGCTTTACCCTACAGGAAATGCCGCCCTGCTAGAACAGCTGTACTACATGCAGGCCTGAACCAATCACAGGACTGTGGTATAGTGTGCCCTTTATAGGTTATGTGGACTGTTGTAGCTTTCTTCCTAAGCATAAGCAGAAGTGATTTCTAGTTTTTAATGCAAAGGCTAGTGCTAGTTAGGGTAAAAAATAACATACCTCCTGATATTATGGATACAGTATATGAAGTCTCAGTAACCAAGCAGATGGTCTGCTTCATCAAAGAGGTCTGTTTATCCTTTCTGTGCTCTCCATTCTAGATATTGAGTGGAAGAAAAAGCCTTGTTTCTACCTAGCCCTATGTATTTATGGCTGCTGTTGGTTTGCCCCTCCTCTTCCAAGGGCTTGTGGGTGGGTCAGTGGGTGGGGCCAGGGTTACATAAACCCAGGGTCTGGGGCTAGGGAGTTCATTCTGCTTTTGTTCTGCTGTGGGAGCAGTACTCTGGAATTGCCTTGGCAAAGAATGGAATTTGAGGAAGTGAAGCTACCCAGGAAGATTTATTGCTGCCTTTGGAGAAGCAAAGACCTATCTTTAGTGTAAGAGGAAGGGGGCGACTCAAGCTGGAGTTGTGAGCATGCCAAAAAACTGCTTGTAGCAGGCAGTTTTTTTTCTTGGGTCAGTATCTCAGTGTGGGGTGTGCAGGGGTGGAAGAGGGCTTGTGAATGTCCAGTTGTATCTTCTGTTACTTGTCAGTATTGTTATCTGGTGTTTTTGTGTTTACTGCAGAAGGGACACAGCTTCATCACTGGACTCTTTGAAGATGATCAGACTTGAAGAATTGTTTGTCCCTGTCGCAGACTGCAGACAAGAGGACGCAGCAGAGGTTCTGGGAAGACATTTCCTCCTACATTTATACCCTTGTGGGGTATGTGTGTGTGTGTGTGGTGTCTTTTTTTTAAGTATCTCCAGTAATTGGGATGTGTGTGAGGTATCGCTCTCATCAGCTAGTCTGATTTCTGGCTCACTTGGTAGATGTTTTGCTGCTCCTCAGAAATATTGTCAGCCCTGTTCAGGGAGAAACTGTGTGGGATTTTTGTGGTATGTAGACTTGCAGAAGAGTCCTGACTTTGTCTGAAGAGGGAAGGAAGCACCCTTCCACCCTGCAAGTGCAGTATGATGAGAAAAGAAGTCATGTCATTGGACTCCAAACGCAACTGTGAGTAAGAGCATGTGCCCCAAGGGCTCAGAAACTAACCTACAAACAGGTAACAAGCTCACCTCTTTTCCTGGCCAAGCCTCAGCACTGAGAGGGAATAAACTGCTGGACTTCTCTGGACCGTGAGGAACCATCGGCAGTCTTGCCTGCCAGCTCCTTTGTTATGTCCATGCCCCTGAACCCACTGCCGCATGGTCTTTGGTGGCTCTGCTTCTGACCTCTACCCTGGCTTTTGGGGCTGTATGCTTTGCTTTTTCAGGTAGTGTGTGGGCCTTTTGCAGGAATGGTTGAGGATTTCAGGTGAGGTAGAATGGGTGATGAGAATGGTGTTTCAGTTGTTCTAGGGCTGGTCAGTGCTGCCTGGCAGCACAGAAACTTTGTTTTGTTTTTCCAGGTGCCATGGGCATCCCCCCAGGCACAATGTTGGAGTTTGGAATTGGCACAGCACAGGTGAGCAGAGTGCCCATGGGGCTTTGATGTAGGGTGCTCTTGCAGACGAGGCTGGAGCTGACTGGCCTGGGGGGTGACTGCTTGCGTTCTGGTTTGGCAGGTGATGACGGCAAATGAGGTGACCAGAGGAAGATGAGAGAGGATGCAGCTGCCATTGAGGATGCGTCTTGAGGATGGATGTTGACCCAGAGCACTGCAGAAGCTAAGTTGAGGGGCCATGGGTATTGATGTGTCTCGGCTGTGTGTGTGCTGACAGTGTAGTATGGGCTCTTCTGGATGAGTGCTGTGTGTGAGGCAGAGACAGTGGGTGTGCGTGGCAGAAGGTGAGGGTGTGCTAGGCAGGGCAGCTCCAACGTGCGTCTGTGTTGTGTAGTCTATGTGGTGTGTGTTGTAGCTGGGGTATCTTTTGCTCAGGTCTTGTTCCTTGTGCTCAAGGAGCACAGCCCACACTGTGCAGCACTAGCGCGGTAGGCATCCGTTGACTTTTGCTTGGTCTGACTCATCAGCTTTGTGCCAATGGATTGTGTCCCTTTCTGTGTGGTCAGCTAAAAGCAGCGGTCTGTCCCACTGGCTTTGCATTGTAGCTATTTGTTGCCAGTCATCTTTGCAGCCATCTTTGAGATCCTCTTGGCCATTCTTCTTCCATGTGTTTCTGGTGTTCTTTCAGGGTTTTCTTCCCTGTGTTGTCATGAACTCAGGTCTTTCTTGCTGGCCTCTTGTGCATCAATATTCCTGGCTTTGCCAGGCCCTTTCCATCATGGGTGGTGGCGTTTGACTCTCTTCTGGGCTTGCCCAGAGCATCAGAGCCATGTGGTTGTGGCATTGTAGGGCTTTCTGGCTGGCAGCGTCTTATGTGTAGGAATAGTAGTTTTTGTGTAGGGTTTTCCTTTGTGTCTGTGTCTGATATTCGTGTGTGTGTGTGTCTGTCTGGGGCTGGAGCTGCCTTGCTTGTGGGTGTTAGCTATGGTAGTGTGCAGGGGAGAGTAGTGATGGAATGGTGATTAGTCAGCATCTGTGCGCTCCACTTTATGGTGTGTGTTTTGTTTTATTTTATTTTATTTTTTGTACATGTGGCGCAGCAGTTGGAGTGCCTGAGGGAGATGGAGGAAGAAAGGGTCATGCCCTAGGAAGGTGAGCTAGAGAGTTGTTGCTGGAAGCAGAGTATTGTGGTCAGCGGTTCTCTGGTTAATTTTTGCTTTGTGCTTGTAGGTGTGGAGAGTGGGTCGTTCGCCTGCGGGAGGAGCACAGCAAGGTGAGTGTCAGTCTGAGAGTGGTGGCAGAGCCTAGCACAGGGCTGTTGTCTCATTGGTGCTGTCCCCATTGCCCACTGCTGTTCTGGTTTTACAGGTGCATGACAGGCCTCGGTGTGGCAGCCGGTTGCATGGTAGTTGGGATGGGCAAGCAGAGCAGGTGAAGGTGTGGGAGCAAATGCTTGATGTGGGTGGGCTGTGGTTTTGCAGGTGTGACCCGAGCGCTTGCTTTCTGTTTGTGTTTGCAGGTTTTGCAGGAAGTTGTGGAGTGGCAAAGTTGAGCGTTGACAAGAGCCTGAGCAGGTGAGAGGGGGCACTTGTTGGGTCAGGGGTTTCTTGTGCGGTGGGTAGTGCTGGGCTGCCTGTCGGCGATGTCTCTTGCTCTGCTTTTTCAGGTCCTGTGTGGGCCTTTCCCAGGCATGGTTGAGGATGTCAGGTGAGCAGACTGGTGTTGGGCATTGTAGGGCTGGTAAGCGCTGCCTAGCAGAAGAGTCACTTTGTTTTGTTTTTTGCAGGTGCTGCAGGCTCCCTCCAGGCACAATGTTGGAGTTTGGAATTGGCACGGCACAGGTGAGCGGAGCGCCCATGGCTCTTTGGTGGAGGGCGCTCTTGCAGATGAGGCTGGAGCTGACTGGCCTGGGGGTGACCGCTTGTGCTCTGTTTTGGCAGGTGATGAAGGTGAATGTGGTGACCGGAGGAAGATCAGAGAGGATGCGGCTGCCATTGAGGATGCCTCTTGAAGACATATGGTGACCCAGAGCACTGCAGAAGCTAAGTTGAGGGGCCACGGGTGTTGGTGTGTCTTGACTCTGTGTGTGTGTGTGTGTGTGCGCGCACATGTGTGCTGACAGTGAGTGTAGAGTGGAGGGATCTTCTGGATGAGTGCTGTGTGTGAGGCAGAGGCAGTGGGTGTGCATGGCAGAAGGTGAGGGTGTGCTAGGCAGGGCAGCTGCAGCATGTGTCTGTGTTGTTGTGTAGTCTATGTGGTGCGCGTTGTAGCTGTGCTATCTTTTGCTCAGGTCTTGATGTTGCTCTTGTTCCTTGTGCTCAAGGAGTACAGCCCACACTGTACAGCACTAGTGCGGTAGGCATCTGTTGTCTTTTGCTTGACCTGACTCATCAGCTTTGTGCCAATGGATGGCGTCTTGTTCTGTGCAGCCTGCTAAAAGGGGTGGTCTGTCACTTTGGCTTTGCATTGTGGCTGTTTGTGGCCGGTCATCTCCGTGGCCCTCATCGAGGCCTCGTCGGCCGCTCTTCTTCTGAGGCCGCCCTCGTTTTGCGTCTTCCTGGCCTCCTTTCAGGGTTTTCTTCCCTGTGTTGTCACGTCGTTAGGTCTTTCTTGCCAGCCTCTTCTGCATCGATCTGCCTGGCTTTGCCGGGCCCTTTCCATCACAGGTGGTGGCGTTTGACTCTCTTCTGGGCTTGCCCAGAGCATCAGAGCCATGTGGTTGTGGCCTCATAGGGCTTTCTGGCTGGCAGCATCTTATGCGTAGGAATAGTTCTTTTCATGTAGGGCTTTCCTTTCATGTCTGTGTCTGATGTTTGTGTGTGTCTGTCTGTTTGGGGCTGGAGCTGCCTTGGCTGTGGGTGTTAGCTATGGTAGTGTGCAGGGGAGAGTAGTGCTGGCCTGGAATGTTGACTGGTGTTGGGTGTTGTGGGGTTGGTGAGTGTTGACTGGCAGAGGAGAAATGTTGTTTTGTTTTTGCAAGTGCCGTGGGTGTCCCGCCAGCCACAATGTTGGAGTTTAGGATTGGCGCAGTGCAGGTGAGTGCAGTGCTGGTGGGGCTTTGGTGTGGAGGGTGCTCTTGCGGATGAGGCTGGAGCTGACTGGTGTGGGGGTGACCGCTTGCGTTCTGTTTTGGCAGGTGATGAAGGTGAATGTGGTGACTGGAGGAAGATCAGAGAGGATGCGGCTGCCATTGAGAATGTGTCTTGAAGACAGATGTTGACCCAGAGCACTGCAGAAGCTAATCTGAGAGGCCACAGGTGTTGGTGTGTCCTGACTCTGTGTGTGTGTGTGTGTGTGTGTGTGTGTGTGTGTGTGTGTGCTGACAGTGAGTGTAGTGTGGAGGGCTCTGTGACAGTGTGCTCCTTTCCCCCCCCCCCCCGATGTGCTCTGTCCCCCTCAACCTGATTTCCCTGTAAACAGCACATATGTAGGGGCTAATTGAGCATGTGCCAACTAAGGCCGGTCTAGTATGCAAATATGACTATGAGTCAATCTTTCCCCCCCCCCCCCATAAATAGGGGGCAGGGTTAGGGTTATTTGGGGTTAGGGGGTTAGGGTTGTGTTAGGGTTGGGGTTTGGGGGGCGGTGTGCTGGGCTACGTGTGTGCAAGTGCATGTGTGTGCTGGGGTGTGCATGTGTGTGCTTGTGCATGAAGGGGTGTGCACTGGGGTCTGCATGCTTGTGCATGACGGGGTGTGCATGTGTGTGCATATGTGCAGTGGAGGTGTGTGTGCGTGTGCATGGTGGGGTGTGCATGTGTGTGCATGTACATGTGTGCACTGGGAGTGTGTGTGCATCTGCATGTTGGAGTGTGCATGTGTGCACATGTGCACGTGTGTGCTGGTGTGTGTGTTCATGTGCATGAAGGGGAGTGTGTGTGTGCTGTGTTCTATGGAGGCATGTGCATGTGTGCACTAGAGTGTGTGCAAGTGCATGATGGGGTGTGCATGTGTGTGTGCGTGTGCACTGGGGTGTCTGTGCATGCCTGCATGTGTATATGTGTGCTGGGGGGGAACATGTGTGTTTCTTATGTGCCTGTGTCCGCTGGGATGTGCAAGTTCATGTGTGTGTGCGCACTGGCATGTGTGTTTGCTGCATGTGTGTGCTGGGCTGTGTATGTGCTTGTTCATAGTGGGTGCCCTTCATGTGCATGTGCATGTGTGTGCTAGGGTGCACATGTGCTTGTACATGTGTGCATTGCAGCGTATGCTTTCATGTGCACGTGTGTGTCACCAAAATCGGGAGAAAATGCTACACCAATGTAGCATTAAGAAGCAGACATTCTCTTTATTATGGCGCCAGGTGCACGGGGGATAGCTCCAACCCACGTGCACCCCGTGTGCCTCATCATCTAAAGTTTCTATTGCTCTATCATATACATATGCATTAAATTTCCAGGAATTATTATACATATTCATTCTATTTCCTAGAACTAATTATTATATTTACATAATCCTTATGCATGTGGTCTGACTCTCTGGGGGTCTTCTGTGGGGGTTTCTGGTGGTCCCTAGTGGTGTCAGAAGAGGTGTCACTCAGCATCTTGCCATGAACTTTGCTCTACTTTTCCATACATGGTCTCAACTTGGCCTGCTTGCTTGTCTGAGAAAAGCTGTCTTGGTCCTAATTTTGGCTCCAACTGGCTTCTGCTGCTTTACCTGTACTTTCTCAGGATGTATCAGTCCCAGCTGCACCTGTGTCCTTGGGTATGTTTGTCTGAGGCTTCTGCTGAGACTCCTTGTCCGAGCTGGTAACAGTTCCCCAATTTCCCCCCCCCCTTCCCTTTGAGACTCTTTCTGGTCTGGGCCTTTTGGTAGCATGTGCTGGGGTGCACATGTGCACAGGGGTGGGCACGTGCATATGTATGTGGGTGTGTGCACCGGGGTGTACGTATGTGGCACCTGCGACGCACCCCGGGGCCAGCCCCCACAGCTGCCCCAGCCCTCCTGCCACCAGGTACCGGCGCCTGACGCCCCACCGCTGCCCGCAGCCGCTTGGTATTTTACCGGGCTCTGTTCTCCCCTTTCAGACCCCACGGGGTGGAAACCTGCCCCCTGGGGCACCGCCACGCAGCCGCCGCCAGTGCCTGTCCCGCCGCCAGGGATCCTGCGGGAAGGCGCCGGAAAGGAGGCGTGGGTGACGAGGTGCGGAGCCGCCGGCGGGCTCTTTCTCCAGCTAGCAGGGGACTAAGCCGGCCCGTCTCCCCCTGGCCGGGCCCAGGCCCGCATCTGGTGGGGCGACCCCAGTGCCAGCCCCCCACGTGTCGCGCCTGGCCGAGGACCTGAAGGGTGGTTTAAAGCGGGGGGGGGGTCCTCGGTCAGGTGCGATGCCTTCGCCGCCCCCTCACCTGGCCAGGACCCCAAGTCCCTGGCGGCGAATTTGTGCCTCGCAGGAGCTCGCCGAGGGCCTGGCTTCACCGGTGCAGCAGGCGCAGGTCTGCGCGGTGCAGGCGAGGGGGCGGCGGAGCATCGTGAGGGGGTGGCGAGGCCCCTGGTTGCGCTGCCCTGCTTTGTGGCCAGGAGAGGGAGGAGGGAAGGGCTTCGCCTGCTGCCACCCCAGCCGGGCACCCCGGCCCGGGCTTTCTTCTTTGCACCGGCCCCACGGCCCCCCCCAGCCCCGCTCCGACCCCCCTCTTGCCGGCTCTGCCCCCCAGGCCCTCGGCTGCCTTGGGAGTACGGAGGAGCCCGTCCTGGCCACTCTACTGAACACGTACGTAGTGCTGGCGGCAGCACCTGTCCCTGATGTGCTTTTGGGGGGTTTCCGCCTGCGTGGTGCCGGTGGAGACCCCGGGGTGTGGGATCAGCCCACAGCTGGGTTACGGGGAGAAGGGGGTGGTGCAGAGGGTGGTGGCAGAGCCGCCGGGTGCTGGGGGCTTGGGTGCTGCCGGGCTCTGCTGGTTGTTTTTTGTTCCAGCTGTGTGGATGCAGCAGAGCGCCGGTGCAGTGTGAAGTCACCCGGAACCTCATCCACCTGGGTGAGCCCGTCCCGTCCTGTCCCATCCTGTCCTGTCCCATCCCATGTGGTCCCCACGCCAGGGGGCTCTGCCAGCCAAGGCGCATTATCCCTCACGGTGCCCCCGGCCCCGGCACAGGCCGCCTGGCGGCGGCGGTGGTGGAGGAGGTGCTTGGGCGCCTGCGGGACGGAGGCCCCGTGCAGAGCGCGGACTTGCTGCTGGCGCTCGGCAGCGCCCTGCATGCCTGCGCTGACGCTGCCAACCTGCTGCGGCTGCTGGGCTGTGAGCCCCTCCGCCGGGAGCGCCTGGAGGACGAGGCACAGGCGGCGCTGCTGGAGTAGCTGCACGCCGAGCCGCTGCTGGTAAAGCCAGGGCCGCGCCACCGCTCGCCCCGCCGAGCCCTGCCCCGCATCTCCCCACAGTCCGTCCAGCAGAGCGTGGCCGCGGCCGTGGAGGCTCTGCAGATGGAGGTGCAGATCTGGGGCGTTTTGAAGAAGTAGGTGGCGCGGGAGCCCCCAGGGAGGGAGCCGTTGCCTCCTGCCTCTCTGCTGCTGGGCACCTGCTGGAGATGCGCGATACGTGCCCTCCCGCTGGGCTCGTTTGCCGCTCTTTTGTTTGTGCCGAGTCCTATCTCTCCTGGCGGGATGGGGTTTGGCTGCAAGGCAGGAGGCCAGGAGAGATGGAAACAACTCCAGTGGGATGACACCACCATCCTGGGGGACCTTTCCGTGCCTCCACAGATGAAGGGAGAGATCTCCAGGCTCTCCGGGAGCCAGGGAAACGCTGAGCTGCCTTTGGTGTTCGGCTTTAATCCTCCCTCACACCATGCTGCAGGGGACCCTGGGGGGGAAGCTGGGATGGCAGGATTGTGCCCTGTGCCTCTGGGAGAGGGGGATGCAAGTCTCCTGCTTGCCTTGCTCCTTGCTGATTTTCTCCCCTTCTTGACAGGCAATTGCAAGCGAAGCATCACCTGGTCCAAAAGCAGGCTGTGGTTTCGCTGGTAAGTCACTTTTCCCCCTCTAAATGCCCAGAAATCGCAGCGCTGAGTTCCCCCAGCTGCACGCGGGTGGTGGCACAGGCTCTCTGGCCTCCAGAGCACCCGCTCCCGCGGGGTGAGCGTGAGCCGAGCTCCTGCCATCCCTCTGCTTCCCAAAGTAGATCACCAAGATGCTGTCCAAGCTCAGAGCCAGTGGGAGGCACTGCTGGAGGACCCACGGCTACCGCGTCCGGCGGATGAGGCTCTCGGCAGGTAGGATGCTCCGCGGCACTCGGAGCCGGATGGCTTCGTCCCCGTGCAGCCGCTCACCGCTCCCGTTTATCCTCCTGCCTGCAGGGAGCGTGCGAAAGCCTGGCCAAGCCTCGAGAAACCCCCTGGAGCTGCGAGGCGATGGGGACCCCTGGCCTCTGGGATCCCCCCGGCAGCTCAGGGGGGCTCTCGGCAGCAGAGGAATTAAAAGATTTTCTGCTATGGATTTTGCTTTTTCTCCTGGAAGAGTATTAAATGCAGCATGTGGCACGCTGGGGAGAGCTGTATGGGCTGTGCATGTGTTTCCATGAATAAGGAAGGGGAGGCCTTGCGGGGGCAGATTGGGGGTTCTGGCTCCTCGGGCTGATGGACATTGTGAAGGAGGAGACGCAGGCCCGAGCGAGCAGGGGAAGGCGCAGCACAAACTCCAGCCTTTTGCCCCCCAAATCTGCCCTCAGGTGGGATGCAGATTGAGTTTTCCACTTCTTTGCAGCACAGAACTTCATTGCTTTAGATCAGAGGGAAACAGAGCCTGGGGGGGGGGGGGGTCTTCAAACCCAGGAGAAATCGGGGACTGTCTGAACCGGGCTGTCCAGGCTCTGCTGTTCACAGTGGGATCGAGCCAAGGGTTTTGCAGCAGCAGGGTCAGTGCAAAAGCATTTTGCCTCCCATTGCCCCAGCTCTGCTGCTGCAGAAGGGTGGGAGGGGTACACGTGTCCACGCTGCCAGCAGTGCTTTGACTGGAGAGCCAGGAGAGAGAAAAGAAATTAAAGAAGATGAAGAAAAGCCTCTATTGCATAAGTTAAATAATTTAAAATGAGCTCTGCATGCATCTGGGCTGGGGGGACGGAGGGGAGGGCTGCCCCGAGCTGCCCGGCAGGGCTCATGCCTGGGGCAGTGGCCGGCCGTGGAGCCAGGGGGACCACTGCGCGCTGACGTAGCCTGACTTTGACGCTGCTGGAGGAAGGGTCTTTTCGGGTGCCCGAGGGTCAGTGCAAAGTTTGCTGCCGCCTCAGAGTCATGGGGCTGATAGTGAAAACAACCCTAGTGGCAAAAAACACCTGCAAGAAAGTGTGGTGAGGGGAGCGGATTCTGCGTAAAACCGTCCGGCTGCTAAGTTGTCTTTAAAAAAGAGAAAAGAAAAAGAGAAAAAGTAGAACCACCCCATTCGGGTTTCTGCTGTATGAAAATCTGATGAGATTCAGATCCTCTTTGGGGATGCCCATGTGGAAAGATCTGGGCAGCCTCATGGAGGGAGCCCTGTGCCCCATCGCCGGCCCTGCAGCAACGCACCCTGAGACGCCCAGCGGGGCCGCGGCAGCCTGCGGTGGCACGGTATGGAAACCGCCACACTAGTGCACATGGTTGGTTTTAGCTGCCACCAAGCTGGTCCTCTAGGCGCAGCCTCTTTTTTTGCACGTCCGCTCTGCTGTCTCCGCGGTATCACTGCCTCCAGGGCTAAGTCACAGCAAAGTGGAGGCACCTGGCAGGTAGCATGAGGTTTCGGTTCATCCTCCGTTCATATGCTGCCTCCTGCGAGCCTGTCGTCGTAATAACTGTCAAGTTTAGACATTAAAAAAAAAAAAAAAGCAACTGGGAACAACACGAGCTTAGGTGCTTCAAGAGCTGCAGCGTGCCTGGGGTTCCTGGATGTGGCGCGGGAACAGGCTGCTTCTGCTCTGTGCTGCAGTAAAGTCCTGCTGAGCGGCCGTGGAGCGCGGCAGCCCACAGTGCCCTCCTCAGACGCTGCCGCCGGAGAAGCACCTTCATGGAGAAAAGAGGAAGTGGCGCCCCAGGGCGATGGGAGCCGGGGCGCCTGATGGCATCGCATTAGCCACCATGGCAGATTTTGCCGCCAGTGCGGCACGAACGCTGTTGCCTCTGCCGCCTAGAGCGCTTTAAGGAGGGGGGAGGGGTCTCGGCCCCGCAGGAGGGGCTCTCCAGGGGTACGGGAGGGCTTTCTGCAGCTCCTCTCCCATGGGAAGGCTTCAATCCTGCCAGATGCCTCAAAGCACGGAGGTCTCCGTGTGGCTTTGCCCTGTGCTGCCAGGCGGAGTCGCTCCCCCAGCAGCTGGGGGCTTTGCAGAAAGCAATTGCCTGGGTCCCCCGGGTGCAAGCTTGGTGCTCCCTGCTCCAACATCTTGGCCCGGGCGCCTGCCCCAGCGCTGGCCGCGGGGCAGGGGGAACGAGGCCAGCCATGTCCTGGGCACACGTATGCTTCCTGGCGGGCAGGAGGGAAGAGCTGCAAGGAAAGACGCAGGCGCTCCCCAAATCTTGCGCTGGTCTCCGGGGAAGGTCTAGTTTGCAGCAGAGGGTGGTAAAACACATGCTTTTACCCACCAGTCGCCCCAGACAATTCCCCTCCCCTGTATCATAACTCTTTCCTGCTTTTTAGTTGACACGCACATTCTCCCTGGATCAGCACTAAGAATGCTAATGAACTTAGTTACTTAATTTGGCTATTGCACAGCTTTCCTGGAAAATCCCAAGGGAGCAATGAGCACACGTCACCCAGCATGGGCTCCTCCACCTGCACGAAACTCTGCCCCTCTCCCCCCTAGTTTAACTTCGCAGCTTAAACTAAGCCTAGAGCAAGTGAAAACCCCATCAGCCGATGAAAAGGAGCTGCCTCCCACCAAGGGGCCTTTAGGCTGCCTGAACACTCCCTCCTTGCTAGAAATCCCACTGTGCCCCTCGCAAAGGGGGAGCAGCTCCCCAGCTGCTTCTGTCTTCCCAGCTGTTCACTGCTTCTTAAATGCTCCGGAGAGCTCATTGGGGCAGCAGGCTACAGCAGCTCAGCAGACATCTTCCTTGCACTCGAAAAAGTTAGGGTTAGGGTTAGAGGGTTAGGGTTAGGGTTAGGTTAGGGTTAGGGTTAGGCGTTAGGGTTAGGGTTAGGGTTAGTGGTTAGGGTTAGGGTTAGGGTTTAGGGTTAGGGCTATGGTTAGGGTTAGGGTTAGGCTCTTATAGCCCCGGTGGGGACGTGGCCGTCGCGGGCTGGGCCCCTGCCAGCGCCCGCAGGAACACGTGTGCTGCGGGAATGCCGGCCTGGGCTGCCACCTCCAGGGTCCCTTGGGGGCCCCAGGGCACCATGTCCCCTGTGTCCCTGGGCCCTTCAGTGCCCCCCATGCCCCGTGGTGTCCCCGTGTTCCCTATGCTCCTCAGTGTCCCCCCTGTCCCCCATGTCCCCTATGCCCCTTGCTTTCCCATGTCCCCTATGCCCCTTGGTGTCCCCCATGTTCTCTACATCCCCATGCCCCTTGGTGTCCCCTATGCCCCTCAGTGTCCCCCATGTCCCCCATGTCCCCATGCGCCATGGTGTCCCAGGGTCCCCTGTGCCCCTCGGTGTCCCTGTGTCCCCCTTGGTGTCCCATCCCCGTGGCCGGGTGTCCCCCCCACCCCGTCGGCGAGCACAAGATCCAGCTCCTTCAATGCCAAAGATTTATTGAGCTAGGGGAAGGAGTGGCCGGCGCGGGGGCCGGCGCGGGGGACAGCGCTGGAGGGGACGCAGGATCCCTCGGGTGCCCTCAGAACCAGCCGGCACCTGGGGGGGAGAGAGAGGCTGAACTGAGGGGACAGTGGTGGCACGGTGTCCCTGTGCCACCCGTGTCCCTGTTCCCGTGGGCACCATGTCCCTGTGCTCCCCACGTCCTCATCCCCGTGGGCACTGTGTCCCCGTACCCGCCCCCCATATACTTATCCCCTTGGGCATCATGTCCCTGCATCCCCCCATGTCCCCATCCCCATACCCCCATGTCCCTGTGCCCCCCATGTCCCCATGTCCCTGTCCCCATGTCCCCCAGCCCCCCATGACCCCGTGTTCCCATTCCCCACAGGCACCATATCCCCATGTCCCTGTGTCCCCGTCCCCCATGGGTACCATGTCCCTGTGTCCCCATGTCCCTGTTCCCATGCCCACCAGCCCCCACGTCCCTGTGTCCCCGTCCTGGAGGGGCACCATGTCCCCATGCCTGCAGCACCCATGGGTGCGGGTGCATTCCCGGGCGGCCACCCCACCCCAGGCGCCGCTTTGAAGCGGCCACTGGTGCCGCCGAGCCCTCGCGGTGGGCACGGCCGGGCACAAGGGTCCTTCACCCGGGGTGGGGCTGCCCGGACGTCTGGGCCCCCAGCCAGGGGGTGGGGGGGGTGGAGAGGGAGGGGGCCTCACCTGGGGTCAGGGCTGGCACCAGCGGAGGTTGGTGCAGATGCTGGCGGGCTCCTCGTCCCGCACCAGCCCTGCCTCGATGGGCTCCAGGTAGCGGCTCACCAGGTTGTGGCAGCGCTCGGATATCTCCCGCGGCAGCAGGGAGCACACCGTGCGGGCCGCCTGCGTGACACGGGTCTGCACTGGCACAGCCCTGCGTCAGGCGCCGCCTCCCATAGCCCCGCACACGCTCGCGTGGCCTCGTGCGGCAGGCGCCGTCTTGCACGGGCTTGCACAAGCTGGCACGGCCTTGCATTGGCTGGCATGAGCTCCCACGGCCTTGCACAGTGGGCACTGCCTTGCATGGGCTTGCACGAGCTTGCACAGCCTTGCACAGCCTTGCATGGTGGGCACCCCCTTGCACAGCCTTGCATGGTGGGCACCCCCTTGCACAGCCTCACGCAGCCTTGCACACCCCTGCCTGGACCTCGCACACCCCTTGCACGCCCCTCACACGCCCCAGCCCCTACCGTGTTGTGAGTGTTGGGCACCAGACTCTCGAGCTTCTTGAGGACCTTCTTGCAGATTGCGCAGCGCAGTTCGCCGGGGTCCTGCCCAGAAGCCCCCTGCGTGCCCAGCACCATGAGCACCTGCCGGGCACCCTGCCCGCCCCCTGGGTGCCCCAGCGGTGCCCAGCCACGGCCCACCCACAGCCCCCACCGGTGCCCACCCAGTGCCCCCCATGGTGTCGTCCCCACTGGTGCCCACCCAGTGCCCCCCTGGGTGTCCCTACTGATGCCCTCCCAGTGCCCACCAGTGTCCCCATGGGTGCCCCATAGATGTCCACCCAGTGCTTGCCAGTTCCCACCCAGTGCCTGCAAGGGTGTCCCCATGGGTGCCCCCATGGGTACCTCCTTGATGCCCACCCAGTGCCCCCAAGGGTGCCCCCCCATGCACCCCATGCCCGCTCACCATCCTCTCCAGCATCTCCAGGTCCTCGAACAGGAGCTGCAGGCCATCCCCCGAGGCAGAGGGGACCTGGCACTCCGGGGTGTCCGGGCTGCACCCCTTGGCCCTCGCGGGCACGGCCGGGACCCTGGGGTGCAGCCCCTCGGCCCCCATGCCGGCCAGCAGCAGGGCTGGGCACCGCGTCAGGGGCCGCTGGCACCCGCACCGTCCCCAAACCTCCTGCGTCCCCACCACCCTGTGTCCCCACCCCTCCATGTCCCCGACCCTCCAGTATCCCAGATTCTCCTGTACCCCCGTGTCCCCATCCCTGTCCCCCCCATCCCTGTCCCCCCCATGTCCCTTGGTATCCCCAGCCCTCCTTCCTCCCATGTCCCTGTTCCCTCTTGCCTCCATCCCTCCGTATCCCCACATGTCCCCATCTGCTGGTGTCCCCATCCCTCCCGTCCCCTCCCGTCCCATGTCCCCATCCCTGTCCTCTGTGTCCCCCCATTCCCCACATCCCCATCCCTCCCACCTCTCCACATCTCCGTCCCTGTCCTCCGTGTCCCCCTGTCCCCCCACATCCCCATCCCTCCTGTCTCTCCACACCTCCACCACTGTCCTCTGTGGCCCCCTGTCCCCCCTGTCCGTCCCGTCTGTCCCGTCCCCCCTTGTCCCCATGTCCCTGGCCCTTCCCGTTCCTCCACCTCCCCAAGTCCCCATGTCCCCGTCCCAGTCCCCACCGGTGACAGCAGGCAGCAGGGCCAGCAGCGGTGGGGCCATGGCTGGCTGTCCCCGTGCCCCAGGGTGCCTTATGTACCCTCTGGGGGGGGGGGGCACACTGTGGGGCTGAGGGCAGGAAGGGCCTCCCCCCTCCCCGGAAACCACAGTGGCCGCAGTGGGGGGCTGGGGGGACCCAGGCATCCGGGCAGGGTGGCCACATGTCACATCCCCCCACTGGGGGGGGCTGCAAGCTTCCCCCCAACAGTGACCTGATCAGGGTGGTGGGGGGGACGAGGAGGTTTGGGAGGACTTGGGGGGACAAGAGGGGCTTGGAGGGGACAGGAGGGACTTGGCGGGACAAGGAGGACTTGGGGAGCTTGGGGTGACCTGAGTGGACAAGGAGGAGGCAAGGGGGGACCTGGGGGGGAATTTGGGGACCTGGGGGGGATAAGGGGGGGTAGGATGGGAGCTGGGGGGCTGGAGGCACCTGGGGAGACTGGGGGAACAAGGGGACTTGGGGGAGGTGGGAGGAGTTGGGGGGACAGGGGGTGACAAGGAGGGGGCAAGGGGGGACCTGGGGGAGATAAGGGGGAGGCAAAGGAGGCGCTGGGGGGCTGGCAGGACCTGGGGCGACCTGGGGAAACTGGGAGGACTGGGGAAACTGGGGGGGACAAGAGGGGCTTGGGGGGGGGACTTGGGGTGACTTTGGGGACCTGGGGGGCCTGAGGAGGGAGAAGGGGAGACGGGAGGGACAAGGGGAGCTTGGGGGCACCAGGAGAACTGGGAGGATGGGGGGGGCTTAGGGGGAACTGGGGGGACAGGGGGAGACCTGGGGGGGACACAGGGGACCTGAGGGCACCGGGGCAGGGGGGAAGTGTATGGGGACATGGTGGGGGGGGCTCAGGAGGCCATGGAGGCCTGTGGGGACAGAGGACAGGGACATCCCAGCCCCCCAGTTCCTGGCAGTCATGTCCCCGTGTCCCACCGCAAACCCCAGAGCCACCCCCCCTCCTCCCCCCCGGCTTCCTGTGGGGCTGGGGAGGAATGGGGACATGGGGGGGGGATGACACAGGGGCTGGGGGGGGGGAATGGAGACACGGGGCTGGCACAGGGCAGGCGGACATGGGGACATGGGGGGGGTCATGTCTGTCCCCACTGCCCCCAAATGCCACCCACAGCCCCCTCTGCCCCCCATGGCACCCCTCTGCCCCTATTGCACCCCATGCACCCTTCTGCTACCTCTGCCCTGCATGGAACCTCCCCCCACCTCCCATAGCACCCCATTGCACCCCATTGCACCCCAATGGCCTCACTGCCCCCCCACTGCACCCCCCTGCCCCCCTGGCAACCAATTGCACTGCTGTGACCTCTCTGCCCCCCCATGGCACCCCTCTGCTCCTCATTGCACCCCATTGCACCCCTCTGCCCCCACTGCTCCCCATAGCAGCCTTCAGCCTCGTCTGCCCCCCATGGCAACCCTCAGCCCTCTCTGCCCCCCATGGCACCCCTCTGCTCCTTATGGCAGCACTCTGCCCCCATTGCACCCCTCTGCCCCCCCTGTTGCACCCCCCCTGCACCATCTGCCCCCCCATGACACTCCTCTGCCCTCCTTGCACCCCACTGCAGGCTGCTGCCCACTCTGCCCTCCCAGGCCCCCCCTTTGCCCCCATTGTGCCCCTCGGCCCCCATGGCATCACTTTGCACCCTTCTGCCCCTCTGCTCACATTGCACCCATTGAGCGCTTCTGATCCCAAGGCACCCCTCTGCCCTCCTTGCACCCCATTGCACCCTGCTGCCATCTCTGCCCCCAAGGCACCCCCTCTGCCCCCCATGGCACCTCTCTGTTCCCTCTGACCCCTATGGCACCCCCCTGCCCCCACTGCACCCTTCTGTCCCCTCTGCCCCCCATGGCACCCTGTTGAACCCCATGGCATCCTTCTGCTCCCCATTTAACCTCTCTGACCCCTATGACCCCATTGCACCCCTCTGCCCCTAATGGTACCCCCACTGCACCCCTTTGCCCCCCTATGGCACCCCTCCACCCCCCATGGCACCCTCGGCCCCCACTGCACCCCATTTTACCCCTCTGCTCCCAATGCCCCCATTTAACCCCTCTGCCTCCCCTCTGCTCCCACTGCATGCCATGGCACCCCTCTGCCCCACATGGCAACCCTCTGTCCCCCAATAACACCGCATGGCAGCCTTTTGCCCCCGTTGCACCCCATGGCACCCCTCAGCCCCCATGGCACCACGTTGCACCATTCAGACCCCCCACTACACCCCTCTGCCCCCCATGGCACCCTTCTGCCCCATTGCCCACCATTGTACCCCTCTGTCCCCAAGGCACCACATTGCACCCTTCTGCCCCTATTGCATCCTTCTGCCCCCCCGCCCCCATGGCATCCCCCACAGCACCTTTCTGCCCTCCATGGCACACCATTGCACCCTTCTGCCCCCCATATCATACCATTGCATGACTTAACTCACCGCCCCTCATTGCACCCCTCTGGCCCCTCTGCCCCCCATGGCACCCCTCTGTCCCCAAAGCACCACATTGCACCCTTCTGCCCCCACTGCCTCCCATTGCACCCCATTGCACCAAATGGCATCTACTGCCCCCCATGACACCCCTGTGCCCCCCTCTGCCCACCATGGCACCCCTCTGCCCTCTCTGCCACATGTGCACCCCGTTGCACCCTTCTGCCCCCCATGGCACCTCCCTGCCCTCTCTGCTTCCCATTGCACCCCTCTGCCCCCATTGCACCAATTGCCCCCCCACTCCCCTCTCTGACCCCCCACGGTACCCTTCTGCCCACATTGTACCACATTGCACAGCCCTGCCCCCATTGCACCCCATTGCACACTTCTGCCTCCCCCCCTCCAGGGTGCCCCTCTGCCCCTATGGCACCCCAAGGCACCCCTCTTTCCCCCTCCCCCATGGCACCTCTCTGCCCTCCCTGCCCCCACATTGCACCCCACTGCCCCCATTGACTCCTATTGCACCCCTCTACCTCCTTTGCCCCCCATGGCACCCATCTGCCCCCCCAGGAGTGCAGGGGATCAGCCTATGCCAAGGAGGCTGAGAGGCCAAGCCTTCCCCACCCAGCGGACCACTGCCTGGCCACCAAAGCCAGGGGTTCACAGCAGCACCTCTCTTTTTATTCCCTGCAGAGGAGTCCATCTCAGGTACAGGGTGGTCTCCCCTTTGCACGGCAGCAGTTCCTAGTGCCTTCCCCTCTGCTGCTCCAAGGGCATCTTCTCCACGGTGCTAGGGAGTCCAAAGGAGAGGTGGTCAGTGTCAGGTATAGGGAGAAGGCAGAGAAAGAGTGGGCCTTGGTCGGGCCAGGTCTTCCTGGAGCTGCTGTGGACCGTGCCCTCCAGATGGGCAAGGAGACCTCAGGCTCTTGCCACCTTGTTGGAGAGCAGCTGGCTGCTCAGAGGACTGGAGGGAGGAGGGACAGGTCCCAAGGCTTGCAAGGGGAAGATGCTGACATGTGCCTGAGGCCATGGCCCTGCTACCTCCTAGGCCCTCTCTCAGCTCCTTGGAAGCCACTGCAGAAGAAAGCAAATCCGGGGGGGGGGAAAAACCATTCCCCGCATTCATGGGAGGCAATGGCAGGGTCACTCCTGTGTGAGAACATTTACAGACCAGCAGCAGGGACAGGGCTGGAGTTTGTGCTTGTGCGGGCGCTGCTGCCTGAGGAAATGGTAGGGCAGCAGCAGGCACATGGCTCAGACACGGGGCTGTATGGTCACTGCTGCCTCAGTACCTGACAGACAAGGACCAGGCACATGGCTTCACCGCTCATTCTGAGGTCACTTCTGCCTCAGGACCTGTTAGGCCATCGGCAGGCTCTTGGTTGCTGTAGTTTCTTGTAAAGCCACCTGGATAGGCCAGCAGCAGGAACAGCATCAGCACAGCGGCTGTGAGGTCACTTCAGTCTGAGCAGCTGAGCAGCAGGAACATGGCTGTGAAATGGCTTGTGAGGGCACTTCTGTCACTGAAGACGCTAGGCCAGAAGCGCGCTGGCCTTGCAGGGCTCTTCCCTGCTGGGCTGGGCTCTCCAGGGAGGAGTGAGCTGCCCCCAGGCGGCATTGGGCAGGGGGGCTCGTGCCGGGCTCCCACTGCCGTGGATCCAGCAGGGTGCGTGGAGTCCGCTGAAGACACTCATCACCGAGTTCACACAAGCAGGGATTTGGTTGGTTTGTTTGGGACTATTTGCACACTGAAAGCGAGAGACTGCTGTTGCATTTAAAAACAAAGATTTATTATCCTATTCAAAAGAACCGCGCACAGCACAGAACTACAACAACACAGTTCATGCGGTTGTGAGGTGACTCTGTTGTTCTACACAAGCACTCTACCACAAAATAAATATAGGGGTGTGTGTGTGTGTGTGTGTGTATATATATATATATATATATATATGTGCATATATATGCATACACACACACACACACACACACACACACACACACACACAGTATCTTCCACTCCAAATTAAAAGGCAGGATGTTGCTGGCAGCTCAGGGAGCTGGAAGACACTGCTCATAAACCTCTCTCCATGGAAAGAGCTTCTGCTGATCTCAGGGGGATTCAGACTGTGGTTTCCATCGCCTCGTACAACACTGTAGCTCCCACCACTGCATGGCCCTGCATCAGCCTGACTGCAGGCCCTGCACTTTTTCTAGCCTACCGTTTTGTTTTGTTTTTTTAATAATAATGGTGGAATGCAATCTAGGTGTTTTTGTGGAAAGAAATGTGTTTCTTTTCTTTCATTTAACTTAAGAGGAACAGTTATAATACATTTGTTGATTAATATAAACATTTCCTTTAGTTGGGTACATTTACCAAAAGTAAACAATCCTGCAGCCTGTAACGCTGCACTGTAGGCACTAATGGCATTTTGACTCGCAGAACACTTCTATTTCTACATCTGTGTCTTTTTCTTAATGAGAAAGGTAAAGCACAAATAGACTTAGTGCTGTTCTGTTCCTTTTTACTTTTAGGCAGGAAATCCATTCTGTTGTTGGGCCTCCCTGTATTACAGCATCTGGACCTTTAGTAGAAGCATTTGAGAAGCATCCTGTGAAGGCATGCTTGCCGCTTTGGTCATGAGGTAGCGGCTTCTCTGCTTTTGTGCTTGAGGTACCACCCGCAGGCAACGGCTTGTGGTCTTCCCGAGCAAGTAACCTGGTCCAAAGGAGCCTCTGGAAATGAGACAGCAGACCGTGAGCTGGCGAGCTCTTCGGACAGGCTGAACGTTGGTCACCTCCTATAAAATGAACTTGGAAATTTCGATTCACAACCGGGCTTCTTTGACAGGGCCTGCCCTCACCTTTCCTGCCTATGTTGTGGCGCTGCTTGTGCTCCAGACTGGCTTGGACACAAGCCCACTCTGAACTGAAAACTCGGCACTCCCGGCGGTGCAGCAGCGTACCCAGGCTCCTACACCTTGCTGAAGGGCTCATCTGCTTTGCTCAAGCACAGCCCCACACGAATCGAGCTGTGAGGCTCCTTAGGAGGGACCTTAGCTCTCAGTAGCTCTGAAGTCAGGCAGAGGTTCAGGTCTGCTTCTGTCTGGGTAGCTAGGCCTATAATCTAATCCAAGGAGAAATTACACTCTGTTATTAAGTAACTGTTTTGTCTTGGTAGGCGTGTTCTGACACTTGGCCTGTACCCGCTGTATGGTTGATACACAGTTTTCAGTTTACATCCTGTTTACACGTGTTAGTTTGCATAGATAGAGAGTTATTAGTTCCACAGCAGCCTATTCTACATGCCTCAATATTCTCATGCAAACCTCCTTTTCAGCAGCACGCAGGAAGCCCAGAGGACAGCACCAACTATCTTTTATACTCCGCATGGCCGTGTAGAGTGGGGGGCTCTTGGAGTCTCACGGGAAGCTACATTTACTACATTTTTACAGCACAGTCCAGCATAGGCACCAGTTCTGGTGCTTGCAACATCAGATGTACGTCATGCAAATCTCCCCAAGGAGCTCTTCCATTGGTAGTTTTCCTTTTTCAGTTTCAGATTCATTTATGGATCTCTTAAGCACCTGAATGCTGTGCTTTCCCAAGCAAATGCGTACTGATACCACTAGGACACCCTGCCTGAATCTCCTAAAATTTCCTTAGGCAGAAGACAATACTGAAAACACTGGTCTAAACTGTTTTCTGACTCAAGAGACTCACGCTGACCCAGCCTTCCCCCCTCCTCCCCACAGGCTTATTAGACAGATGTATAAATTTGCCTGGGAGAATAATTCCCGTGACTTTGAGATAGTTACTTATATCCTCAGTCCAGTGTATGTAATATGCGCAATGTAAAAGGCAAGCAAGGTACGTTCACCAAAAGCCTACCTTCTGACAGTCTGCCATTGCAAAATATAGATGTTACATTGTTCATAAGAGAAATCTGGTTAGCATTTCAATGCCTTTACCAAGATGTCAGTTCTTTCTTCATGAAGGCCAAGGCTTGAAAAATTGGGAAGCTCAATTCCACCCTGTGTTTCAGGGACTTTAGCAAGACAACTACACCAATGCCCATCAGCAGACTTCAGTAGGAATGCATCCTTCACCTTCTAGACTTCTGAGAGTTCACGTTCAAGGAAGGCGATAAAAACGTCGAACAGGTTACTCTCATGCTGACGATTTCCTCCTGAATACAGAAACAAAAATCTTGACTAGGTGTGCTTACCGTCCAATACTTTGAAAGAGCGGAACTTGGAATTTCTACAAATTTGTCCCACTGTTAATAAATTCCTTCTAAATTGAACACTGCACTTCCAGCCATGTCAACAGTTGCTGGCATCAAGGCAGCTCCCTTTTCTCACAGAAGGCTCCAGCAGTTCAGGCCTAAGCCCCCAGGTCAGGGCTCAGTGCTGCCCCTGGAAACAGTCCTCCATTTCCTCAGGACTGCAGAAGCCAGGTCGCTCTCCCATGGAATACTCCAGCAGCCAGGGTGCTAAGTTTCTACCTTATTTTTCCAAAGACGATGACAAAAAATGGTGTTAGGATACAAGAGTTAATATTGGCCTCCTCAAAGAGTGCAAAGCACTTCAGCCCTAGTAGCACTACCTCAAACATTGACATCTTGGAGTCTCTACCGGAAGCCATTCTTGCAGTTCCTTCAAATGATAGCATGAAGCTAATGCCGTCCTGCTATGCAAAACTTTGCAGCTTCTCCCCAAACTACTGCTGTTTCCTCCTAGTGGTCCATCTGCCTCCTCCCATTTCCATTTCCTGTCTTTAACAGTTCATTGAACTCATTCACAAGTCAGCCCTCAGCCACGTATCTGATCTCTCTCTAGACAGACAGGCAAGACTTGATAGTAAAGCCTTTGGTTACTCTTTAAGAAGATGCAAGTTCTTGGATTTTCTCTCCTGGAATTTGTCAGCAAGAGTTGAGCAGAAAGTCTAAAGCTGGGGGAAAGAAAAAGGTATTCTGCATCTCCAGATAATACCTAAGTATCAATAAGAAAAGCTAGCCTGCTGGTGTTTAGAAAAGAATTACAAGGAATAAAGAAGAAAAATCATTCAAAGCTTTTGGTTTTGTTCTTTGCAATTCTTTTAACCTTGCTGAAAGCAAAGAATTTAAAGTCACATTTCATCATACTGTGAGTTGAGTTTTGCTGACAGAGAACAGATACAGGTAATCATTACATCTGCAGATATTGTGCCCATACAAGGAAACACCTGGTCTTTCAAGCAGCAAATTAGAATTGACTTCCAACAGTTAAACCTGTCGTGCTCATAAACTAATCAAGTGTACCTAAAATGCTCAAAAAATCCCCACATCACCAAACTCACCTTTTTAAACCAGGACACTTTTGGAGTACAGTCTCCTTGTAAGCCCTTAACTATGAGAAAGCATTGTATACGGTTTGATTCTACATATATTCCAGCTTTTATCCACCTTTAAGGAATTACTACCATAAAAGCTCAATACTGATAGAAGTTTTCTAAGCACGCAAATGTACTGATTCCTCAATTTAATATTCTCCTGCAAACAGCTGAGTTTGCATGGATAGTGGTAATACAGTCTCTGTTACCTTGGACGTCACACTTTGGATCTGTCATAGGACCTCTGGATAAAGCAACGGAAAAATGACCATCTCTCTTTTTGCATCTGAACTTTGGTCAGAAAGGCCACCCACGCCTAAAGATCAATTCAACAGAACACATACCATAGGTTAAAGAAAGGTAAAGAAACTCCATCATTGCCTCTATTTATAATTTTGGGGTTATGGGAGTATTCTTTCTGAATAAACTACTATAAAGGAGAGGGGCAGTAGAATTTTACATTCAAACATTTAGAGTTTACTCCCAGCCCCTCCAGCAAAGTCCAATTGCTCTTAAAGAATCACTTCTAAAAGGCCAGGTGTAGACAGCCCAGCTAGAGTCACCAGTCCCAAGAGATTAAATATTATGCCAAGAGATTCAATGCTGACACCATTTAGAATCTGTACAAGAGCAGGGAGGAGAGCACTTCATAGCCACGCAGTTGCTCCTCCACTTCCGCAGATTCCTCCCTCTCCCCTTCTCTAACCACACTCACCTTCTGAAAGCTCTGCTAGGGCTGCGCTTCCTGTGCCTCGCAAAATCTTCCTCATCCTCAGAGGAGGAGGAGGGCGAATCACTGTAGGAGACTGCATGTTTCCATCTGCCAGCTTGTCAAGAACAACAACACAAACAAGATTAAGAACACACTATGTCAAAAATCAAGAGAAGTCTACCTTGGAACGCACTGTGAGAGAGATCTACAAATTGTCCAGCTCACTATGTTCCTCAGGCATGTGATTTCCAAAAGCGTTACATGTTTTTCCTTGTGAGAGCAAAATTCAGCCTTTGCTGGGAAGGCAAAAGGCCTAACTAGTTTACAACCAAAATTCAGCTACAAATTGCTCATTTTCTCCAACGCAACTGACACAGAAAGCACCCAGTTTCACTGAGCATGAAGTATCCACTCTCTGAAACATAAGCCACTTGCACATACCAGTCTGTCTTCCAAAACTGAGGCCCCTCTTCTTTCCTAAACGGACTGCTCTCAAGAATGCTAAACAAAGTGCTCATATCATGCAATAGAGAGCATTTTCCAAGTTCCAAGTGCTTACAGAATGCAAAACAACCTCTGTCACCACACTCACCGTTACCGCTTCTTTTTGGACTTGTTCTTGTTTAAGTAGGCTTCCACAGAGAAACAGTCCAAGAAGAAACTAGGATTGGCAGCTGAGGGATTAGAAAAGAACATTGCACTTCTGTTCAGTCTGACTTTTGCATACAGTAGGCCAGAGCTGTGCAAAGGCACTGTATTGTGCTTGCGAATCTATTGCCCCTGGTTTCCACTGAACTTAATGTTCAAAGCGGTTACCAAAAACAGCAGGAAAAGGAAAGAAGGGAGCTCCTGAGACAGCTTCAATTAATTATGATGCATACAGGAAAGGCTTTTGCCATTAGCTTCTGCAAAGTAACTTGAAATTCTTTCAGGAATGACACCAAGAATGCAAAACACTGAGTGTACTTGTCTAGCCAGCTTTTAATAATACCTTCTCAAGTAAGTAGCCAGATGCCAGCAAAGGAACATACATGCTCTGTTTACCTACCTGCCAACTAAGAATAATTTCATATTATTTCTCAGTTAAAAAAAATTTTTTTCAAAAAAAGAAAATTGGTCCTGCTTTCTGAATGCAAGATAAATGATGTGGAGTATAGAGACAGAGCACATGGAAAACTGAGAAATGAGTCTGTGAGCACTGCCAAGCCCACACCTCACTCCTCCAGCACTCTTCTCTTTGATCACAACGGCATGAACTTCTCTCCTCTTCTGTTCTTTACTCTCCTGTTCCTTGAATCCCTCCACTTGGTCCAGTGATGCCATCTAACTTCCTTTACACCAACACTCACACATGCTTCCCTGTAATCACGCATTCTCTTCTGGCACTCTTCCCACTAGGAAAGCATACTTCAGTTTTTCTCCCCATTTCAAATTCCACAGTTTTCACTTTGCACCTTAACGAAATGCCGCCCCGTACTCTTTTCTCCCATTTGACACACTATTTATAGTGCCTTTATGCAGCTTTCTCCCATTCACCTCCCTGAAATCCACACGCTTGAACCAAGTCACACCGCTCCACTCTCTAGATCGCCCAGGCCTTGTATTGAAGCCACTCTGCTTAAAATCATAGGGTAACTTTTCTGAATTAGACTTCCAGACCATTAGTCAACTCTCATTCTTCCTTACTAGTCTACTGCCTTTGGCACATTTCACCATGCTTCTTTCTAGGCATCTCTTGCCCTACCTCCACTTCTTTCCGCCACCTTCCCTAGCTTCCTCCTTCCCTCTCAGTGGTCTCTCACTGTTCTACAAGGAGTCCTGATGCCAACGTGCTTCTTTGGGTGGCCCAGGCTATGGCTAAACTAACGCATAAAAAATGGCCGTGCACTCTTCCCTGGCCTGTTAATGACTAATAACAAGATTACCCCAGGGCTAACTAAGACCTCATACCTGCACATTTGCCTTGAACTTTTTGGTAGGTTTTCGTTCCCCTCATTCAAAGTTTTGCACAGCCTGCAGAACATGTGCGAGGAACCGCCTTCACGAGGTATTGCATAATTACATCTCTCCCTCAAGGCCTGATCAGCTCAGCTACTGCAACATGCTCTTCTCTCCTGAAATACAGCCTTGCCCCACTCACATCCTTTCAGAAAGGTGCTGCAAAGCTCATATTCTGAGCTTAGTGCCTTAATCACAAAGAGCATTCTCCCCAAACCCTTCAAGTTTCTTCTCTCACAGCAAACATAAATTTGCTAAGGCTTTTCACGATTTAGCCTCATTCCTACATTATTTCCTACGGAGTACCCAGAGGACAGCTCTGAATTCCAAGCCGGCCCTGACAGCAGCTCCAACTGCCTGCCTGCTCAACACACAAATGCGGAAGCACGTTCTCTTCTCCCCTGTCAACTTCACGCTTCACAGGAGCTTTTCATATGCATCTGGCAGTTTTCCTCACCTCCTGAATATTCTGGCTGGGCTGCTCACAACCCACAAGAACTGTCAGGCTGCTGCTGTAGTGAGAGCTGTGCTTATCATTCAGAGTAGTACTCTCCATTTCCTTGTATTCCCACCTGCCCTCAGACAAGCCTTTTCTCTTGTGTTAGGTTGTAAGCATTTTGGAAAAGGACTGTTTTTTTTTTGAGGACTCTAGGTCCTGAGCTTACTAGCGGCGCCTTGGAGTCCATGACTATGGCTTTTAAGCTCCTTGACTATACAGAAATATGAAGAGATGAAGAGTATCCAGTAGTTCAGCTCATTTCTTTAAGATGAGGTTCTGGCTGGAACATGGTAAAGAAAACTGAAAGCCGGAACAAACCTACACTGCCATCCTGAGTGTCAGCGATTTCCTCATCCGTTCTTTAAGTTTCTTTCTTGTTCTTTCCTCCTCGGGAGTACATACCAAGGTTTTCCTAATTGCAAGAAACAAGAAGGCTCAGACACAAACATGCAGAAAATCTGACACGCACACTTGGTGCCTACATAGGAACTTTATCAAGGCTCTGCATATACACAAAAGATTAGCATACAGTTCCACTATGCAGAAAGCAAGAAAGAATCCCTGGAAACCAACCATCTAGTTTTACTTATTTTCACAGTAGGCAAATTCCAATTTAGGCTTGTAGCCTTCCATCTAACAGTGGTGAGAAGTTGGAAGCGTATTTTAATAAAAGAAATGATTAGCAAAACAAAAAGCAGGACATCCACAGAGATTCCTGGAGTATATGAATCTCTCTTTCCTTTTTATCCTAGAGTTCTCAAAGAAGAGGGCAGTGATCCCCGCAGGGAGCACCCAGGAGGAGAGAACAGGAACATCATTCTGCCATCCAGGATTGACCACAAGAATTTCTGCTCTAAACTGGGGTTCAGTAAATGGGGAAGCTACCATGCATTTCTTATCCAGATACAAAACTGAGTGCACCAGCTAATCACACACTAATAATCCACCAGTAGAATCATGAAAAAAAGCCATATTTAACCAGCAGATACAGAATACTGGCACTTGACAGATATCATATGAAGCATTGTGGATAATTCTGGTCTCTTCTGGAAGGAAAAAAAAGGGAATTTATATTCAAACAAAAAGCAACAAAGGCAGGCTGTGAATATGCTCCAGAAATGAAGTGCCTGTCATTCAAAAGGACACTAGGAGAATTTAACAGTGAAGAGCACGGTGAAGACAGAGGAAACATGATTGTTACATATAACCGAAGGTGCTCTAGGCACAGAGAACCACTTAAGCTCACGGGAAATGCTGGCACAAGAACAAACATCCATAAAGTTGCCACCAATAAATGTAGTTGGATTTGAGAAGGCTTCAAATCCCTGAAAAGAAAATTCTGGAAGTAGCTCGCAATCAAGGGAATCTCACGAGGGAGCTTAAGTCCATTTCTGAAAATGATTCTAGGATACATTTGCCCTGTAACGGGTGACTAAACTACCGGACACAGGAGATTCTTTGGGAGGTGATGAGATGTCAAGGAAAAACAGGCAAACGGGAATCCAAACCTGAGTTTCAGTGAGAAGCACAGGAAACAATACACTGCCTTTTTAGCCTGTAGGCTAACCACACTTCCCAAGCGCACATCGTTCTTCAGTGCATGACGAACAATAAGAGTCAGTAACTGCGGAGGAAAATCACGACACATTAACAGCTGGTTGTGCCCATGCAACGGAAGGCATCAGGCCATCTCTTAGCACATTTCAACCCCAGCCATCATTTTGATAAGTTTTAGAGTAAAAAGGCAGGCCCTGGAACAGCTGTTTGTAAACAGAGTGTCCATTCCAAAAAAAAAAAAAAGAAAAAAAAGAAAATCACAGAAAGGGCCTTCAGAGAATGCAGCATAAGGTGTATATGCCAACTTGTCCCTGTGGGATCTTGCAATGGCACTGTCATTTCTGAGGTCTGACAAAGCTTCCTTGCCATAACTTGAGGGGAAATCCCCCTGAAAGGTAACACAGTACCTGCTGACTTTCTGCTACCAGGAAGATCAGGCTCTTGCCAAGAAGCACATCCGTACTTCAGAGATGCCGACACGCCAGGCTCCCAGACATCTACGTGCGACTCTGCAGTGACTGACTGTCGCGTGAAAGGGAGGGACGGAAGGCCCTTCCTTATCTTTATAATTTACGTTTGCCTGCCAGAGCCCCCCTGTTTGAGGACTTTCCCTGGGTCAGTTTCGCAAAGTAAAAAGAATAAGATTTTATTAAAGCGACAGATACAACAGGTTCGGAATTGCCGTTGATAAATGCACTTGCTGCTACAAATTTTCTTTCTATGAGCTCAAACTAACAAATAAGCGCTTTCAATAATAATATATTTTCCCGGGTAACGTCCGACGTTTGTCGAAGGCGCAAGTCTTACCAAAGAGGCGTCCCTGTTTGGGGGAGGGAGAAGGAGGCTCGCTCGTCAGCAATCTCCAGTGAACAGGTCAGCGGTTCAATTTTCTTCCCTTCCAAAAATTTTAGTGAGCTATCCTCTGTTTTATAGTTGCTGAAGGTGGGATGTGGAAGTGCGGCAGACATACTTCATTGGCCGGATTGCCATTTGCGCAGTTGTTGGGGGTATGCCCCCCTTATTTACATATCGTTATGCAGCAAAGGGCGTGATTTTTAATATGGTAAGCAGGGATAATGAGGCTGGGGGTACTATAGGTCAACAGTTAGTCTGTGAGCAGCAATTATTTTTTGGGATGCAACCCTTTGTGGTCAGGGGCGGACCGTGATACCTCCATATCGCTCCCTCCTCCGCCGTGCAGCTGGAACAAACTGTCTGGCCTTCACCAGCTAGTTCGTTACTCATGTTGCAAAAGGGTGATGTGCTTTGGCTGCCACGTACTGTTTTTCCCGTGTGCCCCCTTATCTTTCTCCCTGAATTCTCTCTTGTTCCCACACTGACCAAACATGTTGCAGGTTGCCTACACGGAGCAGAGAGAGCACAGGCAGCTTCACTGACTAGCATCATCCTCAAACCCAGCAGGAAAGGAGAAAGCATCCTTCCTTACAGAGAGTAGCAAACCTACGTAAGCCTCACCCACTCTCGCTGGAGTACAGAATCGCAGAATGGCCAAGGTTGGAAGGGACCTCTGGAGATCCTCCTGTCCAACTCCCCGCTCAAGCAGGGTCCCCTAGAGCACGCTGCCCAGGATTGTGTCCAGACGGCTTCTGAATATCTCCAAGGAAGGAAACTCCACAAACCTCTCTGGGCAACCTCTTCCAGTGCTCTGTTACCCTCACAGGAAAGAAGTTTTTCCTCGTGTTCAGCCGGAACTTCCTATGTTTCAGTTTGTGCCTGTTGCCTCTCCTCCTATCGCTGGGCACCACTGAAAAGAGTCTGGCCCCATCCTCTCTACACCCTAAATTACGGAAAGCAGGCAAAAAGTCATGGGAAGGACAAACTATCCAGCACAGAAAGGTCAGGAGTGCTGCTCTTTTCTGGTTTTCCCCTTCTGATTAGAGGCCTCCATGAACGTTTTTGCTAGTACCCCAGAGTGGCAGGAGGACACAGCTGAAGCCTTTTCATTGCTTGCTTCCACCCCGGCCGAGGTTTCACAGGGAACACGCTCAAACCTGCTTTCCTGCAGCACAAGTCCAGCTTTTCTGACCGCCTTCTACGCTTAAGCAGAAACCCCAGCCATGAGGAGGGCTCTGATGGCTTTCCAGACTGTCGGTATTGTCAAGAGAGAAAAGACAGTCTGCACTGCAGTCAGTGATATGAAGGAACAGGAATAACGTTGGGCTCTGGATCCAAAGACGGGGAGAAGGGAAAGCAATTCAAAAAGAAGAACGAATCTCCTCGCTTTGAGAGAGGCCTGTACTCCACGACTGTCACGCAGACACCGCAGGACAGACACGTGATAGCAAGAGAAGGGTCCTGTACAAACCTTCTAGGGCGTGTTCTATTCCTTTAGGGAACGGGTGCTGTAAAGATGAGTGGGTATTTCCTCCCAGTCTGGACAGCGCAGAAACAACTGGGCGGAAAGAAGAATACCCTAGTCACTACCCTCTCATCTAACATCTCAAAAGGAGTGATGAGAGACCTCCCTTATCCTGTCCACAGAAATGACTGATCATTGCCCTCGCAAGATCAAACTGCGAGTCAAGGCAAGGCAAAAGCCTATCCTGCTTGTCCAGGATTGGCCTTCAGCAGTTAGAAGTAGTTGGAGATGTCATCTTCAGAAATGGCTTTCAAGCCCTTCCTTCCTTGCAGCATATTTGAACCACCTTAAGGGAAATAACCTGACTTACTTACTCTGTGACTTGATCTTACTCTGTGACTTGATCTTACTTCAGGAAGATTATGAGTGAAGGACCAGGGGGCAGAGAGGGAAGAAAGGGAGGGAAGATTGGGTCTTTCGGGACCCCACTACATCTGCCCAGCCACAAGAGTTCTCACTTCAAAATGACTTCTAAAAAGGGAACCAGGGCACGTAGTTGAGTGCTGCCTTAAATACTTAGGCTGAAAAATTATTAGTTGAAAATCAGTTTTCTGTTCCTCTTGATGTTTGCCCCGACAAAGAAATACAATCTAAACACATTCAGAATCAGAGCAGGAAGATGGCCAGTAAAGCCTTTGCTTTTTTTTTTTCTCTCCTCCTCCCTCCCTAGCTCTCCAATCAACTTAAGCATTCAGCTGCCAATTCTTTCAGGTGACAAAGTTCATCTGAAGAACACTCCACACCTGCCACTTTGGGGGCAGCATGGCTTCGCCCATCCCCCTCCTACATGCATGCAAGACAGGACAACCCAGCAAAACCACATCGACTTCACTAACAACAGCTTGCAAGCCCCTGAGCAAAAGCTGCTCCTCGAAACAACTCCTGTTTTAACAGGTCAACGGGTTAAACACATTTCTCCCCAAAAGACGCAAAGACCACATACATTACAAAGCCATTGGCTGCAGGCCTTTGCCCAAGAGGAAGTGCACAGCTTCTGCTGGCAAGCACGTGTCAGAAATCCAGACAGACAACACAGCTCTGACCTGCAGAGGCCTCTGGAAGTCCCAGCCCTCGTCCTACACACCAAATATGCAGAGAGCTGCAAAACCCCAGCCCCTGCCCCAGACACTTCACACCTACACCACTTCCCCACTTCTGCCATTTGGGCAAGACATCTGCAGCTGATGAGGAGCTGCACTCACCTCTGCGAGTCTCTGCTTTCCTTCACCTGCTTTGTCTCTGGACACACAATCTGCCTACATGCACAGAAAAATCCCCACAGGCACTTCCGTTCAGGTGTCGTGGAATCTCCTAATGAATGGAAAAGAGAGGGAGAATTTGCCTCTCTCTTGGCTGCCTGGCCCACTTGCCCTCTCAACTGGTCCATTAAGAACAGGACGAGATGCCTTTGGCCCTTCTCTAATGGCTTGCGCTCATTAGTACGGGTTCAGGCCTTACGAGGAGGAATTCCATTCCCCTTTCCAAGCCAAGTAATGCTCACATACACGTGACTCCAGCTGCTTAAAACAAAACACAAACACAAAAAAACCCACTCACTCATCTCCGTATGGTAGGCCAACAGAAAGAATCAAAGGACACTGCCTGGCTGGGCAATAAAGTGTCCGAGGATAGTCACTGCAGGACAAGTAAAGCATCTGGGGGAGAAAACCCCCAAATCTTAACTTTACATGCATAGCGACAGGCTGTGACCTAATGGTTATTGGTCAAGAAGACCCAACCACTCAAACAGAGATGGCCAGGAAAAGACATGCTCCTTGCTCTGCAGAGGTCAAAAGAAGCAGAGCAAACGGTATTAGAAAAGGAACAGAGAACCCAAGCAAGAAATTGCATTAGGCCCTTCCAAGGACTCATGGTAGGCCTTCAGCCCAAAGACTGGGTGCACCTCTGGAAGAACAAATTCAGCCAAGGCCATCGGGCTACTACCTCTGCCTGATGAAGCTCCCAGGTCTGTCACAGCCTGCTGGAAGAATACTCTAAGGAGAAAAAAAAAAGTCACTATATACTGCCCTCTTCTGGTCCTGCTTCCTCGACAGCTGCTGTTCAACACTAGCCAAGAGAGTACCAGGCTGAAACAACATCTCGTTCAACCCAGTGGCCCCTCTGCTCCTGCTCTCTAAAGCTGTTGGAGTAATCATCTTCACTACCTCTGCATCAGGGGCCAAGACGTCTAAGGGTGTCAGCTCAGCTAGAGATTTGTGCTATGCCAGCTAACACACGCAGAAATGTTTGCTAACGCTGAAGAGCTGCAATAATTTGGAAGCTCTTGAAGTGGGGAGAGCGGGGGCCAGGAGCAGTTACAAAGCTCTTGGAAGAACGCAATGCCTCCCATGGATAGCACGCTTCCTCTTACACTCAGGCTGCTACTAGGAAGCACTTCCTTGACATTCTTCCCTCTGCTCAAAAGCCTAGCTTTACTGATTGCTCTGTAAAGTTAGCACATTTGTGCCAGAGGCTACCATGGATTTGACAGCAAAGTTGTGGCTCTGAATATACTGGGAAGGTGGCAGAACCCCGGCATCCAAGACCCCGCACGGAGGGCACAATGCCACGCGAGATCAATAACTCGGGTCCCATTCCCTCCAACTTGCAGCAAGTCAATCACAAAGATTGACGGTCTGCATCTACTAAGAGAAAAGCAACAACATCTAATCCTGCGTTAAACAGAGAGAACCTGACAAATCCTTCTGGTGAGTCAAAGCAGAAAAGCACTGACTGAGCAGTTACTTACAGCAAAGCTTCACAAAGCTTGCTGCCTTTTGGTCCCACTGCATCAAAGCATTTCCTGGCCTTCTTTCTGACCCGTTATTAAGATACACTTGTTAAAGGAGACACAGCACAGCCTTGGGCTGCACACAATAAAACCAAAATGGACTATCCTTACTTGCTGGTGCTCCTCACCCAACTCTAAAGAAAAGCCAGTTTGACTCACCACCAGTGCCCAGGGCGTTCTCAAGTGAATGGGCACTAAGATGCGGTCCTCTTGGAAGACGTATACTCCTCCCCTCCATCTTCCTACTGCTCCGGAGCCCCCACAAATTAGTTTGCGATAGAACAAAGTACCCAAAGCATGAACCACTGGCTAGCCTTCCTTCTTCTTTCTTTACACCACAAGATTCACATAGCAATTGGTGATCTGTATAACAAAAAGAAAGCTTGAGGTGAAAAATGCAACACTGCTTTACCAAAGGAAAAGTACACCAACACTTCTCTGCTGGCCACCCTGCAGCAGGCAGCTGCCTGAGAGAACTCCAGGCGCAGCTTCTCTTCCCAGACGTTAGCGCATGGTTACCGCTTCAGAGTTTGCTAGGAACACTTGTCACCCACTCCAGTCAATCTGGACTTGAGTAGGACTAACTCCAGGAAGCAGCACCAGACAAGAAGGACAGGTGCTTTCAGAAATACTGCGCCCTTCGAGGCTGAAAAACAGAACCTGAACACAGATACTTTGGAGATCTGCAGTGGGAGGGGGGGTCAGCAACGAATTGGGAAAAGAAAACTCACATACACCCTCAAGGGGTATTTTTCAATATATACTGGTGGAGAACACCACTGCGCTGCAGCAAGTTTTACCTCACCCTTCAGCCAGCCAAGCTCCTTTAGCCTGTGGATGTGCTCACAGGTGACCCTGAGGTTGACAGCACTGCTCATCATCTCCTCTGGTTTGCCTTCCTCCAATGCAGCAAGGACCCCTCTCGCCATTCCTGCAAAAAGCACAGGTACAGGGGAAAGGGCTCAGGAGACAAAGTCCTCAGCACAACCACCTGTGCGCAGCAGTCAGCTGAAACAAGGCCTTGCAAAGCCTGTCAAGCTACAGCTTGGAAACAGCAGGAGTGCTTTGGAGCACCGGATCACTGGCTTCCTCAGTTTGCTGCTCAGTTAGCAACAGCAGCCTGGGATTTTTTTTTCCTTTCAGAGTCCTAATTTGGAAGGGCAGGGTTGTTTCAATCTGTTTTCATATCAGTGCTGACAGGTGCAAGAGAGGAAGCTGACAGAAAACATGAGCGCTAGCAAACACAAGGAAACGGCTGAGGAACGAACACAAGAACAGCAAGAGCCTCCTCTCCCACATCAGGCTGCAGCCCTCACAACACTGAGCTTTAACCTCACCGCAGCAGGCATTCTCCACACTAAGGCACCTAACACAGGAGCCTGGAAGAACTTGAAGGTGGTGAGCTTCAAAGGGAACGGAGCTGACAACACAAGGGCAAATGGATGTCACTACATGGGAGTTCAGGCAATCAGAAGTCCATGCTGGGCGTCTGACTCGCTGCAAAAGGGCTGCTGGCATCCAAGTCTGCTTAAGGAAGGCAAAGAAACCATGGGCGTATTAGCATAAAATACTCTGATCTGCAATAGCACCTCCTTCTTGCTTGAGGCTGGGTTCACAAAATTCAGAAACCACCCTTTTCCCTCAGATTGTAGCATTACTCTGCAGGCTTCAGTAAACCCTTGTTTTGCTAGTCCTTTCCAAGCCAGATTGGAGCAAGTAAGGACAGACTGCTCGACTAGCACACAATGACAAAAGTCTTGCTCATGCATAAAAGTGCAAGAAGGATATTTTGTACACACAACCAATCAGCCAGCCAATTCCTCCCTTTCCAAACTCCCAAGTGCCTTTTTAGGGATGGCCGCTTTCAAACTGTGCACCCGTCTGCTACTGAATCCAAAGCCAAGAAAGCCACAGCGTTGGCTGAGTTTACACAAGCATTAAGAAGCTCAGCAAAGCCTCCTATATAGCTCTTCAGCTGAGACTGAGTTCTCATGATAGTTCTCATTTCCATGGTTAAGCTTGTATTTCTCATTTCAGTCCTTATCACAGATGAAAATCCAAGAGATGCACCACATATCTCACAACACACGGAAGAGCAGACTAAACACGTGTTGCAACCTTGTACTGGGAGTCAACTAAGCTGGTGAACTGTGCGCTTTCAAGCGTTACCCCACAGGCAAGAGGGAAAGAATGAAAACAGCATAGAGTGGAGCGCTCCGAATGGCACAGCCACAAAAGAAACGACAGCAGGAGACCTCTGTCAAAGCACCGTTTGTTGAAGAAGGCCCCCCCTCCCCCTGGGAAAAACAACTGGCACCACAGAGCATTCTTTGCTCAACAACATACTCGGAAGAGAGCAAACAGTTACGGTTGAAAACACTCAATCAGCTTTCCCTAAAAAAAGAAATAATAAAAACAATAGAAAGACCTTGCGGGAGACAGCGTGGTGCCTTCCTGAAGTCAGCGCAAGAGCAGCCCCTGCTCTGCCCTCCTGCACTGAGCTGGGCAATGCTGCTGCTGCTGCCTCCCCAGGCACGTGGCTCCCTCCTGGCCAGGCCCTTCCCACCAGCACACGTCCCCAGGGCAAGGACCAGGCTGGGGCTGCGCTGCCAGCAGCAGCCTCGCGGGAGCCTGCTGCCAGCTCCCCGCTCCGAGCCCTGGCCTGTTCCCTGGAGCCCAGAGCTGGGCGCCAGCAGCTCCCTCCCCTCGCCCACCGCCAGGAAGGCTTTGTGCCAGGCAGCTCCCGGCTGTCTGGGGGAGTGTGCAGGGAGGGCTTGGAGGAGCTCTGCAGCTCTCCTGGACCTGGGAGGGAGGTGGCGAGGGCCACGGTGACTCCCAGAGATGCCTTTTGTGTCCTGCTCATGCTGACGTGGCAGAAGCCCCCCAGCGCTGGGGTCATCATGTGTGGGTGTCGTGCTGCTTGCTGCCCACACCTGCATTTTGGAAAGGAAAAATGAGTGTGGTGTGGGGCCAGTCACTGCAAGTGCACGAGAATAACTGACAGGCATTTTTCAAGGCAAAGTAACTCTTCTTGTCCTGTTGGGTGCCCGAGAGATGGCTTCTTTCCTCAGCAGCATCCCTCAAATCCTGTAGCTGCATGATGGCCTGCGCTGTGTCCCGGGCCCTGGGGCCTTGGGGCCTTGGAAGGGCCACTGATGGGGCCCATGTCCAAAGCAAGCTCCCGAGCGCTCCCCCCCACGGGGACCCTGCTGCGCTCCTCACTGAAAGCACCTCGGAGTCCCAGGGAGAGTCGCTGTCTTCCTCCCGCTCCACTCCTGCTGCTGACGTAACACCTACAAAGGAAGTAAGAAACGACATGCCATGAGTCCTTCTTTCACTCTGCTGTTCTCCTCCATCAGGCAAGCCCTGCAGCCAAGAGACGGAGAACAGTTCAACTACAGAGGAAAAACAAAGCCGTGTTGTTCAGCCCCAGCCGCACTGCCGTGTTCTCGCCACTTCCCGTGGCCTTCTCTGCAGCAGAAGATGCCCAAGCCCAGCACGGCAGCTCACACGGCTACAACAAACGCCCAACAGATGGTCGGGTAGCATGCAAACCAGGCTCAGGCAGGCCGGAGTCATGGAGTAGGGAGGTTTCGGGGGCATCTCCCCTCCAAACTAGGGCTCCAGAGTTTGGCACTCACGAGCACTTTGCACGGTAGAGGAGGAACCCTCAAAGCGCTAGCCAAAACATCCTCACATGTGCAGCAAGTCACCAGGAAACAACGCTCCTTACCTAGCACTACCACAAAACAGCTCCCTCAACTGACACTCGCTACCCTCAACCTTCCCCCCTGGCATTTGCTGGCAAGGGCAAAAGGGGGTGCCGTACCGTCTCACAAGCAGATCACCATTTCCGGTCATTGACTCGGCACAACTAGCAAAGAAACAAAGCGGATCAATGTTTATTAACTCACCTCTCACACCAGCAGGGGCTTCTGCAGCATCCGCAACTTGAGGACCACCAGTAGCCTCCTCTCCCTTCCGTTCAGGTGATTCTTCCTAAAAGAGGCCAGCCAAAAGCGTTGGAAAGAACAGAAACAAGCAGCCTCTGCACAGGCAGGTGACACCTTGCAAAGTACTTCTCTCCTCTGTACCCACACAGGGAAACGTTCTCACTTCTCTTCTACCAGGCCTGCAGTTTTTCCTCGGGAACGTCTTTGAGTAGACAGCAATACCTAACGTCACAAACGCCCGGCTCTGCTTCTGCAAAGCTCCTGAGAAGCACTGCCTGCACACAGGCTGACCCTGGCTTCACCTACGTTACAACATCCAGGAGCGCACGCACCCTTTCCCCCTCCTTTGCGCCAAGGAAAACCAACAGCTGCCTGCTTCTCAAACAACCTTAGTCAAACCTCCTTCTCTTTCCTTGCTTTCACTCTTCAAACCACAATCACATCTTACTATGTCTCTGAAGAGCTACTGCAGCAACATTTGCGACAATCTCTCAAAGGTCACTGAAAAAAAACCGGAACCAGCTTAAAAATCAAACATGCCTGCATCTCCAGCAGTACAGCCTGGGTTCCAGCACCACACTTGCAGTCTTCATCACAGCGCAGTCCCAACGCCATACACCGCAACTGGGGAAAAAAAAACCAAAAAAAACAAAAAAACCCCCCACAGAGTTGAAACAGGCAGCGTGAGATCACATGCAAGCCTGGAATGTCATCCGCATCCGGCATGAGAAAAAAAGACCCGCTTGAGCAACTCCCCACCAAGCACACTTGAGGAACCTGACAAGGAGGAAAGGAGAGCCAGGGGATGAAGCATTTCAGCAGATTTTGAACAATAAACGCCCTTCCTCCATATCAGTCAGAATTCTATTGCCAAAGTCACTGGAAACAAAGAGCAAGCTCTGGAGGACAAAAGAATAGGCAACCCAGGAGCTGATCAACTTTTATGGTCTCGAGATCTGACTCACAGGAAGAAAACCACGTGGCCATTTATCTTGTCACCTACTGCTCTTTCACCCCCCCGACCACAAGGCTGCTGCATGCTCTGCCACGGCTACAAGTCTTTGAGGAAACAGCTCACAGCAGCAGAAAGGGTGGCAGGCAGGAGACCGCTCTGCAGGAGAAAACCACCTGCCTGGAGACTGAAGTCCAGACAGGTCTTTCCTGCAAATGAGGCGTCCCATGGCAAGCATTGCCTGTTGAGGCACTTTACCTTGGCAGCTGAACTGTGGTTTTCTTCCTCAGAAGCAGGACAGCTGTCATCACTCTCCTCTTCCTCCAACATTCTTGAAAAGCAAAGGCAAGAAGGACCCTGTCTCTCCAATCTTTCCTCTTTTTAGGCAGGTTAAAGGATTTGGGAAAAGGTATTGTTCAAGTCTCACCTTGCAAAGTATCCGTGGGAAACGTCGTCTCTCACTGTTCAAATATTAATTGACATGATTAATTCTTAGCATGTCAGACCTTCCAACGTCAACAAGGCCTACAAGCGTGTAACACGGACAGTTCTACAGGCCACACTGGAGTGGAACATTCAGGCGAGACAGCACGAACAAAAGTATGCCCCAAACCACTGATTTTTCTCATCATACTGAATTCTCCCCCCCTCCCCCAAACTAAGTAAGCAAGCAAATTCAACACTGTCCTCATATTTCCTTCTAACATTCCTAACTGAAAAACTAGCATGGCGCCAAGATGCTATGTGAGCAGACAGTTAGCAAATGCTGGCGCGGGCTGAACAGGATAAGAAATGACTCAACTGCTGAACTCTTCATACCACACATGCGAGCATACACCACAGGCAGAGATTGTTCTCTCTCTCTCTCTCTCTCATTCTCTCTTTGTCCCGTCCCCCTCCACCAACCTGTGGTTGAAAATGCCAGGTACTGCACAGTATTTGTAATTTTTTTTCTTTTTCTTTTCTTTCCTTTTTTTTTCTTTTTTTTTTTTTAAGAAAAAAGGAAAGCCCCCATCTATAAACATGGGGGATCCAATAGGCAGCAACCCTCCGAACGGACGGCTAACACGCTAATTATAGAAGTGCCCTCACGGCCTTGCAAGACACGTGTCCAGTCGGCAACACAGAAGCGCATTTTACAAAACTGTGTGCGCTACTCCATCCGAGACCTCCACTGAAGTCAGTGGTGAACACGGTAAGCTTCAACAATACAAGCCACCAAAAGAAAAGGCCGTAGGGATTTTCCTCATCAGCTCCTCCACGGTTAAGGATCCTACCTCCGCTGGCCAGAGCGCAGGCACCCAATGCAAAGCCAGCAGCTCCTGCTCCGGGAGGCGTGCTAAGCGCTGGCACGCCCTTTGCGCCGCCTGCAGAAGCTTCTCCCGCCTTTTCCCCGACTGCAGAGTCTACCAGGTGTTGACTAACACTGTATACAGAAAGAAAGGAAACACACTGATTTTCAGACTTTGCATTGCGAGCAATTTGATGCGAGCTCAGCACCACAAACGTGAAACCTAACGGAGCATTTGGGTGGAAGTCGAGGACAATTTCCCAATTCGCACTTGACACGGGAACAATACGTACCAGAAGACTCCTTTTCGCCCAGCTGCAACAAAGGTCTCCACACACCATTAAACCTTGCTGCTGTTACCAAGCATGCCCATAAACCAACACGGACGTTCGGACAACTTAGCAACTCTAACGGTGACCCAAAGCACCTACCGAGCACGTCCAGAAGTTCTAGCGCAATCCTCCGCTGTCCATCCAAGAACGTCTTCCTGGGAAAGATCAGCACCATAGCGAAGAAGAACTTCTATCATGCTCATGTCCCCAGCAGAAGCAGCAAGCATAAGAGGGGTCCTAGAGCATCCAAAAGACGACAGGAAATCTATCGGTCGATACAGACATCTCACTGGCATTATTTGCAGCCCTATTTGCTCCCAAAACAATTACTTCCCCCTTTCCCACAGGCAGAAGGAAAGCAGAGCCAACTACACGGAAGCACAGGAGAACTCAGGTCAGAAGGGGCCTCAGGAGGTCTCTCCGCCTAACACCTCCCCAAAGCACGCTCAGCTACGAGGCCAGACCGGGTTGCTCACAGCTTTACTCGGTCGGTTCTTCAAAGCTGCCAAGGAGGGAGGCTGCACAACCTCCTCGGGCAACCTGTTCCGACGCGTCACTGTCCTCGCAGCCAGCAAGGTTCTCCTCACATCCAGCTGGAACCTCTCTCGTTTCAACGCGTGCCCGTTGTCAAAGCAAGTGTCAGGACAGAGAGACAACGCTGCCCGCGAGACAACACTTACCTACCAACCGTGCCTGGGTTCTAAAAACCCGCTCCTGCCCAGCAGCAATGCTGGAGAACTAGCGGCAACTCCTCTGCCTTGCAGCGACCAGACACAATGCTTTCTGGCAGTCCTGAAGGCAGAAGCCAGCCAGTGAGGCGCAACAGCAGCCAAGCGCAGATCAGTTTTCCAAAGTCACGCAGAAGCAACTGCTTCCGTGTGGCTACTTACTTAGGCCTTTTAGAGGCTCACGCCCACGCCTCTCATCAGTCAAGCTTTAAGAATACTCAGGAGACCCACGCCCTGTTTGGACAAGCCCTTCACCTTTCAGACTGATCTCGAGCGTGCACGTCAGCTCCCTTTTTAAGCAGGAACTCCACCATCTCTTCGTGATGTTCGGACACAGCAAGAGCAAGGGGAGTGTATCCCATCTGAAAGCATAAATCCCCTCAGTTAGAAAAACACAGAGAAGTGAAGCAACCTTTTCTTTCCAAGAGCGGCCTTACCCAAACTCTGCGCTTACCTCATTCCGTGCATCAATACGGGCATTGTGCTCCAGTAACTGCCCTGCTAGAGAGGTGTTAGGAGCAATGGCAGCGAGGTGAAGGGCAGTGCTGCCGTTAACATCGGCCAGATTAGGGTCGGCACCGTGTGCTAGCAGAATAGCAACGCATTCTTCTTGCTGGCACTGTACTGCCTGGAAACAACACAGCAAAAAAGGAAACCTTTCCAGCAACTACGTTTCCCTCTGCCACAACTCCCACAGCTTGCCAACCTCGGAAAACAATAACGCGTTCAAAGATTAGGTAACGTTAGGCGCCTATTCGGCACCAAGCACGACACAATCGCCACCCACACCTAGGTCAAGAATCACCCAAGGGAGGGATCGCTCAGTGCATACCTTATAAGCCCTACCTACAGCAGCATCACATACTCCACGTACCTTCATCAGCGGCGATCTCTTGAAATTGTCACGAGGATCCAGCTTGCACTTGTTTCCTACTAAATAGGAAACAACCTCTGAATGCCCGTTAGCGCAAGCAAGATGCAGAGGGGTCCTAAAATTTAAATATACGACGTTAACACCAACAGACATGCACACAGCTGAAGACACCGCTCCTGCCTATGGCATGTGGGTAGGGCCACCCGTTTCCGGTTCCAAAAAACAAACTTAGAAAAAGTTTCTCATTCCTTCAGCCATGACAGTAGTTGCACACCCAAAGCCTGGGGCGGGCTAGGAAAAATGCCCCCCACCCCACCCCACCCCAGCACCCATTTATGAAGACGACGGTCACTCAGCTCCCCGCCTCGTTCCCTGCAAATGGATTCCTGTGCCCAGCCACAGGACTCTTCCCGCACAGCCTCAGGCTTCCGGTGGGAAACTGCTGCCCTCCACGCCTCTGCCCAGGCAACTGGCCACTGCCTCCAACAGCACGACACACACAGCCCAGCAAGGACGACCAAGCCTTGGGCACCTTAAGCCTACAGCAAGGGACCCTCTAGCTTTCGCCAGCATCGCTCACGTGACAACAGCGTGCCAGAGGCTAAGGAGGTGGCTTTTAGAACACCATCGCATCAGCTTTGTGCTGTGCTTTTCGGGAATTCGTGCCTTCTGTCCTTTCCCCGAGCTCACTACTGCAGCAAACGCGAGGACACGCTCGCTCCAAAGCGCCCTCGGTAACACCTAGCAAACCAGCCAGCAGAAACCTTCCCCCACAACACTGCCATGCCCACAGCAACAAAGCAGCGCTCTGTCTTGCCGGCAGTTGTAGCTACCCTTCTCCTACAAGCTCAACCACGGAGGAAGCCCTCTCCAAGGCAGCAGAGCTGCCTTTCCAACAGCCCTCGCCAGCTGAAGAAAACGGCACTCCCTCCCTTCCTTCCGCCCTCCCTTCCAGGAAGGGCCCTGCCCTGCCCTGCCCTGCTGCGCCGCGCCGTGCCTGGAAGAAAGGTGGCCCTTCAAACTGCCCAGCATCTCCAATCAAACCACCGCAGCCGATGCGGCTACGAAGGAACACGCGACCACCTCCGAAGGGCTGCTGCCACGCATGCAGTACAGGTGACGCTGCGGGAGAAGCCGCTCACAAAACCTGCCCCTCATTTCGCCCTCCTCAGCCGAGCCGAGCCGAGCCTGGCGGGCTGCCACCAGGCAAGGAGACCTCTCTGCTCACAGCAAGGGCCCGCTGGAGCCTCCCAGCTGCGCCACCGCCGCCCCCTCCACCCGCCGCTGCGGGGCCGCACCGCAGCCACAGACGCAGCCGCCGCCACCGCCACCGCAGCCGCCGCCACCGCCGCTGCAGCCCGGCCCTTGCAGCCGCCCCTCGCGCTTCCCCCCACGCTCGCGGCGCGGCCCAGAGCCCGGCCGGGCGGGCGCAGGCACACGCGGCACTGCCCCCCTCACTGCTTCGCCTTGTCCCGCCTGTTGATGCCGAGTCTCGACAGCGACCACGGCCGCCGCACCCGCGCCAGGTCGCCGCTGGCGGCCGCGCGGTGCAGCTTGCCCAGCTCCTTCTCGCGGAGCTCGGAGGCGGCGCCGACGCAGGGCAGGGAAGCGCCGCCGGACAGCGACGGCGGCGGCCCCTGCCCCTTGCTGAAGAGCCCGAAGAGCCTCTTCATGCTGCGGCGGGGATGGGACACGGCCCGGCACGGGCACGGCCCCGCGGACACGGCCCCGCCTCGCACGGGGGCAGAGGAGCCGAGCGCCGGCCAGTGGCCGCGGCCCGGGACAGCTGCTGCGGGGCTGCGCCCCGGCGGGCTGCAGGGCCGCGGGCTCGGAGCCCCTGGGCCAGGGGCAGAGGCGTGGGCCGAGAGCAGGGACGCAGCAAGGCTCCCAGCGAGGCACGCGCCCTCGCTCCGGCAGCGGCAGCCACAGCACTGAGAGCAACCGCCTCCAGAGGCCGCGCGGGCGCCGCGATGTGCAACGGCCGCGGCGAGGTCGCACGGCGGCGTCACAGAGCGGAGCGGGGGGGCCGCTGCGCGCCTGCGCAGTACTGCCGGGGCCGGGGCCGGGGTTTCCCTCCCCAAAGGCAGCGCCTTTGCTTGCATCCAGGCGACTCGCCAGGAGGAGAGGAGATGCAGCCTCCTTTCAGGGAGGTGGAAGTTCACCAGCGAAAACGCCCTCCCTCATGAGACTCCGCAGCCTCCCAAGCCCCCGCGCACTCGCGGCTCCCTCGAATATCAGCTCGGCCTCTCAGCCTGCCCGCCGTCCGTGGCCAGGCGCCTCCTACGTGCCGGCTAGCCCAGCTTGCCGTTCGCTAGCGAACTGCGCGCACCCCCGCGGGCACCCAGCAGCTCAGGGGAAACAGAAAGGCGCTGGTGCCCGCACCACAGACACGGGGGCCGCTATGGCCCGAGGGCTGCCTCCGGAGGCTGCCACCTAAGTCACTCGCTCCCGTCCACCCCATTGTCACCGAAATGGGGAGAAAAACTCCTTAGCACCAGTGTAGCACTGAGAAGCAGGCATTCTCTTTATTACGGCGCCGGGTGCATGGGGGATCGCTCCGCCCAACGTGCATGCCACGTGTTGCATTAGCCACAGCTTCTATTGCTTTGGTACATACCCATGCATTAAATTTCCCGGAATGATTGTACATATTCATTCTATTTCCTGGAACTAATTATCATATTTACAGAGTCATTACGCATGCGGTCTGAGTCTGAGTCTCCGGGGGGCTTCTATGGGGGTCCCTAGTGGTCGCTGAAGAGCCCATTCACGGCTCTTAAATCCTGAACCAACCTATATTCTTTGCCATTTTGTTTCTTTACTGATAATCCTGGGGTGTTATATTCTGCTTCACGCTCTATCAATAACCCATAATTCAAAAATGTAGTTGTTAATTCTTCCAACCCTTTTCTAGCCTCCCACTTAACAGGATACTGCTTTTGTCTTACCGGTTTAGTCCCGGATTTTAGAACAACCTTCACTGGTTTCGCCAATTTAGACCAACCTGGAATTCCGCTAGCCCATACCCAGGCTATTACTGCATCGTCTGCTTCGGCAGGAATCTCTTCCTCCGGTTTTTGCGTGCTCTGTAACATAAAAATTCTCGCTTCCGCAGCTTTTGATTCAGGTGTTAGTAGCTGCACCTCTCCATTCTTAAAGGTTATCTGCACGTTCAACTTATTCAATAAATCCCTTCCCATCAAGGGTATGGGACATTCAGGCATATGTAAAAATCGATGAGTCACCCTGTTTTCCCAGTTTAAGTTGTAAGGGCTGCAAGAAGGGCCGATCCTCTCGTTTGCCTGTAGCGCCAACAACGCTTACAGTTTCATGGCTAAAGTTTCCTTTACAAGTATTAAGTACAGAGTAAGCGGCTCCTGTATCAACTAAAACTTCTACTCCATCATTTCCCAGCCTTAGTGTAACCAGGGGTTCGGCTGGGGACGCTTCCCCCGGTCCCCTTCCAGATTCCTCCTTTAATGCCAGTAGCTTAATGGCTTGCAGGGCTGGGTCGGTTCCCAGCCTGAGGTTGCCAGCCCTTTCTTTTCCAATGCCCCCTTTCTTTGCAGATTGAGCACTGATCTTTCGCCAGACGGGGCTGCACAAAAGGAGGTGATGTTCCCTTTCCCTTACTCCCTTTCACGCCTCGGTAACCCCCTCCTGGGCCTTCCCTTTCTCTGTAGGCTCCTCCAGGAGCCCTGGTTAAAGCAGCAGTCAATCTGCCTTCTCTTAGGGTTTCCCTTCGAACCTCTTGCATCTCTTTTTCCCTTTCCTTATTATTAAAAGCCGTCCATGCCACTTCTAACATTTTCCTAAATCTTTCGAATCCGCCTCTTCTAATTTCTGAAGGTTTTCTTCTTATGTCTGGGGCTGATTGTCCCATAAACATTGAAGTGAACTGCTGGGCTTCCTCTGCTTTTTCAGGATCCAGGGTGGTAGATTTCCCGGCAGTAGCCTTTAATCGTTCCATAAAAGCAGATGGGGATTCATTTGGCTCTTGTCTGACCTCATAGAGCTTAGACCAATTAATCGCTTTTGGCATGGCATGTCTTATGCCAAACCTTATCCATCTCTGCTATCTTGCTAAGAGTCCCCGGGGTCCCGGCTGCTTAGGATCCCACCCCGGCTCTGCAGCAGGAAAATTCTGGTCTATTGTTCCCTGCAAATCCCCACCAGCATGCGCTCCTTCTGCTTGTTTCCGAGCAGCGTTTAATACCATCTTCTTTTCAGTATCACCTAGCGGTGTGTCTAATATGACCTGTGAACCATTCCAATCTGGATCCTGAGTCCTAATTACAGTTTCAAACGCTTTAGCCACTCTCTCTGGATCCTCTCTAGAGTTCCCTGCTATTTCCTTCCAGGACCTTAACTCCGTTATTGAAAAAGCTACTTTAACTGTTACTGGTCCGTTATTTCCAACCGCCTGCCGAAGGGGAGCCTGTAAAGCCTCCCCCGCTTCCCCTTGTCGTCCCCTTGTTCTCCCCGCAAGCGGGCTAAATCCTTCCGCCCCTCTAAATCCTCCTCCCTGTTCATAACTCCCCTCCCCTGGTCCCTCTGCACCTCCAGCTCCACCGATAGCCTCGAAATCCCCCCCCAACCTCTGTCGGGGAGCGACCACCGATTCCAAATCTTCTTCCTCCTCCCGTCCACACTTCAAACACCTTTTTCCCATACTACAAGCGGAACAACACCTTTTCAAATTTCGACCCTTTCCCTCTTTCTCTAGTGCTAGTATCATTGGATCCCTTGGAATCATCCCGCAACCTTGTTGCCACTCACCCCTTTGGCAGCAATCCGACAGGCACTACTCTGGGAGAGAGACGAGCAGAGGGAGTAAGAGGGTACAATCGTATGGTCAGGGCAGGCAAAGGCAGGAAGGGGAAAGGAATAAAACAGAGAGACGTCCTAGACAACAAAATTTATGAAATACAAAGTTGGAACAGATACTTTCAGTTAAATACAGCACGTTGTTATCTCCACACCACTCCATTAAGAGGTAGAAGGCACGTTTCCCCAAGCTTCATTCGTCTCAGCATATCCACTCTTAGCTTTCTGGAATGGGGACTTCCTCTGCTCCAGCATCTTCTGATCGCTAACGACTTTTGCGGGTATGAAATGACAAACGCAGCTCTGCCAGAGCGGCGGCTCCCTAGCACTTTTGTTCAAATCAGATCCCATCATTTGTGGTCAAAACATCGCAGCACTCATGTATTGCCCTGGGAAGTGGCTCCTGGGTCTACATTTTCTGAAGATCCTTCAGTAGATGCCCAGGCAGAAGCTCCAGCCGATCCAATTTTCAGTTCAGCCATTGCTGAGGAAGCCGGGGGAGGGGGAGGGGGAAGAAAATGCCTTTTGTTAGTGTTACAGTAGGAAAAGCTAACAAGTCCCCAGACCAAACAAACCATATTACTCCTAGTAGACAGGCAACTCCATTCACAGTGCAGACGGATTCAATGCAACGGACTGGTGTCCGTCCAAGCAAATGCAAAGAGCTAGAAAGCAAGAGGCGGCCACTCGCTAGGAGATTAAAGACTACTGGAACAGAAGGAATTGCTCTCAGGGGCTACCTGCTTTGAAACAGGCCCAGCCACTGCAAAGCCGTGACTCTGGAGGAACAATTATCACAAAGACGTGGGATTATTCAGGGCTCCGGGGGGGGGGGGGAGTGGGGGGGGGTGGTGTATGTGCGTGTACATTGTTTTTTCTCTCTGTTTTTTAAAAGCAACTGCATAATATTCTGTTATTCTGCTGTCACACAGACTGCTAATTCCGGGGCACACTCGGACCAGAGCTATTGCTGAGGTTGCAGCAGGCTCTGAGCATTGTCTCATGGAGTCTCACAGGGTGATGCAGATGACCGTCCTTGGGGAACTGTGAGGGTCAGCAATCACGTTTAGACTACTAGATTGGGTGTCCTGGAGCTAGGAATGGATGCTCATTTTCAGCTTAAAAGCTGAACCTAGCTTATTCATATTCTTCAAAGGTAATTTGAGAATAACATGGATTTACAGAGCCTTACCTCAGCCATATGAGCTTCCACTCTGTCTGTCACAGAGGAAGCATTGCCCACTGGGTCCGTCAGCAGAGTGGCTTCTGTAGCGCTCGTGACGATGTGCGGTGCCGGCTTCCGCAAGCCTCTCATTAGCTCAGTCTCGCCGCAGGCGTTTTGTGAGAGCCAATTCACATTCTAAATCCCTAATTCGCTGCTGCAGTCGGCTGACTGTGGAAGCTTCAGTAGCGGCTCTTATTTGTTCCACTCGGTGCTGGGTGGCTGCCTGTGTCTGAAGCAGATCATGCAATTTCAACCCCCAGGAAAGAAGAAGAGAACTTTCCCCCCAGTCAGCTTCCACACACCCAGTTTGAAGAGCACAGCCTCACGCAGGGAGGCAACTGTGCCCCCTCACTGCCCTCAACAATCAAGGGCAAAACCCAGAAGCACCACGTTACATAATCCTTTTTGTTCAGAAAGAAACCTGCTCTTAGCGCAACTTTTATTTTTTTTAAATCAAAGCTAGGACTAAGCAACCTCTGTCCCAGCAAGACACTAGTCTCCTTGCAATTCTTCTCTTAGCGCTGTTACCAGATTCCCCAGTGACCTATGTGCATAGAGAAGATTATTCACAGAATCTCAGAATGGTTGAGGACAACCATCCAACCAGCTCACACCCTTCAACAGCCTCCTGAAGATATCAAGAGCCCATGACCCCACAGCCCTGACCGGCAGAAGCATGAAGTACTGAAAAATGGCAACAGTAAAGAAGGAATGAATGACAAGGCACAAGTGGGGGAAGTGGGAAGTAAGTTTACCTGCAGAAAGAGATTGACTTCCTGCAGTCTTTGCCTTAGCTCTTACCCAGTCTTTTGTTCAATCTCCCTCTTACGTTCTTCTGCGTGGCTACGATCCATCATCTTGGCCTCTAAATGACACCTGAGGACAACCACCTCTTCTTCCAGCTGCCGCTTCCTCTTCCACAGTTTTTCACGGCTCCCATGCATCCAAGCCAACTCTTCTCGCAAGCCTTCATTTGCTTTTTCTAGCTGCCTCGATTTTCTCCACTCTGTCTCCAGCCAGTGGGAAAGTTCACGGACCTGTAGACAGGGAAAGGACAGACTCCCTTAACCAGACAGAGAGGTCTAACCGTACGCAGTTCTGTGACAATCCGTGAAGAGTGTCCATTGAGACTGTGTTTGTCACCAGCTGACTCAGTATTTAAACCAAATGAGAGCCATGCTCCTCTGCTAAAATAAGCACATCTTTTAAATGATTTCCAGGAGGCTTCCTCAAGTTTCCCGCCCTTCTCAGCTCTTCTCCAACAGTTCACAAACCAACAGAGGCTTCACCTAGACAGCACAAACTAGCAGCTTTCCACCCACCCCTGTGGGCGGGTTGAAAAGCACTAGGGCTATTCTACAGTGAGCGCCTCATACGCTCACAGGAAATCAAACATCCACAGAGCTAGCCACCTTCTCCTTTCATCAGGAACAACATAGATCACGCGGGGTGTTTTGGATGGATGAGGGGGGCGCGAGGGCTGTGGCAGGTTTGTCACACAGTCAGATTACTTCAAGGCAGAAATCACAAGAAACACGTCCTCTTCTTTCCGTGACACCGAAAGCTTCGTCAGCAGTGCTCCAGAAAGTAGCTTTTCAAGCAGTGGAGAAAGAAGGCATATTCTCTTCTAGATCAAAGCGGTAGTTTGTTTTCAAGAACTTTTAGGAAGTACCAGGTTTTCGGTAGGCCCCAAAGGTCAACTAAAACTCTGTTGTCTTCTTCTCTCCTCAGAAATTTACCTTTACCACACCAGCACCCTGGTATCGCAACACTTCTTCACTTCAGGAAGGATTAGTTAGACATTTTCAGGGATCATAAGGGAAATCCCTTCATTTCAAAACACAGCCACCAGATAATTAACAATACGAAACAGAAGTCAGGAAAAGAAATCATACAGACCTCCAAAAAAAGCAAAAAACCCAAACCAACCAAAGCTCACCTTTGCTCTTAATCTACCAACTTCGCTGCCCCTTCCACAACGCATGTCCTCCATTTTGCCCTGGAAATCCAACTGGGACTCACTCTCTCGCCTCTCATACGCCCTCAGTTTCTTCATAGCTGTTTCCAGAAGCCTCTTGGACCTGCACAGCAAATTAGTAAGTAAGATAGGAAGCCCAAGGACAGTCAGCCTTTGCGTACACACTTATGTGAGCACCAGGGATGGGGCTTACTTCATTTGTAACCTGACTGATAGACCAGGACTTATGAACCCAAAAAACAAACCAAACACCAAACCAACCAAGCAAAAAAAAATCATTCCCCTCCCACAGATCACTTGCAGGCTCAAAATTTCAGCTGCTCCCATGAAGGTACTCCCTCTGCCTGAAAACAGAGGGAAGGGACTTCTTCCTGCCTGCCCGCCCGCCCACTCACCCTCCCTCCCCACGACAACTGCAGGGCAGCCTGCTCTTCCACATACCTAAAACTGTACGCTCACGTACAGAAGCCACTTGCAAGATCTAAAGCAAGGCTTGAAGTTGCTCACAAACTGTTACGTACTCATAGTCTTAGGGTCAAGTTAAATGAAGCTTGACTCCCAGCCCAGCTGATATTTCTTACAAGTACTAAAAACCCATACGTACCTGTCGCATTCTCTCTGCAGTTCCATGTTTCTTCTCATTTCTTGCTCCAGTCGGGCTTCTGCTGGCTGTTTCCCCTCCACCAACTCCTTCGCTGGCTTTCTTTTGCTCTCACACTTCCCAAACAGAAAGAAGAAATGGCACACACAACTCAGTAATGGCATCCATAAGCACTGGGCGCAGATGGTGTTCCTCACAAAGATGTTGCAGGACGTCTCTCTCTACTAGCCAAGGGCCGCAGAACTCCAGGGGACAGAATTCCCACATAAAGGTCGGCGCTTCAGTTCTCCCACCAAACAGGCCAATACCGAGGGACAGAAACAGTTGCCTGCCAGACCCATTCCCCACCACCACCAAAAGTGAAGGCCACCTGCTACTAGGGGCCCATGGGGGAAAGGTGGAAAAGACCCTGAAGAACAGCTTCCTCAGTCCCTCTGCTACTAGCAGGGGGTACTTATGCGTCCACATCAGTGGAAAGCAGAGTTTAATTTAAAGCTTCAGGGGGATCTTCAGCCATCAGTGGGCAACGGCCCTTGGAAGAGGTCACTGTTACGGAATTCCTGGACAGTTTAGCTGCCTGCACGCGCACACACGCGCACACACACACACACACACACACACACAATAATAATAAAAAAAATCAAAGACTGGAAGAAGAAATTCACAGCAACCACTGATGCACCTGCTGATTTTGGTCTTCTTCCGAAGGCACGCATCTTGTCCATAAGCCAGTGATCAGGTCCTCCAGGCGATTCTGAATCTGCAGAAGCATTAAAAGAAGCAAAAAAGCCACACTGACACTTTCCAGACTGAAGCTCACACCTCATTTAAGGGGTATTACCAAAAAGAAATGCCACAAACATTCCTCCATCTCCCTACTCCTTTACTATCTACCCCCTGTTCCAGTGATCCAGCAGTTTCCCCTCACTGAAGACTTTCTCCACCAAGTCAGGCCAAGCACACCAAAACAATACTGCCTACGGACGTAGGATTCCTTTATTAGTCGCACCTTGGCATCTTGGGACTCCTTCCAGGTACTTTATGGATTTACACCTTCGAGCCAAGGAATCCACAGTCACTAAACAGGGAAGGTGCTCAGAGGCCGGGGAATGGAATTCTTGCCACAGTCTGAGGATGCCAGCTAGGGCTTGGCGACAAAGCGCTTGGCACTGAGGCAATTCCACAAGCTAACCCGCAGAACGCCTTTCAGGCAGGAACATCTGAAGTGCTGCTGCCCGATGCCTTAAGCACCATGACGGGTATCAAGCAGCAAACATTCAAACCAGCACGCGAGAGGCAAACCCTTACCTCACACAGTGTTAAGAAAGACACAAACCCGCGAAAACTCTCAGAGCCACAAAGCCTGGGAATGGACCAACAGCAGCCGACCATCTGTAGGCTGCTTTCTTCTGAAAACTTCCCCACATGCATATATACATACATAACTCGGCTAAGTAGCTCATGAAAAAGGAAGATCATGACCATCCGAGCTGTCAAAGGCATTTTTTGTACCCTGATTGGTAAGGAATGTAGTACCTATCTACCGCCAAATGACGAGGAAGTGTGCCATGATATTCAGAAAATACTTGTCGGAATAAACCCATGACATCAAAGTGACAATTGGTCCTTGTGGTTTTCGGGAATACTTCGACATGGAACTTGTTTTACAAAGTATGTTTGTTATCATCATTCTGCTCTGTTAGTGTGTTTAATAGTTGTGCTAATATGCTAATTGTTGTTAATTGTGCTAATATGCTGTTGCTTGTCATGTAGTAAACAATTGTCATGACTCAAAAACACCGAGCCTGTGTCATGTGACTCTCCCATCCCAGTGTATCCGACATTTGAACCACAAAAAATGGTTTGTGCAAAAATGAATACGAAATGTTTCAAACGGTTGAGATTTCTGATAGTCGGCTATCGCGTCGGGTGTCCACGGCCTGAGGCACCACGCCTGCACCGTGATACCTCCATGACTGACAGGACAGCGAAGGATCGGGATCCCTAACACAGCAACTTGGTTGCGAACCCAAAGCATGTGCAGAATAATATTTTAGTGTTTGGCTATAGCAAATTGCACTGCACGATTGCAATGTAGGAGTGAGCAATAAAATACATATAATGGAGAGCCGTGCTGTACCTGGAGTCCTTGCTCTGGTACGGTTCCCCTTAAGTTAGTGAACATCCCACCCAGGCACAGCATCACCTTGGTGCAATGCCACAGCATGCTCTGGGAAGGACGTAGAGTCTGGGGGAAGTGTTTGTGTGCAGTGGTCGTGTGTGTGCATCGTGGTGGGGGTTGTGAGAGAAGTGCATTGTGTGTGTGCGTGTGTCTGTGCAAGACGGGGGGTGTGTGCAGTGGGATGGTTTGCAATGCTGACTGCATTAGGGTCCTTTTGAGCAAGACGTGGAAGCTCTGTGTGTTTGGGGGGGCATGCACGTGCGTGCTGGGGGGAATGTTTGTGCATGCGCCATGTTTTACTGTGTGTTAGGATGCACAGGTAGATGCACATATGGACATGGTTCCCTTCTGCTGAGAGGGGAGGTGAGAGGAGAGAAAGAGGGGTGCCTTGGGGTGCCATAGGGGCAGAGGGGCACCCTGGGGGGCGGAAGCACACAATGGTGTGCAAAGGAAGCAGAGGGGTGCAATGGGGGGCAGAGAGGTCAGGGAAGTGCCATGGGGGGCAGAAGGGTGCAACAGGGTGCAAAGTGGGCAGAGGGGGCACAGGGGTATCATGGGGGGCAGTAGATGCCATTTGGTGCAATGGGGTGAAATGGGAGGCAGTGGGGGCAGAAGCGTGCAATGGGGTACCATAGGGGCAGAGGGGTGCCATGGGGGGCTGAGGGCTGCAAAGTGGTGCCATGGGAGCAGAGGGGTGCCGTGGCGGACAGTGGGGGTAGAAGAGTGCAGTGTTTTGCCATGGGGGACAGAGAGGGCAGAGGGGTGCAATGGAGTGATTTGGGGGGCAATGGGGTGCAATGGAAGCACAAGGGGAGCAGAGAGGTGTCATGGGGGCAAAGGGGGCAGAGGGGTGTCATCGGGGGTAGAGGGGGCTGAGGAGGGCAATGGAGTGCAATGGTGAATAAAAATATATATATGCATAAATATGTAAAAGTATTGACTTTTTCCCTTTAGACAGTTCTAAGGCTCAAGTTAAGGCAATAATTTCTGCTTTCTGGGCAGGCGTATTTGCGGGGAAAGCGGATGATTCTATCTCTCCTTGCAAAGTCACCACTGCATATCTGGCCTGCCGTTCTCCCCTTACTGTAAAGCTGCTTCCATCCGTAAACAGTTCCCATTCAGGATTTGTCAGGGGCTCATCTTTCAGGTCAGGCCGGCTGGAATAAACTTCCTCAATAGCCTGCAAACACTCATGTTCCAATTCTCCTTCCTGGTTTATCGGGAGCAATGTAGCAGGATTCAAAACGGAAGACACTTTTAAAGAAACATCAGCCTGTTCAATTAAGGCGGCTTGGTATTGAATCAATCTACTTGGTGAAAGCCAGGGATGTCCTTTTTGTTCCAATACTGCTAAAACAGCATGAGGTACCTATACAGTGATGGGTTGTCCTAAGGGCAATTTCCGTGCCTCTTTAATCAATAACACTTGCACCAACTGCTCTGAGGCATGCTGGCCATCCTTTACTCACATCATCCAGTTGTTCAGAAAAGTAGGCCACTGCTCTCTTCCATTCTCCCAAGGTCTGTGTCAAAACTCCTAATGCTACATGTTGTCGCTCATGCACACATAATGAAAAAGGTTTAGTCAGGTTTGGCAAGCCCAGCGCGGGTGCTCTCATTAATTCAGTCTTTATAGTGTCAAAACTTTTACGCCATTCAGGGGTCCATTCTAAGACCTCTCCAGGTCCCTTCATAGCATCATACCATGGTTTAGCAATCAGACTGAAATTCGGTATCCACAGCCGGCACCATCCGGCCATTCCTAGGAAGCCTCTCAATTCTCGTTTTGAGTTGGGTGGAGCAATTCTACATACGGCTTCTTTTCTTTCCATCCCCAATTTTCTTTTTCCTTGAGACATTTCAAAACCTAGATAAGTTACCGTAAGCTGCACCACCTAAGCCTTTTTCTGAGACACCTGATATCCAGCCAATCCCAAGAAATTCAGCGAGTCTATAGTAGCCATTTTACACTCTTGTTTTGTCTCACATCCCAATAGTATATCGTCCACATACTGCAACAAAGTCCCAGAAGGATTCCTACCTTGCCAGTCCTCCAGCTCCTTAGCAAGTACATTACCAAGGAGCCTTGGACTGTTCTTAAACCCTTGTGGTAGCACAGTCCAGCAAAGTTGAGTTTTCCGACCTGTGGTATGGCTTTCCCATTCGAAGGCAAATATTTTTTGGCTTTCCTTTTCCAACAGTATGCAAAAGAAAGCATCTTTTAAATCCAACACTGTAAAATAGACATTGTTCTCAGGTACTGAGGACAGCAAAGTATATGGATTCGGGACTACCGACTGGACATCAACAGTTATTCAGTTGATTTCTCCTAAATCTTGTACTAATCGATATTCCTGGGTTTGGGGTCTCTTTACTGGTAAAATAGGGGTCTTATACTCAGATTGACATTCTTGCAATACTCCATTTTGGACAAAGGTATTTATCAAAGGTTCCAAACCTTGCCTAGTCTCTAACTTAATAGCATGTTGGGTATTTTTACCGGTTGTGCTCCAGGTTTTAATTCAGTTTTTACCGGTGTTGCCTTCACTGCTCGTCCAGGCTTCCCTGTGGCCCATACGAAGGGTATTACGGCATCCAGGATTTCGTCGGGAATTTCTGCCCTTTGCAACTGCTTCTCAGTTCTCAAACATTGCTGGGCTCTCCAAGGCGTTTCCTTTGGCACATGCAACTGTATCCATTTATCAGAAAAGGTTAGCTGAGCCCTTAGTTTACACAACAAATCTCGTCCTAGGCGAGGCAAGGGGCACTTGCATATGTAAACACTGATGAGTTCAAGTTGTATCTCCAATTGTGCATTCCATAGGCTTTAAAAATGGTTTCAAAGCATGCTCTCCTGTGACCTACTACATACACTGGACTGAGGATATAAGTAACTATCTCAAAGTCACGGGAATTCTTCTCCTAGGCAAACTTATACATCTGTCTAATAAGCCTGTGGGGAGGAGGGGGGGAAGGCTGGGTCAGCGTGAACCTCTTGAGTCAGAAAACAGTTTAGACAAGTGTTCTCAGTATTGTCTTCTGCCCAAGGAAATTTTAGGAGATTCAGGCAGGGTGTCCTAGTGGTATCAGTATGCATTTGCTTGGGAAAGCACAGCATTCAGGTGCTTAAGAGATCCATAAATGAATCTGAAACTGAAAAAGGAAAACTACCAATGGAAGAGCTCCTTGGGGAGATTTGCATGACGTACATCTGATGTTGCAAGCACCAGAACTGGTGCCTATGCTGGACTGTGCTGTAAAAATGTAGTAAATGTAGCTTCCCGTGAGACTCCAAGAGCCCCCCACTCTACACGGCCATGCGGAGTATAAAAGATAGTTGGTGCTGTCCTCTGGGCTTCCTGCGTGCTGCTGAAAAGGAGGTTTGCATGAGAATATTGAGGCATGTAGAATAGGCTGCTGTGGAACTAATAACTCTCTATCTATGCAAACTAACACGTGTAAACAGGATGTAAACTGAAAACTGTGTATCCACCATACAGCGGGTACAGGCAAAGTGTCAGAACACGCCTACCAAGACAAAACAGTTACTTAATAACAGAGTGTAATTTCTCCTTGGATTAGATTATAGGCCTAGCTACCCAGACAGAAGCAGACCTGAACCTCTGCCTGACTTCAGAGCTACTGAGAGCTAAGGTCCCTCCTAAGGAGCCTCACAGCTCGATTCGTGTGGGGCTGTGCTTGAGCAAAGCAGATGAGCCCTTCAGCAAGGTGTAGGAGCCTGGGTACGCTGCTGCACCACCGGGAGTGCCGAGTTTTCAGTTCAGAGTGGGCTTGTGTCCAAGTCAATCTGGAGCACAAGCAGCGCCTCTCCATTTACATCAGCAAATAGTTTCTGTCATCAGGCTATGCTAGGTTGTAAATTATGGGTGCTGACAGGAAGTTTGTTTTTTAAAATCACCGACCAGACACTGACTACTCTTTCTGTCTCAGCAATGGTTTTGGATCAGAAAGTAAGTGGAAATTCATATTTCATTCTTGTTTTGTCCAATTCAGACTCTCTAGACCTGATCGGCATGCCAGACAAGCACTGTTTCCTTCTACGGCTGTACCTAGCAAAAGAATTCCCCAATGTGGGCTACCGCAGTTTTCTTGACCTATCTTCCTTCAGTCCTCCTCATGGAGGAAGGTCATGACTTATATTGTCATAGGACATACTGCATATATTCAAGAGAAGGCTGGGATCACAGGAAAGCACCAGAGATTACACATTCTTTTACATCTCCTGAATAAAGATTAAGCAGTGCAGTCACATAAGGTTAGTACCTCTGCAGTCATGGGACTGTTGCAGAATGCAGTACCCCTGTTTTCAAACATTACTGCTGGAATGGAACCAAATCAGATGTTTGACTTTCAACAAGAAAAAAGAATGTTAGCCTACTTTAAAGTGCCTTTTCAATATTTAATTTATTTCATTTTTTTTCCCACCCTTTTTCTCCCATTGCTTGCTAGTTTCAGTTCTTAACTCAGTGTTTTCAGTAGAAAATCTTTATTTAGTTCTGTTTTGTTGTTTTTTTTCCCTTGGCCAAATTCTATCTGGGTTATATCACTGTGATTTCAGAGTAAGTCAGGAGGAATTGTTCTAGATTTACACTAATTTAAAACTAAATATTAGCTAAAGAGAGATACTAGATTCAGACTAGTGCAATTGAATGCTTTCCTCTGCTTCAGTCAGCTGCAGTGATTAGTCAGTCTTCATGTTTCACTTGTGAATATAGCAGATTTTAGATATAAATCTGACTTACACAGTAGTTGCACATCTAGGCTGGATGCAGATGACTGCACTCAGATACCATTTGTATGACAGTGATTGAGCAAATCCATCACCGTACAGGTAACCGGGGAGGACAGGTCCCTGTGGATAGTGTGAATGGAAATGCTGTTATATCTGCCCCTGGACAAAATGCCCATTCCTGTATTTGAATGTAGTTTATTCTCTGGAGCATGTATTTGAACTTTGACCTCAGGGTATTCTTAAAACTCTTTCCGCTTGAATTCTGCCCCAATACACCTGTGCTTTTCCATTCTTTGCAGCTCTTGGGTTTTGCAACCAATTCAGCTGCTGTAAGTGTTCTTGTCTTCTCAATCTACAAGAGACACTATCAACATTCTTCATCTTTTTCTGTGTTTGATTTTAGTGTTCAGACCCTCAAATACCTTTCTCCTGTGCATTTTGCATACAATAAAAACACTCCAAGATATGTCAGGCTTTCTCAGGTAAGCTGTGATGGATAGATTAGCTGCATTTAGAAGGAAAAAGAAAATATGAAATATATTCTGAAGATACAGCACAATTGTTATTTTTTCTTACAGTAGCACCCACCAACATTAACAGAGCTCTGATACACTTGCATATAGTAGTCATATAGTCACAGCTAACTTCAGTCAGTAGAGACAAGAGGGAGCAAAGAGAAGACATTAGCACAGTAGGGAAATTAAATAATTCATCATGGTATCTTGACACTAATCCTCACTTCTTTGATGTATATAAATCATTGAAGGGCATGTTGTCCTGTAAATGCTCTAACCAGGCTCCAGGTTAGCCAGCCGAACGCCCAATGTGCTTTGGAAGCCCGTCTTGGCACAGCGCAGAGTGTGAGATATTACCCAGGCTGTCTTGGTGAGACCCATCCAGCTTCAGCCCTCACCTTGTTAGAGTCTGGCCAGCAGGAACTGCAAGCAGACAGATCTACAGTCAAGGAGAGCTCCAAATCACTACCGCATCTGTAGTGCGTTTCTCCTCAAAAATCCTTTCAGGTTGGGAAGTGCTGTAATATCTTCTATACAGAGGAAATCAGGTTCAAGAACATCAAAGCCACATCAATATAATCTGTGAAGGCAGGTCAGAAAGCCTGTAGTTCCAGGGTCAGATGAGACAACCTCGCTTGTATCACTTGTACTCATCTAGCATCCCTAATATTTCTCTACCCATGAAATATACCATACTCAATAATACCTTCAGCTCCTGCTTTACATTTGATTTACAGCAGCTGTGCTGCCTTTTGCTGCTAACGCTGTTATTGCCAGGGATTTTGATCTTAGCGACTTTGAGTACAGAGGGTGGATTGGCAGTCACCCATGCTCCAGTGGATGAAGCAAGCCAGTCCATGGTGTAAAGGGTAGGGATGGGAGCTTTAGGCATCACCTTTATGCTAGAACTCGAGCAAGGCTGTTTTGACTAGGGCACTTCACTGACTTTCCCTTCTCCTTTCCAAGATCCGCACTGTGCTGTTTTGCAGCAGCTCAGCTGGTTTCCCTATTGCCAAGACTTCTCAGCCACCTCATCTTAGAGGTTCTCCAGCTTTTTATATATTCATGCATCAGTTTCCTGGAAAGCTGTATTTTTTTGATAGAGAGCATGCACACAGCACCACCAAACTGCTCAGCTACTGACTCGCTCTTTGGTCTTTAACTCACATTTCTTCATCTGTCTTGCCCGTGGCCCTGTGGAAATAAGCATTCCCGCAAGCGCTTGCTGACTCAGGCCTGTCTTTAATGACACACTCCTGTTTACCCAGAGGTTAAAATGGTAAAAATTAATTGATTTACATCAGAGCTGTACACATCCAAATCTAAAAGCTTGTTCACTCAAAATCCAAATTTCATACAAGCGAACAAACAAAAGCCATCTAAAACTTCTCGTTCATTAAGAGTTTTTGAAAAAGTTTAGACATTTTTGTTGTTATTATTTTATCCAAAATAACCCTTCCATCCAAAGTATTAATCTCAAATGTATTTATATGGTTGTTAAAGAAGTAACTCAAACAAGAGTATTTCATTAGAAACTCTCTTTAACTACACAGAGAGGAATTCATAGCTGTGCTCTATCTTTGTGCTTAATCACCTCCTTTCAACACAGTAATTTATTAGCAAATCTCTTGAGGAGCAGTTCTCGTTTGTGTTGGGAAGCAAAGTAAAGTCCTTGTACGTTCAGTGATAATGGTTTAGTTACATGCCAGATTTTGTGAAGCCCGTTATCTATATTATGTGTCATTTCAAAATGACTGGAGTATTCATTTATTTTGATGGTGATAAATGAATTCTAGAAAGATCTGTGATTACTTTGTTGATCTAGCCCTATTCCAAATTCTCTGAACTAAGAAGAAAACAAAATCTGTCTAGTTCAATGAGGAAATAAAAAAATCATAGCCTAATGAATACCTAAATGAACTAAACCGAACCAAATCCAAACAGCTCAAGCTTTATGCACTTTAGTCAAGAGGGAGACAACTAAAAGGGATAATGTTTTGGTTTTACTCTTTGCTAACATATGACGTTTGGGGCTCAATGGGACAAAATGATTTCTTGTTACAAAGGTATGATTCCTAATGGAAAAGAGAGTAACTTTTTGGGGGGGAAAATATGCACACACCACTGGGGATTGTTTGGCAGGAAGAATGAAGGCAAAAAGCTCCCATGTTGTCTCAGAATAAGGGCAATAGATTTTGTCGGACCTCCTGCACTGGTAATGCGTATTGTGCAGAACAGAAAGTATGAGATAGCATCTAATACAAACAGACTTTTATTAGTCACTGCCTAGGATATCTTCTAATACCTCATGATTTGCCTTTATTCCATGTAACTATATGGTCTGAATTGGAACATCAATATTAGGACTCTAAACCGAAGGTGGGACAGTGTGAGTGAGGAGCGTCAAGCAGAATATCTACATTTAGGAAAAGGAGAAAAAATGATGTGGTCAATGACAGGCCCACGAGACCTTAGTAGTATGTGATGCTGTACAGCAAATATTGAAGGAAAGAATAAATGAAGAGAGGGGACATAAATGGAAAAGATGGTTTTTTAAAATTAAACACAGTTTTTCTGAGACAGACTGTCTGAAAAAGAAACAGGTAGTTGTTCTGTAAGCAAAAAATGATTTTTTTTACAGAAGAGAAGAACCTTAGGTTCAGACTACGCAGAATTTATTGAAGTATTTGACACAGTGCCATATAAAGACATTTTTAGGTAAGCAGGAGAAGAAGAGAGCACTATAAGAAATGTTGTGTCTTCTTCCAATCCTCCTCCCACCCAGTGTTTAACTGGGCAGCAGCATCCATCCATGCCACAAGCCAGCCAGGCTCTGGAAGGCTGGATACAGCCTGCATGACTGCCACATAACATCTGGACAAGAACTGGCCTTCATCCAGCCAGCTGAGATGTCAGGCAGAGTGAAGCTACAGTTGTCTGTCTCCCTCTGGGTATAAGAGAGTCATCTTTGCCTCATCTCCTCCATGGTACTCCAGAGCAGAGCCGTTAGATGCTGCTGGAATTGGCTCCCTGAGTAAATGCAAGTCTCACTGCCGCAAACACGCTATAAAGCTTTGTGACAGCAACAGAAATTAGGGTTTCAAACACCAATTTTCCACACTCAGATAGCTAAATGCTCACATCACAGTTGTTGTAACCCTCACATTACCATATTCTCCTTGACATTCGTCACCGTTAGTTGTTTTCCCACATCTAACATTTAGTGGTAATCTCTGAGATGAGGATGCAAAGGTGCATTTTTATTGCATTTATAGCATGCTTTTGAGTGCTATGAATAGTTCAGAAATGGAAATCCCTCTTTGCCATTTTTCTTCGTTCTGCCCACTCTAGCATGCCATTTTTTTGTTTATGCTAATGGAAGCAATAAGCTCTGCAGAGAAGTGCATTAGAGGAGACTTCTGAGCGTCTCTGAGACGTCTGCTTCCCTCTGGGCAGGTCTTCCGTAAAGAACGTGAGGCCTACAGAAATGGACCATCCCCTGGATAACCGGCTGCTGTTTTAGCTTGTAGGCTAGAATGACAGCTTCTCAGAAGTTGTGCAGCAGCACCACAGTCTGGATTCACTTTCGTGTTTGCACACAGAAGTTTGGTTCTAAGTTCCTAACATGACCCTTCATTAAGCAATGTGTCCACCTATGGCTACCCTGGGAGTCTTCAGGAAAGGATTTGTATGAAGCTCTTGTGAAAGAGATGTGCAGGTTGCTGCAGACCCTATTTGCAGTGTGGGGTTTTGACGGGAAGGAGAATTCAAGGCAGATTTGCCCTGATCTTTACAAACACACATACACATACGCATACACAGAAAAATAGGATTGGAAGAGGCTTTGAGAGGTCATTTCATCAGTTCTACTAACCTTAGGCAGATTAACTACACCTGTGTGGTTCCTGACTAATATTTGATCTCTTCTTAAAGCCTCTAATGATGGATAATCTACCTTCTCCCTAGGCAATCTCTTAGACTGTTTAACAGGTAGAAACATGTCCTATCATACTCTTTGCACTGCATTTTGCAGACCTCTGAACACTTTGAGGACAGTGAGTTCTCTTAAAGAAGCAACCATATCATTTTCACAGACCTCCGTCATGCAATCAGGAATGGTGGGGACAGAATCTACTAATTGTGGGTGGAGGGAAAATCTATGGAATTTGCATTTCACCATATAGTACCAAGAGAAAAATCTAGCACAGGAACTAATCTTCTGCACACACACACACATACGCACACACCATTTGCCAGAGAGCTATGAAGTACCTATTCTGCTTTGGACTTTTTATTATAATAATACAATTACTTTTGTCAAGAAGTATATCACTTAACCTGATTCTAAGAAGAATGGGCAAGGATTCTTAATAATTAACAAAATGCCATTCCTTTAAAAATGTCACCAACTTTATTAAACTGAAATTGCCATTCACAGTCACTAATCCACCTACAGATTGAAATTTTCTTTAGAAGTTACTAGAACCTGCTCATATTGAAAAGAGGAGAGGCAGGATAGGCCTCTGGCTGGATGACAAGTGCTGAAAGTTTGGCGAAAGAACAAGCAAGGGTTTAGCAAAAGCTGAGCTTTTATCCAGCTGATTAGAGTGAGATAATAGGAGTTAAGTCCAACTGATGAAAGTTATAGCCTCAGATTCTTGTGACATTTGGGAACTCAGCAGCCAATGCTTTATGCTAAATTTGGGAGCCTAAATCCCCTTATGTTCCTGCCTACAGTGCATAACTACAGCAAGGTCTATATTCCTTGCACACAAGCACGTAAAATTCTTGTTGATGTTGACTAAAATTTTGGAGACTAGTATAACGTTTGATGGGCATTTAGCAGATAAACATTAGTTACAGGGGCTGCCCTGTCGCATCATGTTGCATTGATTTTTCTTCCATCTGATCTCTTCAGGCAGTCCATCCATGAAGTGAGATTCCAGATCTGAGAGATGTGCTCAGCTGTCAGCTTTTAGCTTGGCTCAGGGTAGATGCTGATCTGAATCTCAATTTTTCATTAATCTAGAAGACTTGCAAAGTAGGTGGATTTGACCTTTGAATGTAATCCTTTTCCAGAGGCTTGTGGGGATGGAATACAGACTACAGTTGCTTGGCCAGATTTCATTGACAAATACTGATTCATTGAAATGAAAATATTTTGTAGAAAATATATCAGTTTTGATGGAACTTCCACTAATTCACAGGCAGGAGCCTGTGGGAAATGTCTGCTTTTCAACCAGCTCACCTGACTGCTGGGAGGTAATTTGCTGTCTGTTACTTCAATTTGCTGTCTGTTACTGTTACATCCCTGCCCACTGGCTTGGAAGCAACTTCCTCCTCCCAGTTGCAATGGCACTAAGTGCACCAGAGCTCCCAGATTCCTATCTGGTTTTCCAGGTTTTTGCCATGGAGCCAAGAACTCTAGTTCTGGCTGAAAAAACTATTGATCTGTGAAACCTTTCTGCAATGTCAAGGTCCAGCTCCACCACACCTACCTTCCAGCACCTTGCTGAGGACCAGGATATAGGACTGTGGCCATCTTTGTACACTGAAAATTGTCAGCAGCAGGCACATTTAAGTTCAGGCCACCTAAGATTTGAGTCACTCTGGAATCATCAGCTCTCCCCGCTTACTGTACATGGGTGACTGTGCTCTGAAATAAAGCATAGCACTAGATATTTGAAATTAGGTAGGGTTAACAGAGACCAAATGAACTTCAATGAGATAAAGCTGCCCCTTGGGAGATTCCTTTAATGACAATTTTCCCAACAGCCTTCTCAATATGGCTACTGCATGATTATTTTAACACTTTCTGTTTAGACTCTCATCCTGAATTCTTATAATAAATGACATGTAACTTGTGTGTACTGCCATGCCAATATATTACCAGAGAATATATTAATGATACTTTATAGGCAAAGAGACATTTGCCATATTGGGCTGTCTGTATATAATAATATATAATAATGTATATAATATTAATAATAATGTCTGTATATAGTACAATGTGCTTCAGTCCAAGTAAATGGCAAGACTGGACCCAAATTCTACCCATATACAAATACAATATATGAGAAATCTAAAATGCATTTGGATATATGCATTGATCTCAAGGAGGCTGAACCCTACAATGATTAAACTGCAATAAACCAGCGATTACTGTGCTGGCCACTTCTTGGAAGAGAAAAAAAGTCTTGGCTGTAAGAGCTGTTTAATGGGTGCGTGGAGCCGCTGCATGTGGAGCGCACAGGTGTTACAAGGGGGCACCTGAAACTCAGCAGCGCGGCTCTCCTGACCTTTTCTCTGTGCCTTTTAACTAGCTGCCCATGCTGCATTTTCCTGCCTCTCCCCGTTTTGTTCCAAAGAGGGATATCAAGGTTGCGAAAGAGCAGAACATGAATAGTCAGCTAATCAAATCACCGAATGCCAGGAAGGTCAGCGCCGTCGTGGGAGGGTATTGACTTCCACAAGCTGTCGCGAAGGAGCACCGCAGTGTTTGAGCCCTGCGCAGGGGAATCAGCCCAAATTTGAAAGGGAAATGTGAGTTGCTTCTCCAGCCTGGGTGCTGGGGGGGAAGGACAACTAGCGGGAACAGCAAACTAGACGCATTTAGTGCTCTTTATTCTGCCTTTTGGCAGCGAAGGGCCCCGATCCCCCTCCTGCTGCACATCAGCGGAGATGCATTACCTCCATGTGCACGATCCTCGCTCACACCAGCAGCCCGCTATTGCTGCCTCGAAACCCCAGTCCCGTTGCCCATCCGCTTACTGGAACAACTCAGCGAGGGCCACGTGGAAGTTACTTATTTGTGCCATTTAGTTTCCCCTGTACAGGCACAACGCTCGGGAACATCTTCGCGTGCCACTTGCACGTGAAGCTGGGGATGAGGATTTGCCACGATGGACAGAAGCAAAGAATGAGCGCTTGTGTGTTCTTAGTTAATATTTTCTCCCCGGCCCTCCTCTGGGCCAGTCCCGGTTGTCGAAAGCCTCTGTTTACCAGTCCGGCTTCCCTATTTCAGTACGATGCATCCCTTCTCATCTGCTCGTGTCTTGGCTGGCGGTTAGTCATTTGATCACTTGATTATCAAGGAATAAAAGGGAAAAAGAAACAGATTGGTAAAAAAAAATTGGACTTCTTCAATAGCTGCAGATCAAAGAGTGCAAAAGCGGACACATTCTGAAACGCCCTGGCTACAGAGCACTGGCGACAGGGTTAAATGAATGCCACCAGGAAGCCGTTACTGGTTTTGTTGCTATTATTTTAATAAAAACCGACATGTTGACTTCTCTGTCTAAATGAAGTAATAACTTATACCGGTAGGCTCTACCATACCATGTTAATTGCAGCTAACGTAGTTTAGCCAAACGGTTTAGTCTATATTTAAACCAAAGCGAAATAGTTTAGTCTGAACAACTTTGCATTTCCTCAGCTGTTCATAATATTGTGCATATTGCTTCAAAGCAAAGCAAAGCTTCACCTCAACTAGGCAAAATAATTGGTCCCCTCTTTATCTAAAGCTACAGGGTAATTGTGGATAGATGTGGCTCAGACCCATCAGCTCGTTCAGTCCTTCCCTCTGCCAAGGTAGGGTTGGCGCTTTTAGGGTATTCAGCCTCAGTTCTCCCTCCCTTATTTCAACTCATTCTTTCTGAGTTACATTCCTGCGTACGAAACAGCCCCTCTCTTCTTCCTTATTATTAATGGTCTACAGGCAGCCGGACACTATTATGCACTTTCGTAGGTGCTCAGAGGCAGTTCGTTCTTCCATTCTTACCTAATTCATCACTTTCTGTTTCAGACCTATGAAAGGTTCTTTGAGTTGTTTTCAATGTGTGTTTCTCTTAAAGATAAATGCCTATTAATAAACAGTCTAATATAATATTCAGGGTTGACATTCAGAAGTATTTAAACACTGGAGAAGAAAAATTCTTCAAGAATAAAACAATTTAAAAAACCCCACTCTCTTTATTGACAAATATATCTCCAAACTGAAAAATACAGACCAGTCGAGCATACTTTCCTTCAAAAATAGAGAATCTCCTGAATTTCATTTAAATGAGGCTTGTGTTTTTGGATAAATTCTGATTCCTTCTGATTCTTTTAAATCAGGATTAGACCACAGAAGAATACTTGATCCAAGATCGGTATCAGACAGAGGATGTGCAGAAATGGTGGTGACACCCTGCATTTTGGGCAATATAGCCTTCATGTTTCTCTTTTCAATAACCCAACTATGTGCTTCTAGGCCAAAGGAGAGAATCACAGTCCATGTGAAAGGGTAGAGAAATTCTGCAACATTAAAACCTGCTTCCCTGTACATGAATCCAAAAATTTCCAACATTTTAACATGCACTGTGGTTGAGTATTTAAAAAAAAAAAAAAAACAACTTCCTGAGCAGGTATTAGAGATCTTTCTCTCAGCAACTATTATCACGTAAAAAGACATTTCGTACCATGAGATTCTTTGGTCCTCAGTCTAGTTTCATTTACATTGGTGTAAAGCAGTAGTTCAATGCTATTGAAATCAGTGAAAGAAAAAAACAGCATCAGGCCTTAGTAGTGATGCAGAAGAAAGCTAATGTATTATTTTAAGATAACTGGCAAATTCGAGGCAGAACAATAATCCTGACAGCCCTGTAAATTCTGGGTCTTGGCTTAGATTCATTATACTTTTGGCAGGATCCCTCCCTGTGTTACCTAAGATCATTATTGTCTCTGGCCAGGCAATAAAATCCTGTAATCTGACTGTAAAATGCTTTAATTTCCCATTCATTAGTTTTTCCTGAATTTTACTTTGTGTACCCTGGGAGAAAAGAGCTCCCTTCCCTTTTTTTCCCCCTTTCCTCTTTTTCTCTTACAGGCATTCAGGCAAACACTGAACAAGATATATTTTTTATTGTCTGGTTTAATTTTATCAGATAAACAGCCCCATTCAAGTGCATAAAGGACTCCCTCACACAGATGACATTATCTCCAAATGTTGTTCAACCCAGAATTATGAATTCAATTTGGTAGATGCAGCCTCAATTTGAGTGGAAGGGGCTCTCAAGGCCTGCAAAGTCCCTTCACAATCAGGGGGCTGGGAGCACACCTGCCTTCAGCATAAGTGCAGAAGAAGGGATAACAGACTTTCCAGACCTTCCTCATCCCCAGTAAACTAATGCTTGCAACTGCAGGTGGTTTCTTTAGGGTAGGCTGGTAGCAGGTGATGTAGATTCCTAAGTTAATTCAAAGCAAATTACTTTGGGGGTGCAGGTGCTGCAGCTGTTTACCCAGGCTGAGATGCCACCAAGGTAAGTTTCTCCTATGCCTGGACTAGCTCATTAAGACTGCTCTGCTCTCAATCTACAGTTTGGATGTATAGTGAAATGTTACAACTCTATGGCATGTCATGCAGTTATTTTAATAGTTCTTTTGACCTGATGGTCTATGAATCTGTGTAATCAGTGGTCCTCTTGCATTTGTCTGGCTAGTGTTGTCTTCCTTCAGATACCTGTTCTTCTAGCTATCCCAGGTGGGCAAGAGGAATTTTTTTGTTTATGAAAATCAGTGGAAAAGGGCTCTGAAATCAGTGAAAGGGCTTCTTGCAGCCTGAGGCCTGTAAGTTTGCAATCTCCTTCTGCGGGAATCACAGAGCTAGTGGTGTCCTTGGGCAACTGCCCCTGCACAGGCTCCTTTCTTTGCAGTGACCCTGGGCATTCTCAGGAAGAGCTGGCAGCAAGCAGGAAAGATCCCATACCTGCTTTCCATCAACAGATGTCTGTGCCTTCTGTACAGACACCTGGATTTTGTCAAAATGGCATCTTTCAGCAGAGAAAGGGCTCTGCCGAAAGGCTGTGGGCTTCTGGAGCAGCATGCCCCTTGTCGTGGTGACCCTCTGCGCTGCCGCAATGCGTACCGCACTGCGTGTGATGGGAGGGCCCCTCTAAAGCTCTCTAGTTTCCCTGTTTAACAATAATAAGTTGCATATCAAATTCTATTCTGTACGACATTAATGCGAGCATGAAGAAACAGCAGGGCTTACTCTTGATTTGCCCATGCTTAAATGATGGGAGTGTTTGGGTTTTTTTTTATTATTATTATTTTTCAGCCTTTTTGAAAACCTAGTTTTAAATAAAACCTATATGCCTTTTCTACAAGCTGGTGTGATCACAGAAAGTCTGTCCCAGGCTACTCTGTCTTCCACTTCTTCAAAGTGTAAGTTTTTAATAGAGAGTGTGTGAATAGAGTTGAGGAAGAGAGTGTCTCCTTATGCCTCATTAGCTTGCACTAAAATTTTTCTCCATCAACAGCTTTTTGACTAAGCTGTGGCTTGAATTTTAAACAGTCCGGTGACTGTGCTGTTTGCTTAGGTAAGGTGGTTTTATTAGTGCTGCAGAATAAGAGGTAGGATCTTTGCGGGAATTTTTGCCTTTGACTGAGTATAAGTAGAGCTGGTTGAGGGAAAAGCACTTCTGAAATCCCCAGTTGCTGTTCAGACTTTTAAGGTTAAGGTGCATCACACACAAGCAACAAATACAAATTACCAAAGCTTGTAGTTTCTGTCCTCTATAAAATATAGCATCCATCAAAATGGACAATGTTTCACTATAATGAAGTTCAGTTGCCAAAGAGTCTTGGACCTCTGTGTTTTGGCATCAGTTGTTATTTAAAAACAAACAACCAAAAAAAACACTTTGCACCAACATGGTTTTGAATTTCTTGCAACTACTGATTGGTTTGGCTACCTGTCAAAAATATTTTGCCTGCTCATTTCGTGCCGCAGTGATTCCAAGCAGGCTTCAGCTTTCCTCCTGCAGAGCCCTTGGAAGAAGGATGCCATCAGGCAGCCTCCTCAGGCTCGCTTGGGGTCTCTCCTGGACCACCACTTCAGTCTGGAAATCAGTCCCTGATGTTCTTCTCTCCTCCTCTCATCAGTGTGATAAGATGACTTGTAGTGCTGGAAAGAAAGCTAGCAGGGAAAGAAAGTAGCATGACATAGATCACATTTTTCTCAGGGAAAGGTTTGATTGGTCTGCCTGGTTCCTACAAAACCTTCCTTTTCCTGTTATAGCAGCAGTGCGGGCAGATGTGAAGCTCCTTTTCTGTGTAATCCTTCCAGTACAAGGCATTTTATGATAGTGATAAAAACTTGATTCAAACACTTTCACTTTTTCTATAGTTATGCTTGAAATCTTTGCGTCTGAAAGATGGTAATTTCCTTTTCTGGAACACAGTTTTGGATTGGCGAGGGAAGCAAGGGAAGTGGTCCATACTCTAACCTAGGAGATGAAGGCTTTGCACCAGGGGTCGGAGGACAGAGTGATGTTCCCACTTGTGCCACCACCCTCCTGTCTGAGCTCAGACCAGGGACGTGACTCCTCACTACCATGGTTTCTTCTTGTGCAAAGTGGCGCTGATGATGATTCCTGACTTGATGAGCTATTTACTTGAATGCAAACTAGATGTGTAAACTGTGTAAATGTGTAAGTTAACATTCTAGTTCCCCACTATGCGCTAGGGTGCTAGTATCATAGGCTAAAATACCCAAAATATTAGAAAATGATTGTATATACCCCATGCATCTAATTCTAGCAATTCCTATTCCATGGTAGCAAGAGAGAGGAGCTCTGTGGAGAAAGCTTGCCATGTGGATATGGGATTACTATATCAACTTATTTTAACTGAGCACAAACACATTTCTTTCCCTGCTTTTTCAAAGCAAAAGAGATTTTATGTGTCTGTTTTCCTAGTATCTCCTACAGAAAAATCAATGAAAATATTCCTTCGTATGTGGAGGCTTTTTCTTCACAGAGAGTTTATGAAAGGAAGAAAGTTCTTCAAATTGTCATGCAAAGGAAGCATCTCCTGTTATGATTCAGTCTTTCCTAGGCACAGTCCTGTTCTCCTGGGAACTGCATAAATCCAACACTAAAGCGGCAGGGGGGAAAAGACAAGTCGTTTCAGAAATATGAGCTGCCGAATTAGCATTTTCTCCCATTACTGCAGGCCTCACGAAGAATGCTTATAATAGGTCTTCTGGTTTTGCTCACCCAAAAGGAATATACTCAGAGTTGCAGAACATCTGGTGCTTGATGATTTTTCATGTGTTCTGGAAACGTGGCTGTCATACATGCATCCTCACCGGTATTTTTGAAGAATGCATTTCTACAACACATTTTGTCGAACTTGGACTGGATGCTTTATCATGGGGGCAAAGAGCATACATATTTTTCCCGTCTGGCTGAAGTCATTCGCACCTGGCTGGGTGTTTACCACACCGGTGCCCAATGCAGTCACACAGGTAGTGGCCCAAACTTTTTCGGCTTTGCATAAAGTAATCAACTGGGTGAAATTTGGAGCCTATTGAAATCAGTGGGATTATTGCCATTGAGTTCTTAATGGGACCACAATACACTAAACTCCAGCTTAACCTTTCCAGAAATTTCCCTTGCTAATTTTGGCTTGAATTATAAAAACGGACAGATGCTGGAGAACCAAAGGAAGAAAATATGACCCTTTCCCTTTTAAATGTGACCTCGTGCAAAGCGCTGTGTTGTTGAGGAGTGACAAAGCAAATCCCATCTCAATACCTTGTGGATCTGTTTTTATCTTTCTATGCTTAGGTCAGTATTCTGTAACTCTCATTTGCCAATTAAGCTACATAAGAGGCTACAGGATGTAGTTTTGCAGACGCTTCTTCAGGCAACAAAACTGATTTGAGGAGATGAAGACCTTCTCCCCTCCCTGTTGTTCCCTCTCTTGCAGTACCCGGTAGTAGCAGTAGTATCAGCAGATAAACAAGATTGGGGAACTACCAGCCTGAGATCAGCTTTAACCCAAGAAAAGTGATTGGTATAATCCAGATCTGTCTTGCAGTCCAGTTCATCCTGCGACTGCACAAATAGTTGAGCGTACAGAGGTAAAAGCTGTGCTACCAGCAGAAATGCTCTGGAAACCAAAACCGAAGGCAACCTGATGGGTTCTTCTCTTCCCTCCCCTCTTCCAGGGCCAGGATGGTGGTGGGAAGGCTGAATCCTTCCTCTCAGGGGCAGGGAGCTGGATGTCAGCAAGTAAAAAAGATATTTCTGAGGAATATGCTCCACCACCTGTCTTCATGGGAAGTTTTGTTCATAATCAAATGGTTGACCATCAGTTGGGCGCATCCCTTGCCTCATGGCTGGGTTTGGGGAGGATGCCTCATGGCAGGATGGGAGTAATGATTTCCCTGCAGAGCTGGGCTGGAAAATGCCACTAGTTGTTAAAGTAATTTCAATGGTGCTGTTCAGTGAAGAGAAACATTAAAACCTGAAACTGTTGCCAAGATTTGGGTTAGCAAATGTGCATCTCTGCTTATGAGGAAGAATATGCAGAAACAAGTGCTTTATCTCCTGTATTTAAGGATGCAAGTAACCTGGTTCACTGAGATCCTTATTGCAGCCTGGGACTGCTACATGCCACTGTAATCCAAGTAATAATCACCAGCAGTAAAGGCCCAGGTAGTCAGTCTGCTCATAGAAAAGGAGGCTCTTTTGAGATTCAAGCTGGAGAAAAAGCAATGCACCATTTAGCTGGAGAAAAAAGATGTGCAGTTTTGGGGAAAAATATAAAACAAAGATATATTCCATCTAGGACAGAAGCAGTAAGCTAACTGTAGGAAAGAGAGCTCTGGATGTTGGGAGTCCAGGCCGGCTAGGATCTGGAGCTTCGTCCAAGTCCCCACACAGGCTCTGCACAGACTGAAATCCATCTCTCATGCCTCAGCGCCTCTCACCCTTGGCATGATCCCAGCCTCCCCAAACCCAGCGGGAGTTCTGTCAATGGTGTCAGCAGAGGCAGGAATTCACCTCAAATAGACCATGGTTTTCTGGAAGGTCTGATGCAGTTCAGCAAAGATTTGGGACATGCAATGCCACAGAGTCTGTCTTGTTCTTGCTTGATGCCAGGAATGCCAGGCTGCATGCTCCGTGGGTGCAGGCTATCAGCTGTGTCTTTGATCTGTTGTTATGTTTGTGTATGATACATGAAGAAAAGGGGTGAAAAAGTGATTTGATATGCATGCCCTGGCTTTGGGAAAAAAAATGCATTTTGGATTTTTAAGTAAACCAAAACATCTGAAATAAATGTAAGGTTCCAAAATTCACTTTGCATGATTAATGCTTTTGAATAATTTACGGTTAACTTTCCAAGAAATGAGAATCTTTAGTTTCCTGTTAGATAGCTGCTGCTCGATAAAAGATTTTGAAATTGGATGTTACAGGTCATGGAATTGTATTTATATACCCATTTCATGCTTCAGAAAATCAGCTTCTTAAAATGTAATACTTGATTACAGAAAAATGCTGCCTCTCAAAATAAATAAATAAAACGGCTGCTGTTCCTTTTCCTATCAGAGGGAGGATGTGACAGCCTAGGTGAGCTATGAGAAGTAGCATCAAAATGCCAGATGCTCTAATGAAGCTGTTGCGCTTACCCTTTTTAAAAACAACTGGCAAGTTCTGTTTTATCAGAAAATGAGTTCCCCGTCATCTAATACAGCAGACACCCAGGACTGGCTGTGAACCAACTAGGGGATTTGGAAGTGTGTGTTTGCTGCAGAGGGTAATGTTAATGGGTGCTTTGAATCTGCTCTCGCTTCCACTCGTGCAATAAAGTTTTACGGTGGCTTCCTGAGCTGAGCCGCCCTGGATGTCATTAGGGATATGTGGGCGTGCAGTGCTGGTGAAACGGCTGCACGGGATGATGAGAAACTCTGGCTGAAGAAAATGGCATGGGCTCGTACCTTTGGTCGGTGGGTGCTGGGGCAACCTGCTTTGCTGGATGCTCCTGGAAAATTCCCCGAGGAGCTTCTGGCAGCAAGCCTGGAGCAGAGGGATGTCTGGAGGAGCAAGCTCCTCGACGGCAAGCATTGCCTGATCGTGATGTTATTGCTCTGAAGGAAATGTTGATGTGCACATACAGATATTTCATGCTACAGGAGCTGTAGCTGGTTGGTTTGTCAGGACCATACATGTTCCTGCTGTGATCCTTACCTTCTCTGTGTGGTTTGTGGGATGAGCTCTGCCACTCTCCACAAAGAGGATTTGAGGCCCTTCAGAGGGACTAGCCAAAGCAACAAGAACATTCTCCTGAGATTTTTTCTTTTTTTTTTAATGTATTCTTTCTTGCACATGAAGGAATTACAGCCTAGAAAATACTGTTTAATATTATGTTTTGCTAATTCAGCTGTGATTGTGATCCTCAGCTAGCGAAAAAGGTTTCTAAGGGTTTGTTTCTTGTTTGTTTTAACCAAAACTCTCTGAACAACAGTGATCTTCTAGTATGGTAGTCACCTTTTTCTAGGGCCAGAGGTACATAGCTTATTGTAGATCAGTGTGGTATGTGCCACTCTTCCATTTTCTCAGACTCTAAATGTCCATTTTCCCAATTTTATATGACTTCCTGCTGCTGCTGAAATTGCCTTTTAAGCAAAAATGTCACTCTAAATGGCTATTTCCACATCAAAAGATATTTGCGTAAAAGTATGCCTCTTTTCAAAAATGGTGGTCTTTCCTTTAGAAATTATGTGTACCTTGGTAAAGATGTTTACGGAAATGTTCACATTTAGAGGTTGTAAAGGGAGACAAAAATAAATTTTAGGTGGATTTTGTATTTCATCAGCACAAATATTTCACAGCGTTCTTGTCAGCATGGGGGTAAGGAGCAACAACATGTGAAGAGAGTGGCTCATTTGCTTTTAAGGAGAGGCTGGACCTGGAAAGACTCTGCTGCCATCACACAGAATTGCTAATGCAATCAGTGCCTGTCTCGCCTTTCAGCCCGATTCTGGAAATGTAATATATTCTAAAAGTAAGATTTCATCTTTTTTTCTCTGACAGCAGTTTGAAAGACACCTTCAAAGGAATCCCAGCACCATTTAGCATTTGGAAATCAAGTTTTCCTGGATTGCATATTCCAGCATTCTGCTACGCTCAAGGTTTTGGTTTGCAGGAAGGTACCAATGTTGCTATCAATTCAACTTTTTATACAAAGACAATCCCATACCTTGTAAGGTTTCTGCATTATTAGTATACTTCTGAAGTTGGCAAGAAATCATGAAGGTGGCTTTTGTAGCAAAGTAGCTAGAAATAATGGAGCTTACCACCCAAAGCACTTGTGAGGTCTTGCATAGAGGTAAAATGCCTTAATTTACAGGTATTTCATTCACAATATCCAGAAGTCTGAGCTTACGGTGTGTTGGTTCTCAAAGTACAACATATGCAGAGTGATGGGAGGCAAAAATGACCGATGTGTATAAGTAGGCAATTATTATATGTAAAGTTCTAATAGCAATGTGAGAACTCAGTGTTAGAATTGAAAGGGGTGTGTGACTTCAGACTGCACACGCTACCAGCTCAGCTTTTGATTTGCAGAATTTGCATGATGGTTGGATTTCAATGCTGGAAGTTTATTTCTGAATGTTCATTTCTCTTCTGAAAATATTAAAGGCTCCAAAGAAAAATGATGCCCCACAGTGTCAGAGCAGGAAAAAGAGTTCTGTTCCTAACCTGGATTATACCTATAATCATATTACTCAATCTCTCTCTCATTATGCAACTCCATCACCATCTCATCTTTCCTGCAAAAGATGATCGACCACCCTCTTTTATTTTATTCCCATCTCTTATACTGCTGAATCAGAAATCAGTTTCATATTCTAAATGTCCTCAGTATATCACTTCATGATTTTTTTTTGTTTGTTTTGTTTGTTTGTTTTTTTTAATAAGCGCTATAATATCTGATGCTTTGCAAGACTCTCTCCTGTAATTTCAGGATCTTGTGAACTTTTGAGAATTCCTCTCTGTTTACATGGCAGGAATGGTCTGGCTCATTTTTCTCCCTGAACCTTTTTCCCAGTGTCTACTTGTATATTATAGTTTTAATCTAAACTTGACTAGGCAAACAATTTAAATGATGTTAGGAAAACCCTTCCAAATCATAATGGGTGTTTCTATGCATAAGGCTGAAGATCTCATGTGCTGTGCAAATTCTTTCAGTGAGAGAAAGCAGCTAGAAAATGGAAGGAGGTTAGGGATTAAGCATATCTTTTCAACCTTAAAGTCAAGGCTTGGAAGGCGAAGACAGTTGCTGTAGGCATTATTTACAGACACCGTGTACAGTGCCAGCTATACTGAGGAGAGACCAAAACCCCACGTCTGTTTTGCAGTGTTTATGATCAGTGTAATTATATGCTAAAATAACAAAGGCGGCAAGTAGCATTAGAAACTGTATACTGTTTTGCAAAATAGGATAAACAGCTGAAACGATCATCTGAAAATAGACATAATGTAATTACAGACCTTAGCACGTGTGTCCAATAACAAACATTAGTCTTAGTTTTAAATTACAGATCAATATTTTGCAGCTCCTGATGTATCCTGCAAGGAGATTACCTTGTCAGCCAGGAGCTGCAGCAATGCCACGCTGCTGCTGCAAGACCCTGCGCTTCCCTTCTTTGAACTTCTGAGGTTCCTCTCCGCCCACCTCTCCTGCCTGTCCAGGTCCTTCTGAATGGCAGCACAGCCCTCTGGTGTATCGGCCACTCCTCCCAGTTTTGGATCGTCAGCAAACTTGCTGAGGGTGCACTCTGTCCCTTCATCCAGGTCATTGATGAAGAAGTTGAACAAGACTGGACCCAGGACTGACCCCTGGGGGACACCGCTAGCTACAGGCCTCCGACTAGGCTCTGTGCCACTGATCACAACCCTCTGAGCTCTGCCATTCAGCCATTTCTCAATCCACCTCACTGTCCACTCATCTAACCCACACTTCCTGAGCTTGCCTATGAGGATGTTATGGGAGACAGTGTCAAAAGCCTTGCTGAAGTCAAGGTAGACAACATCCACTGCTCTCCCCTCATCTACCCAGCCAGCCATTCCACCAGAGAAGGCTATCAGATTGGTTAGGCATGATTTCCCCTTGGTGAAGCCATGCTGACTACTCCTGATCACCTTCTTATCCTTCATATGCTTGGAAAGGGATGCTGAAATCTGTTCCAGGGGATGACATCTGCAACATCTCTGCACTGTAATGGTAGCTCTGTTTCTCACAAAATATGGGGGTAAACATAATACAGTAGCCTTTAGCAGTATGGGGGCGGGATGGGACTAGAGTCCTTTTACATCTAACTATTTACATCTCGTTTAGGTTTTCAAAGATAGTCTGTTCTGCAAAAAGTGCAGACATCAGAGTTGTGGGTGGGTTTTGAGGAAAAAGCAGGCGGTACTTCCACTTTAAAAAATAGGGGGAAAAGAAAAATAAGACTGCCAGTTAGAGAAGCAGAGGAGTTAATTTTCTAACACAGATGTGAGCTGAGGTGAAGTTGTTCAAAGCCTTGAAATGGAAGCTATTTAATTTAGAGATGACAATAGGAGAGCTTAGAGGGTTGAAATATAGAAAGATAATGGACAACACAAAACACACTGGCTCTGTTCTGCCTTCTGGCCTCACACATCTGAGGGTTATTGGGTGTTACAGTGCAGAGATTTGAAACTACTCAACCCTTTTATTCCAGCAACTGAACATTGCCTTTAATACCCGTTTCTGTATAATGGAGGCATGATGATCCTTTTCCCTTTTTTTTTTTTTTTTTTAATTTTTTTCTGTTGCAATATCATTGTACATGAGATCATAAATCCTTCTGGTCACTCTGTTTGAATTGTTAATGTCTGCACATTTGTTCTGGTAAGTGTAATAAATATCTTGAACAAAAGGTAACAGTGAAAGTTAGCAAAAAAACATGTAGATGAAATTCCTGTCCACACAGACAACAATAAAATGTCTTACACAGGCCCCACTGAAATCCTTTGCCTATTGCACTGGAAGCCTGTTGCATCAGAAGACAAGGGCATTGTACAGAGTTAGGTATAATGGGGCCCTGAGCTGCAACTATAAAACAAACCCATAATAACCATGTTTAAGTTCTGTGCAAGTCCTCTCCTCCGGAATGATTTTCCCCTTAGATGCATTTGCAGAAGCAGCACAAACAAGAGCTATATTGATCAAGAGGTTTTTTAAAAAAAAGAAAAACCCAAAGCTGCAGTGCTAAAATTGTTTCTCCTAGCTTGAGCCTCTGAGAAGAATTCAATATGCTATGTTTCAATATGCTATATTCAATATAATTCAATATGCTATATTCAATCCTGCCTTCCCTCCTCAACATTTTAAATAACGCAGTCAGCAGCAGCACTTTGGAGGCAATGGGCAGCGGCAGGTGTAGCTTGGCTGAAGACAGCCATAGTGTAGCTATTGGTAGTTTAAACCAATGGTTCCCATTATCTCTTCGCTACGTGCGTACAATTGCTTCCTCTCCTGTCAGGGACATTTCTGCAGTGAAAGCCCAGTCGTTATATGACCAGAGCTTTTATGTGTACTTGACAGTTCAGCGCTTCACCAGAGCGTCAGGTTCACTTTATGAGCAGTAATTTCTTGCCTAGTTCCCTGCTCACTTAGATTTGAGGAACGTGCAAGAACAAGAGGTCTGGAGCATGCTGCTGCTGCCTCTTCCGGGCTGTCGTCTTCCCTCTGGGCTCTTCAGGCCAGGTAGGGAACAGCCCACAGACTGGATGAACAGTCGCTACCTGCTCCGACTGGCCAGCTTTCCTCCATACACACATCTCTGTGCGGCTGTTTAAATACACATGAGCAGAATAAAAATGCTGTAGAACCACAATTCATCCCCAAAAGTTTTTTGTGTTGGCAGAAGCATATGTTCAATACTACAAGGGTGGGTGATTAATCCCGAGATGCCTGTTCTTGTAGTAATACAGACATGAGCTTTTTATGGCAGTATTGCCTGACCTTTGCTCAGATCTCTATAGCCACTGAACATAAGTATTAAATATTCTCTTATACTCATTTCAGTGTGGCATTTATGACAGAAACTGAGATTCGATTTTGTTCAGTAACAGTAAAAAAAAGCAATACTGCACACTTGTCCTCACTGATGTGCTCGCTCTATGACAGGAGAGAGTATCTCTGCCTTCATTCTCTGTCACTGTTTCCCACTTAGAAATGCACAGCTGCAACCAGTATCTTTTTGTATTTTTGTTACAGCAGCAGTGTAGATAAACACACAGTTGGTATTGTTAACCAAGATCAAATTAATAATTAAAAGAAAAAGTAGTTTTACATAATCAGAATTTTACATAAGTATTTTATGAGTCTAGAGATAAAGCTAAGAAATTTATCCTACTTGTTATGATGCCAACTTTAATGTTAATTAACAAAATCAGACAGCAATTAAACCGTGATCAAATTAGTCTTCATTCATTCATTATATATAACTGCTGTATGGAGAAACTGCCTGGAAATGTAAAAGTTGGGTCTTGTCTCCTGCAATGCCATGAAACAGAACTAACAGCAAAAAGTGACAGACTTAGCACAGGAATATTGATGCACACAGCAGAGGGAAATTACATTCTAGCACAAGCCCTTAAAAAGGGTACTGTAATTCTGTTTAACCAAAATTCATATTTAACAACAAATGATATGGTTTTCTACAAAACATCTCATGCTGCCACATGCAAACTCCTGTTACTTAAGTACATCCTGTTTGGGCGCTTTTAAGTTTTTCCAATGCCTCAAAATTACTTGGTATTTTTCACTTTCAGTCTTGTTAGATATATATTTTTAAGACAACACGCATAACTGCAGCAGTTCCTGTTTCTTTGTCTTCACCTGCTATAAGATCCAGCATGTCACCAATTTTCACCTGGAAACAGAGAGAGAAGATGAACGATCATAAATATTTTCTGGGGAAAGCAAATTCCCACAGTTTTCGTGCAATTTTAATTTTGCTCCTTTCTTTCCATTTATTATTCTTATCTCGCAGGAGAGGAGGAAGGAAGGCTCTGCTAGTCCTGTTATGGATCCTCCAGCTATGATTTTCTAAGAAAGCCCAGGCACTAAGCAATAAAATGTCTCGTCATGACCCTCCCTGCCAAGGTCTTTACCCTTCCTCTCTAAGAACCAAATCCTAACTCTGTGAAAAAGGTGTAATGTAGTGATTTTTAGTTATGATAGATAGTACTGACTGACGTTTCCTACCAACCTCTTTTGTATCAGCACAGACATAAAACAGCAAAATTCAAAATTCTCCCTCCTTGCTTAAAAACAGTTTAAAGTATTTTAAAGAACAGAGTAGCGGTCAACTATTTATGCTCCTTTCAAAGTTCACAAAAGCCAGCACTATACCTCTCAGAAACTAGCCCCAGCTTGAAGTGATCAGGAATTAAAGCTCCTCTTCCTGCTGCCCTCTGACCGCAGGAACGGGATCACCCTCGCACGGAGGGTGTGTAGGACTGCGTTTGTCGCCCTTCTGGGAAGTTCCGCTGAGAAGCAGCACGAGCAGCTGCGTCTCCTACCCTCTGACTCGTCTTCCAAATGCTTCCTTTCCTGCTCTATTACAGATCCAATAACCTTTCCTGAGCAAGCCCAGTTTCCCTTTCTATCATGAAACATTCTTTTTCTTTAATCGTGTGCCTGCTCCACCAGTATCTTTCGTAGATTTAACGATTTCTGCTCCGTCAACCGCAACTATAATTTCCTTCAGCAACTAATAAAGTTGTGTCCTTGCTGCCATCTGCCTTCTCTCCACTTTCACCCTTAGTTTTTACTCTCTAATACCGCATGTCTCCTCTCTTAGGAATAGTGTCTTACCTGGGGAACTGCTGTCACTCACACACAGAGCTGGATGTGGTCTTAGCAATGCTAGTCACCTTTGAAGAGCGATTTAGTGGCTAGCTCTTCTGACCCAAGTAAAAGGAGTGAGAAGAGGTCACGCCTTGGCTATTTTCTTGCACTGTATTAGAAGTATTAAAATTTCAAAAAGTCTTACAGTTCTACTTTTCTTCCATAGTTTTTCTCCATTCAGCCGGAGTTCATTATTGTAGAATGCATCTTCTACTTTACTGAAGGAAAACAAGGTTTTATTGCAGCAAAGGAGGTTTTCGAACTATGTTAAGTATAGGGATTTTTCTGTCCATAGGGGTAATGCTTCCAACAACATCTACTGGTTCTTTTAAAAATATTTTTTTCATAGTTTAAAAACTTGTGTTATACATGTGTTTATAGTTGTTACTTGGTTGTAATGTTTTCTAAGTTATTTAGTATTTTGAATATCAATACTGAATATCAAGAATAAATTTTATTCAAAAACTCCATTGCTGGGTCGCTAGCAGCACCCTGCTGTATTAAAATTGATTGATAGAATAGAAAACATGCTTTTTGTGCTATTCTTCGTGCTGTCTTCTTGCATTTTGCTCTTTGTTCAGACAACTGAAGCAACATTCTTATTTCAGAGTTTCTTAAGATGCACAGTCGATTGGAAATCAAATATTATTTTCTCTTCTTTTTTAATTAAGGTGGTTTCAGGTACCAGACTTAACTTCCTTAACCTGCTACCTCAACCTCTCAAGTTCAAGTAACTTCACAACCCTTTTAAAAAATGTTTCTCTAGGGGGAAAAAAAAAATCACAATTTGTAAGGATATCTGACTGAATATATACAAAGCGGTGAGGTGTACAAAACAAATAATACAGATTTTTTTATTATTATTATTTCTGTGTGTTATAATAGGTTTAGGTGTTACTTTGTAGCATTAGTCGGTGAAGATGTTTCAGGCAGAAGTGCAGTACACTGACAGTGACCCTTTCTAGTTATTTGCTTATTCTAAAGATTGTGAGTATGATCATAATGAGTATGGTGATGAGGTTTTCAACAATAAAAGGATACTTAAATAGAAAATAAGGATGTTAATAACAATACCAGGAAGTCCAGAAAAATTACTTGCATTGTTTGGGGTTTTTTTGAGGAGATCTTCTACAATAATTAAAGTCAAGTCACTATCCCATTGAACTGAGCAGAAAGCAAACATTGGCTCTAATAAATGCATTTTAAGGCTCCGTTTTGGAGTAGTATATATGTAGTAGTTCTGTTGAATTGAATTTGAGTTGCAGTGTTTTTTTACAAATGGGGGGAATCTCATATATCGTAAGGATAAGTGTAATTCTGAAGTTGCTGAATCCGGCACTGAAGCTAGGAAGGAAAAGATCTAAGTTAGTTGGCTCCCAACGGACAACCCAGACTTCTTGGTTCTCTAGGTTCCCTTCTGCCGTCCAGCAGCAGAGCCAGACACCCTGGAAAGCATTGTGTTCCCCGAGCAACGGGCAGCTCCTGGACAGGCTGAAAACAGGGGTGTGCCTATGGTCCGCTCTCCTTCCGGGCCCAAAAGGGCTGGTGGGATGCTCTTGAGAACGGGCATTTGCGCTCATTATTTCAGTGCCTTTATGTGTGTGGGGGGGTCCTTCTTCTAAAACACCGCGCGGGACAAAGTTTCCCGGCTAGAGGTGCCCCCGCCCGCCGGCACTGCTCCCGCCTGCCCATGGCTGCCCTTGGGCTCCCCCTCGGAACCTGGCTGCTGTGATGCAAAGACGTGAGAATTCAGAAGGCTGGAGGGAGTCAGTTATGGCTGGGGAGGCGGAAGGATCGGGCACTCGGTGCTTGGCCCGGCGCGTTTCACGTGACGTACGGTGGAGACCTGTAGGCGAGGAGCAGAACCGCGGACACTCTACTGTCCGGTGAGTGTCCTATCTGCTAGATTAATTAGTCATCGTCCTCTGCTAAAGATTAATAAACAGACAATAATTATGGTTGGCTGAGGGCGGACTATGCTTTAATTATCTAGTGTAATAATCTTGTCATTTTGTTCTGCTAACGTTGTGTTACGGGAGGGCATGTGTAAGAGAAGGAGCGACTTTTTCATGTTATTCTTAAGTATGAAGTAAAATAACAGCAGTTCAATACACAGAGCTTGTGAAATTTAGCCAATATTGTCTCCTTAGAATAGCAGCTTTTTTGGTGTTCTCATCATTTACTTAGCTTTACTAGGTTACCTTTACTTCAAAGAAATTGCTGCGTGTCTTTCACTGCGTGCTGAAAGTGAGGAGATTGAACTTTTTTTCCCCGTACTCTAAGGAATATTTAATGTTACTAGCAAACACACGTATCTTATCTTTTGGCCAAAATGTAGGGAACAGTTCACCTCATCAGACACACAAAAAAATCAAGTAGAATGCTTTTCACTGAGGCCTGTGGTTTTTATATAGGAAGCAATGTACCACCATGAAGCTATAAAAGGAATAAACATCTCATAATGCGTAATGTCTAAAAGCATGTATTTTTGATAGCAGGTTCTTACAGTTGATAATGAAGAATTAGAGACATTTCTTCCAGCCTACATGAACATATTAATATTAAAGTTTTTCGTAGATAATCTGCATTCAAGAAACAGCAGCTACACACTTATCCATGCGTTAATGAACTGAACAATACCATCTTGTGCAAGCGTTTAAATTACTGAATAACAAATCCTTCTATAAAACTGGTAACAGTATTTTTTATTATATTACAGTATATTAGTTAAGATAATGATTCATTTTAATTTGTAATTATAATACGCTTCTGTTGTGAAAATGGAATTGTATTCTGTATGTGGTATGTATGCACTTTTGTACTTTTACAAGTATATAAATATATGTATACTTATATATAATAGTCATATATAAGTAGGTATATATGTATATAAATAGTTGTAACTTGAAAATGATCAGTCAGACTTTCTTAAAGAATGATTGCGGGGGCAGAGAATTGCCTTGATCACAAGATTCTTTTTATTATGTATCATCAGCAAGACCTCTTGTCTTTGTATTGTGTTTTTATTTGGCACCAAATATAAAATCCGGTATTTCGAAGCTTCATTAGTTCTGATGCTCATTGGACCATTTGCTTTTAATTGCATGCTGGCAGTTTTCAAATCAAAAACATAATTCCAAAATAATAACTCTTTGTTTCAAAGGTGTGAAACAAAATGTTTTAATTGCATCTTATTTGACCTGAGTCTGGGATAGCTTTGGTTTTCCTGATGTTGCACCTTTTAGAAAGTTAGCTGTTAACCAAGATATGTGCTGAGCTTCAGTTTTCACTTTTCTCCAGTTTTTATTAAGGAATGATTATTCAGATCTTCATTTATCTTTTCCTTCCAGCTTGCTTGTCTTACCTTAGAGGAATTCTCCTAAAGCATTCTTCCAATCTGAGTAGCAGTAGTAGCACTGAGTAGTGAAAAGGAGGGGAAAAAAAAATTCTGTTGTATATCCCCACTTAGATATTTTGTGTTGTCCCCTGCTCCCCCTTATTTTCTTCCCTTCTGGCTCTGTGATTACTAGTTTACCAACTTCTAGTGGTTTGCTCCAATTCTGCAGTATAGGAATTGGCTTGAAAACCTAAACATTTTGATTTCCATTTGAAAATATTCTGTAGTAGGATCAGCTGATTTGCTTACTTGCACCTCAGGCGCGAAAGGATTGTGTGTCTTGTGCACGTCCGCATTTTGTGCCACATCCCTTAGAGCTAAGCCTGATACGGTGTAGTAAAGTCTAAGATCCCAAAATTGACTATCAGTGTATATGGGATATCAGGGCAAAATATGACATTTAGTGTTACATACTTTTCTTAAAGTTTAACATAGCTTTCTGATGACGCAGTAGGAAATACACTATCTTCTTGGGATTTTTCGTAAAGAACTGTAATGGCTTAACCGAAGTTCATAAATAGTATTGAGTTAGTAACACTGGGTATTGACCTTCGCCAGTGCTTACCGGGTGGTTTACAGGTTGGTGTGGGCCAGTTAGGTTTCACATTGGTATGTCTTTACAGAGTTTGCACAAGTTTAAGTGAAGTGATTTTTAGAACTGTTAAGCTGCCATAATTTATATGTAGATCAATTCATAAATGCAAATCCTGAAGGAAGGAATTATGTGGGATAAAAGGAGTAGATATCTAAGGGGTTTATAGTGGCTCTACGTCCACCTGAAGGGGATTTTCCGGTGGCAAAATGGTGAAGGTGGTTCTCTTAAGGATGCTGTTTACAAGGCTATGTATCGGGGCTATACTGAAGATGAGCGTGTCAGAGGCTATTTTGGCTCCTCAAATGGTCCAGTATGAGCAGCTTTTATAACTCCATCCATGTTTTGTTTTGTCTGGATGTATGTGCTTCCTGTCGTGGTGTTGTAGTACAAAATCTTACCCTGAATGTGAAAGAAGAAGTCACAGCTACTCAGTATTCAAGTGTTTGCAGGGTTTTTTAACAATATTTTGAGATTATTTTAAATAAATTTCTATACGACAGTATTAGAAAGGAAGACTAAGACTAAATTTTTTGTTTTTTCCAGTACAGATTCTCTCTCTCTTTTATTTCATCACAATTTCCACGCGGACGCTGTAAGTACAGTTTTGATAGATTAGTTGCCTTATTTTCTAGCTCCGGACAGAACCAGGCCCATCTTTTTTAGTAACATTGACAAGTTTCAGACCTTGGCTAAAGGATAGGCACGAAGAGTTGAACGAAAGCTATTTGAAAAAGGAATGTAACTGTGGAAAATGTAAAATATTCTGGGGCCAAGTAAACATAATGCTTGGTGTAGATGAACATAATCAGCATGTGACAGTTTACCAGTTGTAAGCGTCAGTTTGCAGCTGTGTACTCATGATGGCCAGTGAGATCTGATCGGGGTGTTTGCTTTGTAGATCCCCAACAGATTTAAAATATCTTTTTATGGACATGTCCACAGATGTTTATCTCAAGTAATTTGCAAAATCAGTTTTCAGGGAAACAGAAATACAACTCGGTCTTTTATAGGAGAGGTAAGGCTAAAATCATGCTATAATAAAACAAATATTTGTTTCTTTCCTTACAAAAAGCATGTTTATGTTGTTTAGAGGCTATTGGCTGCCAGTAAGAAAAAATGAGTGTTAATGCAAATCTACAGATTCCTCTGTTTTGAATTAATGCAATCCATATCAAAAGACAGGGTTTTTAACTGAAAATTTATTCCAGCATGTATATTGCACTTTACAGTGAGTTCTGCTTCTGTGATGACTTTAGATTATGACCCACAATGATAATATAAAAGCATTTGACTGTAATAAGAAGTAGGCACTTAGTACAGGGTGGAGAATTTAATGCAGATAACTTCCATCTATATCTTGCCAAGGTAGTTTATTATTCTAGAGAAGGTTAAATGACTTTTATTTTTTCTCCTTATCAGAAAAAGACGTACAGTTTTAAACAAGTTCCTGGCTATCGTACATTGTTCGCAGTATAGTTTACATGCTTGATAGGTCTATAGATGGCCAAGAAAGTCATTAAAATAGCTGGCTAGTACAAAAGTTCAGACTGGAAATCACCGGTGGGCTGTTAATGACCAGTGGCTGTAGATTAAAAATAGTTATAAAAATATACGTCCTGATTCCAGAAGGTGCTGATACCACTTTGTTTTTGTTTTGTTCTTTAGTGAGATAGAAGATGAACTCAGCTGAAATCACTGATGATGATGAAGGTAAAATGTTACACTTTGTGTAATTTATAATCAGGCAAAAATATATATTGAATGAAAACTTTCATAACCTGATGAAGAATGCAGCTGCATCAAGGAAAATTGGATTAGTGATTCTTGAAAAGCTATCTAAAACATCCTACTATTTTTTTTTGTTCATGGTATTTTCTCCTCTATTTCCTTCCTCCCACTCCAAAAAACCCTTCTTCCTACCGTAACTTTATTTATTTATACTTTCAGCTCTTCTTCGGGGAAGAAAATGGCATTTACTAGATGTTTGTATGGTTCCTTGCATAATAAAAAATTGACTTTGGGGTGGCCTTAACATGCACTTATTATATAAGTGATAAAAAAGAGTTATGTTGTTCAAAATACATTTTCATAAAAAGAAACAAAGCACAAAAGATATTGTTTTAAGGGTATCATGGTTTTCTGGAGAGAGTGCTTTATCATTCTAAACCTTCTCTTTTTCCAGTAGAAATTCCTAGAAAAGATATTGTGAAAGTAGAAACAGAAAATGAAGATGAAGCTCTAGACTTCTCGGTAACATCCAGATCTTCTGAGGAACACTCACTGGATGGCGCAGTTGCTTGCCTACAGGAATCCAACAAACGGAAACAGACCTCGCTTGGTTGTGATGGTTCAGGGAGCCAGCAAGATGTCTTACCCGGTGTGAAGAAAAGACGCTTTGCACAAGAGGTGACTTCTCTATACACAGCTCTGATTTTTCTGTTCGCATCTTGTAGGCTAAATTTAGTGCTGTTACAGGCAAAATGCAAGTCACTTAACTAGTTTTACATTAGTAATGAGTTAGAGTCAAGTATAGCTAATCTTGACCCAATCTGCACACATGACTTGTCTGGCTATTTCTTTAAATGATGTGGCAGCTGTCATATTTATGAAACATTTATAGGTTCATTTACTCATTTGGAAGTTTTTTTGTTGTTTTTCATAGAACATAGGAACAGGTAGTGGTTTGGATTAACTAAGTTTGACCGATTATAGCCCCTCTCATGTCACACAGTCCTTGGCTATTCAGTGGGAGAAACAGGGCTGTAACTTTGCCATCTATGAACGGATTTTGATGTCAGTGAGGCAGGTAGGAATGTACATATTGACTGAAAGATAAAAATGCAGGGATGCAGAAGATTGCAACAGATAAGAATGGAAGGTATCACAACTTCTGAACTGGTGCAACATCCCAGCTGTGACAATCCAGACATTTGTCTAACCAGTGAAGGAGAGTCCATAATCTTTTCAGTTATCCTATTCTAGTGTTTCACCTCTCATGTTTGAATTCTGTATGTTGGATTTTGATTTTGTTGTATCTACTTAACTTCCTAAGAATTATTTGCAATATCCATGTGTTTGCAAAAAAAAAAAAAAAAGAAAGAAAGAAAAATCCCAACCTGTAAATATTTACTGTAAGTTGATAAAATGCTTGCTTCAGATTTCAAACAATGAGGAAGAGTTAGAAAATGATTGAGAACATGAGTTTCTTAAGGACTTAGTGCTGTTTTTTATAGAAACCATTTAGAAGATGAGAAATCCAGTGAATCTCCACTTCCTTGCCTTTCAGAATTAAAGAAATCTTAGACTCCCCTTTTTAAAAAGACAGTATCAAGATACTACGTTTTTAGGTTTTTATTTTTTGAATTGAATAATATTTTAATTTTACTCATTCTCAGAAACCTGTTCAGGAGTTGTACAACGTTGTAAAGATAAAAATAGCTATATAAACCTTTCACATCAGAAAGAAGAGAATAAGCATAATTTTGGTGTCTGATAGCCTTGGCAGTGTTTTCAAAAGCTAACCTAAAGAGAATGTTGAAACATTAAATGCAGTTGGTGGAGGCAGTGGCAAGGTCACAGGACTAGGAGTCAGAAAATCTGGATTCTGTTCTTGGCTCTGTTGCTGACTTGTTGCCACCCAAGTTCTCTGCAGCCCAAGATCCTCATATGCAAGGTGGAGGATAATGACACTTAATTTGGGAGAGTATTTAGAGCTCTGTGGGGTAAAAGTGTTTAGGATTACAATTGCATTTCTATACTATGGGGAAAGCCATGAACCAACACAAAAAACAATGAAATGAAACAAAACAAAAAAACCCCTAAATAATACTTTACTGTATTTTTAATTGATTTTTTTCTAATGCATTTATTAATTTGATATATGTAACACAATTAAGCCCTCTGGAGAAAATTTGGCAGTGCATATTTATGTAATGATACCTGCTTAAGAGGCACGCATTTATAGCTAATATTTTTAAGGCAGTTTTGCTAATACAGTATTTATTCATTCAAAGGGCCCCCATTCAAACCTGAAGAACAGAGACACTGGCTCACCCACTCAGGTAAATACAGAGCAGCCAAATGAGAACAAGAATCCTAATACAGCACGGCTCTGTGAAGAAGAACCCTTCAGTGACATAAGCACTCCATCTTATAAAAAACCTCTCTATGGCATCTCACACAAAATTACAGAGAAGAAGAACCCACCAGGAACAGAGCAGTTTGCTTCTTACGATTTGTTTGAAAAAATCAGTCCCGACAGTCCCTCGCATCTTCAAACTTTGAACGATCAGCGCACAAGAGACTCTGCTGCA